>NC_072022.1:21717047-22317047 GCF_027791375.1 Indicator indicator | reverse complement strand
AGAATCATTTTTGCTGTTTATGGGGCAAGAGCGTTTAGCTGCAGAATTGAAATTGATTACAACAGTTATGCCTTCAACTTCTGCAAACTTCCCTCTCTCAATAAATGGCTTTAAAAATCAGTGAAGATATACCTCAATGGAAAATGTATTGGTTTGGATTTTTCTAATTTAGGAGCTTGGACAAAACCTGCTTTTATGGGTTTTTGCTGAGCCATGTTGTTCCTTACAAATGCTCTATCAAAAGTAAAGTTATTTACTGGCAAACAGAGGATGGAATATAGTATTTTGCTAACATAATTCAGTAATTCCATGCAGACTAAACCCATACTTCTATAAATAATGGTTGACTGCAGGGGTCAGTTAAAGTAGAACAAATGGAAAGCTAATTTATATTTGGATTTTGGAACAGAAACTTTGCTCTTCCAGTTTGCTGTTCTGTGTTTCATATTAAAAATCTGCAAAGTTGCAAAAATGCTGCTATCCACTGCCACTCCAAACCCTCTTATTTTTACACATTAGTTGCTTCCAGGATCTGGCCTAATTTAGAACCGGAGAAACTCTATCTCAAATTAAAGTTGCTGTTGGAGTGCGTCGTAAGGAATGTTACATGGAAAGTATACAATACGCTGCAAGTCAGTCTGAGTTTGATATCTTTTACAGCTACTTAGTAAAGGAAGGGCTCACAGGGTGAAACAGGAGAGATGGATGTAAATTAAAGAGCAGAATTGGTCCTGATCTCAGACAAATTTTGTTTTGAACACACATTTCTCTGTGCCTTCTGTCCACAGGAGCTGTTCAGGTGAACATTGTGGATTGAACCCTCAGGATACTGTTGCTTGTGGTAGAGAGGCAGGAGTAGTGGTGTGGGGACTGCATTACCTCTGGTTTACTGCAGTGCTTTCTCTGTGCTTCTAGGTATGGACAGGGAGAGTGGAAATCTTTCCTCGTTTTCAGTACAACTGGAGGCCCATCTTGCTGCAGCAGAGAGAGTTACTTGTAAGAGCCAAGGTGTCATGTCTAGGGGAGATCAGCACCAGGAAAGGCCCAGTATCTGAGTTACAGCTGTTGAAGTTGGGTGAAGATTCAGACTAGTCCAGAGCACAAAACACCTGGATTCGCTCTGCTCCAGCTCCTTGTCCTTGTCTGTGTGTCAGCGCTTCCTGTTTTTAAAGATCCTGTTTACTGTCTGGGTTCCAATTATCCCAGGAAGGTGGGAGGATGGGAAGAAACATGGAAAGAAGAGTAAACAGCATTATTTAAGGTGGAGTTTTATGGTTTTTATATATATAGTCAGCATTTGCTATCTATCTGGTCTAGTTTTATGAGTGACATTCTAGAGTAATCTTTCATTTATATCATCTTGCATTAATTTACAAAAGCAGAGTATTTCTGCATGCAAAAATGGGTGTTTGTAGCAAGAAGCAGGAAGTTTGTAATCCATATATGTTAAGGAAAAATATGTAATTGGAGAAAACTTTATTTCTATTGCTACAAAATGGCATGTGGTGCTGGTTTTGTTGCCAAACTTCAGGGCTTTTGATTTAAAGAGCTTGAAAGAATTTGAGTGCTGCTCACTGAGCTTGAGTGCACACCTAACTGTGAAGGAACAGCTCCAACCAGAACAGAGCAATATGGGAGAGCAGTTCTCATCTTGCTAAACATCAAGCAAGCTAATCATTGAAATAATGAGTAAGCAGATATGTGAAAAGAGGTGTGTTGCTTTTAATTCCTTGTTGTGCTTTATAACTGCTAGTCTTCTATAAATAACAAAATCCTTCCCTTTGAGGTGAAGCTAGAAATGGAATTACTGAATGATTTCAGACTCAAAGTTAAGATTTCATTCAAGGTTTTCCTTTGTTTAACAAAGAAAAAAAAATCCACCTTTAACTGGAAGAAAATGTTCTAGGACAGACATTCTGCTCTTTGTATGTCATGGGATCCCTAGGGAAAAAACACAGTCATAGTGGGAGTTGCAGAGGTCACCAGCAACGTGCAAATGTGTCTTTCTCATGATTCTGTTTTCATGGCTTCCAAATAATGAGTGAAGATATAAACAATATGCCTACATGGATAGGGGAGGGTGAGCAAGGGGATTTGAAAATAAGAATTTACAAGGGTCTTTTGGTTTGCTTGGAGAGAGAAAAGGATGGGGGGAGCAGAAGACACCAACAATAATAAATCTTAAACTATTCATCTTGTTTTCATTTTAGCTGTTTGATCCTGTATTTTTTTTTTTTTTCAATAAGAGATAGCATGCATGTTACCTCTTGGGCAATACTTTAGAGTGAGTTCATCTTTTTATTTTTCAGGATGATCTCTCCATTAATTTTATTCCTCATATCTGAAAGTCATTACAAACAGAATCCAAGAATATTAAATTCTGAAATAACAGAAAATGAAAATAAATCTGCATGTTAGATAACTAAAGAAAGTAGCTCTGAAACATAGTCATCCCTTGTTCTCATACCTAACTAAACTGAAACTTCTTTTCACTAATTTTCAGGGAGGTTTTATATTCACAGGAAGGAATAATGTATTTCTGCTGCACTGTCATTCTACAGATGCTACCAGTACTGTTAGTTGGTTTTCTTTAGGTCTGTCTAGAACAGTGCAAAGGTACTCAGCACTGTGTTTTGCAGGGGTGAAGTTGGTAAATACGAATAAAATTGGTAGTGTTTGGAAATACTTGCCTGTTTCTAGAAGGGAACTAAATGTGAAGATGTGTTTTGACAGTGTTAAATGCTTCTGTTTGTTTGTTTCCCTTGGGCTGCTGTTTGTGATCAGATAAGCAGTTCTGTGTATCAGTGCCTTTTCTGTGAAATAAGGCTGCAAGTAATACGTAAAAGTTAAGACGTGACTGCAGTAAACCAGCACTGCTTTCTAAACAAAGACATACTTCTGCTGTTTGAAACTCTGTAATAATGTTTTCATAGAGGACAATTTCAGACATATTTGTACAAGTCTTCGTGGATTCTGGAAAGATGCCAGCTTGGCAAGCAGGAAGAACAAAAGGACAGTACTGAAAATACCTAATCTGGGACATTCTTATTGTCACTACAGAGCAGGTTTGGACTGCATCAAAATTAGACAGACAGCTCTGCCCAGTTTTCTTCATGGTGAGTTTTGGAATGCCTGATGTGTCTGAAGATGAGAATAAAACATTTTGGCCTTCAGAAAGTTGAAGTATCTTCCATTCTGAATGGTGTTGCTCTTGTCCCAGGAATTATTTTGTGTTTTCTTTAATTCCCATTCTCCCTTTTGTCTTGGGGATTTCATAGACATTTAAAAAGGGGGTTTGGGGCATAAGTCTGTAGTTCAGTCAGTTTGATAGAGAATCAAGAAAATGATATGACCTACACTGCTCAGTAAATAGAAATTTATAAACATAGCTGGATTGTTTAACGAGTACAAGACTTCCTTAAGGCAATGCTAAAAGTAGAGGAGAGTTCTTCCTGGCAAGGAAATTGCATCTAGATGCAAATCCTAATGAGCAGCTCTTTGATACCAGTGATACCACAAATTATTATAAAACCTTGCTATGTCGTGTCTATGAAAGCAATGTAATGGGATTTGTCTTGTGACTGGAAAAAGTAATGGTCTTTCATTAAAGTGTGGTGGCTTACTGAATGACTAATACAATTTCAAGTATGGACTGATAAAATTGGATGAAGTTCCTGTCTCTGAAGAACATGTCCTCAGATAATTTAAAAAACAGGGGGGGCGGGGAAGTCTTATCAGTTAACTGTTTTATATATAGATATATCATAATTTAAAAATATTGATATCTGTGGGGATCTGATAGAATCTCTGTGAGTAATCTCTAGATGGGAAAGATAAATTCATTACAGATTATCTGTTTATAGATTAGATGACAAAATGAGAGTTCTTTCTGCAAGGAAGGGTTCTCTACACTTTCTAATAGAAGAGCTCATGAAAGGTCCACTGTTTGTAATATAGATTCTGTAATGAAGGGTAACAGTTTTTCCTTTTAGCAAGACCCATAAAACTTATGTCAGTGACACTTCTGCTTGAGATTCTTCTGGCAAAACGTTAACGTACAAACCCAAAAAATGTAGGGGGAAAAATACTGCCAGTGTCCTGGTGAGCTATAGGTAATAGATATGCAGGGCTTTGACATGTGAAAATGTGGTGGAAACAGCTGCAATAGCTTCAGATGTCTTTAGGGTAAAATGTGTGTAGGGTTTTGACTCAAGTTAATTTTTGCTAAGCTTTGTTAAAATAAGAACAGAGAAAATACTACTTTGAGTGCTAATGTTCAGTATTAATGCTCCTATAGTACAGTTCTTACTGAAATTCACCCTCACTGAGGTCAGTTCCTCAAGGGGAAGGAACGATTTCAAAAGAATTGGCAGCGAACTTTATGATGGAAAACCTTTCCAGAGTTAACAGATTTGTATGCCATCAAGAAGGCATTAAAAAAAATAATTATCGGCTGTAACTTGTAATAAAACATTCAGCGGAGTGAAATGGAGGTTACTGTGCCACTGTAGTTCTGCACAGTTCAGTGCTGTGAGGTGATAATGGCATAGTTCACCAAAATCAGATTTTCAAAATTTGGAATTTCTTATTCTAGATATCAGACTTTAGCTGATTTCTATACTGTAAGAAAATATATGAGATGAATTAGCATTGTTATAAGTGTATTTGGAAGCAAGTAGGAATTAGTACTTTGGGAGGTATGTTCCGTTTTTCTTCCTTTGTGTATATTTAATATTTTTGAATGGAGTTTCAAAATTTGATCGCTTCTAGGTTATGTGCTCAGCAAGGTTGGTGATGGAGATCAGGAGGGGCATAATGAGTTGAAAAGAATGTGATTTGATCTTTGAGTTTGTAGCGTCCCAAAGATTTTGGCAGAGGAAAAAAAAAGATTAAGGGGTTTGGGGGAGGTTAGGGATTGCAGGTTAGGGATTTCCCCAATTTTGGCAGAGGGAAAAAAAAAGCTTAAGGTGTTTTTGGAAGGTCAGGGATTGCAGATGTGATGCAGCATTCATTTGAAGTGTTTGTGTGTACCTTTAGTTGGATTTAAACAATATCTCTCTAGAATTCTCTTAGAATTTTAGTCCTTTTACTGTCGAAGAACATAATTGATTCTATTTATTCCAGGCAGCCTTCCAAATTTGAAAGTGTGCACAGAAACACAAGCTGCCAACTGTACTTCAAAACTGTTTCTGTTTACATTTTTGCTTTCCAAATCCAAACCCTGGAGGCGTGCTTACATGTGCAAGTAAAATGAATGTGCACACGGAGTGACTCCATGCACCATTCCAGCACTTGCCCGTGTCTTAGTTTAAAAGAAAAACTGCTGGGTTGGTGCAGTTGCTCTTAAAAGAGTGTAGATTTTGGGATGTTCCTTTTGGACTATTTGCAAATCTTTAAAGAAATGGCATTGAGTCGTGATTTAATGTTTGAACTGCTTAAAAAGCCAAGGTTGATAGTTATTTTGAGAAAATCCTTGTCTGAGAAGATTTAATATGTGTGTTCCCCAGACGTGCTTCTATTTGTTTCTTAGAAATTATTGGTGGGGAAGGAGGAAAAACCTGTAGTGGAATGAACCATCATTGTTGAAGCTGAACTAGCTCGGCAGTCATGCTCATGCCCCTTTGTAGACCCTGGCATTCATCTGACTCCAGGGTAATCTTAATAAGATGGCTAAAACAGCAGAAGCATACCTAAGAGAGGAAAAGTGAATAGTTGCATACCACTGTGATCCATCTGACCCTGTAACAAGCTGACTCAGGGAGCACCAGTGCCAACATGATGAAGAATGAGAACTTGCACCTGGGGCTGGGAGAAGATGGACTCTTACAACCCTCAGTTCAGAGAAGCCTCAGCAGGATTGTGGAACAAGACTTGAAAGACTGCTGGTGTAAACTCAGTGTGTGTTGTGAATATTTAATTTGATTGTGGTCCATCTGTAGTATCACTGTGTGTATGTGTGGACAGAAAACTTACGACTGCATGTTCTTGCGCTGTCTTTTCTATGCTGCCATATGCCTCAAAAGCAATGTGTTTCTGCCTATGCTTGTGTTGAAGAAATGTAAATAAGCATGTGATTCACCATCTTGTTCACACTGTGATCAAAAATATGCTATTTAACCTTCTGTGTACTTCCTATCAGTAAACAGAGGGTAGCAGCAGTAATTCGTAATTCCCCAAGTGACTCTCAATGATGTTATTTGGGTTCATTTGTAATGTTTTGTAATTGGTAAGCTTTCCAAGTTTGGCTCTTTAAAGACATTGTGAGTGTGCTTAGAGCTTTCCATTTCTGCATTTATTCACTAAGACTGTTACAATGAGGAGGAAAATTAAATAGCTTCTTTAAGTTCTTTTTTAAAAGAAGTCAGTTGCAAAGCCCTCCTAAATACGCATGAGGTGTTAGTGGACAAGCATTTTTCTAAAGCTGCAGCAGCACTTTACTACTTTTGTTGATATTTTTTTTAAAGCCTAAACTACAGCTACAAAGGAGGACAGCCCTATTGCTACTGAGAGTTGCTTAAGAAGCAGGGGATTTGGGAAAGCATTGTTTTCATTCAGATGCTTCTTTTTAACAACTGAAATCTGGCAAAAACAGGTATTGGGTGTACTTGGAAAAGAACTTTTCAGAGAATCAGTGCCAAGGCATAGAAGTGCAGAAATGAGGCTTTATTTTTTTTAAATATATATGATTGTTTCTGTATGTGTCATTTTAGACATATATGCTTTATACACATAGTTTAGAAATACTGAGCAAAGAACAAGCATAGAGGTCATTGCCTTTCCACCAGAAGAGCTTTCAGAAAGCTGAAGAAGCAGAAGAGATAGGAAGCTGTTGGTTTGGGGGGGTTCCCTCCTTTCTGTTATCAAAAGAAGAAACTAAGGTAATGTGCAGTCCTAAGAGGGTTCTCAAATTAAAAGGTGACTATGAATGGACGGTAGCGTGGTAGTTGTCTTAGCCCTGTGCTTTCAGCCACTTGGTTGAGGGATGGTGGACTGGTCTTTAGATGTCTGTTGATAATAGCCTCTCTCATAATGTACATGCTGAAGTTAATGAAATTATGGGCTAAGTAATGCACTATTCACAATTTACATAACGTCTGATGGCCTTTGCAGTAACGTGGATTTTCTGCAAAGAGAGTTGAGGTCAACGTTATGTGATTCAGTGGAAATGCCTTGTTGCTCAGTGGCAATCAGAAAAGCAGCTTATTAGGAAAGTAGTACAAATATCAGGTCTCTCTGTAAATGTATGCCTGCTTTGGACCTGAATGGGGTGTGCAGATAGATTGTTTCCCTTTAACCTTGCAAAAAGGGTAAAGGTGAAAGAGATACAGAGGAGGTAACAAGGATTAACAGTATAGAACAACTTGTGGAGAGAAGCACTGAATCTGGAGCTTTTACAGAAAAGTAGTGGGGAGGACTTGATGGATCTTGGTAAAATTAAGAGCAGTGAATGCAAAGCTAAGGAACTTAAAGCTAAGGATGTCAGGGGGAAGTAGCTTCAGAACAAAGAAAAGCAAATATTTTATCACATGGATTGTTCTTTACTCCTCTTACAAGATGCTAACAGTTTGACAGTGGATAATGTCCTGGGCGTACTCACTAGTTCTTGATGGATTTGTCACAAATACATAAATATTGCCTCTGGTTGAGGAAATTAAAAAATAGGTAATGATTAGGAAAGCTTATTGAAGAAGTGTGGCTGCATGCCTGCCTAGCCTAGTTCTGCTGCTCTTTGACATCTGTCCTTGGCTACATGTCTGTAAGACTTTTCTGCTCTGTCTAGATACAATTTTTTTGTACCTGCTCAAAGCCAGCATAAGGCAGTGCTGCTGGAAAGTCAGACGTGTTCCTCTCCTTTCCTTTGGCTTGGCAAAGGCATTCATGCAGCTGCCAAAGGGAACTAGGTCAGGGAATTTATTCTAAAAAAAACTAAGCCCAACCAAAAAGAGTTTAATGGATCCTAGTTCTCCTGTAGAAAACAGGCTTTGTTGCTGAGTAGTTTATAATAATCTGAAAAGGGCCAGGTTTTGTGTGTACATGAATTCTTAAAAGGAAGTTTAGAGGGTGGAGGGGTTTTTTTGTAAATGATTAACTGTTATGTTAGTGGTGTTTGAATACTTAAGAGGTTTGGGATGAGAGAAAGTTTTCAGAACAAAACGAACTGAAGCATTGGTTTGAGCAGAGCTGATGGTTTGTATCTCACCCAAATGATGATGAGTGTTTCTTTCCAATTAAAAATGTACAGAACTGGGTTGGAGATTTACTTCAGTTGCTGTCATAATTTGAATATTAAACGTTTTCATTCCCATGCTATTTAAGTGTTTTTAGCATTAAATTATAAGCTTAAAAAATTAATCCTCTCGTTTTAAGACTGTATGTATATTGGCATTTTTTTTCCAAACTAATGTGATTCTTCCATTAACTGTCTTGAGTCGATATTTTACATCAAATAGAAGTTCCTTAGGCATCAATTTCGTGAAATTTTCCTTTAATGAAAGTAGAATATAACTGTGAATATTCATCTACGAGTGGTAAACAATTTTTATCTGGCATTCCTTGTGATATTTGTATTTTAAATTTTTACTCAGGTTTACTCATACGAATCACTGCTTGAAAAACTTCCAGCACAAAGTTAACTAAAGACTTAAAAATGCCTCCACGACCATCATCTGGTGAACTATGGGGCATCCACTTGATGCCACCGCGGATCCTTGTGGAATGTCTTCTCCCAAATGGAATGATAGTGACTCTAGAATGCCTCCGTGAGGCCACCTTACTAACTATTAAACATGAACTCTTTAAAGAAGCGAGGAAATACCCTCTGTATCAGCTCCTTCAAGATGAATCTTCTTACATTTTTGTAAGTGTTACGCAAGAAGCGGAAAGAGAAGAATTTTTTGATGAAACACGGAGACTTTGTGACCTGCGACTATTTCAGCCTTTTCTAAAAGTCATTGAACCAGTAGGTAACAGAGAAGAAAAGATCCTTAATAGAGAAATAGGTGAGATTATCTTTTATTTATACATACCTAATCTGTGTAACTGGCTTCTCCTCTTCCAAACATGGAACAAAGAATTGAAGTAGGTGGTATTTGTTACCTGCGTCTGATAAAGTTTGCATTTCATAACTGCCAGTTGTTGCAGCAAATGTCCAAAGATGCTGATAAATGGTAAAGCTGACTCTCATGATCTGTTATGTTTCATTCACATACAAAGTCTTTGCTTTGTATGTGTGTTGAAGGACATTTTGTTTTCTTGTTTCATATTAGTAGGGTTTCATATTATGCAGAGCAAAGCCTGTTCTGTTGTTTTGGAAGTTGATTTGTTTTGAAGTTTACAGAATTATCAACTTGGGATTTAATTGCAAACCTTATACCACATTTGTGATTGAACGCATTTTAATACTGCTCTTTCTTGCTTAGAATGTAAAATTTCAGAAATGACATGTTTTCCCTCCCAACCCCCTTTCTTACAAAAAGAGCAGGGGAAAGGAAACAAAAATACCTGATGTTGGAGAAGAAGAGGGGAGACAAATTGTAATGTTTTGAATCAGCTCTGGAGTAGTTTATAATTTTCCATTATCCACTGAGAAAGCATAGCAACACTAGTGTACATTTCAGCATCTAGGTTATCTAAATTAAAGCAGTACATTTCAGCATCTTGGTTATCTAAACTCAAGCAGTACAAGCATACCTACTCCCTTTTGGTTGCAAACAGCTGTACATTGCAGTGGTAGAGTCTTGTCAACCAGAAATACTTGTTCTGGCATGATCCTAATTGTTAAATTTCATTGTTATGAATGCATCATAGGTAAAGCTTTGTAAAGCTTATCCAACTCAAGACATGGGGAGAGCAGTGGTTGACTATTCATGCAACAGGATCGTTGAAAGTTTCCCCTTGAACATTCATGCACAAATAATTTATGCAAGTAATCTTATTAGAGTAAGTGGAATTACATCTTGAAACAGAGGACCTGAGAAATTAACTCTAATACATAACTCTGTGCCGACAAATTCATTATCTATCTCTGGGAATGCTTCTCACAATAGCATAGTTCATTTGAAAAAAAAAATGCTTCTTTATGCTACAATTTTTTATCTTATGCTTCTTCAATACTGTAGGTTTTGCTATTGGCATGCCTGTCTGTGAATTTGATATGGTTAAGGATCCAGAAGTTCAAGACTTCAGAAGAAATATTCTTAATGTTTGTAAAGAAGCAGTGGATCTTCGAGATGCCAATGCACCACACAGTAGAGCGTTGTATGTCTGTCCTCCAAATGTAGAGTCTTCACCTGAGCTACCCAAACACATATACAATAAACTAGATAAAGGTAAGATAAATATTCACAGTAGAAATGTGGGGTTTTAGTGCTTGAAATCAACGAGCACAAGTGGTACCTGTACTAAACATCACTGTTTTAGTACATTCTAGCAATGTCTTAAGGTGTAAGTTATTCTGAATAACTTTCTTTAATAGTGTAGATTCAAAAGGAAGACAACACTTACAGGGTTTTGCTATTCTAATAAGTTGCTCTTGAAATATAAATTGATAAATAGAGCTGTTGGGGTTTTGTGTTGTTTAATGTGTAGGAAAACTTCCGGGGTTTGTCTTCCTTTTCTCTGACATTCAGAAATTTGAAATTAAATTATGCTGAATCACCAAATTATCTTTCAGTACTCAAATGTGAAACAGTTACTGGTTTATTGAAGGCTTAATAGTCAGTAGCATTTTGTTAATAAAAATATTCTTAACCTCAAGGACTAGAAGTTTGAATTTGCACTGGAGTCAAAACTAAGCTGAGCTCATGTAGTGATAAACCCTTTGGCATTTTGGGCTCTGAGTCTTGCCTACATCATGTTTCAGCAGTACTGCAAGCAGTTCTCTGTGTTGGGAGAATGGGATTTGTTTTGGAGCTTTTGGGGGGTATGTTTGTTGATTTGATATTTTGTTGCTTTGCTTGTTTGTTTTGAAACTACTGAAAATGATAGGCCTAACATTGTTTTATGTTTATTCTAGGGCAAATTATAGTGGTGATATGGGTAATTGTCTCACCAAACAATGATAAGCAGAAATACACCTTAAAAATCAACCATGACTGTGTGCCTGAGCAAGTTATTGCTGAAGCAATTAGGAAGAAAACACGAAGTATGTTGCTGTCAACTGAGCAACTGAAACTTTGTGTCTTGGAGTACCAGGGCAAATATATTTTAAAAGTGTGTGGTTGTGATGAGTACTTGCTAGAAAAATATCCACTGAGCCAGTATAAGGTGAGTAACATAAGGGGTTTACTTTGAAATACACTGAAATAATCAATATTTGTGAAGAAGAAAAGTGATCAATGTAATGACTGGCTTGCTTTTTCATTAAATTAATGCAAAACATAGGAAGTGAAAGTATATGCATCTTTAATTGGCTAATGCATGAGCATAGTGTACTTATTTGTTGCTGTATGTGCTTCAAAACAAAAAGAGGGAGAGAAGATAATTTAAACTAGAATTCATATCACTAGTGTGAATTTTTTTTTTCTCTGAAGGAAGAAGTTTAACTTTAGGGTTAAATCAGTGGTAAGTACTTTCAGAGATATCTTAGATTTCTGATGGTAGGAGGTGAGTTATGCTTGAATGGATTTGATGTGGTACAGAAGGAAATTCAATCAGACGTTAAATTGAAGCTACCATTGCTACTCTGAATCTTGCCTCTTCCCCCTTTTGAGGTGGAAAACATCTAAACAAGCTATTTGTTTTCACATTTACTTGTATCTTGAAATTTTTTATCTTATTAAAGGAGTGATAGACTTAGAGCACTACATCAGTCATTCTTAAATCTTCCTTGTGGCTGGCTGTCCTTCATTGCCTGGATTTTATAAGCGCTGTGAGTGTGAGACAGAACTGCTGACAGAAGAGCATCTGAGCAGCCCTCTGGAGCAGACAACAGTGTTACCCTGTAGATTTCCTGACAGACTGCTGCTGCTTCCTTTTTGAGGAATGTATTGTTGTAATAAACACTTTCCATTCCTTCATCTAAAATGGTTGACAGTCTGCCCTCCAGAGCAGTGGAGGAGAGAAGGGGGCTGGAGGATCCTGAATAATGGGAAAGGCAGCTCTGTTCTCTGGGAGCTGGGGAACAAGTGCAGGCATACATGAATAATTTTGCACAGTCATGTGGAGATCAAACACCAGACCTATTTGATCTAGCGTGGTTTCTTCAGAAGTGCCTGGTGTGCCTTTACTGTGTGCAAAAAAAAGCTTGCTAATTATACTCCAGGGCTGGACCTGTCTTAACACATTGTGTTTTATGGTACTGTTTCCAGATAGTGCTCTCAGCACTCGGTCCTGAACAGACATTGTACAGGCTTACAGCTAGAGTCTGTCAGAATCAGTGCTGAATGTAAGGCAATAAGCAGAACTGAGCTGAAAATGAGTGTCTGCCATTTGTCTTGTGCTCTCTGTGACTGCAAGTATCAGTCACCTATGCTAGGTCTGCACAGCAGGTTGGCACAGAAGCATGCTATGCAAAAGCAGCAGAAGTGTTCCCAGGAAGTGCTCTCATCTGGGAGCAGTCTGCTTTGTTTGTGCTGCACTGTGCTGAAGCTAAGGAGCACTAAGAAACCTGACTTGTCATTTTTGTCAGTTCTGTCCTCCATCTCCAGTTCAGCCTTCTACTGTTGCAGGCATTATTCATATCTCAAAGCTGATATGGAGCACTACTGTGCAAATCTACCCAGTAATGTGTTCGAAGTGTTGAATGTTGTAACTGTAAGAAACACTGTAAAGAGTATATGTAGAGGGCCAGTGATTAGCTCTTTAAATATTCTTAGTCTTGTAATTGTCTGAATGTTTTTAGATATAGATTACCAAGAGTGTACGCTTAAAAAATATAACTGAATTTTGGGCTTGTTTTCTTGCAGTATATAAGAAGCTGTATTATGCTTGGTCGCATGCCCAATCTGATGCTCATGGCAAAGGAAAGCCTCTATACCCAGCTACCACTGGACACCTTTACCATGCCATCTTATTCCAGACGTATCTCTACAGCTACACCCTACATGAATGGAGAAGCTACAGCCAAATCCCTCTGGACTATAAGTAGTGCTCTCAGAATACGAATCCTCTGTGCAACATATGTAAATGTGAACATTAGAGACATAGACAAGGTAATGCAAATGCTGTATGGCATTGATTATGGTTTCCAGCAGCTCACGTTTTCCCTCTTGAGTTTTCTGTGTTTACATAGGGAAAGTAGTGTTATTTAACGTGTCAGAAAACTTAGACCACTTTGTTATTTAAGTTCAAGTACCCAGTTGTAAAAACTGCAGTCATATTTTGGCAGCTGAAAAGTTTTCTGTACTACTTAAAAGGCATCAGCTGTGGTATTTAGATAAATATTCTGCCTGATAGGAGCAGAATTCAGTTTGCATAGTTCACTTGAGCTTAATGTAATAGATAGAAGAACAAACCCCATGTTGTTTTTTCTAAATAATAATTATCTTTAAGTGTGCATTACAGTTAATAGAGAGTACTTTTGATGAGGGGATGCTAGATAGTGTGCTGATATCTTTGTTTATAAAAAGAGAGGTATGGGAAGATGAAGGATAAAAGGCAGGTAGGCTACAGTCCTGTTGAAGCCATACTACAAGCCTGGCTCACTTTCTCAGAACTATTTTGCTCTTTTCCTGCACCAGGCTAAAGAAGATTTGAAAATAAATTTCAAGTTTCTTTAGAGTTTATTTCAAGCTTATTATTTTTAAGAACTAGTTTGTCAGACAATGAGGAAGAAGATGGAAACATTTTTTTGCCAGAAGGATATGCTTATAGCCTCTGCTTCAAAACTGGTAGAGCATGAACAAATCTGAGTTGTGGGGAGGGTGGGGCTGTTCAATTTGCAGTTTGTTTTTGTGTTTTACTTGATGAAAGTTCAAAGTTAATATGTTGTTAATAGTTAACAATATCTGTTGATGGCAGTGAAGAATATTGTTTATAGTAATGTTTCAAAGATAGTACTAACATTACCATTGTTTTCAGATCTATGTTAGAACAGGTATCTACCATGGAGGGGAGCCTTTGTGTGACAATGTGAATACTCAAAGGGTACCTTGTTCTAATCCAAGGTAAGATAAGTACCTGAGCAAATATAGAGAACCTGACTTCTGAGGTATCATAAAGTAGAGCACTGAAGGAGTAAAGGCTCGACTTAAATATTATTCAAGTAGAGCTCCTTGCTGGTGATTCCTTGCCTTAAGTTTTGTCAAAGCTTGAATTAACTTAATGCAAATACAAGTATTTTGTGAGTACAGTTTCTTTATTGAACAGGTCTGATTTATGTGTGTGTTTACAGTTGCTTCTAACTGGACACATTAATGCTGTGAAATCAGCATAGCTGTAGATGGATGAGCTCTAGTTTTGACTTTATCCACACATGTTCCAATCACAGGCTCAGATTTCACTTTCATCATGAGGCAACATGATGTCACTTAATCTCAACATTTCTTTTGGTGAGGTTACACAGTATGTTCTAAAGCAGAACCACTGACTATGGAGAGCTAACATAAAAGTGACTGCCAGATCTGGGCTGTTTATTTTCAGGAGATTTGATCTACCACCAGTATTATCTGGAATAATAATGTGAACTTAAAAGTGCAAAAAGAAGTTCTATATGAGCATATATAAACATTGAGAACAAGTATCTAAGAGATGTTCCTGTAACTGACTAATGAGAATGTTCAACATCTGCTAGGATTAAATGCAAAGTATGTGTTCAGCAGTAATTCCTGACAGGCATTTTGTGTCTGATTCCATGTCTTCATAATGCATTTTGAAACTTATTCATAAGAAACTGACAAAAGTATGAATAGATTCTATAATTAGAGGGCCTAATAAATTTATGTAGTTGTTGAAAAATACCATCTCCTGAGTTACCCAAATATAGATCTACTGGAACTGATAGTTTAACTGGTTTAGAGACAAAATCTCCTTGGAAAGGTGGTGAAGGATGTGGCTTGAAAACGTGGGTATAATCACATATTATATGAAATGAACTCCTAAGACAAGTGGGTTAAAGATTATATGGCAATTTCTTCATTCTCAGGTCTTGGAGAAGGGCTTGGATAGTTACTCCTTTGTAAAACTTTGCTTCTAGTAGCTACAGACACTGAAAGCTAATGCTGTCCTTGGAAGCTGCTGCTTCTTCCAACTGAGAAAATTCAGTGTGGCAATCTACTTAAGAAAACAAACTGTATTCAGAAGTTCCTCTCCAAAAGCACAGTTCTACCAATTGAGAGATAAAGACTATTTGGAGAAGTTAATGAAAACAGAATATGTATTCCTGTAGAACCAATCTGGACTCTTATTACTGTGGTAAATAGAATGCCTGAGTTAGAAATAGTGCTTTGGATTTCTGTGTTCTATTTCTTGAAGTTGTCTCTTTTCTAGGAGTTCAAATTCAGTTGGGTTGTGAAAGCTGTCACATTTGTTTTCCCACTTGCTTTTTTGCCCCAAAGGGAAAAATATTTCATTAACTAAACCTTAGTTCTTTAGATGAGACCTATGGTGACAGCAGTAGTCAGTAGGTTTGCAGGAGTGAAAGTGAATGAACCTATTGATAAGTTTGCAGGAATTAAACCTAGCCTGACTTTTTAAACAATGTTGGCACTTTGAGGCTATCCAGGGAAGTCTGCATTCCCAAAAGGAGATGATGTGGTCGAATGCATGTAGGAAGACCCTTCTTCAGTAAGGAAGTGTATTGTTGATACAGGTTGACTAAGAATATAAAATACATAGTTGTCTCCATGCTCTCCTTTAACCTGGCTTGATTCTGCTTTTTAAACCTTACAGGTGGAATGAATGGCTGTTGTATGACATGTACATTCCTGACCTGCCACGTGCTGCTCGGCTCTGCCTCTCCATCTGTTCTGTTAAAGGCCGGAAGGGTGCTAAGGAGGTAAAATACTTCATGGCTTTAATATGCTAACAAACAAAATCTCCTTAATTCAAGTCTGGGAATGTACTTGGTCCTGGCTGTCCTGGCAAATAGTCTTAGTCCGATGTTTGATTTGGGTCTTATTACAATAGGGGATTTTATTTCCTTTCATCTAGTTCAGACCAATACTCTCTCATGGTCAAAACTCAAGGAAAAAGAATCTTACCTATTCAATGCTATGAATCATGTCTATACTGTATTACCAGGCACAAAAATTAGTGCTAGTCTTTTCAGGTATGAGTGCCTTTAAACTCAAGTTTCTAAACATGTAAGTAAGTTACCTATTTATTGAAAAAGGACATTATTTATACTTTAATTAAGTGTTGACTTATAAGCTAAAGAAGACTTGTGATGCTTTAGCATTTGATGCAAGATTCCCAATTCCTAAGAATCGTCACATGGCATAATTCTAGCCACTGACACCATTAAATTCTGAGTTGTTGAGTGTGTGTCACAGGTACTACATATTTGTGAGGTTTTTGGTGTTGTGTTTGGTGTTTTTGTTCTGTTCTTTGTTTGCTGGGGTTTTTTTCTCTTTCTGTTTTTTTTCTTCTTTTCTACAACCAGTTTTCCAATCTTACAGAATCATAGAATGGCTTGAGTTGGCAGGGACTTTTAAAGATCATCTAGCCCTCCCACATCTTTCACTAGAACAGGTTGCTTAAACCCCCACTCAACCTGACCTTGAGCATTTTCAGGAGTGGGAAATACACAACTTCTCTGGGCAACTTGTTCCAGTGTTTTACCACCCTCGTGGTAAAAAGAACAATGTTTTTTATGTCCAATCTAAACTTATTCTCTTTCAGTTTTAAACTATTGCCTTTCGCCCTGTCACTAGAGGCCTCAAAAACTCTCTCTTCCATTATGTTGAGTTAATTTGATGTGGGGAAGATGTGAGTATGTGTTTACAAGTCTTTTGATATCCTGCAAAATGACTGCCACGGGAGTCATTCATACAGAATGATAGTACAGCTTCCACAACTTGCCTTCAGCAACTCTGGGGTGAAAACGTTATTTTTCCTGACTTACTCTATAGTAATTAATAGATGACACTGGAAAATTATCTTTTTAATCTCTTTAAGGAGCACTGTCCATTGGCTTGGGGAAATATAAACATGTTTGATTACACAGACACTCTTGTGTCTGGGAAAATGGCTTTGAACCTTTGGGCAGTACCTCATGGGCTGGAGGATTTGTTGAATCCTATTGGTGTTACTGGATCAAATCCAAATAAGGTAAGTATGTGCATGCCAGTTTCCTCTTCAGGAGTACAGTTTGGAAATAGACTTGTATTAAAACTAGTATCATTCAACAGAAAAAGTAATTTAAATTCCCTTTGTATAGGAAACTCCATGCTTGGAGCTGGAATTTGATTGGTTTAGCAATCCTGTAAAGTTTCCAGACATGACAGTGATTGAAGAACATGCCAATTGGACAATATCCCGGGAACTGGGCTTTAACTACAGCTATGCAGGGCTGGTAAGGCAAACTCCCTTTCCAGAATTAGCTACTAGAATATGGAAGTATCATTCATTTTTCTTGGTATACTACTTATAAAGAGAACAGTTTTTGTGTATCCTGATTTATCACCAAAGCAAGAAAACAGGGGGGTTTTGTGTGTAGCAAAATGAATACATTTTCAGTTCTTTATATTGCCAGTAAACTGACTGAATGCTTCATTGACCAACCAAAACACGTTAAACATTCTTACCATGCAAACTATTATGGTACTTTTTGACGTTTTTATATCATTAATTCAGGTGTCTAAAGTACTTAGTTTAACTTTTCCGAAGTTTAAATTCTCCTTCAATGATGCTGTTCAATTTTGTTGCAATTTCATGTCTATAAGTAGGCTTTCTTCTGTAATCTAAAGGTGCTTATAACTCTCTACTGGCTGTTTAATGGGCTAGTTGTGAGCTTAAATATACGGAATTCTGGGGAAATTGATTGGCATACATGTAAGTGTAGTCCTTTATCTCTTCTTTTCCAAGAAGAAAAGAATATGATAATTAGCTTTCTGGTGATATTTGGAGCTTTCTTAAAAGAACGCTTTGGACTAATAAAATGAGGAAAAAAGACAAGCTGTCAACGTCAAAAAGCTATGTATTTAAAGACAAGGCTGTGAAATTAGTTGGTATGTTTTACATTTACTTCTGGAGGCTACTTCAAAGACTTGAGAGTTTCCCCCAGACCAAGCTTTGTGGTCTGTGTGAAGAAGAGTCTCAGCGTGGAAAGTTTCACTGTGGCAAAAAGTGCTTTAGGTGTCAGTAAGTTTCCAGTCTGAGAGTTCTAGTGATATTTTTAACAGTCCCACTTCGACATATCTCAAACAAAGGGGTTGTAGGCATTTGATTTCTCCTGATACTCTACAGGAAGTCCATCACAGAGTGGCATATCTGCTTGTGATATGTATTGTGACTGAGCAGTGCTGCAGGGCTCTTAACAAGTCCTTAAGAGCAGCTGGCTTCTTGGTAAATAACATTCACAGCCTATATCCTGGTTTTATAGACACTCAACTTACTGTTCTATTCCATCTGTAGGCAAAAAAAAAAAAAAAAAACCAGAGAATGGTGAGGGTAATAAACTCTATATTTCAGTGACAAAGTAATAATCAACTTACATTTTATTCTACCTTGGGTTTTTTTTTAATTATAAAATATAAAATTATCATGGAGTCTTTGTGATAATCTTTGCAATACCATAGAATAAGGTTAATAGTGATTAAATATGGAGAAAGCCTATTTACATCAGTGACTAAGTTGACAGGGAAACAAACTGTATCACTGCTTTAGTCTCTCTCATTATTCATGCTGCTTTTCTTTCAACCCTCTTCATTGTCTGCCAAAATCCTCTTATTTTTCCTTTTTTAAACCATACTTTATTAAATGCTAGTTAAGTTTGAACATCATTATTCACTCAGTATTATGTTTGTCCCCTTTATCATTTAACGTGTAGTACCTTCAGATCTGAAGCTAAACTTTCTATATTCAGGTACTGTGCATATTTATAGCTCTTTGTAATATTGATTATATTGAGGGAGTTCAAGGCAATATGCTGGTACTAATTGGGGTAGTAGATCACTGTGTAACATTGGCTGTATCTGAGAGAAGTAAAAATGCTTGTCTGAAACAGTCAAAATATCAGCAAAGCTGTGGTTTATATAGAAATGATTTTGTTATGATACAAAGAGCATAAAACTTGTTTGAAATGCATTACACTGCATTTTAATTAATACATACTTACAAGAAATCGTTTATAGGCCCATTAATATCTCAAATATGAAGCAATTTTCGAATATTAAATCTAATTTACTGTCCCACAATTCATAGAATTTCAAGTTTTTGGTGTTGACCGCAACAGGATAAATGCATTTCCCTTCTGGGATTGACCTAAACTATGATCTTTCTGACCCACTATGCAGGTACAATTTACACTTTTTTGACTTTTAACTTAAATTTAAGGATGACTCTTTCAGAATCAAGATGACTATGTACAATTAAATCACTTGTTCAATATCAAATATTTGATCTTGTATCAGGACTGGTATGAAGTCATTTATCCGTTAACTTCCTTACAGAATTACCCTGACTTTGCTACTTGCGATGTATCTGTTACCATAATACCTAAGAATGCGTTCAAGAAATTTTCCTGTGCCACATCAAGTAGTCCTGAATAATTTCTCTCTGCTTTTAAGTCCAGTCCATATGTTTCAGAATGGTAATTTCAAAAACCACATTGGTGTGGGCAAGATACTACAAATCCTGTGATTCATAACTTCAGTATTGGTAGATGTAAGCTTGAAGGCCAGAATATTTTTGTTCTGTGTAATAGTAGTGAACCTATCATGGGAGGACATAATTTGTGTACATAAATACACACATAGAGAATGTTCAGTCTGAAGTAGATAACTATGCAATATAACCAGATAACTGTTTCTTAGAAATTTCACCACTTCACCTTTTAAAAGGTGCCTTGATTTTCTACCTGGAAGTTTCTGATTGCTCTTCAGGTTTTGGGTTTTGTTATGTGGGTTTGGGGTTGGTTTCTTATGCTGTTTTCTGTTGTGTTTGTTTTTTAAGCTTAGATGCATTGGGAAAACTTTCTGTGTAAGACACCTAGGTACTTTGAAGTACTAGTTCAACCAGTTGCAAATTTTAGTCAACAAAACTGACAGACAAAGCTCACTCCATTCCTGTTTATTATGCTCAGTAGAAATTGCCTTAGGAAAGAGCAGAACAACAGGTGAAGTACTGTGGTTATGCAGTTTTAACTATTTGAACTTGGAAAAGAGTTGATCTTACTCTTTTGTAGTAGAAGGCATGATACAGATGTGAAAATACGAGTTCACTTTAAAAATACTGTTCAACTCCTGTAATTTGGGAAAGCTTTGTCTTAAGTGTGAAACTTGTTTGTTAAAATTGTATTTCATACTAAGGCATAATCCAAGCTGCTTAAGATTTTTGTTCAGTGCATTTGATTACAGTTGAAACCTTAAACTGCAGCATTTCATATGTTGCTTTGCAAAAACCATATAAATGAACTAAAAAATGGAAAGTATAGGAGAAAAATGAAACTTGGCACGAAAGCTGTGAAAAATCTAGTAATTGTAATAGTTTCAATACCTCTGCCATTGATCTAAGCTGGCTCTAATAAATGAAGCCTTAGCTAAAATCAATTTCAGTGTGTACCAGTTCTGTTTTCTGTGCTCTTTGGGGAGTATCTTATGCTACATCTTGTTAATGTTTTCTGTTCTTCCTATTACTCAGGTTTTCCTACAGTGTTCTGCCTCTTATTTACCAAGCTTCATCCCCCATATTCTGCTTTTTTCAGTTCTGATTCTTTTTTTCGCTCCTTTCATCAGCTCTCATTTTGTGCTGGTACATTCTTCATTAGATGCCAACTGCTATTTCTCCACACAGCTGGTTTAGTTGAAATGTATCTCTTCTTGTCCCAGTAGCGACTAAAAGCAGTTGTAGAAACCCAAGGCCTAGTCTTTCATATCTATTTTAGAATTTTAAGTCCTCAGTTATAACAAAAAGAAAGAACAAGGCAGTATTGGATAGCATAGGCTGTAAGCGTGGCTGTGCTGTTTAAATACTTCATGTGGGTTGTATGAGCACAGAAGGAAATGTGTGGAGGGTTAATGGGCCACTTTCTTTCTGCAGAGTAACAGAATAGCTAGAGATAACGAATTAAGAGAAAGTGACAAGGAGCAGCTGCGAGCCATATGTACACGAGATCCTCTGTCTGAAATCACTGAGCAGGAGAAGGACTTCCTCTGGAGCCACAGGTATTTCAAAACCAAACCAAAGAAAAAAGCTTCATCATCACAGTCAGACTTCACCCCAGTCATCTCAAATTCATCATGGTCATCTTGGATTTTGCTTCCTTTTCATTACTCTGTATTGAGGGTTAGTGTTTTAGAAAAGACTTTTAAACATTTCTGCCTCTTGGTGCAGAAGTCCATGGGGAAAGGTAAGTTGTGGAATTAGTTTACATTTTTCCCTGTTGTTTCAGTCTTAACTTCATACATGGATCATGGCACCACCTTATGGTATTGATTGGATTGTGCTGACAAAGGAAGAAAGAGATGCAGGGCTGAGAGGATGTAGTAAATGGTTATTGAAACAGAAATGATACTTTGTACATACAGCTTTTTTCTCTTTTGCAGACACTATTGTGTGAATACTCCAGAAATTCTGCCCAAATTACTTTTGTCTGTTAAATGGAATTCTAGAGATGAAGTGGCCCAGGTAATATATATAGCACTGAATTAGTTTTACATTTTGAAGACGCTTTAAAATATGATATTTTAAAGGAAACTTCTGGAGGTTAAATGTTGTTACATGTGCATGATACACTGAATGAAAATTTAGGTCATGCAAGTTGCCACTATAATTGACTGCTCAGTCTAGTCCATAGCTCTTATTCTTTACCTTGGTCCGAGTCTTAAGATTTCCTCTTTGTTAAACTACTTGATTCCTTGCTATGTTACTGGTTTGTCAATTACATTTAAATGTGAAGCTTTCTTTTCATTCTTTTTATAGTGGGTAAAATAGCGAAGTCAGCTGGCAGCTAACACTAAATTGTTTGAGAGGGGACTGGCGAGTCAACAGCTTCTGCTCAGTTGCCATTTGTGTCTGATACCTTCTAATGGCTATGTATTACAGCTTCTTCCTAATCAATGCAAACATGTAATGTGCTTGGACTTCTTGTCCACAGATGTATTGTTTGGTAAAGGACTGGCCTCCAATCAAGCCAGAGCAAGCAATGGAGCTTTTGGACTGTAATTATCCAGATCCAATGGTGCGAGCTTTTGCAGTTCGGTGTCTAGAGAAGTACTTGACAGATGACAAGCTGTCCCAGTACTTAATCCAGCTAGTACAGGTATATAGCATATTTTGGTCTGCTTGATGTCTATATTCTGTGACCACAGGGGCTTAAAATAAAAAAAAAAGATGATGTAGAAAAGGTCATCAGTTTGGATTGTGAATTAGTTACTTAGGAGGAGATGAAATGTAGTTCATTTTCTGTAGTGCTGTGGGTTTGCTTGTTGATATTAAATGACAAAGTTTTGCAGAGATGCAGAACTGTTCTACCAGCTGGAACAGGCAGCTATTTCATCTGTCCCAGCATATGGGAAAGTAGGAGCAAAAGCATCTTCTCAAAATTATGAGCAGGTTGAGGCTAAATATTTGGTAACAATAAAAGAAGCATCAGATGGTATGCTCTCAAAATAGAGGCAGATACAGTTTAAATCCTAATCTTGATACCAGTCATTCTACATAATTTAATGTAAAACATACATTGTTTTTTAGTTAGCTGACTGTAATTTCTGTGTTGCTCATAGAAATAGTAACAGCAGCTGATTTCTTTTTTTTTCTTTCCTTAACTAGGTTCTGAAATATGAACAATATTTAGATAATCAGCTTGTGAGATTTTTGCTCAAGAAGGCACTGACCAATCAAAGGATAGGACATTTCTTCTTCTGGCATTTAAAGTAAGCTTAATATCATCTTAAGGGATGGTGGAATTCCTATTAGCTGTAAAGAATCAGTTGTTCTAAAGCTTGGTACACTAAATGTCCTTTTTAAGGAAAATATTACCACTTTATTTCATATTGGTTGAGAGTTTGAATGTACAGTTTGATGACAGAAGTCATTCTTTGAAGTTTCAAAAGGTAGTCATTAACAGAAAATTAGTGTTGTTTTGGTTTTGGGGTTTGTTTGTTTTTTTTTTTTTTTCCTACAAGTGATCATTCTGGCACCATGATAGTCACTCAGATCTCTGCAGTTTGAACTTTACTTTATACACCAGATATCCCCCCTTGTCTTTTCCAAAAAAAATTACAAATAATTGAGGCCTCTAAAGAAAGCCACCTAATTGGACCATATAGGGCTTTGGAAAATAACTGTTCATAAATGTTTATTAAAGACTTACAGAAATTGATAACCAAAATATGTCCATATACTTCCTTACATAGCATAACATGGGCTTTTGTAATTCCTGATGTTGAGAAGACTGAGCAGAAATCGCTGTACAGCATGCTGGATTGTAGCCAGGTCTCACCTGAAAATGCTGTTCTGAGATAATGTGATCAGACACAGAAAGAGGATCAAGTGATGCTTGTTATGTTTTCAGTTTTCTACTTTTCTTGGTAATCATCAAGGATAATGGAATAAGTGGCCTCATTAACTTGTTTGAGAGGATGTATTTTAGGACTGTGGAAAGACTAAGACTGTGTAATGAAAAGGGAACTAGAAGAGCCATATCCTTGTCTAAATGAGATAAGGAGAAGGTGAGACAGGTTAGCTTTGCTCTCAGCAAAGAAATCGTGACTCGAAGGCTGAAGTTGACTTCTGAGTTTCTGGGAAGCATGGATTTTGAATAAGGGCAAGTGGTAGGAAAGGACAGGATGTAGCAGGAAAGAACGGGGAGAAAGCCTATAAACTCTGCTGAACTAGTTGTGAAGGGGTACTGAAGTCTGATCAGTCCAGTCAAAATGAGATGAGTTTTTGGGAGGTCAAGACAAGTTATTCCCCTGAAAATAAGAATCCATAAACAGCCTTCAGGAAGATGTTACAGGTATAGCTTCACTTTTAGCACCTCTGATTGGTCTTGTCTAAGGTGTAACTGTTCTTCTTTTCTGTGTAGGTCTGAAATGCACAACAAAACTGTAAGTCAGAGATTTGGTTTACTTCTGGAGTCATATTGTCGAGCATGTGGAATGTACCTAAAGCATCTGAGCAGGCAGGTGGAGGCTATGGAGAAGTTGATTAACCTCACAGATATTCTCAAGCAAGAGAAAAAGGATGAGACCCAGAAGGTATTACAAGCTGTCGACATAGAAGCGTTGCAACTGAATCACAGGAATCACTTAGAACTGTGTTTAATTTCATTTGCTAGAAAATTGTTAATGCTAACATCAGTAGATAGAATATTATCCTAGTAGCTGTAATATTTTCTGTGTGTTGCCATTGTCTCTCAAAGCAATAGAACTACATTTAAGGGCTTTGGTTTCTGTGTTGTGTGGCTAAGCACAGCTGCTTACGTTTGAACTGTGCAAATCCATGCTTTAAAACCAAAGCTAAGGTCTGATACTTTCATCTCTTTACATGTAATTCGTGTTCTCAAAACCTGAATGTGATTACTGATCAGGTACAGATGAAGTTTCTTGTTGAACAAATGAGACGACCAGATTTCATGGATGCTCTACAAGGTTTCATCTCTCCTCTCAATCCTGCGCATCAACTGGGAAATCTTCGGTATCGTCTGCATTTTCAGTTTGTCTAGATATTTGAGTATATGCTTAGTAGTGTTAACATCCACAGTGGTAGGGTTAAATGTTAACATGCTAAATCTGAGGATCTTCAAACTTAACTGAATAGAATTTGTAGCAGAGTAATTCATAAAGAGTGAAGTAATTTCAATCTAATAGTTTAACAAATTAGGGAATAACATGAGTTAGCTGCTCCTTTAAGGTGGCTGAAACCACAGTCCTTTTTTCATGTCATGAACACACTGCCAAAGGAAAACGTACAATGATACCAGCTTTTCTCTAGGGCTTAGCCAATAGTTAACATTTCAAACTTAAATCAGTAAGTGCAGATGAAAGTAAAAGTGCTTGACTGTTGATTACCCTTTCATCTTGAATTTTATACTAGTTCAAAGAGTTTGAAGAAAACAGGTAGAGCTTAAGATTGCAGAAACATGGTATGAGAATCAACCTGTGCCTATTTCATAGAAACCCTCTCTGTTTTATAGGCTTGAGGAGTGCAGGATAATGTCATCTGCAAAAAGACCCCTGTGGCTGAACTGGGAAAACCCAGATATTATGTCTGAATTGTTATTTCAGAACAATGAGATAATCTTTAAAAATGGAGACGGTAAGAAAAAAAATAAGCATAATTCAAAAGCTATGTAATCAAGTTTGTTTTCCTAAGCTGCTGTTTAGTATGTTTTTTTCTAAGCATATAAAATACATGTATTGAAAAAAAACTTTGAAAAATAAATCAACTGAGCAAAGCAATTTTCCATAAATATTAAACATGCACAGATAAGCATGTCTCAGTTGTTTACCAGTTTCATAATGTTGTAAGATGCTCAGTCTCTTAAATTGGAACATGATACTATTTAATACTTGAAAATGTCTGCAGAATACCACAGATGTGTAACCTGTCATTCCATTGTCATGTTTTTAGTGTGCGTGTTTAAACACCTTTGAAATCATCACTACAAATTCATTTTCATTCTCAACTATTTAAAATCGGAGAGAACATACTCTGCCTTAAACTATAGAATCCTTACTTCCTTGAGACATACTCTTAAGAGGAAAAGTAAAATAAGATACAATAGTGTTCTGGTGTTACAAAATTTGCTATCTATGTATTTGACTCTTCCAGACTTGCGTCAGGACATGCTGACACTTCAGATAATTAGAATTATGGAAAACATCTGGCAAAATCAAGGCCTTGATCTTCGGTAAGCTTTAGAGGTTATTCTTGAGCAATACTCTTCTTAATGGGTTTTGCATTGGTTTGTTGCCAGAGATTGCTTCTGTTCTCCCAAGGGAAATAAATGAAATGCTATCAATAGGCATGTGTGTACATGCTAGAGTGATTTTTAATTTGTTTATTTTTAATAACCTTCAATCAGCTAAACTACTGGATTCCATAAACATACGGTAAGGCTGCGTTTGAAAAATACTTGTCTAGCTCAAATGGGTCTGAAGCATCTACATACCAGGAATGGCTTTGAGAGCTAACACACACTAGTCAGTCTTGTCAACTGATGGCATCTGCAGGATTTTCTTTGAACAAGTTGCCAAACTTGCAACCCTGTTGAGTGATGGCTTTGTGTACTGAAATGAAGATACCAACCACAAAAAGTAGGCATTACCCAGTCTGATCTGTATGCAGCTTGTCCACCTCTAAATACTCTGTGGGTTGAGTAGTTTCTGCAGAATGCCATCCACTGGAAACTATTCTTATTGTGGAAAACTGATGCTAGACAGGCTGTGATTCCAAAGAAGTCTGCTGTATGGTGCATTTTTAGGTGGTTGTTCCTCTGCATTGTAAATCAATTATGTTCTTTGCACCTGCAGTTCTTATTTCCTTGCCATCTAGACAAATGGGCCTGGTCTACATCATTTCTCATGCATCTGGGCAACTATTTTGTCTCTAGTATTGTAATTAGTGACAAAATTATGGTTTTGTCCAAGAATGGTTTACAGAATTACAGTTCTCAGTGCCCACATCTTGAAGAACAACAGTTATGGAAATGTTAAAAAATGCATCTTCTCTCACCTCTTGCCACTGTTTTTCTTAGAGGCAACATGGCGCTTTAGAAAAGAAGTTGAATAGCTACAGTGGCTGATTTAAAAAAAAAAAAAAAGAGAGGAAATCAAACTCCCAGCTGTCCCTTCTACTATACTTACAGACTAAATGAGCATGCAAGATGAGGGAGCTGATGGGACTCTGAATCTTGAGCAAGCTACAAATTTACAAGAGTGGACAAAAAAAAAAAATCTTTTGAGGATCTAGAAACTTGTGACTTATGCCACTAAGGCTACTAAACTATGCCTGTGTGGGACAGAAAGTCTAACAGTGCAAAGTTTATGCCACATCCTTAAGAAAATGGGGCTCACTGTTGTACTTTGACCTCCAAATCAGACTTCTGTTTAAAATTACAAGTTTAGACAGATCAATATCAATATGCATTGAGTACCTGCAAATAAAGCACCGTTAATTCAGAGAGGAGAAGCCCATCTCCACAGCAACACCAGCAGTCAGCCCTCCCACTGGCTAAACACTGGTGTGCACTGGTGTTCCTTATGTTCTTAGATCTAATACAAAGCCAGAAGTTGTTGGTGGTTGTTTTCTTTTACCATGACATTACAAAAACCAACCAACCAACCAAAACCCCAACCTTTTGGTATGCCAGTGTTTGTAGAAAGCTGGTTTACTCTATAGGTGTGGCACTCCAAGAAGGCAACTTCAGGAGAGAAAAGGACTGCTTTTAGGTACATGACTCTCCCAGATCTTTTTTAGCTACTCTCTCCCAGATCTCGTAGCAGTGGATCATAACATGATAATAGACATGTTTCTTTCAGTCTTGGAATAAAAGACTGGATTTGACATGATTTTCTCAGATAAAATGTTTTGAACATAACTACAGACTGTGGGAGAGTGGGAGGTAAGAGATTTTGAAAGAAAAAGGAGACAGAGGAAATTATTTCTTCTACTTGTCAAAAAAAAAGGTTACTGAGGTAATCCTTTGAGATTTACTTACCCTTAAAGTGTCCATGACTAAATATCTATTTACAGTTAGTTCATTCATGTCTGGATAAATTGTAATGCTGCTGAATGTGGTTCCAGTTACAATTTTTTAGTATGTTCAGATACTATTCAGAAACTCATGTTCATGGTAGAGGCTGGGAGGGACTTCTGGAGATCATTGAGTCCAACCCTCCTCCCAAAGCAGGATCACCTAGCACAGGTAACACGGGAATGCATTCAGGTGGGTTTTGAAAGCCTCTCAATAAGGAGACTTCCACAACCTCTCTGGGCAGCCTGTTCCAGTGCTCTGTTACCCTCACATTTTGAAGTTTCCATGCTGGTTTTACATACAAAGTATTACCTGCTGCTTGCTTACAGTAACCCATGAAATCCTAACATTTTTTTTTTTTCTGAACACTTAGATTCTGTCTCTGGTACTGCAGTTTGAATGTAGTTGAATTATCTCACTAAATCACATTGAATGCCTTTTTTTAAGGGTTTTTTCCAAAGGCCTCCAAGAGCACACTAATAGATTTCTACCTTAACATTTTGTCCTGATATTAAAGTACAGAACAACATTGGAGACAGTGGCTGGTATGTTACTGTACTAATATCTGGTATGTTTTTCTTTCCATACAACTACTGGCAATACCCCTATAAAGCATTAAAACAGGTTTTTGTATCATAAAGTAACAGATAGCATTTATTTGATAAGGGTTATGAAACATTCTTGTTGCTTGCTGTCTTCAAATGTAACTAGGTAACAAAAACAACAAACCTTTGTGTTTCAGGATGTTGCCTTATGGTTGTTTGTCTATTGGTGACTGTGTGGGACTCATTGAGGTCGTGAGGAGCTCTCATACGATCATGCAGATACAGTGTAAAGGAGGTTTAAAAGGAGCACTGCAGTTCAACAGCCATACGTTGCATCAGTGGCTCAAGGACAAGAACAAAGGAGAAATGTGAGATTTCCTGTTGCTTGTTTTTCATGTTCATGTGCTCTTTTTAATGGGAACTTCAAGAACTGACGTTCATGAAGTGGAAAATTATATCCATCTTTCTGGCTAGTATTACTACTTGTAGCTCTTCTCATGAGTTTGGGTGGTTGTGTGACTTGACAGTAGTAAAGCATAATTTGAAGACAGACCTATGAGGATATGGCTTAAGTCAGTAGTTTCACTGCAGCTCATCAAATGAAGACTGCTGGCCTTCAAAAAGAGAGACAGTGACTTTAATCACTAGTTTACTGTGATCTACCTGCAATTACTTCTGTTTTCAGAGTATGATGAATTTCTTCCTTACTTTGATAAAGTCTAGGAGTTCTGCTTCATTAAGAGAAGACAGTAGAAGTTGGCTCTTCCTCAAAAGGAAGGGGGAATAAAACCAAATTTGTACTTTTTTAATTGTTAGAAAATGTAGGAAAATGTAGAAAATGTTAGAAAATGTAGGAAAATGTCACTTTTTTTTGTTTTCAATAGGTATGATGCAGCTATTGACTTGTTTACACGTTCTTGTGCTGGCTACTGTGTTGCTACCTTTATCCTGGGCATCGGTGATCGCCACAATAGTAACATCATGGTAAAAGATGATGGACAAGTAAGATATGTTTGGGTTTTTTCTTAAAAACATAGCTTAATGTCATCTCTCAGAGATGAGTTCGTTTAATATAAAAATTCATTCGAACTAATAAAATTATCAATTTTACTATGATATAATTTAAACAAGGAATTACTGATCTTAAAATACCTTTCTGTCTTTAAGCTGTTTCACATTGACTTCGGACACTTCCTTGATCACAAGAAGAAGAAATTTGGTTATAAAAGAGAGCGTGTACCGTTTGTCTTAACACAAGACTTTTTAATAGTGATTAGTAAAGGAGCCCAAGAATGTACCAAAACAAGGGAGTTTGAAAGGTGAGCCTTTTTTTTTTTTTAAGCATTTAACTTCCATGTGTTTTGTATCTAAAATGCACTTTACTACTAGTGACTCCTTCTTCCAGAAATGAAAATAATGTAAGTAGGAAGAGGAGTATATTTTCTCAGCCTCATTATGGTGTTCTTAAAAGACTAAGACTGTCCATTTGTATTTTTTTTTAGGGTCCAGTTACCTGAAAACTGTTGTGGAGGTATAGCAGTAATATGCCTCTAGTAGGGAAATACACTGAAATTTTTTCCCCTGTCTTTTCCAGGTTTCAGGAGATGTGTTATAAGGCTTATCTAGCAATTAGGCAACATGCCAATCTCTTCATAAATCTTTTCTCCATGATGCTTGGCTCAGGAATGCCAGAACTGCAGTCATTTGATGATATTGCATACATTCGAAAGACCCTTGCATTGGACAAAACTGAGCAGGAAGCTCTTGAGTACTTCATGAAGCAAATGAATGATGCTCACCATGGTGGCTGGACAACCAAAATGGACTGGATCTTCCACACAATAAAGCAACATGCTTTGAACTGAGATGAAAGCAAAGAAAAGAACTCTAGCCCGCTTTGTGGGTACTGCACTGTTAATACCTGTTAGCAGCAAAGACTGGTTGCATAGGAATTGCACAAACCACGAACAACATTAGAATTTGTGGCAAGAAAAGAGATGAATTGTTCAGACAACTGTCGAAAAAATAATGTAAAACAGGGTTTCAGATAGCACTAAAATTATACACTTCATAAACTAAGCTTTAGTATGATGTGTGACTTCATGTTATGCCTTAAGCCCAAAAAGGTAAACTTGGAAGAATGTTTACTTTTTCGTTTGATAGGACGAATAAGAAGGAAAAACAAAATAGTGATAGCATGAACATAGAGTCCATCATATATTACCTTAGATCTGGTATAGCAGGTAGAGACTATGTTCAATTGAGAAGAGTGGAAAGAGAATTAAAATGATAGCAAATACTTAAATGCAGCATAGTTTGAAGGGAAGGAGTTTTCAGCTCAAAGATCTAAAAACAATAGTGAGAGGACAGTGCCTTTTAAATGTGCTTCAGAGGCATTAGCATTTATGGGGTTTAGATGACCCTCTGATTTCTGGGTCCATCATGTGCACAGTTTCTGAATGAGGTGGGCAGTAGGCCCATTCAGTATGGTGTTTCCTTCTGCTCAGTATTTCTAGCAGTGCAATTCATACCTTCACAAAGAAACTCCCTGTCATCCCCCAAAACTGACTAACCTGGAAATTGAATGGTCAGAATTGGGTTTAGTGCAACAGAGAGCTGTAGTGTTCATCTTAGGTTTGCTTTAATCTAACTTGAACTGAATAGATTTTTTTCATACATGTTTTCCAGAACCTAAAGAAAGGTGAGTTATTAAAATTATTGAAAGATTATTTTTTTATAAAGGCTATTTATATAATAGGAACTACTATTAATATATATTCTTTATTTACATGGTTTGTCCAATATTCACTCTTTTGATTTTGCAGCCCAGTTCTATCTGTCCAAGACTCCCATTTCCATTAACATCACTGAAGGTGACTAGATAAAATCCTAGGACCAAATTCAGCCCTGGTGAAAGAGGACACAAGTACCATTGAAGTAGTGGGAAGTATACCCATTAATGCCAGAGGTGAACTTGGCCTAAGTCTCTTCAAAAACTTTTGAGCATCACTCTTCACATTACTGAAGTGATATGCTGGCTATTCAAGGAACGTATATTTTAAACCCTTAATCCTCGGGTCCACCATTTCTCCTCTTTCTTCCTCCTTCTGGAAGTGGTTGTTTAACCCAGTAACAGATAAATGAGAAATAGCAATTTAGATTTTTCACTATGATCAATAATAAGCAGTTCAGCATACAGCAGATATATGTTGGCTAGCTCAAAGCATGTGGAGTTACCAAACATTTTAGAGCTTTGTCCGTTTTGTGCGTGCGCATGTGTAGTAGGTATTTGTAAATCCAAGGTGTCGTCCCCTAACACAATTGCCATCTGTGCAATCACTTACATTGGCACCACTTTTTCAAACTGTTCAGACTACCAAGGATTTCAGATTGCCCTTATGCACAACTTGAGGTTTTTTGTTTTTTCTAATTATTAAACAGTCATTTGTTGGTTTGGTTGGGTTTTTTTGTTGTTTTTTGTTTGTTTGTTTTTGTTTTTTAATTTTTTTTAATTAGTGAAACCTGTGATTCTGAGGGTGGTGTTCACCCTGACATTTTTAACCTGCTAGATTGGCAGCACTTGGAGTGAATTCCAAAGGTTTGGGGCTTTGGGGGCGGGGGGGGTTTCAGCTTGTTCACTTGCAAACACGCACCAAGGTGCCACTCAGAAAGTGCAATACCACATGTAATATAAAATATGCTGAGAGCTGGTGTTAGATTAGAATATAAGTATACTGTACCTTGTGCAGCCTGTACTGATGAGGTAATGAGTGGTTGGCTTCATTTAGCAAATTGTAATATATTTAAAATGTGCAATCGATGATGCTATGAAAGACTTTGGGGATGGTAAAACCAAGACTTTGGTCTTTCAAGACACTTTCATAGTCAAGATCCTGCAGTTGATTTACTGCACCCATGGATACTTGACGTTGCGGGGGGAAGCCTGCTTTTGTGAAAAGTACGGAAGTTCCAAGACTAGGATGGGGAATGTGAAGTTTTATTTCCTTAGTTCTATTAAATGTTTGGGAGTAGTCCAATAGACTCCCCATTACTCTTTATTGACTGTTACATATTCCTTTTTGTTGAAATATTTTAACTCCTGCTAACCTTGGTCATCTTTTCTAGACCAAATTACCCTTGTATGTATTACTTTGCAGTCAACACCTCTAATGTTTTTAGCTCTCTTAAAACATGGCTTAGTTTCAAATGAACTTTTGTCCACAAAATCTGAAACCCTCTTGGCTGTAACTCTTAATTTAACTGAGTAAAAACAGTTGCACAAATGCTACCTTAGGTGCTATATTATCCTTATTTATCTGGTATTGAAACAATGCTTTACCTCATTTCTCTAAAGAAATAGTCAGCCTTTTCCAGCCTGGATGAAAAGATTAACTCAAATTTATTGTATGTTGTGAACCCAAGTTCTTTTGTACTCAGCCCCTTAGCAATTTACTGCTGTAAATATGAATATAGATGTCTTTCAGTTCAAGCATGCAGTGTTCTGCACCCTTTTTGCACAATGCTATGAGGAATCAGGCTCTGTTTCCAAAAGCTACTGCAACTAAATGCTGTGCAAAAGTTGTGAAACTAATTATGAATATCAAATAGTAAAAGAAAGGAAACTTAATAGTGCTACAGAGATAATGCATTTGGGATTATACCCATTAAAATTTAAAACAAAAAAGGTTAGAAGCAGCTTACAGGCTTCAAGCAGTTGTTCTTGCTATAATCAGCATGGGCATTTGAAAAACAAGATAAAAAACAAAATTTTTTTCATCTCCAGAGCATTCGACCCTAATTACCTTATCCTGTGATGACAGTTTTGTGCTGATGTAACTTCACTGAAGATGGTGGAGAAACTATTTACTTACGTTGGAGTAAATGAATTTCTTCTGTTCTATTGGATCGGCTTATAGAGTGTGTGAAAGCACCTTTAGCTGAGCTCTAAATTTTTACAGAGATAGCTTGAAATTTTGGATTTTTATTGCTTAACTCTTCCCACTTCGTGGAGATTTGAAAATGTTCCCTTTATTCTGAGAAGTGGCTGCACAAAACACTAAGTAGCTTATTTTGAGCTTGAAATTAATCTGAACACTTTGCTCTTGCAAAACTTTGTAGTAGGACTGCCAGGCAAGAAGCCCAGGATTGGGCCATGTGTTTTATTACAAAGCATTAGGAAATGGTGATTTAGTGAAATACCAATCTAAAACCAGTAACTTTTTTCTACTGTGAAACTGATTTAATGACAGAACAGGCTGCTGCAGATTAGTTATACTTTAAAATAGATTCTTTGCTTTCCTAAAAGTAGCAGAAAAGGCATCTGTACTGACTTACATATGCATGCTTTTCTGGTCTGAAAGGGTGCATTAGTAATTATTTTTTTTTTTTTTGGCAAAACAGACTTTCAGTGTAACTTAAAAAAAAAAAGGCATTGAAATAAACCCAGAACTGTTAATGGTTTGGCATCTTGTGGAGCAAATACAAACCTGCGTATTAAGGGCAATATAGAGAACTTTGTACGTGATGACCCTGCTCATGGTTGGTTGGTTTGGAGGATTGTTTTTGGTGGTATCTTTTTTTATCCCAGCTTTCCTTTATGTAAAATATTAAATGCCCTTCAGCAGTCAGTAGCCCATGTTTGACAATTTGAAAGTATTTTTCCCTGCTTTGTCATTTTATAACTGGCATGTTCCAACGTCCGTTCTTAATTGCGAATTCCTCCTGTTTTGCATGTCTGTACAGGTTGCAGACCTGGGCTGGACCCATTCAAAACACAGATATCAAAAAAGCCACTCGAAATTACTGTTTTGATGATGTCTTTTGACATCTTGAAAATGCTTCAAGTTAATGAAAATGGTGTGGTATTACAGAAAGAATTGTAACTTGCTGCTTTTAAGATTTATTTTATTTTTATTTTAAATATCTTTCTCTTGTTTTAGTTTTACTTGAATGGAAGAACCACATTTTGTTTTGGGTTTTTTTTTATATATATACTATATAGCTGTGGATGTTGCAGATTGTTGAATCCCAATTTAATTTTGCAATACATGTTTCATACAAACCATGAATTTGTATCTCTTTTTGTGCTGACAGTTGTCTCAGTTTAGGTAAGGCTCTATCTGTCCAAAATGTGTAGGTCACTGACCCTGCAGTTGAGGTGGGTTTGGGGGTGGGATTTTGGGTTTAATTTTCACATCCGTGTTAGTGAAGACAGCTGGAAACTGGATATGGAAGTCCTCTATCTGCATACACTAATCAAATCTGTAGGTGCTCTGGTCTTTGAGAAATTCTGGTTTCACTTTATGCTGACATAACAATGACTTCATCAGAATCACTCTGGATTCACAACAGCATGTGAAATCAGAATTAGACTGTATGTATATTAAAGTTACACATTACTTATTTAGTATGAATGGTGTTCTCATAAGGAGAGGAATGTTAAACAGTCAGTTAAACACTTGGCAATTTTGCTTGGAAGCAGTCTTTATTAACTAGCTGCCTCAGCTCTCCAATTCTTACCTGACGTAATCTTGTCTGTAGTTACTTTCATTTTTGAGACTTCCGGGATTTTTATTGCTTGCTAGCTCAAATGTTTCCTCTTCCTACATTTATGTAGTATAAAGAGTTAAACTCACACTCTTGATTTCTAAGCTTTATGGGGTAGGCTCTTCAAAGTACGAGGCCTTACTGTGTTAGCACTTCTGACTCTAAGCCAGAGGTGAATCCTTCTGTCTTCTTTCTCTCCAGCACCCCTGTCGTCTAAAAAAGACGCATAGCATAAGAGCAACAAAAAATATTTGTAAGAGAAGATTAACTGAAGCAATGCACTGCCTGTACTTTGAAGCATCTTCTTTGGGTTGTATAAAAGTGTCCTTACTGTCACTTCTGTATGTGACGCAATATTCCTTCATCAAAAGAAAAGCCAAAAATACACTCTTCTATCTTGACTCTTCACAAAACTCTGATGCCAGATCCCCAGTAACTCTTAAACAGGTTTAAAAACCATTCATTTCAGTGTGATTGCCTAAGTTTTGTTAGGAACCTAAAATTAATTCCAGTTAACCCTGACTTAATTGTGTTATAAGCTACAGAAATTCAAGTGGAAGCAGTTTTTCTCCGAAGAATTTTATGTCTGTAGTAGTTTTCTTCATCCTTGAGAGCCAACTGTTATTCATAACTGCAATCTCATCCTGCCTTATTTCTTTAGTTTACTTTTAATCTCTTTCCAGGCTTTACTAATAGTGTTCTATATCCTGAGTTAGCAACTGCCCCAAGCTGTCCAAAGTTGTCTTATTGTTTTGTTTGGGGTAGGAGAAAGAAAAGGGAGAGATCTAGAATATGTGGCTGCAGGCTGATGTCCTGGATTCTCAGGCTTGAAATTTTGAAAGTATTGCCATTACAACTGGCACTACAAGTGCAGAAATTCACAGAAGCACACAGAATCCTTGAGGATGGCAGTGATCTTCAGAGATCCCTGTTCAAAATGGGGTCAGCTAGAGCAGGTTGACCAGAACATTGTTCAGATGGTTCTAGAGTCTGTTCAAGAAAGAGGAGTCCACAGTAAAAATTTTTTCTTAATGTTTACATAAAATTTCTATTTCACTTTCTAAAGTCCTTTAGTGGGCAGCACTGAGAAAGCTTTTCCTATTGTATTTACTCCTCTCCATCCAGTGTTTATATATATATATTAACAAGATGCCCCTTGAGCCTTCTCTTCACCTGGCTAAACAATGCCAGCTCTCTTAGCCTCCTCTTGTATCCATCATCTTCATGGCTGTGCTGTTGGATCTGTTTCAGTATGTCCATGACTGGCTCTTACTGGTGAGCCCAGTACTGGCCCCAGCAGTCTAAGTGTGGCCTCACCAGTGCTGAGCAGAGGGGCAGGATAAAGGGGCTCACCTCCTTTGACCTGCTGGTGATGCTCTTCCTAAGGCAGGCCTGTTGGCATTTTGGATAAATAGAGCCCTGGAGGGTGTAATCTCTTGATGTTGTCTGAAGCTAGTGGCAGTTATATGTCAGCATCAAAAGCAGAGTATAAACACCCAGCAGCATTTGAAATAACCTTTAAAAATGAGACAATTATCTTTGAAATAACCACTACTGGGGGGCAGGGGTGGGGTGGGGGGATGTTGCCATGTGTATGTCATTCCGTGATAAAGGTCCTGTGGTGAAGTAGTTAGAAAGCAAAATGTTTGTAGTAATATGGGACAAAAGAAGTATTTAAGGTGCAGCAAGATGCATGTGGTGTCATACTGAGGAGTCTTGCAGTACTTCAATGAAAAAAAAAAAGAAAAAAAAGAGAAAAAAAAACCACAAAACCCCACAACCCTTTCCCTCTTCCTTCTGCTGTGCTACCTAAGTACCAAAAGTTTGGCCTATGATACTTATTGTAGTTCATGTTCATGGGAAGCTGTAAAAAGTCTCTGCTTTTTATTTATCTTTGCGGTCTGTATCACATGCTGTTTATTAAAAAAACTACTTTCAATTTTTATCACACTTCTGAGTGTTACTGTATATGCTAGCTACGAAATTAAAATAACATGGTACACTTGTAAATTCTGAAGTGAGAACTTCAGGAATCTGCAGTCTTGGAGGTGTGATTTGGTGTTGCAGCTTTGCTTTTGAGAAAGACAGGACAAGAATTGAGAGCATCAGTTAATTTTTTTTTAGGGGGAGGGGGGTATAGAAATAGAATTTGCATTATTTATGGGTGGGAAGTCCTAGATGAACATGGCCTTCATTCTTGCACACATTGATCCTCAACATAAGTAAGTTTTAGGTATGGGCTGTGAAAGTTCTGATAAGAGAGCAGATGTTACAGGAATGTTTCAGCTGGATGGTTCTAAAGCCCCTACTAAATCAGTCTGGTATGGTTTTGAAGGGTCTCTCATGCTTTCAGAACAGAAATTATAGTTTTAAAACGAACAAATTTTTGCATCCAATACTAATTTTGAAAGGGTGAGAAATGTATTTGGGCAATTACTGGCAAGGGAAGTACATGGGGCTCCAATGGAATTGCTTCTGTGGACATGTTGGTCTACTCTGGACTTCAGTTGCTAGCAAACTCTTACTGTGGGAGGGATTTGAACACTTTTGTTGAGAATTCCACATTATTTGAGAGATGAGGGAGGTGTTGAGGGTTTTAATGAGGTCAGTCCTATACATCTTTGTCCCTACTAAGCTTCAAACTTTGTACACTCATCCATTATGTTTCAGATCACTGCTGCCTGGCTTTTGAAAAAGGTAAGGCTCCAGCAGGTGCTCAGTCAACATGGAATTAAACTCCATTGTAAAAGGTGGACATCATTATCCTTGCAGTTATTTTGAAGCTCAAGCTGAGCTCTATGGAGAAAGTGAAGCAAAGTATGGCTAGTCATTTTGAGGTAGCTAGTTCAGAGACCTGAACTAACAGATGAAACTTCTGTTTATTGCAGCATAAGCTGAATTTTGCCTTTTCTAGTTAACTATGAAATGGTTATGAGTGGTTCTTGTTCTGCACAGGATGGTTCAGGGAATGGGGATCAGCAGTTCTTGTTCAAATGGAAATTTTGACTTCACTGCCATTGCCGTATGTGATTTTTTTGTGGTAATCTTAGTCTTCATCCCTAAAGCATCAAAGAAAGTATGGATAACTTGTAAAAAAGTGCTGGCAAAACAGAAGAATGATTTGCAATGTGGGCAGCTTGCTTCAGTACAGGAATCTCAATGAGCCCTCCTGATTTTAGGCTCAGAAATCAGTCTGGTTTCCAACCTGCATTGGAAAGACTTGATCCAAAATCCAAACACGTTTAAAAGAGCAATAAAACTGATGCCAGACAAGATAGCTCATTTAAACTCTGATGTGTCCTTTTAAAATCTACCTTCAGCAAAGGTTACTATCATGAGCTTCTTCCTGATTTCACTGAAGAAAGGGTTTACTCCATTGTTATTTTGGTAAGGATCCCTCCCTGCTAATTTAAACAAGCAGCATCTGTGTTGCCTATTTAAACAAAATGGCCTTTTCTGTATTTCCAGTTGGAATGGGTTCTGAGTGATTGGAACCTGATCCAGCGCTCTTTGAACATCCCAAGCACATGGTGCTTTAGAAAATGAGACTCATTTAGACGTTTTTGTTCAAAGTATTAATAATGCTGATGCCTGTGACTTTGAAATGGGTCTGCAACTTCAAAGGAGAGCCTCCTCTGATGTTTCTCTTTCAGAGTCTTGTCTTTTTAATTGACATAGGTGGTGTTGGGCTGTGCTGCTTTGTGTGGAGAAGAAATCAGTCAAAAGGTACAGAAAAGACCTATTGCGCTTTGGTTAGCCTAAGTTTGGCTCACCAAGCAGGACTGAATTCAAAGCAAAGGGTTTGGTTTCTGTTTAGTTTGTTTGGGCTTTGGTTTTGTGTGATTTGCTTGTTTGTTTTCCTTTAACTTCATAAATTACAGATTTTTAAATTCTTATTACTGCCCTCCGCTGGGAACTGAGGAAAGTGCTTTGGGGGAATACTGAGATGGGAAACATTTTGGTGACTGTTAGGAGAAATATGTGGGCATCCACCCTCTTGGATGGCCAAGGCAAATTTGAGGCCTTTAACACAAACTGTCATGGGACAACCTCAGTTCCTATGGCTGCACTAAACAAGGGAGAACAAACTGAACTGGGATGTCAGGATCTTGTTTGATCAGTAATTCAGTTCAGGAGATAACAGAACACATTTATTTAATTTGAGGGCTCAGTAGTGTGCCTTCAAAAGGCTACCTTTATATTCATGCTGCTTACCATCAAAACTTCTCTGTGATCATAGGATGAAGCTCTTTATGTAGCTCTAACCAAATCAGATCACCACAAAGCCATGTTTCCAAGTTTCGGGACAAAGACTAAAGGTAGGGTCTTACAGAGTAAATCCAATCTCAGTGTCCAGCTAATGAATGAAACAGAGGCCAGAGGCAGGATGGGTTTTTTACTAATCAGTGGAGCAACAACTTCGGGGATGTTGTAGGTTCACACTCTCACAATATAGTTGTCTGCTAATTGAAAGGTTGATCTTAGGTAGGTAACTTCAGGCTGAGCCAAAGCAGAACAGCTCAATAAATGAAATGCTTGATAAAATTCGATGTAACAGTCTCCCTTGTGTCTTCCACCTACATTACTTATTTTTCAAGGGGTTGAGATGCTGTTTGAAATATGCACCTTTGGAGATAAATATAACTTACTCCTCTTTCCTGTGGAGTTAAAAAACTTAAGTGAGCAGAAAAGTGGGATTCTTTAATGGTTATAAATTTAGGGAAGGCTGGAAAGGAGAAAGTGCGTGTTGTACCTCTCCGATCCTTATTTTATATTGATTCTTCTACGCAGCAGCTTTAAGCCACAGCTTCTCCACGGCTGCAAAACGCAAGCTTGTGCTTTCCGGAGCCCTGGCTTTGACATCAGGCTCTGTTTTGTGCCCCCCACCCCCGTGTATTTGCTGTTGGCCTTTCTCAAAGGACACTGGACGTTGCCAGGTGCGGGGAAAGCCCTGGACCCAGCCTCCCTGTGAAAATGTGCTGCTTTTGCCTTTCTCTGGGTGTTCATTCTGCTGCGGTGGGATGACGCTATCGTGTATCAATTAAAAAACAAAGTTATTCCTCCCCTCCTCTCCCCGGTTAGTGCGGAGGCGAGCGGTGGGGCAGGCAGCAGGCGTCGGAGCGACCACCAGGGGGCGCCATGTCGGCGGCCGCCGCCCGCCCCGCCCTTTTCCCCACGGGGAGAGACGCGTTCGAGGGCGGCCGCGGCCCGTGCTGGGCGCGGAGCGGAAGGTGAGTCCTGGCGCCGAGGCAGGAGGGGAGCGGCCGCCGGCGTCGCCCGCAGCCCCCGCGGGGAACTCCGTGCCTCGGCCGGCGGCCGCCTCCCGCCAGGCTTTCAGACCGCCGCGTGCGGCCCGGGTGTCGCGGCCCGGCGCTCCGCACCCGCCCCCATCTTGCCCCTCGCCTCGCCGCCATTTGAAGCGCGGACCCGCGGCCCTCCCGCTCCGTCCCCGGTGAAGGGGGCTGAGCAATGACTCACGCTCCGCTGCGCGCTCCGGCCGCCGCCTTTCCGCACGCTGAGGCGAAGCTTGGGCCTGCGGCGCTCTCCGGTGGCATCTCCGGGCTGGGCCCTTTCTGCGCTGCTGGAGCGTGGCTGCTGCCTCGCCCCTGCCCCCGGCTCCGCGCCTCGCGGCCGCCCGCGACTCCCCCACCCCAGCCTGCGGGGCGGAGCGGAGCGGCGCGATTGCCGCGCTCCCGCTCGCGGTTCCCCGCTGCGGCCTCTGCGAGGGCCGCGGCCAGCCCGGTGGGAGCTCGGGGGCCGCGGATCTCGTGGTTTAGGGTCTTCATGAGTATTCCCCATAACCGCGCCGAGACTCTGGGAGCGGTGTACCGGGGAAAGCTGCTAGAGCAGAGCAGCGGGCGTTCCTGTCTTGTGGGCCGATCCCTGGCGAAAAGGTTGAGCCGCGTTAATGGGAATCAAACTTGCATTTCAGTATTATGTAGGTTCTTCTCTCACAATCAGAAAAGGCGATGGTGGTATTGGATACTTCTAGATGATGCTAAACACTCTGGGTTTTCTGTGTAAAATTCTAATGCAGACATTATTTCACGAGAACGGTTGAAGAGGATCTTTTGTTTCATGCTTTCATTAACTTTGGCTTTAGAAGATCCTGGGCCCTTAAGTGCTCCAGTGTTGAGGTGAATCATATCAGACTCCATGGCCACAGCACTTTCTTCAAAACTCTTTGGGCCTCTATATAGCTCAAGTATTTTTAGTATCATGTCTTAATATTTTTACATTGTCAGGGGCTGTGAAGTGCAGTATAATCCAACTAACCTGGACCAAAAGGAAAAAAACTGAAAAAAATCTGTCTACTCATTTTTATACCCTAAACCAAAATTTTTAACAATTTTATGTTGTGTTTTTAGGTTCCATTTCCATAGTTTCATTTTGTGTACTACTTGTGTATCTGACTTCTAAATATATTTAGTGCCCACATTTTATAGTCTTTTAAAATGCTGTAATCTTACAGATGAAAATCATCTTGAACTGATGTATTCATACTGATGTATTGGAAAGCTGTACAGCCACTAGCTTCTTAGCTGCTCTGCTTGCTGATACTGAAGAGTCAAGAACTTGTGGTAAGAGAGCATGATTTTATTAGTATTTTCGACATTAAAACCTTTATCTGAAGGACTCTGCCTCAGAATGCCAAAACACCAGAGCATTGGACAACTGCATTGTAGGTTACACTGAGTACCTGAGTGCCTCGAGGCCTGACCTGTCTGTCTTCACGCTGAGCCTTTTGTTCCAGGGCAGGAACTTGAAATGAGACTTCAGTACTTGTGTGCATTTAATGTGTTCTCAACTGTAACAAAATGGGCTGAGGGTGAGGAAAAAGGAGTAGGAAAAAATCCTCTTGTATTTCACGTGAGGATTTTCAAAATGTTTGCATTGATTTATAAAGTAATGAAAGGTAATCTAAATACAAACAAATTTAATCCTTGAATGTTTTCACTTTACAATTAATTTAGACTGTGCAAAATGAATGAGCATCCTAAAAAGAGGAAAAGGAAGACGCTGCATCCTTCTCGATACTCAGGTCAGTCTAGAGGTTGAGTCATGTACTCTTGAAGGCTTTTTGTTGTCTCTCATAATAATTACTTTGTGAGAAGGAACCACACGAGCTAACACATGGAAAATCAGTACCATAAAGGGTGGTGGGATAGGAAGTCATGGTCTGAATGTATTGAGTGCCTGCTCTGCGTGCTCTGTTGTTAAGCCACGTGCAGTCAGTGCCTCTGAGTGGTTTTGTTTGTACTCCCTGCAGACGGGGAAACTTGCTCAAGATACAAAATGAGGATGATTCTACTAACACGCAAGGGTAGGAATTTTGTGAAAGCTGGGATGGGGGTGTCCAGAAGTCTTTAGTGCTGACTGAACTGTGCGCTGTCTTTATTGGGAGCAGCTTGGTGGTGGCTTTATCAAATACTCTAAATGTCAGGGTAGCAGCTGAAAGTTGTAAATCACAACAGAAATGTTGCCAGTATAGAATTCTCCTGCACAAGAAGTAATAATGTCATCAGTGAAGAGAATTGCAGTGAGCATTAAATGCATAACAAAGATGCATCAGTGTGTTAATGTTAAAACTTGCCTTTATATTTGTTTGGTTTAGATTCTTCAGGTGCAAGCAGATACATTGACAACAGTGGAATTTTTTCTGACCACTGCTATAGCGTCTGTTCGATGAAACAGCCAGACATCAAGTTTTCTGAAAACAGAGGTAAGACTACATTGTGGGGTCTTGTTCTGCAGTTCTTTACTAAGTGTGTCGTGCTCCTAGTCATAGAAATAGAATACAAAGTACATAGTGGGTGATTTCCAAGCATCATGATCATAGAATCAATCGTAGAATCATTACAGTCTGACTGTAACCCAAGTACTATGATCACTAAACTGTGTCCTGAAGTGCCCCATACTTCTTGAATATCTCCAGGGATGGAGACTCCAGCACCTCCCTGGGCAGCCTGTTGGAATGCCTCACCACACTCAGCAAAGAACTTTTTCCTAATATCCAATCTGATCCTCTTCTGGCACAGCTTAAGTCCATTTCCTCTCATCCTATCACTAGTTACTTAGCAGAAGAGGCCATCATTGGCCTCCTTTCAGGTAGTTACAGAGAACAGAAAGATCTCTCCTTGGCCCTCTTTTCTCCAAACTAAATGACCCCAGATCCCTCAGCTGCTCCTCGTATGGTACCCTCCAAACCGCTTACCAGCCTCATTACTCTTCTCTGGACACACTCCAGGACCTCAATGTCTTTCCTATGCTGTGGTGCCCAGAATTGAACATGGTACTCATGCTGTGGCCTCACCAGTGCTGAATACAGGGGCATGATCACTTCCCTGCTCCTGCTGGACACTCTGTGCTTGATACAGGCCAGGATGCTGTTGGCCTTCTGTATCTATGTGACTTATCCATGCTTTAGACTGATGGAAGGTTGTTTAATCATTATAACCAAAATAGAATTTTCAAAATAGAAATGACAAAAAGATCCTTCTGTTTTACAGCATTTATATTATCATTAGACTTCTTTATGTAATATATCTACCAAGTAATGTAAAGCTGATGTAAGTAATGTTTCGTATGAACTTTACCACCAACATTGGTATTTGAATATTGCATTGAACTGTACTTGTGGGGAAAAAAATGCCTTTCTATAAAACATCTGCTAGTGGATATAAAGTTTGGCAGAGCACATGTGAAGATGCATTTTTATTATTTTTCTTCTCAGTCTGAAAAATTAGCCAGCAAGTCTCCAGAAGTATTATGTTTTAAAATGTGATGTTCTGAAATATTTAAAAATATTTTTTAAGCGTTGTATCTTTCAAACATAAAGTTTTGTTTGAAGACTATAAAGTTACTTCCAGTGTACTCAACTGACCACTTTTGATGAGATTTTAAAGACAGAGCAGTCATCTTCTGAATTCTTCTGTTGTCTTCTGTATGTATGGAAGTAATATTTAAGTATTGTTACTTTCTGTAATGTGGGTTATGGTGTGATTAGTACATGAAGACAAATCTACACAACTAGAATAAGTAAATAACCACAGATTTTATTTGCTAAGTTAAAGAATCACAGTGATGCTAGTATGGACAAATGATGATAGAAAATGCTTCTTTTTATTTTTGCAGGTAGATTCCACAGTCCTGTGCAGAGCCTAGACACGGATGATGATGGGAGTCCTGTGCATGCTGGGACTTCTCAGTGGAGTGGGTCACATTCAAACGTTGGGGGGTTGCACTATGCAGACCCTAAAAGGAGGGATAAAGGTAAAGGTCAGTGTGTTTTTTCAGCTCAGGCACTGGGAACCTGTAGAGCAGCACAGCTGCTGGCCTTTAAATAAGCTTTTTTGCTTTGGCTGAAGAGGGTGAAGGATTTGTAGTTTGTTATTTATTTGTTAATCGAACATAAAACAATCTGGGGAAAAAGAACTGCTTTTTCATTTGTAAGCTGCTACAACTAACTGAACAGTGAAATGTGGATCCAGGTGTTTTGCAGGGTTTTTTAACCTTCTGTTACATATTACCTCCTGCAGATAAAGGTACTAATAATGGAATGTGCAGAGACTTATGTGATTCACCTATATTCAGTGACAGCCCTACAGAAGAAGAGAAACCTCTTGATATTCAAACCGTAGAAATTTCTACAACAGAAGTGAACGCTGTAGAAGTTCACGATATAGAAACACAAACTGTCTCACCTGAGAAGCTAGAAGCTGAGGACCTAGAGGAAATCCCTCTGGAAACCTGTAAAATGTTTGAAAAGAACCAGGCTTTGAACATCACAGCTCAACAGAAATGGCCTTTGCTGAGGGCCAACAGCAGCGGCTTATACAAGTGTGAGCTCTGTGAGTTTAATAGCAAATACTTCTCTGATTTAAAGCAGCACATGATCCTGAAGCATAAGACCTGTACAGACACCCACATCTGTAAAGTTTGTAAAGAAAGCTTCTCCAGCAAAGTGCAGCTTATTGAACATGTAAAGCTGCACGAGGAGGATCCATACATCTGTAAATACTGTGATTACAAAACTGTGATATTTGAGAATCTGAGTCAGCACATTGCAGACACTCACTTCAACGACCACCTGTACTGGTGTGAGCAGTGTGACATGCAGTTCTCCTCCAGCAGCGAGCTGTACCTGCACTTCCAGGAACACAGCTGTGACGAGCAGTACTTGTGTCAGTTCTGCGAGCACGAAACAAACGACCCAGAAGATCTGCACAGCCACGTGGTGAATGAACATGCCTGCCGACTGATAGAGCTAAGTGACAGCTATAACAACAAGGAGAGAGGACAGTACAGCCTCATAAACAAAATCAGTTTTGACAAATGCAAAAACTTCTTTGTGTGCCAAGTGTGTGGCTTTAGGAGCAGGCTGCATACAAACGTGAACAGGCACGTAGCTATTGAGCACACCAAAATATTCCCTCATGTTTGTGATGACTGTGGGAAGGGCTTTTCAGGTATGTTGGAATACTGCAAGCATTTAAGCTCTCATTTATCTGAAGGGATTTATTTGTGTCAATACTGTGAATATTCAACAGGACAGATTGAAGACCTTAAAACTCACTTGGATTTCAGGCATTCAGCAGATTTGCCTCATAAGTGTACTGATTGTTTAATGAGGTTTGGAAATGAAAAAGATCTTTTAAGTCATCTTCAGATACATGAGACAGCGTGATTACTTTCTTTCCCAGTAAGCAGTTTGTTAGAATTGGAATTAATTTCCAGTCGCTGGAAGCTGATATTAAATACATTTCTAACAGCAATTGTACAATTCTAATGTTTTCATCTTTGTATCAGCAGAGCATGTTTAACAACTTGGTGTTGTGAGTTTCCTTACCTAGGGGTTTCAGTAGAAATAATCATGTTTATAGTGTGATGGGTCTGCTTTTAGGGGGACAGTGGGAGTAGTTGTGTGTTGTGATAGCAGTTCTGATGGTCGTCCTGCATTTCCACATCTGTACAATATCAGCTGTCTCGAGTTTAAAAAGGACAAAGAGCAATGCAACATCTAGCTCCATGCTGGAGTGACACCATGGGGATCTCAATTGCATATGCAGCTCGTGTTACCCTCTGTCACAGCAGGTTGTGGTGCTGATGTTTAGCAAAAGTTATACCAGCCTGGCAAAGATAAAGGTGTTCCAAAAATTCCCTGGCATGGATGTCTCCAATTGACATACCAGCCTGCGTTTCCCACCTCATACTCTTGACAAACTTTAAAAATTGCCCTGGTTTTCTCTTGGGGGTACCTATTCGACCTTGTCATTCGCTTTGAGCAGTGTTTAATTTGAACTCCAGTCTGTGGAACTATTAACAATTGTCTTTCACACGTTTACTACAGACCTCCCACGTGATTTTTATCTCTTATTTACCTTCAGATCCTGTTTTTTAATGCACCAAGGAGACACACATTGCTTGTGTGTGTAGATTAGGTCATGTTATAAGGAGTAAAGGGAACCTGCAACTTGATCCATCTGAGAATGCACAAAGTGTGATTTTCTTTTTTTATCTAAATGCTAATTTAGCTGCCACTAATGATGTATGTCACCAACTTTATTTAGAGAAAGCCTCTATTAGTTATTATAATGATGTATATTTATAATTAGCTTTCTACTGCTAGTAATTTGAGGACTGTTATTTTAATTCTGTAAATTTTAAAGTTCTATATACTGGCTTAAAAAAATTGTATTAACTTCAGTCACTTTCAAATAATTTCACACATCTGCCACTATAATTGTTACAAATGAATATTTATAGTCCATCTGCAGCTGTATTTCTGAGTGGAGGCTGGACAGATAAAAATAAGGGTGAAGTCATTTTGATCTAGTTAGCAGGGTAAAATTACCCATGAACCTATGGATTTTCTTTCTGCATTGGCTGTAAATTTGTAATTTAAGAATGTCTAATGCAAGCTTTGTATAAATATAATTAATGTATAAAACACTGCTTGATCAGTGAGATTGGGTGTTACCAGCTTCAAGGTATGCAAGGGTCTTTGCATTTGAATTTTAAAGCTAAAGATAAAAATTGGCTGGATATTGACATTTCACTAAATTCTAGAGAAATATAGCTGAAAACTCCACTAGAAGCCAGTTGGCATCTTTTTATTTGTTAGCAGGCAAGACCTTTTTTGTCTGTTTGAAATGCTGGTTTACTACTAAATCTGTGTAGTCACTGAAAAGGGCAACCTGATGGTGTCCTGACTGTGTTTTCTTAGTGTATTGCATAGAGCACCACAGTGTCTGTGGTAGTATTGCTCATTTCCCATTTTGAACACATCCATCCTGACTGGCTTAAAACAGCAATGATACAGTTAACAAAGAACTAATGACAATTATTTTATGTATGGAAAGTGTATTTTATACATAGGTGTATAACTCAGAGAAGGGGGATGCTGGGTCTCTTAAAACCCTGTTCTTGGTGTTGACACAGATGCAGCAGCACAGTTGTGCTCTGGAGAGCAAGCTGCTCCAGGGGGCAGTGATAGGAAGTGGGGGAAAAAAAAACACCAAATAAATGAGTGGGTGTGTATGCTTGTGTAGATCAACACTGACTTGCACAGGAGAGGTAGTCTCTTGCAAAAGCACAGGGTCCCATGACACAAAAAACTTGCATGTTGACTACTGAGTAACTTCATGGCTATCTTTGAGTTGTGTTACTGCTAATCTCTAAACTGGGAGTGAAAAGAATACCCCATGGGAATGTTAAGCCAAATCATTACTAACTAAAATGCACCCCATGATGTTCAATTAAAACTATATTCAACTTTGTCTTAGGTTGGACTTTATAAACAAGGGACTAATGTTAGCATTTTCTTCTTGGTATGTGTCAGAAAGTAAATGGAAACGTCCAGGAGTACCTTTACCTTAGCAGAAACTCAAGCAGGGCATCAGCTTCCACATGGCCAGCATGCTAAAACAAGAACGATACTAAGCAGTAGAAAAAATAGGAAGAGTGGAGGCTGTGTAGAAGTTGGAAAGCTGAAAGGAATGACTGTACCTGCCAAGGACAGTTAAGTTGTTCCCATTGAAGGGAAGAGTTTAGTTTATTTATGTGAAGAATGTAGGTGGAAGGTCAGTGCTGTGACATTGCTGCTCTGAGGTGAACTGAGCAAGTGAATGGAGCTGGTCTGATACTTACAGAAACATTCAGTTGTTTTTAATCCTGTAGATTGAGCAATTCATCTCTGTCCTGAACGAGAGACGTTAACTAGTAATCAGAGCATGGCAATATTGATTTTATTTTTCTATAAAACACTCACTGTATATGAAACTTGGTGGTTGTTCTTTACGCTGACCTGCAAGATTCATCTTCTTGAGCAGCAATTCTACCTAGAAGCTATACAAAATCATGACTAGTACTTTGCATTTGGAAGTAATTTGTATTTCATTATTTGGTTTTCACACTTTGGAGACTTTAGGTTGTGTTGTGTGTTTCAGCTTCTTAGATGATGTTTGTTACTGGACAAAAGTTTCCACATTGACTTCAAAATGTTAAGTCCCACCAATTATTGCAAGAAATTAAAATACAGCAAATTGTAATTCTTAAATAACATGTTCTCTATAGTGCTTATCAAGTGTTGTTTATTTTAATTTTGTGGTTCTCATTTTCCTATGCTCTTGTAACAAATGTATAAATTAATGAGTGCTTTTTAACTCTCGGAAATACTTAGCATTTGTCGTTTTAGCTGACATTAAACCACCGTGCTGACAGTACGCAGAAATCCAGAGTCATGCTTCCTTGTCTTTGTTCTAGATCCCCATGGAAATGTTGAAAGGCTCAGAGGCCGAGTTTACCATTTGAGGTGCACAGGGGCAGACACCGCTCAAGCTCAGACGCCTCACAGGGCGTCACGCTGCACTCTGCGGTGCGCAGTGGCCTCTAGAAAAGCCAGAAAGGCGCATGCAGCGCAATGGCGATCGGTTCCTTATCCAGCTCCTCTGCCCGGGACAAGGGACAGCGGGCCGGGACGTGGGGGTATTTCCTGTCTCCATTTCACGATCAGCTGCGCCTGTCCCCCTTTGCCCTCGCTGAAGATGGCGGCCGTGCCCTCACCCGTGGGCCCTCAGTAAAGATGGTAGCCGCCCACCACAGGCGGATCCGGGGGCGAGGCGGAAGCGGAAGTGATGCTCGTCCCCGTCCCGGCGGCGGCGGGCCAGGAGAAGGCAGCGGCGGCGGGGAGGGCCCAGCCAGCGGCGCGGTAGTTGCTGGGTAACGGCGGAGCGAGCCGGGGCTCCGTAAGTGATGGGGGTGCAGGCAGGTAGGCAGGGCCGGGCCGCGGTCCTGTCCGCTAGCCATGCGGCCTGGCTCCTCGCCCTGTCTAGTAGCGCCGCGCCGACCTCGGGTCCTCGCCGTCCGCTCAGCGGCGGACTGTCGCCGCAGCACCTCCCCTGGGTAGCGGCGGGGGATGGGACGGCCAAGGGGGCAGCGGGCCTGTCCTCGCTGGGCTGAGGGGACAGCGCTGACCTCCAAGCAGTGGGGAGGTTGAGAGCCGCGTTTGAGGAGGGAAAGTCTCGTGTTTCGGGGACAGACGCACCGAGTCACTTTAAACCTGCCCTCGAGTTCCCTGAGCCGCTGTCGGCGCGTGTGGCCCGGGGAGGAGATAAGAGTTCGTCAGGGTGATAAAACCAGACCGAACTGAGCTTCTTGGTGTCTGTTGTGGTTTGGGGGTTTCTTTAGGGCTTTTAGGTTTGCCTTTTTTGAATGACGGGGTGAGAAGTGTCTGTCGCTTCGCGCACGCGGGCGTGCCGGGTGTTTTGGTCACTTTTATGTAACTTTCCTTGCAGTTGCACAATGGCAGAAGCTACGGTCTCTCCGCTGAAGCACTTTGTGCTCGCTAAAAAGACAATCACTGCCATCTTCGACCAGCTGCTGGACTATGTCACTGAGGGAGCAGCTTTTGTGGAAGGTTAGCTTTCATCTCACACACAGGGGTGGTGTGGGTTTGAGTGTGGTTTACAGCAGCCTTACCATATACGTTCTTCATTTGCTGTTGATTTAGTCAGCTAAGACTAGCAGGAATGCCCAGGATGGCTATGCCATTGAAAAGCTGATTGCATCCCTTGGGCTGGCCTGATTGCATCACTAGCCTCCTTTCCATGAGGGTGAGAGCTTAGACACTCCAGCACTTGTGGTTTCTTTTCATAGTGGAAGGTGAAACAGGTTCTGCCATTGTTCCATAGGAAAGTAGATCAACATGGTGTAATGCAAAGAGCCACTGGTTACGCCCTCAGAAGTTTTAGCAACGTAGAGGTGCCTGTGTTGCCACGTGGAGCAGGCTGCTCATCACCCCAGTGAGGTCTGCAGGGACAAGGCAGTCCAGTCTAGCTGGTGTGTCCCTGAGAGGTCCCAGCTTTCCTTTCTGAAGGAAGCAGGTGTTGCAGAAAGCAGGGCAGATCAGCACAGCCAGCTATGCTCGCAGAGTTATAGAATCCAGCAGTTAGGTTGTTGATTCTTCTGCAGTGATTTATGTCATCATTTCACAGGTGTTTATGGTGGAGCTGTCAAACGACATTAGTGTCTGTAGTGGGGTTTTGTTTGTTTTGTTTTCTTTCCACTGTATAATTAAAATTTACAAAGCTATTTCTTGGCATGTGGAGTACTGAAAACGTAGATGTTGTATGCTAGAGTGTGTGCTCTGTATGTGATTGCTTTCATATTACTCTTTTTCTATGTGTAGCAACATACAGGAACCCAGAGCTTGACCATGTAGCAACAGAAGATGAACTGGCAAAAATACAGGCATATAAACATAAGCTGGCAGTCATTGGTGAGGTGCTTTCACGGAGACACATGAAAGTGGCATTTTTTGGCAGGTAATAAACACAATTTCCAGAGCTTAATTAGGGTTTGTTTTTTGTTTGGTTGGTGTTTGTTTGCTTGCTTGTTTGGCTTGTTTTGTTTTTTTGTTTGGTTGGGGTTTTGTTTGCCTGTTTTGTTTTTTGTTTCTATCTTCCAGGGCTTAGTGTCCATATTTTTGTATGCATTGTGGTTTGCTTTTCAGTGAGAAATTTTGACTGAATCTTATCACTTGCAGTAAAAGTCTTGCATTCCAAACAGTGTGGCCATTCTGTTTCTATAATGATGAAAACCTGCCTTACTGAGTCTGAAGTTGGATGTAAAGTAGAGAAATCCATCTAAAAGGCTATGGTCGCAGTACTTTGAAATGTTTTCATGTACCTGATTAGTCTGGGGTCTGTTCATCCACTTTGCTTCAGGAAGATTGATTTTTCTGTGCTTAAATTGAAGTGTGTGGGGTTTTTTTTGTTTGTTTTTTTTTTTATTGGAGCATGAATCTTCATGTATTACTTCTCAAAATTCTGTAGTAGTATTGGAAAAATGTTTATAAGGTGATCTTGCCTTTACATTGCTAAAAATAGTTCAGTTATTTAAAGAGAAGCAATAAAAAGATTTGGGATAAAGGAGTTTTGTAATATCTCAGCCTGGATATTTCATAAAATTAAAAGTGGAGCGTGTTTACAAGCTGTGAGGTATGATAGAAGTTGCTTTGGCAAAGGGCAGGAGTTCAGAGCAGGAAAAAGAAAATTGAGTTCTCTGATATTGTGAACAAATTTATAAACTGCTATACAGGGAGCACTGAACTTTTTCTACAAGTAGCTCAAAAATGAGTAGTAGTCTCTGTAACTTCGTATGGTTGTGTAATAGTTAAACCTCAAATATTTGTGGGTGAGGGGTAGAGGTTTAGTGCAAAGTAGGACATGGCTGAGAACTTCAAATTCTTGCAGAATCAGCTAGTGACCAGTTCCTTTTAATTAACAGGGGTTTAGTTAATTTACCTCTCTCTTCCTTCTGAAATAAGGATAAAACAGAGTTCCATTATTAAAGACATTATTTGCCTTACAAGGATTGTGCACAAAAAAATTAATTTGAGAGTGTTTTGCATGCTGTTTCACATCTTACTCTAGGAATCTTCATTCATTTGAGATTATTAAATAGCTTTGAGCTGTCATTGCTGGCTGTTGTGAACATTCCCAGACAGCAGTTCTGTCAAATTTATCATAAGGCAGTAGTACAATGATCCTGGTTTTGCACCTCTTGAAGACTCTATCAGAAGCAGCAGTTCCTTTCTTACTGCTTCTCTTTCAAAAGACAGGCTGAGTTCCTAAAGTGGTAATTTCATGAACATTTTAAGGAGTCACTCTTGATTGCCACCATAGAGGGTGGTTTTTCCCTACTCCTATCACACAGCATTCTGCTCATGTCCTCGTCCAGCATCCCTGGAATTCCTTTAGCTTTGCTGTGAGCAGAAGGGTGGAATTGTTGCCTGATCAGAACATAATTCTTCCAAAAATGTTTTCAATCTGTTCTTTTCTACAGGACTGCTAGGGCTGGCACAAAGAAGAGGGCAGGCAGTCCTCATGTGTGAGACAGCCTGCTGTGATTTAGCCATTTTTTTAAAGTTGGTCTAAAAGATCGTGTTATGCTTTTTCTGGTGCAGCAAAGCTGAGTCAATATCTTTTACAAATTCCTTGCACAGGTTGGTGTATACCAGATAAAACATCCTCACCAGCACAGGTTGGGCTTGTTGAGCCAATGTGTGTTAGACAAATGAAAACTGGTGTTCTGGGTTGGATGGGCAGGGTTGATACCAAGAAAGATTTCTGGAGTTGCCGTTCAGATGAAGTTTTCCTGCACCCCTTATTCTTTTCTGGCAAGCTCTGCTGTACTAGCTTGAAGCTCTATCACGCAAAACAGCTTTCAGCATGAATGTGGTGCAGTTAAATGGGAGTGCATTCAGGTCAGGACAAAGGCAGGTATAATGCTGCTGTACTGTGCTCTGAGTGCTTTTATTTTCTATCCCTCTAGAACGAGCAGTGGGAAAAGTTCGGTCATTAACGCGATGCTGTGGGACAAGGTACTTCCTAGTGGGATTGGCCACACAACAAACTGCTTTCTTAGTGTGGAAGGGACAGATGGAGATAAGGCTTATCTTATGACAGAAGGATCAGATGAAAAGAAGAGTGTCAAGGTACGTTTTGTTTGAGTGATTTATGTTACTTTTCACAGCAAATATTTCTCAAAAGATCTGTCTTCTAACAACGATTGCAAGTCTAACCGAAGTATTTGTTTTGCATTCTTCGGTTGTTACTTAGGAGGGGATAACAAACAAATGAAAATAGTCTGCTTGGCAGTTTTTCATGGATGTTTTGAGAGACAGCTAGATTGTGTCTCACTATAGCAGGGCATATGTGGAGTGATTTGGTTTTGTAGGGCTGAGAGTAAGTCCTCTTCTTAAGGATTTGGAAGGTGCCTATCATTTAACTGCTCACACTGATACGTTAAACCTCTGAGGCAAATTCATGATGACACTCAGTGTCATGGACTCTAGCCCTGTGGAGAATACCACTTTGTGGCTTCAGAGAAATGCCTGTGTGAGTTTCAAGGCACACCTTATTGTTTAAATGCAGTTGAGTCTAAGAGCTGAAAACAAAAACTAGCAAATACTCTCCAGAAGGAAGTATGAACTCTGTCATCCTGTTCAACACAGGTCCTGTCAGTTTTGCTTGAGAACCAAATTTGGCTTCTTTACAGACTCGTTTGTGGTGCATATTCATGTTTGTCATTTCTTTCTTTATAGACAGTCAATCAGCTTGCTCATGCACTTCACATGGATAAAGATTTGAAAGCTGGCTGCCTTGTCCATGTCTTTTGGCCCAAGTCAAAGTGTGCCCTGCTGAGAGATGATTTGGTTTTAGTGGACAGGTATGTCTTCTGTTCTACCAAATATTTCCTTAAATAGATTAGCCTTTATAATGTTTACAAAAGAGACTTGTTTACTGAGCAGTTGTGTTTTGGTTGTTGAGTTGCAAAATTATTGAAAGTTGTCTTTTTGTCATTATTTTTGACAGTACACAGTTTGTTCTTTTCTATATACTGCTGCCTGTCACCACCCCACTGATTTTGGCCTTTTAATAGTTGGAACAGACAAGTGTCTTGTGATGGAGCTGAATAAGGGACTAGCTTTTGGCTGAGGATATTTCTGTCTTTAAAACAAACAGTATGGAAATGTGAATAGGGTTGTTGCAGCAACAACCTTTTGTCATTTCGTGTCTTTAAACGCTTCAGAGTGATCATATGAAGTGCAAGCAATCTGGACTTCATTTTTTTAAAGCTTCTGGTAAGAGTTGAAGTGCCAACATATCAAAGTAATGGGTGACCCCAACATGTAATTGTGGCTCTGTCAGCCTAATGTGTGAATCAATATAGATTGAATTTGAGAATAAGTCACTCGACTATGAATGAATTTAAGTGTGACGTTTTCATATCCAACAAAATAACCCCCGGAGTGCAAAATTACTGCATCTCTATTCTTGCACCTTTAAAATAACTGGGAGTGTGGCATTATTTTCCTGGGAGCAGACTCAGGTCCTGTGTTAGTCACAGGGAAAGCCAGCATGACCAGTTTGATGCACTGCTTGGCTTCTGAGCTCATGTAGTTGTGCTGTCTCCTTGGGGACGTGTGCGTGGCACAAGTGCGCTGGAAGCCCAGAAGGGATCCTTGCATAGGAATGATGTAAGGCATGGTTTGATCTGCACAGTCTGTTACTCAAGGTGAATCATAGAGTTGTTTTGGTTGGAAGGGACGTTTTAAGATGATCAAGTCTAATGTACAAGTAAAAAGTGAAATGTTGAAAAGTGAAAAGTGAAACTTCTCTCAGAAGTTTGGATTCTGAGAGAACAGATACTCGGAAGGAGAAAATAATATATTTACTGTTAAGTAGAGAAGATTTGAACCAACAGTAGCTGAAGTGTTGCATGCCTGTGTTCCACTTACTTTTTAAAAGCTGGCAGAACCATAGTTTTAACTAGTTTCTTATTAAATCTCTGCTTAGCTGGCATAATGTATTATTTTAGGCCTTTATTAATGGACTGTCCTTTTTGCTCAAAATCTGGATGTTGTACTATGGGGAGGGGGACTATTCTGTGAGATCATTTGTATTTCTAATAGACAACCTCTCACCTTTCTTGGCAATTCTGGTCTGCATACTTAGCCATCAGAAATTACATTTTGCTGGGAGCAGATAGTCCAGTGAGCAAGTGACTGATAAAATGGTAACTGGCGTTTGCTATGTTTGACTGAAGCTTGAGGTGGGCATCAACCTAAAGATATCTCTGCATCTTCTTACAACGCCCCTGTTCAATCCCACTCTATTTTGATCGGTTTATAAATACCAAATACTCCTTTGCTGTGTAAATACAAGTGTGTGTGTTTTGTTCTTAACAGCCCTGGCACAGATGTCACTACAGAACTGGACAGCTGGATCGACAAGTTCTGCTTAGATGCCGATGTGTTTGTCCTGGTTGCCAATTCTGAATCGACTCTCATGAACACGGTATGATGTGCAATGACAGTACTCCTTCAGTGAACTGTTCAGCAGTTCCATAACTGAAATGGCTTCTCTTAGACCTTTGCTGAAGCTCCCAAGAATCATTTGGCTTAGATCTTGTGAACAGGATTTAGGGATAGGAGGCAAGAAACACTGTATATCCTTCCTTAGGGAAAGGAGAACCAAGTTTCTTACCAGCTTTGGTTACTCTGGCTTGAGCGTTGAGTTTGTCCTTTCTGTCTCAGTTTCTTTTGACAAATGGGTGATGTAGTGGTCTTGCCTTACAGTTTGTTGATATTTGTCAACTGAAGGCACTTGTTTTATCAAAGAAATAAACTACAGACTGTTTCATATCCATAAGTTCAGTGAAATACACAAAGTGGGAGAAAGAAGTTTGATTTCTGTCTTGTTCCTCGTGTGTTTTCTCTCAGAAGAGGGTGAATTCCCTTGGTACACCTTGTGTTGAGGACAAGTGCTACAGGTTCTCCTCACTAGACTGTTTCTTCTAAAAAAGATGCTAGCAGCAAGTGCTCATGTTGCTTGGTTCTCTGCAACATGGAAGAGCTGAACACGTTTTAATACCTTTATTGCTTAAACCCTTGTCTCAAGAGAGAGAAGACCTCTGTGTACCTTACAGCCTATATGTGACTTGTGGAAGGAGACCGTGCAAGGTGGCCAGAGGGGCCGTTGTGACACTCAAAATACAATTCCAGTGACATAGTTTAATTTTGCAGTGATCTCCAGTTTTGACTAAGTACTGTGATTGCAGACAGTATCAAGATAAGGTTTCAAAGTTATCAGAAGTCTGACTCTCAGAATGCAGTGTAATGCTACTGAGAAATCTCTTGAAGACTTTCATTAAGCCTACTGTAGACAGATAAAATGCTCTAATTGTTCTGAGCATAGTTCTGGCTTGCAGTGTCTGAACTTTCTAATTATTGAGGCAATTTTTAATATAATAAAGAACTGAATGTACAAAAACAACATTTCCTTGCAGTCTAGCAAATTAGAGTAGCTTGGTAGAGATCTGAGTTAGAACATGAAATGAGTTTAAAGACATTACATTCCATCTTCTGAGCCGAATCCAGAGACTCAGACACAAAAGAGATGTGATTTAAAAAGGAAAAATAAACCTGACAACATCCAAGGGTGTAACTATGGGTTTGGTTTCTTCTTTATGTCACATAAGGGACACATACTGGCTTTTAGTATGGAGGGAGTCTAAAAGATGTTTACATTCTGTGCATACCATAGTTGGTTTGGGGTGTTTTTAATTAAAAATAAGAAGAAAAAAGCTTGGATTACAGTGAACATCTTATTGCTGTGTAGAAACACAGAAACAGTAGGGACCTGTGTGTCAGATTTCAGCTTGGTGTAATGAAGTAACAGAGAAAAGGCCAAACTTTATTTGGTTCCTTCATTTGCTCAGGAAACTGAACCACTTGAAACAACCTGACTGAGATAATAAATATGCAGGAAAGATGATTAGGCTGTACCTCTGCGGGGAAATTCTGTTAATTTTGTATTTGTCTGATCCTAAACACCCAGTCACAGAACTGCTGCTTTGCTTTTTAATGTGATTTTCGGCCAGTCTTTGCTCCTTGTTGGGCATAGCTGCAAGCTGACAAACAGAAATAGGTTAGCCTTGCAATTTGCTTCAAGCATTGAAGTCTTGCTGAGTTTTTTTTGGTTGCTCTGCCTATAATTCCTCACTTAATAGGAGCACCTTGTAATTATTAGAATCTGGAAATCACCAGTGTTCAGGGTGTGTATTGGAGGGGGCAGAAGTACATCTTATAAGTACACCTTTGGCTCAGTAAACAGCTCTCTTACCCTTTCTCCTTTCTAATTTTTTTCAGGCTGGCATCCACAGGTGAACTTGCCTTTAGCAATTAGAGCATTTGTGTTTTGCTTTGCATTGTGGCAAGTGATAATTTCTTTCGTCATCTGCACAAGTTTATCCTGCAGGTGAAGCATGTGATAACTGTGTTCTCACCCTCCTTAGGCACTATTTTTACCTCTTACCATAACAGGTTTGAGAATACTTGGCAGCTGCTACACAACCACAGATTTTGTTGGTTTTTTTTTCCTCATAATTGTGATTTTTCTAATATTCTCTCATAAATTCTCTTCAGGCAAAGTTCTTATTTCTGCAGCAGTCTTCTTGTTTACACATGCTTACTCCCTAGCTGATGGAGACAGCTCTCCAGTGTTGTGTCCAGAGTATGTGGCACTGCTGCAGACTCAGCAAGCTTTTGGCAGCTGTTTCAGCTGTGCTGAGCAGGGATTCACTCCATCATGATTTAACCATTATGGCAATGGAAACTGCATGACAGGCAGAGGCAAGGGACCTAAACATGTTTTCAAATACCTGCTTGTCTTATTTTTAAAATTAAAACATTCAGCAATGACTTTTCCTGTGGCTCAAGCCATGCAGCCTCATATAAAGTGTGACCTGTCTGTAGTTCAAGCTGATGTTGCCTAGCTGAAGAATATAGTTAAAGGATGTTTTTTCTGGATATTGAAAGCAGACTTGACAGGGTGAACAGGAGTATCTTGGAAGTTCAGAAAAGGAAGACTTCATAGTTTTAGACAGGTGTCTCACTTACAAAACCAAAATGAGCAGATAGTGGTGTCTTGTGTGTTCTTTTTCCCTTCCTCTCTCCCCCAACAATATTTTGAGTGTCATACAGTTGCAAACAAAAATAATAGAGGGCTAGAAGTACTAAAGGAGATAAATCTTGGTGATAGTAAAGTGAGAGAAGGAAAAAGGAAAGACTGTGAATGATGTGGTAGACTTACAGAAAAGGCAAACTTTATTTTCCAGTGGTTTCTAAAGTATTCTGGAAGTTTTCTTCATTTGTATTTGTACCTATTTTTAGAGAAGCTTGCCTTGTCTTTAGTTTTTAGCACTGACATCAGTTTTAAGACGGTTAATGACTTCTGAACTATCATAAGTCTTTTATGTTGGGTATCTGTGGTTTTTAATACTAATGAATTCTTTTCAATAAACTTTGTAAGAACTGGACTAACTTCAGAAGCTGTTAGAGAAGAAAAGAATGCATGACTCTGGTTTGGGTGTCTGGGAAGTTTGCTGTTTGTGATTTCTTTCTTAGGAAAAACACTTCTTCCATAAAGTGAACGAACGACTTTCCAAGCCAAACATCTTCATCTTGAATAATAGATGGGATGCCTCAGCATCAGAACCAGAATACATGGAAGATGTGAGTGTCTTGATGGCTCTTGTTTGGATTGATCTTTTGAAAAAACCCAGATATGTAAAGAACAGGTCTCCATGTGCATAGCAGCATGCTAAGTTGATGATGCCTAGGTGATACAGTTATTAGTTATTAATATATGTGAAAATGCCAGCTTTGTTTTATTGATAAAAGGATAAGTTACTTAGGCAGAAAATGGAAATAACTTATTCCTTGTTCAGAGTAAAAACCACACTGCAATCTCAACTACAATATGTGCAGGTGGGTAACACAATGGGAAGGCCCTTTAGAACCTTTTTCCTCCAGTTGAGCCTGTTTTAAATCTCTGTCTGACCTTTTCTGTCTGCAGCCTGAGGGTGCAGATTATACATATTTGTGCATAGAGGAGCTGGCAAAGGGCAGCATTAGATGGCAACAGTTCAGTGTTACCATCTCTTGCAGTGATTCTTTCTTAGCTGTGTGTGGGGAATGAAGCAGTTACCCAGTAACTGACTGACTCCTCTGACTTACATAAATACAGGCTGCTGTAGAGAAAGTGCTGTTGCTTCCAGGGCTGTTGAAATGGTTAACAGCAGCTGCTATATCAGTAGGGTTAGAAGGCATCTGCTACCTAAGGGAACTGTCTTCTGACCCCTTCTTCTGACTCTGACTTTCTGATTTGCTGATGGCTCAATTTTTGCATTTGTCTCACGAGCTTTTTGCCTTTTCCTCAGGTGCGCAGGCAGCACATGGAGCGCTGCTTGACTTTTCTAGTTGATGAGCTCAAAGTTATTGATCCTGTAGAAGCAAGGAATCGCATCTTTTTTGTTTCAGCAAAAGAAGTTCTGAGTGCCAGGAGACAGAAGGCCCAAGGAATGCCAGAGGGTGGTGTGTAGGAACTCTTGATTTTCCTCAAATACAGAAAAACGTCATAAGCCCTGATAAATAAAATTTATTTAAGATACTCCTGCTGTGAGGTATTGCTCTCTCCCTTATGGTCTGTATGTTTCACAGGTGGAGCACTTGCTGAAGGATTTCAAACAAGATTGCAGGAGTTTCAACATTTTGAGCAGATATTTGAGGTATTTATGATGGGCTTTGTAGACTGCCTGGTTTTTTATGCAAAGGTTGCTTTTGCTTATGCTGAGGTTAATTTTACTGAACATTATCCCTGTTAAGAAGTGGAGGTATATAAGGTACTCAAACTGTATAACAGCTTTGCCTTATCTCTGGGCTCTCTTCATCTATTCTCAGGTAGTTGTTGGAAAAAGAAGTGTTACTCAGTGAGGGGAAATGACCAAAACTGGACTCTTAGCTCATGTGTTGAGAATCCAGTCTGCATATAGTCTATACAAAACCAGGTGATGCTCTTGGGAAGGGGTATATCACTTGGAACCATGAGCTGGTGAAATATTTGGTGTATAGTAAGCTTGCTTTTGTTCTGAAATTGTAGCTTTTTGATTATTGTAATTCAGGACACAAAGAGTGAGAAATTCTGTTTCACCAATGTAAATGGAAGTATTTACTTGCATTTTCAAAGCCAGAGTTTTGAAATTATCACCATTATCTACCTCTTAGCTCTGATACTCTGAACACTAACACTGTTTTTCATCCTTGTTGCTGTGCAGAATCTGTCCTTCACCCTCAGTCTTACCTGTATTCATATTTGGAGTTTACAGTTTCTTCAGAGGATGGACTGGCCAGAGAATTGAGTATTTGTTTGTGAGAAGATCCATTTGTCTTACTGAATTTGATAACTCTTAATTAATTATAGCCATTCTTGGATATGGCAACAAAAGCCAAGTCTGTGACAGCACTGAGTGGCCTTAAAACAACTTTTTTCCCCCCTCTTTCACCTTACCTGTTTTATTTGTTGCATGCCTTGTGACTCCAACAGCAAGAGTAGATTCTGTAGTGTTTTTCCCTGCTCAGCTTTGTTTCATCCTGAAGTCATAATGAACAGCTTTGAATAGAAGTGTGATCACATCACTTCAAGAGCATGACAACATGAGCTAAATTAAGATTGCCAAAGCAATTTAAATTTTGAGTATCTGATATTGCAGCCTCTTTCATGTTCAGGTTTTGTAGGAAATTTCTAAGGCATCTTACTTGCTTTTAAAGCAAGGGTGATACTTAAAAGGTTCACAGGTCTGAAATCTTCATACCTACTAATCAAATTACTGTCACTTGAGCTGATAAAGTAACTGACTGACATCAGCATACTATTGTTCATCAGTTATGTTTAGCAGCACTGGGCTATACTAGCTCATGTGTTACTGAAGAATATTGTAGATCAGGTAGAATTTTCTCTCTTCAGCCTGAGAAGGAAATCCTAGTTGGTGCCATGCTTTATGCACTGCTACACCAAATTCAGATGCTCTGTTGCTGTGAGTACAGCCTAAGCACTTCTGGCTCAAGTGCTTTGCATTTACTGTTTCCTGACAGAGGAGCTGCAGGTCCCAGGACTCTTGGATTACAACTCCAGTCTGTGACAGGGGAGGGATGAGAGCACAGATGCTTCTGTCTGTCCTTGTCACACACTGACCCCTTCCCTGCTTCACTCTGTCTTGCCTTTAGCAACTTCTCCCTGTTCAGGTTCCCTGCTCAGACTTCCCAAACATCTCTCATGCTCTTTTGTCCAGTTCACATCTCTAAGGTATCTTGTCACCCCATTTATAAACCTGTCATATGTTCCATGTTCCTACTGGCTACATCTGCTGGGTTTGCTCCTCCTGGATTCTCTCACCCTGCTTTAGTCTTCACCAAAATTGGGCAGTTACTTCCCCTTTTCTATGTGGACTGAGAAAAGGAACCATTACTTCTCCAGTACTTCCACATTCATGACTTTAGTATCAGTTCCCTGATGGGAAAGCTTGTTCATCCCAGGACTGGTAGGAGTTCAGTATAGTTAGAGTCTTAGAAAATAACCTAGGAACAACCCATCAGTGCTAGTTTGCTGTGATATGGGGAAAACTGAGACCATTTTTGAAAGCTTTCTAACTACATTTATCTTGTACACTCTTGTGTGAGAGTAAAAGGCATTCCAAACATGGGTATTACACGTTTTTGTGCAAAGCACAGGGGGGTTTATTGTTCCTAAAAGAAAACCTGGTCCACGCATTACTAGACATGCTTGTAAACAGTGCTGAAATTAAGGTCTTAGAGATTCAGGTAGTAGCTTTTAAAAGTCATGTTGCTATGTATGTCAGCTGCATTACAGCAAAGGAAAGAGAAAGATCTGCAGCCTTAAAGGAAAGGGTTGAACTAGTGGATCAGTTCTGAATTTTTTATATTGTGGAACAGCTGAAGCAGTCTGTGTCTTGCTTCTGAAAATGCAGTGAGATACACAGAAGTGCCTCATCAAAACAGCAGAGAAGTGCATGCACAGTGCACTCTGTGCAGTAGGCCTTGGTGGATATTCTACCTAAAACCGACCCCCACTGTGCCTCAGACTGTAGTGTTTGCCAAGTTTCTTCAAAAACTGGTAAAAGAAGTGGTGTGTGGAGGAGGAAAGCAGGGTGGAATAGTAATTCTGGCTGTAAAATGGAGTGAATAACAGAGCCCAATTAGTATGCTACTGCAGAGTCCTTCCCTAGCACTGCATGGGAATGTAGTAAGCTGGGGGCTTAAAGGCTACCTTGCTGTACTGGAAGTGGGCTGGAAGGTAACTGGTTGGTTACACTCTTGAAACTGACCCTTTCCCTTTGTTTCAGTAAACAACTTATTTACAGACTAACAGCAGAATTGCTGCTGTCCCCATCTTACCTCTCCCAGTTGTCTAACTAACCTTTGTGTTTCTCCTAGTGCTCTAACTTGGATTTTCTGATTGTGTTGTGAGTGACTGTCCTCCTTTTACCTACTGCATACTAATGTTGGGAAGACTCTTTCCTCTGTGTCTAGCTCTTACAATGTGCTGATATTTATGAAACTCTGGCCTTTCATTGCTGATTTCTAGATCTGCTTCATCGAGGAACAGGGAATACATTTTACCCTTTTTTGTTTGTTTTATTTTAATTATTATTTTTAGACAGCTGAGATTTGTTCCTACAGCATATGCTAAGGTCACAGGCAGGTCTTTCAAAAGCAGCCCAAACCTGTTTGTGCTATGAGAGGAGCATCCCCAGGTTGAGAACAATTTCAAAACCCCATAGATAGGCTATAAGCAAACTAGCTGCTTGCTTTCTTTCCCTCAAACGCAGATGTTGCTACTATGTGGTGGCTCAGTGTAGGCTGAATTCTGAAAGCATTTAATTGGCTGAGGATGTGCAGTTGCTTGGGGGGAAAAAAAAAATCAAAGTCTTAATTTATGGCTTTATAAATGGTTTGGTTTTGCCCAAATTGAATGTTTGCATAGCTCTTCAGTCAGCATCCTGTAGATTCTGAATCGCTCTGCAGTATTCAGAATTGAAGATTGATTAGAAATTCTTTAGAGCATTCTCTACTCTTTCATTTAACATTTCAATAGTCTGCAAATAAGCTAATATTCTAAGGTCTGCTTAACGACTTTTTTCATCCTATGAGATAATCCTTGTTTCTTCTAATTGTATTTTGTTCCTGGATGGACATGAGTGTGTCTAATTTTATTGACAGAACTGCTTCTCAAAACTAATAATCTTTATTGTGAGAAAACTCAAAGTTAGGCAATATTGCCAGCAGTCACATTAGACATTTAGAATTCCAAAAGCAGAGTTTGGAAAATTATCTGAAGAACTAGGTTTATCTTATGTATTCCTTTGAGTTTTCTTTTTTTTTCCTTTTACTGATTTCTTTTAGAAGAATAAGAAACCTATGCACATTACTGTGAATGAACACGAAGGTGCAGATTTGCTGCTTACAGACTCGTTTGAGATTTCAGTTCTGTTCTCTCTTAATTTCTGTATACTTTCTCCCTTTTTTATTTCCCATTGGTTTTAAGTTCATGGTAAAATGAGCAGCATGTGCTTTCTGACAGTGAAATTCCTGACTCTGTTGGCATGGAATTGCAGTAATGTGTTGTGGCTTGGGCCCCTCGCAGGAGTGTATCTCGCAGTCAGCCGTGAAAACCAAGTTTGAGCAGCACACTATCAGAGCTAAACAGATAATAGACACTGTGAAAGACATTATGGACGCCATAAACGTGGCAGCAGCAGAGAAAAGGTAGGTGAAGGTTGGAGGGCTGGTTGGCTTTGGTTTATCCAGATCCTCTAAGGAGCCATTTGTGTGCTGGTGATTTTCTTGGGCCACTATGGACTTGAAAACTCATTTTTCTCACTTGGTAAGAGACAGACAATTTCTCTGGAGTGTCTTACTACTGTTCACTTGCACCTCTCAGTCTTGACCTTGACCTGTGAGTCCTGTGTAGGGACCTTGGTTTACTTGTCACTCTTTGTTACTGTGTTGGTTATAAAGGCAGTCTGTGAGGTTTTGTTGTTGGGGCTTTTGGGGTTTTTGTTTGTTTGTTTTCTGATAATTTAAAGTTTTTCTAGCTGTATCCAGCATTTCAGAGGTGGTGTTTGGGCCTGCTTTACCTAAGTTGTTATGAACAGTAACACTGACAAAACACTTGGGAGGACTTAGATACTTTAATTTGCAAGGGGTTAGAATACTGTTGAGGGATGGAGAAGAGCCCAAGCTAACAGAAACTTGGCCTCTGGCCCTTTCCAGATTGTATCCTTAAATATCTTTATTCTCTCATGGCTCATGTAATCCTGTTTTAGGATTTAGTGCTAATGACAGCAGCTCAGGTAGTCTGTCTGATATTCTTTGAGGTTTGCGTATGGATGGGTTTTTTGTTTTGTCATGACCTCTTGTCTGTCTTGTACATGGTGAAGCTGCTGTCACATTGAATTCTTTCCATCCATCTCCTTTCTGTGTCTGTTAATGGTGTGTCTTTGTTTTCAGCAGACTCCACTGTGCCTGTCAAACACACTCATCCTCCTGAAAGTCTCAGCTTTTACAAACTCTGTGTTGCCATACTAACTTGTCTCGTTGTCAGATCCTGTGAAAACTTGATAGGAAATGTTGGAAAATACTCTGATGTTCTACTTCTTTCTGTCAGTCAACCTGCCAGAACTTGTGTAGTGACCCCTCTGAATCTGAATTGGCTGTTTGATGTTTCTGCTGACCCTTCAAGTGATATCTGCTTTAGATTTTAAGCAATTTTTACTGAAGTGATAGGTTGAGGACTTCTGAAAAGAGTTGTTTGTGACGAGGTTGATTTCTGCTGCCTCCCTTTTGCTTTGGAGGGTCATCAGACCCATGTCACTGTTAAGGAATAGTTGAGTGGTGCTGGTGAGCAGCAGTAGGATAGTTTGATCAGATTTAGCCTTTTTTAATTATTATTTATTTTATTTTAAAATGAGGATAGACAAAAATATTCAAGGCCCCTGGTTTCCCCCACCATTTTTACTTGTAATTATGTACTCCAAATGCTGGTTTTGTAACTACATCAAAAGGCAGTGATTTGAGGTACATTTGATTGGTGCAACCTCTACATGTGCCTGGAAGTTTTAACACCTGTACTGCAGCCAGGCTGAAGCAGTTGCTCTGCTTTGTTGAGCCAGTGTCACTTTGGGTTGTTTTTGGCTGGTCAGTAAACCATCAGCCAGGTGGTCCTTGCCTGGTTACTGGGAGAATACCTGCTGGTGATGGTGGCTTCCTTTCTGCTCTGTTAGAGTCCATTCAATGGAGGAGCGAGAAGATCAGAAGGACAGGCTGGACTTCGTTCGGAATCAGCTGAACATTTTGACAGAAGATACTAAGGAAAAGATCAAACGTGTCACTGAGGAAGTAGAAAATAAAGTGAGTAATGGCACTGTGAAAAATCTCCCTGATTCAAGTGTTGCCTCTTCTGTCAGGGAGCTCCTTTATGTTCCCACCCATCTCGTGAAGTACGTTTGAAGTGTCTGGTGCAGTCCTTTCCCGGTGTTAAAAAAAACAAAGGAAATAAACCCTTCACAATGGCTGTCCTTCTGACTGGTGGGTAACGACTGGAACAGAACATGGCTCACAGCAGTGCTCTGTTGACACTTTGGATGGAAAAAGTAGGAGGAACATTTTAATGTATTTACCACATCCTTCCAGGTCTCCTCTGCCATGACCGATGAGATTTGCCGACTTTCGGTTTTAGTGGATGAATTTTATTCTGATTTTCACCCCTCTCCACAAGTACTGAAGCTCTACAAGGCAGTAAGTTTTCTTGTGGTGTTTGAAGCCAGGTTCTTTGTCTTTCCTTTAATGTCTTCTTCTGTATTTTCATTGCACTTTATGTGACACTTCACGTAAGCATTGCAGGATTTTTCTTTCTGACATGTGTGCGTCTGTCTACCAAAAACTGGAAAAGGTTGAAGATATTACAGAATCCCAGAATGGTAGGGGCTGGAAGGGACCTCGAAAGATCATCTAGTCCAGCCCCCCTGCCAGAGCAGGATCACCTCTGCCAGATGATGCAGGAACACATCCAGGCAGGTCTTGAATATCTCCAGAGAGGGAGACTCCACAACCTCCCTGGGCAGCCTGTTCCAGTATTCTGTCACCATCACAGTGAAAAAAACTTCTTCCTCCTGTTTCCGTGGAACTTCCTATGCCTCAAATTCCACCCATTGCCCCTTGTCCTGTCATTGGGCATCACCCAGAAGAGCCTGGCTCCATCCTCTTGGTGCTCACCCTTTACATATTTATAAACATTAATGAGGTCACCCCTTAGTCTCCTCCAAGCCGAAGAGCCCCAGCTCCCTCTGTCTCTCCTCGTAAGGATGATCTTCCACTCCTGTCATCACTTTTGTGGCTCTCTGCTGGACTCTTTCAAGCAGTTCTCTGTCCTTCTTGAACCAAGGGGCCAAGAACAGCACATTGCTCTTGTGGCCAAGTAGGCCAATGCCATTCTGGGGTGTTTTAGAAGGGTGGTGGTCAGTAGGTGGAGAGAGGTTCTCCTCCCCCCTCTACTCTGCCCTGATGAGGCTGCATCTGGAATATTGTGTCCAGTTCTGGGCCCCTCAGTTCAAGGAGGACTGAGCACATTGCTCTTGTGAGCATATTTTCTGCTTTCTCTTTGGAAAGAAACTAGTTTCTATTTCAACCCTGTTTTTATTACTGAAACTGACATTCTGATTTGTGCTCTTCACTTCTGGTAAATAAAAGACCTTACATAAACAATTTTCACTACTCCTAAAATGAAATAGATCCAAAAATAAAATAAGCTTGCAAATAGCTAACACTTTATGGAGTGTTTTATTGATTTTTAGGAAAAAAAAAAAAGTGCAGTTTTTATTAAACTTCTGTAAATTCTTCCTCAAATGTAGTGTTTTAAAGGAGCGTGCACCTCTAAGTGTTCACCTCTTAGACTTTACTGCTGCTCAGTGAGTGCTGTGAGGTTTATCTTTGGGGAGAGCAGTGAAATTGGCTCCCACAAATGCCAGCAGTAAAGGCAGGGCAGCCTGGTGGTGATATGCCAGCTTAGTGAACGTAAAAGGCACATGGAAAAGCCTTTCATAACTGCAGTCCTGGAGAAATCTTTCCTGTGGCACTTCGATGAGGCTTGGTATTTCCATGGTAACATTCTTTTCTTCCCACTGTAAATAAGAATGTAACTATCTCTGCTCTGTGCAATGTAATGGATAACCAAATAGAAACTGAGGAGTGTCTGTTCTTTATGATAGGAATTGAGTAGTTAAATACAAATTGAAGAGTGTCTGTTCTTTATGATACTTCAGGAGCTGAACAAACATATAGAAGATGGTTTGGGAAGGAACCTGGCTGATCGTTGCTCCAGTGAAGTCAATCAGTCAATGCATCAGTCACAGCAGGAGATGATTGGTAAGATGAGGAAGGAGCACTGTAGAGACTTTTTTAATTTAGATGAAGACAATTTCAGAAATCTTACTTTTAAAAGAATTTTCTTTCTGATCGTGACTTAACATTAGCACTGTGAAATGATAAAGGAGAAGCCATCCCCAGTGTCTGGTCAGCTTAGTAGCCTCCCTCTGATATTGGCAAGTAGCAGCTGCCTGGGGAGAGGAGCAGTGAACCAGGGTAAATGTAGTAATCCTTCCTTGATCTAGGGACCTCTGAGCCAAGAGACTGCATCTGGGTTAATGACTTAAGCAAGTAGCAATGGACCTGTCCTCTGGGAACTTGTCTAATGCTTTTATAAACCCATTTAAACTTTGGGCTTCTACAACAGACAGGTGAAATACACCAACTGTTAGGTAATGTTTTTGCAGTATAATCCTCTCCATAGGTCCCTCCACATTTTGACTGCAAACCAGGAGTTTAATGAAGTATTTGTGCACTCCATTTTTTTCTTTAATAAGTACTAACTCTACACATATCCATACTTTATGCATATCCATATCTCTCTGTTGATCTGCTTCTGATAATAAAAAGATTCAGAGCAAGGTCATGGAATTATGGGAAGCCTTTTTTCAAGTCATGAAATGATGTTTCCTAAGAACATCTTTTTCTTAGACCAGCCTTATCCTCTGACCATAAATAGAGGTCTTCCAGTTAATTTGACTTTTTTTTTTTTCACAGTACTTTCTCTGAGTTCATTTTGCATGACTGTTATCTTTCATCAGAGCAAGAAATTGCCTCCTCTGGTGGTACTGATAAACTTCCCACTGATTTTCCAAATCAATGAATTGGTCAGTTTAGATTCTCATGGTTCACAAATTGGCTCAGCAGTGCAAGGATGCTACTTGTGAATATGCTGCAAAGCTTTTAACCTTAACTCATCTTTACTGTTCTGTTTGATTTCTAGAAAATCTGAAACCTTTGTTGCCTTCTGGTGCTCAGAATCAGCTCCACTTGCTAATTCCGTGCAGGAAGTTTGACCTTAGCTATGATCTCAACTGTCACAGTCTGTGTGCAGATTTTCAAGAGGATATCATGTTCCACTTTTCCTTGGGGTGGACTTCGCTTGTAAACCGTTTCTTGGGTCCTAAACAAGCTCAGAAAGTGCTGTTGGGACTGGCAGATCCAAACATACAAGTGAGTGCCTCAGAGGCTGACATGAAGGTGCCTTGTTTTACCTTGATGAGAATATCTTGGGTTTTATTGTATTTGCCTTGACTGTTTGCATACTTGTTGCATTCTTGCCCCCAGTCCCTTCATGTGATATATCTTTGTTGAGGATTGTTTTTATTGGATTATATTCAGGGTTAGAATGGAACAAAAAAAACCTTCCCTAAACATTCTGCAACTATTACCTGAGTTTTGTTTTCCTTTGGATTGAGCCCTTTGGGTAACCTTTTCATCTGTAACTTCTAGATGCTTACAGCAGGGCCAGTCCTGCATGGGACCCTTTTTCTAACCCAGTCCCTTGTTGGGTAAGGAAATGTCAAAACCTCAGGAGCATTGTTCAGATTTCTGCGCTGAAGAGTTTCCTATAAGCAAATCAAACCCTGAATGTATGAAAATAAAAGAAAAGCAGCCTGCTGTGTAGTTCCCTAATGCTTGTTAATCAGGCTGCCATATTCTGCTCTTCTAGATCCCTGGTCCTTTAGCTACCACCCCATCTGCTGCCAGCCTGCCTGCCTTAACTCCAGAGAGCGTCCCACAGGATGATTTTGTGGTTCCTTTGGTCATGAGCTTAGCTTCACTGACGTCCCGGACCTCCATGAGCATCATCGTGGTTGGCGGAGTGGCAAGTAGTATAGCAACGTTCACTCTACACGAAGGGGGGGCACAGCCTGAGCTGGGCTTTCCTCTTTGGGGTGCCACATGAAGCATGGAACAGCTGGTAACACTGGGCTGGATGAGTGCTGGGAAGTACACTGCAATCAGTTTGTACTGAGAAAATGAGTCTAAGCTGGACATGCTGTCTAGGCCGTATGTCTGTGTTTGGTTCCTAAATTAAAGGGTGATTTGGTGGTGCCTCGTTCAGTCTGGATTTGGTGGGAGCTTTGCTTTTTCATGAAAAGCAGTGAGGCTTCTGTTCTCCGTGCTGCTGGAGTGCCAGCTCATTTGAATACAGCTGCACTGCTCTGCAATAATAACCATCCATTTTCTTAAAACTGGTCTGGTGAAAGGGCCATGAAGATGATTAAAAATGGGTGGAATTAGATTTTTATTCTGTAGGAGCAATTTACTTAAGCTAATTAAGACTCTTCTTTTTTTTTCAGATTTGGAGAACAGTAGGCTGGAAACTCATCTCTGTGTCCTTAAGCATGTATGGGCTGTTGTATCTGTATGAGAGGCTCACCTGGACCACTAGAGCAAAAGAGAGAGCCTTTAAGCAGCAGTTTGTCAACTATGCTACTGAAAAACTGCAGATGATCGTCAGTCTTACAAGTGCTAATTGCAGCCATCAGGTGCAACAGTGAGTATCACTCTGCTGTTTCCCCTCACTAGTGTCAGCATGGTGCTGTGGAGTTCTAGGAGTGAGGACTGGCTGTACAGGGTGTGGGAAGGCAGCTTTAGTGTCCTGGGGCATCTCTTATGAGGGAGTTTCAGAGGCCAATATGTGTGTCTCTCTGTGCACATGTAGTCTGAGATGTAGGCTTTCGTTGCCCAGCACTTTACTGTGAAGACTTGGGAGTTTGCTTGGTTCCAGCAGAGGCTGAATTGATGCTTTTAAATTGGCATTGAATCAGCCCTTTAATGGTGGTGAGGATTTGTGCACTGCAGAAGAGGAGCTTAAGAGCTTTGTCTGAACTGTTCCATATTTTTGTATGTCTTTTCCTCGAATGCTTTTCCCCCTGTCTCTGCAAAGTAATGTCTGGGTGATTGTCTTCCTCAGCCTCTCCTGTTGAAACTGTTTTGATTATTATTTCAGAAAATTAGGCCTGCTAAATGAGACCTCTAACCCCCAGGGTGCAGAACACCTCTCCTGTGTAGCCCAGGGAATACTTTACTAATACAAAGTTCAGCTTCAGCAGAGGAAAGAGAATCATCCCTGTGTCCAGCAGCTGTGTGTCTCTGTGAGGACATGGAAGAGCTGGACTCAAACCAAGGCTCCAGTGAGGTGAAGTAGAGAGGAGAGGAGATGGGAGAGCCTGGTTGCTGGCCCCAGGGTGGTAATGGGTAGTTTGGGTTTTTTTGTCCTTTGTGTAAGGAGGAGTCTTGGAACTCAGGATGGAAGAATGTGGCTGAAGATGCAAGTAGGATTGGTGGCCTCGCCAAGTCCGGGGCACTCTTCACCCTGCAGGGTGCTTGTGTCCCATGAGCACTCAGCATGGCCTGGGGAGCCCTTGGCTGCTCCAGCACCTGTGCTGTCAGAGGCCCCATCTCAGACTTGTACTTCTTGCTGCCCAATCAAAAATTGCCAGACACAACGTTGGCATAGACTGAGGTGCACTTTGTGTGTTTCAAGCTTCTTTTTTTAACACCAAACCTCACACAATTCTCCTGCTTTCTGCTATTCTATAATCCCTCAGCAGCTGGAGTCTCTGATTGCTGTGTCCTACTGCACACTGCAATGTCATGAGGTTTTTATTTGCATTTCTTTTTGTGGCAGAGGCTTCTGTGAACCCTGATTACAGACTTATGTTCCCTTTAGGGAAATGGCCACTACCTTTGCTCGGCTCTGTCAGCAGGTGGATATTACCCAGAAGAACCTGGAGACAGAAATTGCCAGGCTTTCCAAAGAGATAGATCAGCTGGAGAACATACAGAGCAGCTCCAAGCAGCTACGGTAAGCCTGGGTGTGACTGGCCACAAGCAATTCAGCGTGGTTGGTGCTTGCTGTTGCTTACAAGTCGAGAAGAGGTAGGCAGGGCTGCAGAAGGGCGTGCAGCAGAACCTGTTTACTTGCAACTGAACAGCTCTGGTTAAGGTAAATGAGCGTGTGCTTCTACCTAGGTGAATGAGCAAAGCTCCAAAAGTACTTCCTGGACCATCTTTACCTTTTTATTGTATGGGAGAGATGGCTTTCTCAAGAATTATGACCTTCTGTAGGTGAATTAGGCTGGCACCTTCCCAAGGAACCCTCCCCATCGGGCATCCCAGAGCAGCTGTACTCAGAGTTATTCAGTGCAGTGTTCTTTTGTAGTGCCAGCTGTAGGTGCTTACAGAAGGGAAATTTCCAGTACTTGGTGGCCTGGGGACTTAGGAGCAGCATCAGCCTCTTCCGTGCTCTTTTCCCCCTGCTGTAAACCCGCCCTGGCTGTGGGCTGCCCCTTGGCCCTCGGGTGTTGAAGACCACAGTCGGACGGAGGTCTAGCCCCTCAGTGTGCACCCCATGGCATGGTGTGCCCCTCTGTGTGAGGAACCCTGATGGATGCCCTCTGTGCAACTGCAGAACCTCTCCCAGGTTAAGCACTGAAAGGAAAGGCCAGAACCAGGGAGGTCCCGGGTGGACCCTACACAGCCTTTGGGGAGGAGACTTAAGGCAGACAGATGTCTGGCAGCATTCTGCCACCTTGTCCCATTCTTGCAACCTCAGAGGGTCTAACCAGAACACATCCTCAGTTTTTCTTAGTGCTCTGGGTTTCAGGACTAGAAATGAACAGTGATGTTGATTGTGCAGTGTTCCTGCACAGAAGTAACTGCCTTGCTTTTGTTTGTTCTGCAGCAATAAAGCTGTTCACCTGGAGAACGAGCTGGATCGCTTCACAAAGCAATTTCTTCAAAAGAGTAAATAGAGCCTCCTGGCCACCTTCCCTGGGGATTCTTTCTAGGACAAAGTAGAAAATTTTACAGATGATGCTTCTCCTCTGTGGAGTCACATGAAATGATTTCTATTTTACGTGTTACTTTGATTTACACTTGTTAATTATTGTAAAACTTGGATTCTGACGGTGAGCCCTACTGAAGAGCTGTGGTACTCTGAGTGTTATGTTGGTTTTGCAGATTTTGGGTTACAAATTACCTTCAAACACTAAATTTCTTTGGGCGCTTGGCAATAAACCCCCAAATCCTTATCGGTTTTTGTTAGTATTTAGCAGTGGTGAGTCTCACTTCCTGGCATCCAGGAGTTTACACAGGGAGAGAGAGCTTAGCACAGTTATCACTGTCTCCTGCTTTCAGTTGCTTAGGAATTAGCCAGGGAGGGAGGATGCTTTTCTACATGTCTGTGTCTTTGTTTAATGAACTCTAGCATGGGAAAATGGCTCCTGACTTCTGAAAGCAAATGGGATTGTGCTGGGCAGCAGTTCCTCATCTACAAATGGAAGTGAAAGATGGTAACAGACTGCAGAGCATTCACTAATGGAGTGCGGTAGGCTCTGGTTTCCACTCTTGCTACCACACTGGGACAAGATGGCACTGTTGAAGTAAAAATAAACCTATTTCAACAAGCTTTTTAGATTTCTTGCAGTTGTTCTAGTGATGAAATGGTCATTTGCCCGTGAGAGCAAGAACCCACCTTCAGGTGAGCTGCAGGTGTCACTGCCACCATGCTAGTGTCCAGGCAGAGGGGTGTGTGCTGAGCATATGGCCTTGCCTCAAGTTTTCCAGGTTGGGCCGGGAAGCTTTGGGTGTCAGGCTTGAGTTACTACTGCTTGCTTCCCAGAGCAGAGAGGCTGGGTTTGACACTTCTTACTCATGCAATATCCTGAGCAGTCCCTTGGTTCTGCTATAGACCAGTTGTCTTCTAGGTGAGACCTAAGGGTGCTGGAGTTTACCTCTGCTCACCTCCAGCAATGCAAAGCCTCTTTTTAAACAAAACCTTTTTGCTGTTGCCATCTACAATCATTTAACACCTGCTTTTTCTAACTAGACTTTTTAAAAGTAACTTATTTTAAAAGAGAGTCTTTTCAGAGTATTTATATATTTTTATGGAAGCAGTAACCCAACTAAATGAAATACTCAGCTTTAGGCTGTGGGGACTCACTGTTTTCAGTAAACAAGGGCTATCTTCAAAGGTAATAACAGATGAAAAATGTAATGCCAGAGGCAGGTAATTGTTTGAAGAGTAGGAAGGCTGTTTTCACCACACTGTATTTTGGTCGTTGTTCCTGAACGTGCCAGAGCAAGCATGGCTCTCCTGGACCTTTGTGTAGCAATGTGCATGTGGAGTCTCAAGGGTTTGGAGGCCAACTGTGAAACACAAAACTGAGTGACAGCCCAGGCTTTGTGTATGTGAGGTTACAGATGTGTATTAATGCTCCTCTGCTGGAGCATTTTCATGGATGTTGTATAAAGATAAAACTTTACCTGCATGTGTTCTACAGTTCTTTATTAAAAAAATGCGACTCCTTTGCTCCAGGTATTTGGCAGCTGTATTGAGGTTCTCCTCGCCATGATGCATGTCCAGTACAGGACACCACTGCTGAGGAGGAATTGAAGCAGCTTCTTCCTGCAGCAGACAAGCAAGCTCAAGCTGTGCACCCCACACAGCAGTACTGTTACAGTAGTTTTGGAGAAAATTAATGCTGCAGACTCAAAAAAGGGATGGGAAAGGGATCTGCCCCTTACAGGAGTGTGGCTGTTGTGTAACAGCAATTCTGAAACCAAGAATCAAGGTGTGTTCTAAAACCCTCTTTTTTTTTTTTTACCCTCTAGTTGGGGATGAGTGGGTAACTTTCAGCTCACTTCCTAGAATCACAGAATTGTCAGGGTTGAAAGGGACCTCAAGGACCATCTACTTCCAACCAACTCACCCTGTCCTGGGCAGGGACACCTTCCACTAGATCAGATTGCCTGGCCATGAAAAATTCCAGGGATAGTGCTTCCCTCACCTCTTTGGGCAACCCCTTTCTAGTGTCTCACCACTCATTTCACACCTACCTTTCTCAGGCAGAAAACATACAAAGCCATAATTATTTGACATCATACTTACACACTAATTATTTCACAGAATCATTTAAGGTTGGAAAAGACCTTTAAGATCATTGAGTCCAACCATGAGCTAACTGCATGCTTCCTGAACAGCTCCAGGGATGGAGACTCCTTGGGCACCCTGATCCAGTGCCTTACCCCTCTTTCAGTAACATTTTTCCTAATGTCCAATCCCACCCTCCCCTGCCACAACTTCGGCCCATTTCCTCTTGTCCTCTTGCTGGTTACTTGGGAGAAGAGACCAACTCCAGCCTCAATACAACCTCCTTTCACATCCTTGTAGAGAGCAATAAGCTCTCCCCTTAGCCTTCTCCAGACTAAACCATCCCAGCTACATCACCTGCCCCTCATATGGTACCCTCCAACCCTCATTAGCCTCGTTCCGCTTCTCTGGACACACTCCAGGAGCTCAACATCTTCCCTACATGGTGGTGTCCAAAACTGAACAACTGAACCCAGTATCTGTGTACCAGTGCTGATCACTTCCTACTCCTGCTGGACACGCTGTGATTGATACAGGCCAGGATGCCTCTGGCCTTCTTGGCCACCTTGGGCACACTGCTGGCTCATGTTCAGCCAGCCATCCACCAGCACCCCCAGATCCCTCCAGGGGTCTTGTTCAGAGGGGCAGTTCACTTGTGCTGTTTAACTTGCACCCAACAGTTCAGTTCTCTGTGACCAGGTCACAGACACAAGACCTGGTTGGAGGTAAGGGCTGGTCTATCCCCAGTGTCACAGGAAGAATCTTGATCTGTAGGACAGGGGCCACTCATCATTACAGCTGTAATTAAATGCTCAGAGGTGACCCAATCTGGTTAAAAGCACTTGTTTATTGGTTACAATATCAACTCATGGCAACATCTTTCACTGAGCCACTGTACAAATACAAAGAAAAAGATCCATCGTGGGAAAAAAAAAAGAAGCTATAAACAGAGTTCATAGCAAGTGATTTTTTTTTTTCACAGGGAAGTCTTTTTTACAACAGCACTGTTAAAGAACAAATGGCACAAGTCCCTGGTTTTTTTTTTTTTTTAATAGCTTAAATAAAAGCTTTAAGACTGTTTCTGAATACATACACAATCCAAAGGCAGTGCAGAATCACTTGATAATTGGTAACATTACCAAAGTTTTCCAAAGTAGTCAGCAACAAGTTAAAAAAAAAAAAAAAGGCAAAAAACCCAAACCAAACAAAAAAAATAAACCAAATTAATGAGAAATGCTGGAAACTAAAGACTAATTCAAATCAAGCATGTTTAGAAGCAGTTTGTTTTGGACTCCTTTGGATGTAATATGTACTACAAGTGTTCAGATGCTTTTATTTCAGAAAAAAATAAAGAAAAAAGGAAAAAAAACACAAATAGAGCACCATTGTGTAAGTAAAACAAAGGCTTGAAATACCTAAGACTATTCCACCGAAGTCCATATTAGTTAAAACCTAAAACATACTGTGTGGTATAAGAATGTCAGGCACATGTAATCTGTTATCAGTTATATCAATTAGTAACACTGTTCACACATTTACCATAACAACACTGCATTAACATTCTGCATGTATTTTACATCACCAGCAATTGGCTAAGAAGGCTCTTGGTGCCTCTGAAGTGTAGGAAGTAGTTTGCCAGCATGCACGCCAGATTACTGTATACAAAGTGCACCATCAACCCATGCTTAAGTACTTGTACAGGAAACGCTATCTCAAAAATCAGTCATTCTGCTACACAACCATTTATACCAACTAGTCAATTAGCCAATACTCTCACCAACATCTTAAAAGCACAGCACTAAACCTAGTGGAGGTGACAGTGTCCTCAAAGAGGAAAGACTAAGCACTCTTGGAATGTTTTCACAATGTTTTCATTCCACCTTAAAGTAATGTGAACTTCATTGTGGGACAAGCGGTTACACAGACTGAATTAAAGAGTTAACTAGTTCCAACCCATGCATTACAGTAAGCACACCAGGACCAGCTTTGACATCAATTTAGCTTTGCCAAGGCAAGGTCAGGCCCTCTCCTTCGGCAGGGGGAAAAGCCTATTTGATCCATGTTCCATCTCAAATGGTGTACATCTCAGTTGTCACCGCATCGCACTATCGGTTCTGCGGCGCACCTGCAGTTTAGCACAGCAGAGGACAGCGATGTTTGGAAGAAGCAAGGTCTGGAGGCAGATGGGAACAGGCCCATGTTACTGGAGTAAGTGAGTATACATCAGCACAATGCCATGTAGAAGCTTTTTGTGGTTTCCAGAATCTCAACCAGTATCTCCACCAACAAACAGAAGTCTGAGTCTACACAGGAACGTGCCCAGGTTGGGCATTTGCCTGACCCTCTGTTGGAAAGTTAAGTCAACATTTGAAAATGCTGACAAAAAACCTGTACCTGGATAAAATAAATGTTACACAAAGCACAGAGTTCCACTTTCCAAACTATAACCCAATGACTTTTCAGAAGAGAGGCTGGGAAAGCGTTACCTGGCCACCGTTCTGCCGCAACGCTCTTAGCTGCTCCATCTCTGCAATCACACAAGTCATGTGAAATTCAGGTCATGCTGTAGTTTGGCAATGAGCTTCTTAAAGACATAGTGCTGCAACATCTGCTGTGAGGGTGCTGTCATGGTGCACAGCTGGAAATCACACGAGCTGCATGCCTGAGCCTATGTCAAACTGCAGGTACAGACCTTTTTCCTTGAGATTCAAAGCTGGGAATAAAACCTTTCAAGTAAAAGCTATGAAGAGTCACTGTACTGAAGTGTCACTGTATCACTTTGCTTTCATTAGGAGGACCTTCTGCCATTAAAACTGTACCCATTTCACTAAGGGCATCAATCCTGAAAGGTCACCAAAGGCTGTATAAAAAAAGAAACACTACAGCCTGTGAAAGGTCATCATTTGGCCTCACATAACAACACTGTGTTACATTAAATCTGCAGCCTGTAAAAAAAAGGCAGTTCTATACCCAGGACAGCAACTGAACAGCAAACATCACCATGGCAGGATCTATCACAAGCTTTCTACAAGTTCCCAAGAAGTACCAGACACTGTTTCCCCAGCTGCGCTTGGGCTTCTTCCAGGTCTCCTTGTGCCCTGACACAGAAGGAGGGGTCTCAGGACCTGCAGCACTGCAAACACTGGTTAACCAAACAGCAAAACCTGGCAGATACTCCTCTGATGCTTTTGGAAACCTCCATTAGCAAGCAGCTGGCATTCCTTACGATTGATTTGAAAAGCAGCTGAATCCAGCAAACAATTGCCCATCAAACAAGGACAGTGAAATCCCTTGCAGCAATACCTGTGTGAGAGCCATGACCACGTTTAAGTCTACCTGAACTTTTCAGAAAAAAGTTATATACATTTGTAAAATCACTTTTGGAGTTTCACAAGTAGAAACTGGTTTTGTAACACCAGAATGTAAAAATGGCACCTGTCTTCACAAAGGTGTTGACCAGGAAATTGGTTCAAAACACACATGTATGGAAAACATTTTTTTTTCCTAGAAAAAGAGTATTTTCTTACAATTCCTTAGTAACAAAATTTCCAGAATGATTCACTCAAGGCAGCTGTGAGTTTAAAAAACAAAACAAAACAAAACCAAACAAAAAAAAAACCAAAACAATAATCAAGTGCACCACTAAAAAAAAATACACCAAGTCTGCAAGATCCCAAATTGCTGCTCGCTTAAGAGAGTAACAAGAATTCCCTAATAGTTCTGTTAATGCAGACAGATCATAAAGCAAAATGCTGAGGAATCCCTGTGACATACATCAGAGCACGATTTTGGTCCTACACCACAATCTGCTGTTAGTAAATGTATACTTCTCCAGCACAAGATTCACCTTTTTCTTTTTTCTTTTTTTTTTTTTTGAAGTGAATTTACTGTGATTGACTGGTACATTTGTTGGCACCTTCACCATTACAGATATGGCAAGTTTACAGGCACAGTCTGGAAGTACAGAAATTTAGGATTACAAATGTCAGAAATTGACAAAAAGTCACTTCAGCCACAAACCCCTTTTGGTATTTTACAAGATACCGGGCACTTATATTTACTACCCGACCCAGAGATACCCAGACTCCCCATAACTTCAGATGAGGGCAGATAACATCCTCTTCCAAGCTGATGGAAGGTAAAATTCACATCTCTTTAAAGTAAGTCACTTAAGAGAAGCCGATAGACTTAACTCCCCTTTCCAAAAACGCCACAGACCTTCAGAGAGTCCCAAGAGAGCATCCATTGCAAGCGCAGGCATGCTGCCAGGCACCAAAAAGTCAAGCAATCTTCCCGGGTAGTTTCAAATAGACATCAGTCACTTGAGTTTCCTATATCTACACTCAACTGCACTCAATCAGAACCTGTAATTTCTAAGCAACTGACATATAAAAATCAGCATCAAAATGAGGAAAGGGAGAGGAAATGGTTATTTACAGTGAGAGCGCTGCAGAACACCTAGCATCTAATAAGCCACCATGGCACAGATCTCTGTGACCACAGGAGAACAAGCAAAGCCACTAAGTTTCTAGGATGAAGTTTTAAAGGGTCACACAGGTAAGTAAGGTTATTTGGTTCAGTGTAAGTTACACAATTCCTTTTCTAATTCACACTGCACATAACTGACAACAAGCGCTTTTGGTTGTGGTATGCTTTGGCAACCCCCTGATTGGGAGGGGGGATTACAGGCGATTAACTGCACATTTCAATCTTCTGTAGGAATTTAAACAAAGTCCTCCTGCATTTCTCAGCTGACTGTGGCAATGGAGCGAGCTTTGCACATACACTGCTCTCCACACCTAGCATCACGCCAAACGGCTCTGCTAGTGCCAATCAGCCGGCGTTTGTGACGGGCCAAGAACGACCTCAGAGCTGAACTGTCAGAAGGAAAAGCACTCAGCCACTTAACTACAGCAGTGCAGGTCACTTGGCTTCCCTACCCAAGGACTGCGTGGAGTAACTGATGCAAAAAGCTGCAGTAAGGAAGCTAACACTTCTGGAACCAGATTTTTGGGGTTCTTTGTTGGTTTTTGTTTTACATTATTTTTGCTGTTGTTGCAAGTCTGCCCGGCATTAACTCCTTGGTGTTTGGAGGCAATGACTGCCAATGGATGAACCAGGAACCACTGGCTTGAAGGAAGAACCCCCATGATTGAAAATAGGCAAGCAGGTCAAGAAGTGAGTGAATAAGGCAGTAGGTATTAACTGGGAGTCTCCAGGGCCTTTTACAAAAAAAAAAAAAAAAAAAGGATTCCAATGACTTCCATTATAAAAAAACACAGACATACCATTGGCTTCACTTTATCTACAGGAAATTCACAAAAACATTTAAAACAGCAACCTAGTTCACCCACTACAAAACTCAGAAGTGACATCTCGGGTTAAAAAGCAAAGCTATAAATGTAGTTCCTTAAAAAAATGCAAACATGTTTCTTTACATACAGACAAATGTTACATGATTGGCTGCTATAATGTGTATATTTTGTTATGTACAAAAAAAAAAAAAAAAACCAAAACCCAAACCAAACCCCAAAGCACAGAATTAGCAGACTGAGCACAAGCAAAAACCCTTCAAGGACAATCTAACCAAACCACCAAAAACAAAAAGACTGGCTCTTAGTTTGTCGGTCACCATGATTATGTGTGCTGGCCCCTTTAAAAAGTCAGTGATTTCTTCCCCCCTCCCCTATTTCTTCACTTGATTTTTTTTTTTTTTAATTTTTATTCTAGTTTACAGAAAGCCTTTTTTGTGTAATAATCAGTGAATAGAAAAACTTCACCTGCAAATACAAGGTAGAAATGTTATTTCACAGCTATAGGCTGCAGCATTGATCTCTCCAGATCTCAAATGGAGAATGTACATATTTGGCTCCCAGTTAATTCCAGATTCTGAGAAAACTGTCCCAAGACCCTGTAGCTACAGCCATGCCGTCATCAGTAACACCTAAACAGCTGACACGGTTGTCATGGCCAGCAAGGACACCTAGAAAAGAAGAAGCAATCGCAGTTAGTATCCACAGGGTGCCAGGGGTTTCAGCTCTTACTCTGCTCTCCCAGCTAAGTCTTCGAAGTTGCCAAAAGAGGATGCAATGCAAGCTCTACTCACCCTTCTTGTCTTTACCCTGAAGAGTTCTATACCTCACAAAAGCTGTATCAAGGCACTCAACAATGAGGTTTTTAAAACGCATACAACATAATATTGCCTCCATTTTCCTCTCCACCCTTACAACTTCTTCTTTCTGCCCCAAAGACCTCCTCAATCCTAATCAAACATTTATCTCCATTTTCAGCAATACTGTCCACAATTTCAGCCATCAAGTCCTTCCAAAATTAAATGTGATGTCTTCTGACAATGGCCTAGATACAGGAACCACCTTGATTTCCCCATGTTTCGCAAACCCTGAGGATTAGAAACCCCTCCATGTACTGTGCCAGACTATGAGGAAACCATCACTGTGCCTGGCCTCTTTCTGCTTTGCCTTTGCTTTCCTTGTACCCATCGTTGCACTCTGTTCTCCCAAGGTGCCACATCCATTAAAGCTCAGCTTGTCCATGTCCCTTAAGGAAAAGGATGTACTTCCAGCCTCAACAGCACAATCACAGTTCAGAAACTATTGTACAAAGTGAGGAAGATGCAGCTGTGCTATAACCACACTATCCTGACAGGAGTGACTAACTCGAGGACTGTAACTGCCCACAACCCCTCCTTTCCAACAGCAGGAAATTAAGGTCTCCAAAGCAGACAGACTACAGTAACTTACTACTATCTGAATTACTTCCTCTTCTGGGTGCAAAAGTCAATGCAAATTTTGTACTGCTCAATTTCCTACACTGGAGTGAAGTTTTCTGTAGACATAAGACAATTCTGGAGGCTGTTCCTTAGCCTCTAAGAGCTGGCATCTTCCAGCACACAGATACATAGTGGCTAATATCCAAGAACAGGAGCATTTCACTGACTGGAACATTTACTGCACACATCAGAAAGATGAAACTGTAATGCATGCAACAACTGGAAGATATAACCAAAAGCAATAGAGTGAAAAGATGCCATTGCAGCAGAAAACTGTGTGAAATGGAAGCTAACCGAGTCCACCACACCAGCAACAGGCTGGAGAGCCAGGCAAAGGTGAACTTCGTGAAGTTCAATAAGGACAAGTGTAGAGTACTGCATGTGGGGAGGAATAACAGCAGGCACCAGTACAGACTAGGGGTTGTCCTGATGGAAAGCAGCTCCATGGAGAAAGACCTTGGAGCCCTAGGGCAGCAACTTATCCAAGGGACAAGCAATGTGCCCTTGTGGCCAAGAGGACCAATGGCATCCTGGGGTGCATTAAGAAGAGTGTCCAGCAGGTCTAGGAAGGCTGTCCTCCCCCTCTACTCTGCCAGGTGAGGCGACACCTAGAATACTGTATCAAATTTTGGGCTTCCAATTCAAGAGAGAGAGTGATCTGCTGGAGGATCTATGAGGATGATTAAGGGACTTGAACATCTCTCCCATGAAAAAAGACTGAGAGAACTGGGGCTGTTCAGTCTTCAGAAGAGAAGACAGAGAGAGGATCTGATTAATGTCTATAAGTATCTGAGGGGTGGGTGTTAAATGAAGGTGCCAGTCTCTTTTCAGCAGTGCCCAGGAATACCACAAGGAACAATGGGTACAAGCTAGAGTATAGGAGGTTCCACCTCAACACAAGGAGACACTTTACTGGAACAGGCTGCCCAGAGAGGGTGTGGAGTCTCCTCTGGAGACTTTCAAAACCCACCTGGATGCGTTCCTGTGTGGCCTGCCCTAAGTGATCCTGCTCTGGCAGGGGGGTTGGACTCAATGATCTCTGGAGGTCCCTTCCAACCCCTATCATTCTACAACTCTGCAAACAGCACTGTCAATGGGCTGGCTCTGCAGTTTGCATGCATTTTGAATATCCATCTTCTGCTAAGGAAAGAGAAAGCTCCAGCTGACTGCAGCGGTGTGCACTCACCTGCTCTCTCCCCTTTCAGGGTATCCCAGACGTTGCAGTTGAAGTCGTCGTAACCCGCTAGCAAGAGGCGGCCGCTCTTTGAGAAGGCTACAGAAGTGATACCACAGATGATGTTGTCGTGTGAGTACATCATCAGCTCCTGATCTGCACGCAGGTCAAAGAGTCGGCAAGTGGCGTCGTCAGAGCCAGTGGCAAACGCATGTCCATTGGGGAAAAACTGGAAGTTGGAATGAAGAGAGAGAGAGGTCTGACACCGGAGAAACGCATCGCCCGTGCGGCATTTCAAACACCTGGAGGGGGTTACTTCAGCAGGATGACCAGACACAGGCACAATTCCTTATTTTGAAGCAAAAATAACCCCCTGCGTGTTAAAAACAATGCACACACAGAGCTAGGCAACGGAACGCTTCTAGAATACCATGGGGAGCACCTGAATGACTGGAATTTTACCCAGACAGCTCCCAGATAACAGGAGTCAAAGGGAATGCAACAAAACAGAGTTATGCACACTCTGGCTGTGGGCCAGGAAGACCTGAGTGAAGTGGTTTGTACACAATGTTCCATCCTGAGCTGGTCACCCAGGTTGGCTCAGCCAGGACAGAAGACTGCAAGCAAGCAATTCAATTTCCAAAAAAACAAAGTCTATTCCAAGTCAGAGTCATTCTTGCAGCAGCCATGTTGATTGAAGTGGGAATGAAAAGAGTTCAACACGTCTCAGGATTCAGGTCTAAGTATAGGAACTGCATTTTTTCTGTTGGTCATGCTTTTGGAATTTTCTCAGCCCTAATAATTTTTCATGTTTATCAAAAACAGATGCAGCTTAGACTTAGATTTCATTCCCTATTTATCAGAGCTTGTATCTTGCAGATCAGAACATAGTGTTACAATGACAGAGAGGAAATACAATCCAGTTTATAAATATTACCAAATTATTCCAGGGATGAATATTCAACATAAGTACTGATTTTAACTTTGCTTTCCAGAATATTTCCCTGAAAGCTCTTTTCAACAGAAGGTATTACTTACATTTTTGTTCAACAAAAAATTTTCAGATGAGGATGCCTGGCTATTTTGCACCCTCTCAGTATACCACATTTATCTACCATTTTCAGGTTTTAACACATTGCTGCAATGCAAAGTTTCCCTCCTCCATTCTTCACTTCTTAAAAAAGGTCTCAGTTACTGAACAAAACCACAGCTGAAACCATTCCAAGAACACTCCAATGCATCATAAGAAGCAGTAATAATAATTTAGATATAAACTGGATTGTAAGTTATTAAACAACTCTCCTCATTACATACAATATAACAGTCTCTCCCCTAATGAAGGAACTCATTTTAAATCATGGGTCTGGGTTGGAAGGGACCTCCAAAGGTCATCTAGTCCAATCCCCTCTGCAGTCAGCAGGGACATCCTCACCTCAACTAGATCAGGCGCCCAGAGACCTGTCAAGCCCCTCTTTGAATATCTCCAGGAATGGGGCCTCAACCACCTTCCTGGGCAACCTGTTCCAGTGTTCTACCACCCTCATAGTAAAGAACCTGTTCCTAACGTCCAATCTAAATCTGCCCTTCCTTAGTTTGAAGCCATTGCCCCTCGTCCTATCACTACAGGCCTTTGTAAACAGGCTCTCTCCATCTTTCAGGTACTGGAAGGCTGCTGTTAGGTCTTGTGGTAGTTTTAGGCTATGCCTTTAAAATGTTTCACAGATCTTGAACAGAAAAGTAGTAAAATGTAAATAAATCACTATTGGATGTAAAAAGGAAAATAAAGATAGTTCTAAACAGTCCCATTGGAAAGATATCTACTCTAAGATTTGGTTCCCAAAACAATCTCTCTCTCTTTTCGCTTCCTTGGGCTAGGAGATAGTAACTCTGTGCTTCTGCTGGCTTCTGCTTGACCTTGACTGCATTGTTTTGACTGGTACTAACTTTTCTGATTCTGTCTCTTGTCCCTTGTGTACAGGGGGGTAGGGAGGAGGCAGGGAAGGGAGAATCTGTTGCAGCTTCCCCTGGTCTTTGGCCAGCGGGTCCTTGTGCTGTTTATTAATTGTAAATATTGTAAATACTGTATATTTGTACATATTCATTGCAGATTGTAGTTTTGCTTGTAAACAGAGTTTTCATTTGCCTCCAACCAAGCTGGTCTGGAAAATTTAATGCTGGGGGAGGAGGGGGGGGCAGAATTTTCAACCCATCACAGGTCTCCCCAGAGCCTATAAGATAACCCAGAAGACTATAAACTGAATTCTGCAACTACAGCTTTTATCCTCCTCCTTTCCTCCCACATGGAAATACAAATGATCACTTACACACACTGCATTAATATCTGACACGTGGCCTGTGAACGACTGCCTGCACATCCCATCTCGGATATCCCAAAGCTTGGAGGAGGCATCACAGGCACCCGACACGAAAGTCCTCATGTCTGGACTTAGGGAGAGACTCATCACGTCGCCAGTGTGCCCAGTGAATGTGGTGGTCTGCTGACCAGTCTCGATATCCCACAAAGCGCTGTGGATAAAGCCACAACATTAACACAAGGGATGCACTTAGGTGAGAGTTTCAGTTTTTAATGCAAATTAAGTCACTGGAGAGAGTGAAAAACAAAAGCAGGGGGAAGGGGAAGGAAAGGCTAACAGAACTCATAAACTCACCAAGTGGTGTCTCCTGAGCTAGTGACAATTTGGTTGTCATCTAGAAAACGACAACAGGACAAGTATCCTAAAACCAAAATAGTTACATTAGTTATCGGACCCAGGAATAGTAACTTGAAGGTTAAAATCCAAGAGCAGTGATTAAAGTTCTCCCACAGCTAGTCTGTAACCAACAACACTATCTTGCAGTTCACATTACACCTCAAAGCCAGACTGTTTCGTCTGGCAGGATACAAAAATGAAGCTGCATCAAGAATATGGCTGACCTGTATGTCCTGGCAACTCTCTGCTCACTCTCACATTGCCCTCTCTGGTTTTTAAGTTGTATATGGAACAGATGTTGTCCAATCCACCACAGGCCACGTAGTTTCCAGAAGGTGCATACGCACAAGTCATCACCCAGGAGGATCTCAACGGAATGGCGTGCATCTGCAGAGAGACAGAGCTCATGAAGCTATGTCACAGGTTGGCTTTCATTCTTCACTGAGGGCATTCATACCCTCAGTTAATGGTTTGGAGCAGATTGCCTATCATCAGTTTCAGTACTTTGATTTTTACAACATATTACAACCCATCTGCTATTTATACACACATACATATATATATACACTAGCATGAAAAACATCTGTAGTCTCCAGGGTAGATCTACATTACTATTCAGTACATTATTTAATAGCAAAGCTATTCTAAATTCAAACACTTACAACATTTGTTTATTCTGCTTGGATTTCTTTGTCCAATTCTTCTGCATCTCTGAACTATAGGTTATAAAATGGGATGGCTGCACCCCTGGAGACCAGACAGTTTACAGAAGCAGACCACCACTCCATACTCTGCCTCAGGTTTTCTCATTAAACAACTGCCTTTTTTCTTTTTTTCCTCCCTGCTCCCAGTTTCTCTGCCCTCAATAGCAAACCACTCTTGTAAATTCTGAGGTCATATATTTCTACAGTTTAAAACCAAATTAGTTCCAGAAGTAACACCACGCAGGCAGAGAATATCAGATACAAGCTTCTGCACTAGCAAATCAAGGTGAATATGTTGCATATTACCTAGAACTATTGCTTCTGAGAGACAGCCTACAACACACAACTAGTAACCAGCTAGTCATGGAAGAAAAAAACCCATAAACTAAAAATACAATTCCTGAATTAGGAAAAGCCTGCTTCTTTTCAGTTTTATGTTGCAACTACAAGAAAAGTAGACACAAGCTCCCTTATACACACATTATGCATGAATTTTTGATATGGATTATAAATAACTCTACCTTATTTGTCGTATAACTATCCCAAATAATTAATTTTCCATCTTGAGAAGCACTGACTAGTAGCCTAAATATAAACACAAAGGAAAATATGTTAATACAAAACAAACTAGAAGAACCTCAAAATAGACATGCATCATGCATGACTACCAAGTGATTCAGAAATGTCTTAATTCCTTTATTATCCTCTGCTTATTCTGGGGAGGGTGAGACACAACATAAGACAGAGCACAGCATTTGCTGGTAAAAAAATCTGCAAAGATCAACACATTACCTGATCAAAGAATCACGTGTCCACAGGGATTCATGATCAATAATGGGACAAAACTAGACCAAGCAACTTACTGAAAAAAACATTTTATGAACTCTCTCCACAGTTGCTTTTATTTTTCATACACTAATATCTTAACTACACACAAAGATAACCTGAAATGTAGGGGAAAATTAGGGGAATCTGCTCTCTGCTCAAAGTTTGTGAAGAAAAATTAAAAAGACAGTCTTAAAACCATCACATGAGGGCAGATTCTAGATGTATTTCATTCTGGACTACATGACAGAGTAGACCATGAGGCAATGTTAACATCTGACCATTTGTTGCTCTAAAGGCAGCATAACAAAAGTCCTTCCTAGAAGCTAAGAGATTCTTCCCTGTTCTGTACAAGAGGATCTTTTTTTCCCCTATGAAATAAAATTTGTCTGCAAAGTCTTTAAATCTCTGTTGTCACAGGGATGTCTCTCTTGTATTGGAAAATATTAATATCCATCATTCCAAAAATCTGTTTGACCACATACCCTCCTCTGCTTAAGAACTTAAAGAACTTAGTTAAAACTAGAAGGACAAGGCAAAATAAAAGAACTTAGTTAAAACTAGAAGGACAAGGCAAAATAAAATGTCTGTGGTAAAAACAAGCAAAGGACTTCTTCTTTCAGCCAAGGCTTCACTATTAACCCTATGCAGTCCTCACCACTTTTAAAAATGCAAACTATAACTAAAGACAAAAACCCCACCACAGTCATGGTCTGTGTTATCCCTGCAACGGCACCAACACCATACAGGTCCCAAAGCCTGATATCAGTTCTGAGGTTGACAATCTCATTTCTAACCCTTAAACTGAAGGTTTAAGAATCACTTGTACAAACCTTGAGTCAGATCCCCAGTGCATAGCATAGATTTTGGCTAAGTGACCTCTAAGCGTACGCCTTGTTCGCATTTGAATTCGACCCACTGAGTCCAGACTTGTTGTGATCTAAAAATAAATAAAACAAACTCCTGAGATACTGAGAACTATTTTTAATATGCAAGATAACTAAACACATTTGAACTTTGATAGAACATAATCTATCTTGGCACACAACATCAAAAAAAGATACTAGTGTACAAACCCAGGATTAGGTCTTTGCAACACTGAGCAAAATATTCTGCAGAGGATACACCAACACACTTCACGGTGCCTAGACCTGAAACTTCAGGAAGTGTTGGGATTTTTAAATAACACTGTGTAATACTGAGCCTACTTCAGATTATAAAATATGAAAGCTTTCAGTTAAATCCAAGGGATGAAAAATCCTCCGATATTAACTACACTGTTACTTTTTAAAGCATGGCAGAACTTTAAAGGCAAAACAACTTTTGTTTCCAAAATAGGCATTTATTTAAGTTTTTCTAAATATATTAAACACAATAAACAGTCTATTCAAAAGGTAAAGTGGAAGTAGGATCCATTAAAGTGGTGGTTTGGGGTTTTTTTTGCTGTTTTGTTTATTTGCTTGGGTTTTTGTGGGATTGTTTTGCTTTGTTTTAAGTAACTGTACAAATACCTGGTACACTTTCAAAGGCTTCTTCCACTTTATTCTTTCAATTAGTAAACAGGATCGTTTTTCAATCATAAATTTTAAGGATTTTTATTTCTTTTATCCATCAAGTAACAAACAGCCTATACACACCTGAGCAAGAGTTGTGTCACTACACGCTTTCCTTGCATCCTGAAACAAAAGAATGGAACAATTTGAATCTGAGAGGAAATTATAAGCATCAGTTGAGAGAAGGTATCTAAAGGAAAAGTAACTCTTAAGCTAGACTTCACCACACTCAAAAAGACACAAGCCAACAACAACTTACATGCCAGTATGACTTCTGTCACCCTAACATGTTTTATTGTCCAAGGATTCTAAAGCACTGACACACAAGCTGGGGGTAGTGGAGGAAGAGGGACTTAAGAAGGGCCATGCCCAGCAACCTTTGAGTCTCTCTTTCTACAATCTATGAGATTCAAAGGCATTTGGAGCTATCCTTAAGTCCCAGTGCCTACCCTCTTCCCTGTATTCCTTCCCTGGTGTGGATGTGCTTGCTCAGGATGTGCTGAGCACCAAGGGAAGAACGATCCACCTGAAAAAGCAACCACATATTATACATGATTAGCAATCTTTGTGCTACATGAGGCCCTTGCATTAAACCCCTTGCCATGGCCAGTGTGATGATGCTGCTTATGAGGGGCAGGATGAAAATTAACAGGCAGGATCTGCAGAGCAGGGCAGAAGATGAAGCTGCTGATGCAACTTGGTAAAAAATAAAGAGAAAAATAATCACTACACCCTCATTCATTTCACGCAACGGACGGTGCTCAGGTCTCCATACAGATATTGTTGACTTTTTTCATTATTTCAGACTCTGTGGGCATACAACTTGCTCTCTGCATATTATTCAACCCTATCTCGAAAACAGGCTTGACTTTCATTTGTACGATCAGAGTAAGATTAAACACCTGACACAGGCAAGCAGCACTGAGCCTAGTCTGCAACATTTTGCAAAACCCTGGTTTCAGTTCCAATTGCGATTGTGCTGCACTCCTGCAGCTTGGACTCCCCTCTTTGAAAAACAAAAATAGGCACACAGTCAGCAAGCACTTCTGAGAAGCATGGTTTAAAATAATTAGCTTAAAATTAGACAGGAACTCTATAGCATAAATTAGAGATAAAACTATCAACAGCAGTACTAAAGGATCAGCCACAAGACCCTCTGTAACTCCTTGCAATTTCTCCAAATTCCTTCCAAAATCTGTAACCAATGAAGTGGGCATCCCATAAACAAGGCATGGTCACCTTCACCACTAATTTGTCTTCTCACCCCCAACTTAGTAAGTGTTCAATCTGTACACTAGTAACAATGTCCTCTTTTAGAGGAAGAATGAAAACATTTACTCGCAGAGTTTGGAACTGCATCAACATATTCAGACTAGGATCTAAATTTCTCAAGCTCTTGCTTAGGAGTTACTTGATGTTGCAACTTTAACCAGTTTTTTAGTGCATGTTTATTCTGACCACCCTTCATAGCTCTCCTCCCAGAAAGCAAGCCTGAGAATGGATTAAGTCATCTCAACTTATTTTTAAAACGTCTAAACTGAAGAAATATTTATAAAACGTTGACGTCTGGATTCAGGAGGGGTTTAAAATACCAGAGCAGCAAATCCCCTAGCACTTCAGAACTTCTTTCATCCACAGGAAGAAACAACTTTAATTGTTTAGTTTAGCTCAAATACTTGAAAACGTTCAAAATAAAATGAATTCTGAATGCAGTCTGAATGAAACACAGCAATTTTTTTCTTAAAGAAAGATCTATTAGCAACATCGATACTTGAGGCTGTCTAATACTTGCCATACAGTGGGCAACTTAAATTGCAGGAGAAGCAAAGTTTCAACAGGCTATTTTAATTCTCACATTTTAACTGTGATTTCTACATATGCATCATTATAACAGAATCCTTAGTGTCACGATATAAAAAAAGCTCCTCTATAAAACTGGATTTTTCTCAGTTCATGCAGTAGGCAACGCAGACTTTGGGAGAAAAACCTTTCCACTCCGTCACTGTGCAGTCCTCAGTTTCCCAGCACACACATTTAGATTTTATTATTTTCCCCAAGTTATATGTATTTTTTAAAATACAGTTTCTTATTTATTCGAAAGAAAATTGACTTTCAAACAACATTGTGCTAGGTATGCAACGCTTCCAAGATTTGTATGCTGGATTTCAATTCTCAAAGTGAGGACACACGTAGGGGAATTTTGTCATAGAACAAAGAATCCACTGTTAACCACAAAACCATCCTGCTATCTCCTAGCTTTTTGTTCATTGATATTCCAAACTTTCTGCACTAAAAATTCATGCAGTCTTATTTTATCTCTCCAGCATAGCCTATGTACAGAACAGAGCTAATGTCATTAGTAACTGCACAGGGAGGCAATTGTTAACCCAGAAAAAAAAAAAAAGTAAAAAAGTAAAATCATTAAACCTTTCTAGAATATTGCAGACTACAAAAAGTCCATTAGGTAATGGCCAGTCATGGTGTTTATTCCACTTTAGGAAGCTGCTAGGTACAATCTTATCTGGAATTCACTGTGTAAGCACAATGCTGATTTTTTGTGATTATATTGTTAGAGAAAATATGAGGCAAAACCCAAGAGTTGTAAACAACTAAGATAGCAAACTGTTAGCTATATATAAAACATCGAATGTTGTTAGTGACCTCACCTTTTCTTCGGATTGCATCCAAGGTAATTCCTGAAAATTACCAGCCACCAGATATTCTAGACACTTTAAAAAAAACCCAAACAATCTTTTTTTTCTTCTTTTTTTTTTTTAATCCTCTTACCCATCCCAAACAAAACACCTATTTAGAAAGAAAGCTCTGCAGCGATTTAATAAGCAAGATAAAACAGCCACCTGGAAAAATATGAACTGGAATGATCTGGTCAGAATTTTTTTTTTTTTAATATTAAGTCATCAGGAGCATTTTAAATTGCATATTAATCTGAAGTTAAAATTAAGCTTAAGGTATCCAACCATGCACTCAGATGCAAAGAGGCAAATCCTGATGCCAGTGCTGAGCCAAAACACTCAATGGCAATAGCCACGGTTACTCAGCTACACCTGTACAGATCCAGTCACAGGTTTGAGTGACAGAGTTACAAGGGAAACCTAAAGCCACAAAATTGGAGTTCTTATACAAAAGGCCAAACAGATCTTTATACTCCAAAATTAAAAATGCAACCATTCCTGCAAGGCAGTCTAGCTCTCTTACTTTCCTGGTATCTCTTTCTCCACACAACACAATTTTGCATAAAACCAGACTGGCTGATTACTCAGATGGAATGAAGACTAACTGGGTCACCCCAACATTAAGGTGGTGAGAAAGGCATTACACATCAGGCAGAGGAAGGACTAAACAATTATGTACACCTTTTATTTGTGCAATGCTATAATAAAGCTTAAATTTCAGTATTTTAAAGTAAAATTTATTCTGATTTCTCTCCTGAGCTGTTAGAAGGGGCACTCTCTGAGACAACACTGACTGACTGACCCCACCTTGCCTTTCATTAGTGCATTAAGTGAAAACAATAGGGCACAGAGCTCTCCTTGGATGATACTGAGAGAGCAGCCACGAAAGCAACATTTGCCCCCAACTTGGCTAACACATGAAGTGTGTTTACTGCCATGGCTGATACTAATAAGCAGCCTCATGTCCTGTGCACTAAGCAGCAGACCACCACAGAACAAGTGTTGCCAGCAGATGCCATGCTAAAAAAGTCGATGTGCATGTAACGTGTTCTAAGAAATCCACAGCCTTGGCTGACAGAAACGTTTGCAAATAAGGCATGCCCACACAAATCAGATTTATGAATGCTTCCTGCCTAGTAAAAGGAAATTTTGATGAAGAATAAACAGATTTTGAAGATCTTTATTATAGTTGGTACTTTTCTCTCTACTGAAACATACGGGCAATGTTGCAATAGATTTCCGGTAAATTGACTTCAGGCTTGACAGCTCAGACTTGGGTTATCATCAATGAGTAATTTCAACAAAAAATTAGCACATATGGGGGAATCCACGTTTAAAAAGAAAAAAAAAAGAAAACAAAAAGAAAATAGCTTAACAGGAAGCAAAGAAATAAGGCTTGTAGAAATGACATCCAGCCCTGAAAGGTTTTGCCTCACATGCCATGCTTCGACTTGCTTTTCAAGAGTGGCAGCACAGTGGTCACTTTTAGTCCAGAAACAAGCTTTCCAATACCTTTAACCCTGATTTGTCATGCCTAGGTTCCAGAAGTTGGCTGCTCCCTTTTTTTTTTTAATTACAATCAATCAATCAATCAATCAATCCATACATACACTCCTAATAACAAAACAGAGCAAATTTCAACAGGAAATAAACCCTTTTGTTTAAGAAACACAACGAATGCATTTCATTGCACCAAAAGCTTACTTTTCTGATTTTAAAACAAATATTCTGAAAACATTTTAAGTTTTGCACAACAGGAACAAGTAATAGATTTAAATAGCGTCACTAGATCTTTACATTTTATTCCTTTAGAGGAGGAACTCTACAGTTAATAATAAACAATTAGCAATTCTTACTCTGATTTGATTTCGCAGCTGCTCTGCCTCCTGCCGTAACTGTTCCAGCTCACTCATCTTCTTCGGTCTCTATTTCTCACACTCCACTGGTGAAGAAAATCTGCCAAAAGAGGGAAGAAAGCTAAGTTTCAGTATCACTTTCTCCTCTTTAAATAAAAAACAAACAAAATCCCCTAACAACCCACAATACACATATATTAATTCTGCCTTTAGAGAAGCTTCCAAATAGATATGCCCTTTAGTACACTGCCTAATAAATCTGGCAAGACCAAAGTTATTTCAGTTCCCAAATTACCACGAAAAGCAGCATTAAATGAAGTATATTTTGAATATAGAAGTGACTGTCAACAGAACCACCCACTGTATTTTTAAAACCTGTTGCTGAATGCATTTGTAGTGCCACTCTTCTCACCCACCCCCAGAATTGTCAGTGTTCACCCCAAGATGGCAACAGAGAGCAAAGACTGCGGTGGTCGCCTTAGACGTTCACCTTTGAGCTCAAGAGAGGTGACACAAGCACCTTTGCACATGGCATCCAAGGCAGGTTTTGTTTTAAAGATTAAAATGTTGAATCCTAGACTACAGCTGAAATGCCATGTCTCCTTTTTAAACTGTATTTTCCTTGGGCAAAGCATGATGTTTTCATTTCAAAAGCACCTACTCAGTTAAGAAGGAATAGTAAAGACTTGAACCATCCCTTAAAGTGTCCTCACTCTGGTACAGCCCACAGCAGTCTTAAGCAGTTCTCATCTGAACAAGGATTCAAAGCAACCTTAATAAAAAGATCAATAAACTGGAAAACCACATCCAAGCAAGCTAGCAGGTCAGTAATGTTTCCTCAATCAGATTTTGCATGTGTTTTTTTTCAGTGTCTGGTTCCCCAGATCACTTTTCCTCTTTATCCTGCCCTGTAAACAGTAACTTCAACAGCAGAAAGCTGACAGCTGGAAGCACACATGGCTGGTCATGAGGTCAGGGCATTTATTTTTATTGATGGGTAAAACTGTGAGCACATTAGAAAATTAGCTGTAGCACTGCACAGGCACTCAAAGACCATCAATGACCATACTGCTCTTTAAACACAAAGTCAGTGTTAATGACTTCAAAGTCATCCATATCAGTACTCATGATTAATGCCATTTCTTTATCAAGCTGCACCAGCAGCTAAACAACTGTTAACAGCTTTAAATCATGTCACACCTGTACAAGTTCCTACAGACACACAATCCAGCTTCAGAAGCTTTCTTATCCCCCGATCTTCAGATTAAAAATTAATTCCTAAGCAAATTAAAAGACAATGATATTTCATACTTTCTCAAAAGTTCTCTGGTTGAAAGCTCCTAGCAGCAGCAGTATGTTCTAAAGTGGCAAAGTCATTAGCATTACTGCTCAGCAGAAAGGCATCAGTGGTTCAAGGTCAAGCGATACCTCAACAAATACAACAGCCTCAAAGCCAGTACACATTTCTATAAAATCCAGGCTCATTTCAGAACTGGATTATTCTCCCTTTAAGTTATTAAAGTTCCTTTCCAGTAGGCAGCAGCTGAACAACAAACTCTGAGATATTCTTAAGCTATATATAAACACCAGGATACTACAGTAAACAAACTAAGTGCACAGTTTAACTATTAGACTGAAGTGTATCCAACAGCCTCTGCTGTACTGGCTGGCTGCAGTTCCCACTCCAACTGCCTGTGTGTTCAGATGATCATACATCATAAACAATTCAGCAGAACTGTGAGCAAGATGCTTTCACTTGGGATTTTTTGGTTTTTTTTAAGCACTATTTTGAGGACACAGGAAATTACAGAAACTGAGTGGGTAAAGATGAAGCTCTCATGAATGGTTTTCCACATTCACACTAACTCTGCAAGCAGTGTCTCTGAACTGCTGTCAAGCTCCTGTGTGAACATCTTACTGATGCCATACTCACAAGAGCAATGCAGGAAGATAAGCATGTCCTTGGAACTTAAGCACACAGACACATCCGTGTTTGTTTTAATCCTTCTGATGCTACAGTGATATGGTTAGAAGAGAGGCAAAGAGAGGAAGCCATAGTCAGCATGTAGCTATATTGAATACACCATTACCCAGACCAGGTTTACACTTAATGATGTTACAGCAAGTATCATTAAGGTGACCAGTGAAACACAGCATGAACACTGAATGGAGATGGCTGACAGCAATGGCAAAGCAGAGGCTGCATCCTAATAAATCTGTCCTCAGTGCAGAGAAGCAGGTCATCACCACAACCTTGAAGTGTGCTATTTCCCAATGCTACCAGTCATCAGATAAAAAACAAGTTGGTTTTTATCAGATTAAATGCTGGGACTGCTTTTGCAGGCTAACAGGGATTGCACGGAACAGAGGTGATCGCTGTATTGCAAATTTCTCTTCATATAACAAGCATATTAAAATCTCAGTGGATTCAACTCCATCCTCTATTAGGTTACAAAGGACACAAGCCTGTTCATTCTCTCCTCTAGAAAGATTAAAACACAACAGTCAGGAGGAGTACTGCTCCACAGCCTCGAAAATGCTTTATTCTGAACATGAACTTCCCTAGGACCCCAGCAATATCCTGCTTGGACATGCAGTAAAGCCACCAGCTCTTTGACTTCTAGGGGTTGAAAGAGAGTCAGGATTCCTCCTGCCATCTGAGGAGACTGGGGATACCATCATGTCTACCTTGTTGACTTACTAATATCTTTAATAAACAGAGATAAAATATTCTGATTTTCCTTAAATGCAGAATACTAGTGGCATCTGCTGTACAGCATTCACAGACAGAAATCCTGATGAAAAAGCCAGATGCTTTTCTTCAAATGCCATTCATGATGTAGTACAAATAATATCATCTGCTATGGCAAAAGAGGCCTTGAGGGTATAAGCAACAGGAAGGGGAAGAACTTTTTAATACCCTTGGTAGGCAGGGGGTATACCACTGCAGGGCACTCAGGTGGCTAGGAAATGGGGTCAAGGACATGAGATACTTCCCATCAGAACCAACAATGCAGGGAGATCCTTGTGAGCAGTAACTGCCTAACCAAGGTGGCATATATTTGCCCTCATAAAAGCAATGTCATTTGTTGGCTGAACTGTACCTCAGTGCAACTGTTCCTCAGCAGACATCTACAAGTCTTCCTGAGGCAAAATAATTAACTAAGTCAGATTCCACAGCATACCTAGTGTCAAGAAAGCCACTGGCAGGCTGGAGTGCTTCACAGGTAAATGACCCCTTGCACTGTTCCTGACTCAGCAGCAGCATCATTTGCTAAGAGTTTAGATCTTCATTATACAGATAGGCAGTGACAAATTACCACAGGTTCGTGTCTCAGAAGTACTTTCTCTGCAACCTGTGGACTCAAACACTGTGGCTGGAAAAATATCCTTTACTCTGCACAAACTCACTCCAAATGGACTTGAAGACATGCTGTAAGAAGATTCACCAAGGCCAGGACCTCTGTGACACCCTGGCAGTGGCAGGCAGGGCACAGTTCCTACACAAGCTGGGATGCAGGGAGTTTCATCAGACAGGGACTTGCTGACCCCACGGCACAGACTGGAAGGCAGGCGCAGGGGCTGAGAGCTGACACAGCTATGAGAAACCAGGAAATGATATTTGGCAGAATACTTGAAGCAGAATAGTCAGCAATAGGAATCTTTCATTCTGCAAAGCAGAAGCTATTTCTATCTCAGAGAAGATTACAGTTTACAAACTAAGTAATTCAGTTGCTTTTAAAAAAAAGAAAAAAAAAAAGTATTTTCACTTGCCTTGGCAAGCTCAGCTTATTCCCATGTAAAATCATCATATAGACAGAATGAAAAAAAAAAACCAAACCAAAAAAAACTGGATAAGTGTAAATATGCCCCCTCCCCACAATAAAGCATTGCTATTTTTGTGACAAATATATAGATATTACAAGTGACTGGAGAAGGAACAGTTGGTCTGACTGGATTCTTACAAGATATCAACTAAAAAGTTATTTAGTCAAGAGGTTTATTTTGTATCAAAAAAAACAGTCCTTCAGAACCGAAGTCCTTACATATACAAATCAATCTCAGGTTTTCAGCTCACACACAGTAAAATCTCACAGCAGCAGAAAGTAAGAGAGGAGGTTTCCCATCGCTTTCATGTGATCATCCCTGCTAGTGATCACACAGGTGGCTAAACATAAGGAATGCTAACTATAGTGCTTTACTAATTATAGGGAAAAGACACCAAGAAATAGTCCAGACCTCTCCCAAGGGAGCTATATCAGTAACACACACATTCAGGCTTCAGCCCACAAAACCTTCATATGCTGAAATCCCTTGTGTAAAGTTACCTGCTTGCCTTCTCTAACTGCTGACAGCATACTCAGGCATTGCTGTCCCAACAGGGGTGGACTGAGGTTCTGGATCCAAAGCTGAGCTCCAGCATCACACACAGATTAATACTTTATATATTCAGGATGAGACAAAAATAAATTGATAAAACATTTCATCATTTAGGGGCACTAATCAAGACTTCAGCAGCTTTGCCTACTCCTTTATGTCTTCCCAAAGTCACAAATACAGAAAACCACAGAGAAGTTGTATTTCTTACAGCCTGTCAGGAACAGATTTGACATACTCAAGAATGGTTCAAAATGTATAAACTTTGACACAGTGGACAAAGGCTTACATAGAGTGAAACCTCTGCCTACACTACAGCTATTTAAAATAAATACATGAATGCTATACCACAGTCACATACTTTCTTATTGAAGTATTTCAGTTGGAATTTTACGTAATATATTTACTACAGTAGAGTTGGTTGAGGACCACACACACTCTCAGCTCTCCACTGAAGAAAATTAAACACTTTTTTTACTGCACCTTGGCCCCATGTTGTCTCTCCTCAGTTTCTCAAAGAGACCTTACCAGATATGCATTTTCCAAATAATTCTTTGTTCCAATTTGTAGCTATACTGCATCAACAAAGACAACAAAGAAAGGAGCTTTCATACTGGTCAACTAGCAGTTAAATTTGAGAAAAGAGAGACAGAATTTGAAGTTGAAGCAGTATCTTAGGGCTGTAACTGTACCATTGTGTATCTTGCTCTTTCTTTCACTGCCTCCTCTCAAACCTCCTCAGTGCATCTTCCCTATATCTAACATATACTTTTGAGAGGTGCATTACTTACAAAACATCTGAGACATTTCAATGAAGAGAATAATGGCTACTTTTTTTTTTTTTTTTTTTTTAATGGTTACCATTTAGGAAGTAAGTTCAGAAATCCTAACTGAATCTTCTCCTTAAGATTTTTACATTTTCATTTTGGAAGATGGAATCAATTGTCACTCTGATTTCCGAGCCCCCAGGCACATGTAAGGAGGGTTCTCCACGTTGAGGGCCTCCGGTCTCCCCAAGAAGAAAACAGGAAGCAGGCTGGGTGTGACCTCCCTTGCTGAGGTCAGTGCTATTGTTGCACTTCTGCACATTTTGGAAGTGTTTTAAAGTGATATGTCTCCATTATAGCTTTGGTACAAAAACAGGAAATAATCAACCAACGCCTCTCCAGAGGAAGGGTATTAGCAGAACTTTTTTAAACACCCATTTCTCTAGCAGATATCATCCCTGATTTCAAGGAACCGATGAATCCATGTGCTCAAAATTGCCTGTACAGCTAGAAAGGAGAGGTCAGAGAGAGCCTCAGAAGTGAACAAATCAGTGGGATGTGAAAGCAGTTCTGTCTCTTTGTGTGCCAACATGCCCCATGCAGTTACATCATGAATACAACCCCACCCAAGCACTGTGTGGCAGGAGTTTCAAGCCAACAATACTGTTCCTTCCTTCCTTCAGCAAACCACCTCGTACCCCTACACGCCATAAAGAACAGAAATATGCCTTTTTATACACACATAGCTACTTAACTTGTGATTTTAACATAACTTTGAAATAGAGCCCGCCAAATAAAATGATTTGAGTTTGCCACAATAAGCTCTAAGAGCTATGAACAGAAGTAATTTGAGGCAGACAAATATAAATGTCGGTGTTCACCTCCAGACTTCAGTACTGAAAGCATCAACCTTCAGTGCTGGTCACTCACAGAGGAGAGCAGAAGAAGTGGCAGCTCGAACACGTCTTGCAGAAGTGCTGCTGGGTTTAGAAGTCAATGCCACTGCAGCAGCACTGCCCACACTGCGCATGCACAGCTTGCTGAGAGACAGCAAACCCACACCGTGGTCAGCCTTAACAGATCATGACACGTCTCCACATTCGATGACTGCTTTGATTAGTTTCCATGGAAGACAAACAAACAAATACTGACCTTGTTAACAGCAGTCACAAAACAAAGGAAATCACTGTTTACAATCTAAAGTGGAACAATTCTAAAAGTCAACTAGTAAAAAGCTAGTGACTTTAGACTTTTACCCTTCTGCATACAGTAAGTTGACAGTTCACTAGACTGATGTCTTCAACTTAGAGATATAAGAGTTTATTTCTAAAACCCAACTTAAAGTCTAAACCAAGCACATTCATAAAAACGTGTGCAGAAAGCCCCTACTCTTCTTTGCCTACACACACTTAGATTCTAGAATTAAAAAAACCCAAGAAATTCAGTGTTAAGCAGAAGGCTGAAAAAAGCACAGGAAGGAAGGAATTTTTGTAAGTCACGAATATTTCACAGCCCCAAAAAAGTGATTTTTCCAAAAGTAACATTCTTGCATCTTATATTCATTATGCTCATTCCCAGGTCAAAATGTTTTGGTACATAAGCACAGATTTATTTTTATCAGACTCCCTGCAAACAGAACTTCATGTGAAATTCAAACTATGTTGTCTTCTGCAACTATAATAATGACTCTCCAGTGAAAATTTGGTTCACTGGCCTAGGACACTCCATCACTGAACAAATTACTCTTGGTTTTGAAATTCAAAATGTGTAAGAACTGGTAAGAAAGAACTTACTGAAGTAAAAAAGGTGCAACTCCAAGTAACAAGACAGAGATGGTTCTAGTCTGATTTCTTCCTTGGGGGCAAACAGGTGGACACACACAGAGTGAGCTAACATACTATTTGCCTCTTCAAATACCCAGCTACACCCAGAAACTATTCTAACAAGTTTTGCTGTGAAAGTAGAGTGACAATTCAAAGTAATTTTGAAAGACCACTTACATTTAAATCCATCTCTAAAAAAGTTTGATTTGGGATTTTTTTCTTACCACCAAAGACGCACAGTATCCCTGCATTCTGTAGGGCCAAGCAGTGTTATGTACATAAAATCTGCTCTGGCATTTACATGCACAAAAGATTATTTAAGTAGCCTCCTTTTTTCTAAGAGCACACAGACTGCATGGCAAACACAAAAGGCACTAAATGCACAGAAAAATTTGGTTTAACGTCAGTCAAGAAGATACACATCAAGAGAAACTAATACTGTCTGGAGGAGAAGTGCCTTGATTCAACTAAGATGACTGTTCACTCGACTGAAATAATTTCTGGCTGACAGTTTTTGAAAGTGGAGCATTCTTAACACACTTGAGGAGCAGAAAGCCCAGCAGTACCAGTTACACACACACATTGCATCCTTTCAGATTTATCAGCATCTTAGGAAAAAAAAATAAATGCATTTGATCTATACATAGCCTTCAGCACCCTTCCCTCCTCCTCACCATTCAGCGCTGCACACATACTCCCTTGGTACCAAAGTTACAGCAAGGCATTATGCACTTCACATCATTATGCAGCTGTAACATTTAGCATACAGCTGTACTCTTTCATAAGAAAAAGAATATAAACATTTGCTTTTTTGCGCAGATTATCCAAAGATTAGATAAAACTACTGCCTTTAAGACTAATTTCAGTTTTTCTTTAGGTTCACAATACATTTCTGATCAATTATTCGTGATTCTAAGCCACAAAAACTAAGTCTTCTCCCAGGCTAGAGTTCAGGCTACTTTAGTAGGTTTTTCTTTTTCTTTTTTTTAAATATTGTATACTATCACAGGCTTTAATAGCTAAAAAAAAAAAAAAAAAAAAAATCAATATTTTTAAATCTATCAAAACCTTTTCAGAGAGCCACTGAATTGCTAGAAATTCCATACCAGAAAGTGAAAAACCTATGTAGTGCTTTTCATCCCTATTAACACAAGTATGGGTTAAGAGCACATAGGCTGTGTAACTCCTTCAGGTACCACTTGTGATGGGATTGATGCATCTAATCTATAGCCAGGGATTGATATATCTAACCCACACTCTTTTTTAATTGCTTTTGATGTTTCTCGTGCAGTATTGCCTGTTTTCAAATGGTCACATCTTAAAAAAGAAACTACACTGAATATTTAAAGAACCAAGTTATGTTAAAGCAGCATGTATCACTGTGCTTCTAACTATCTTTACACATGCAGAGTGCTCAAAATAAAGGCTGTCTTTATAGCAGGAATATTTTTAACATATTGATTATATCTAGCAAAAAAAACCCTTCCAGGCAAGCTAAATATGTTTGTGGTTTGTTTTGGTTTGTTTGCTTTTTGGAAGTTGTCAATTAAACCTGTGATCCGTTATTTTTCATACCTTTACAAACCCAAACGTATTTGTAAAGTCCACAGCCCCAAACCAGAAGATAGTCAGGTCACCTAAGCATACAGAACATAGTGGCCAAAAGTCAGAAATTATCTGCCCAGTCACTGGAAGGAAAACTACCCTAGATGAAGGATGGAAGATAAACAAAATGCTGAAGGAAAGAAGTACAACACTCCCACTAGAAGCAGCCTTCCTCAAAGTGTTTTTGTTTTTTTAATAGAACTCTTCTATGAAAATGTGACACTCCCTAGGTTGTAAGCAGCAGAACTCCCCTGTGGAGACTAAGCCTAAGGGTATAGACAGGAATGTATTTGCCAGGCACTGTGGCCACAAGAAAGTCCGTGGTTCCACAACCTGATTTGCTAGAGGTTATCTTTCCAGTCAACTGAAACTTCGGTTCTTGTAAATACTTCCTCCATATCTCAAAGTGAAGTGAGTCAACAGCAGCCTAGCTAAGTCTCTGCTTCTAGCCTGTGGCATATTAAGCCTACACCAGAGAGCAGACACTACTCCTGTAAAATTTTTTAGTCTTAACATCTTTGATATTTGTACAACCTTTCAGAGTTTTTCCTCAGCAATCATGACTGAAAGATTAGTAAAAATGGCTGAATATTCTTCAACTCCTGCTTCCAGAAGCTAAGCACAAAGCAAAATGGCATCTGACTAAATGAAAAGGCAAACATTAGCCACATGAATGAAATTCTCAAGGAATTTAACTGTTTGCTTAGGACATTGGCCTTTTAGCTGCCATCTTGTCGAAGGTACCACAATCTACAATTAGAGCCACAAGGTTTCTGTAAAGACTGAGAACAGAAAATTGCTCAAGCTTCTGGAGCAAGAGCACTAGAAAGTAAATTTTCTGGTTTTCATTTCATCCCTTTTCAACACTCGTGTCTGGCTTTTGATTCCCATCTATTTGCATTTGTAATAGATGGGAGAATAATAGATGGAGAAAAAAAACAAAACCAAAAAACCAGTGACTGAATTACTTCCTTTCTACAGCTACCTGACCTTCCAATTTGCTATTTTTTTCCTTAAGCCTGGGAAACAGTGACAAAGCACCAACATTACATACTCATTTGTAGTGTTTCTGCTTTGGACTTGTATTACATTTTCATCTGGCTGTACAAAAAAAAAAAAAAAAATCCAGCTCCCTCTTTTGGGCTGCTTCTAAGACAAAAGAGGAGTTTCCTCTTTTCTGATGCAGACCTTAGAGACGACGGATGTGTGTGTAGTATCCAAAACAATAGTTCTACTTACTGCTGCCCGCCTCATTCTCCATAATTTGTTTTTTTATTTAAACACCTTGTATCCCAACTGCTAGAAAAAGTAACCACTATGGAGAAGTTCCTTGCATCCTAAGTGTCAGTTAACAAGATTAAAAAGGGGCATTTAATACTGAAACACTTTCCCTGCAAAGCACTGTTCTTGACCCCTGAGGCTGTTAGGTGCACTCAGCATCCTTGTCCTGTCCTTCCTAGAAATTCACTGGAAGGAAAATGGTACCAACATCATTATTAGCTTCTTGGAATTGTAGGGCATTTGCAGCTAATGTCTTCTTGAAAACTTTGCTCTGTCTGTTGTACCTAATGTTAGATTCTTACAAAACTGGATTAATTCTTCTACCTCCTTCCCTTACAATGACCAACATGCACACATACAGGAAAGGACTCCAGTTTGCATTCTTGCACAGCAACACACAATTGCTTAAACCTGATTTACTGTTTTAGGGAGGAAAAAAACCTTTATAGAGTAAGTTTACGCAAAACATTAACACACCACAAATTTGTTAATTTTTTAGTATTCTGACAAAATCTTTACATCAAATCATCAAAATTGATCAAAGTCATTAGCTACACAGTGAGGCTCTACAATTACAGTGTTAAACCAGATTTTTACAAGCATAGCATCTATGTATGCAATCTTTATTATTTCTTTCAGCTCAAAGATAACTAAGCTCAATTTTAATCAAGGATGTAAAAGAAGGAAAATATCTTCATTTTCCAAACTACGAATAAAATTGGTCTATATCAACAATCACTTAAAGCAATCAGCCATAACAAAAAAAGGTCACAAGAAACAATCACATATTTCTTTTAATAAGATCAATTTTAAATATTACATGTGCTTTCACACTAGATTATGAATAAACATCCTTATAATAAGACTTTAATTGCATACAAATACCACATAAATCATATTTTAATATATATAAATAGGAAATTACACAAAGGCTATTTATGTCAGAAATAATTATTACATTTAAAAAAGGCAGCAGAAAAATATACAAAATGTAACTCAACAGGAATCAGACCATCAGGCTGTCCTGAAACTGCCTGGGTGCTGCTCTGTGCCAGTCTACATGCTGACCACCTGAACTAATAACTGCACTACAAAACCAAATCAAACAGGTCCCATCGCTGCTTGTGAGGAGGTCCTTTGCTCTTGTCAGATACCAAGCCAGTCAGTAAGAGCAGCTCCAAGATCTCCAATCTCATTTAAGAAATATGTTCAATCCTGGGATTGATTTGATTATTTCACTTTGTTCCCCTCCTCTGCATTTGAAAATCTTAAAATCTCATAAAATCATTTTAATCTTAAAATTACTTAGCTCTTTTAATGTTTCAAAACAGTAGGATTCATAATGACTCAAACACTTGGCTTAGGTTGAAAATCCATATGATTAATATTTGTCTGTGATCCAACTAAAGGAGGGGGAAAGTACAGTTTTGGCAAATTTGTAAACTTATTTCGCCTCCAAACAACTAATTTTATGTAATAGGTAGACCCTGAAAGCACCCTTTGTTCTGCATTACAGTCAGGCTTTTCTATCTTTCCCCTCCTTTCCAATTTAAGTCATTTCAGAAGGCAACTGACTGCAAGAGCTATAGTAACCAAATCAGGGTTTGTCCTACTGTTTCATATGCTTTTGGAAGCTGAGACATCTTAAAGTAAATTAATCTTATAGTAAATTAATCTGTCTTCTCTGAAGAGCATAACTACTTGCTAGTAGATGTCCATCCATACTTGGTTTAATTCTGATGTGTACAAACCTTCAGCTCAGTTGTCATTACAGTATTCCCCCACACTATAGTAACTCATGATAATCAGAAGGTCGAATATCATTGATGGCATCCAAGCTGACATCCATTCAAAACGTTAAGAAGTTCACCTCTTGGTCTTCTGTTTCAGGCTCTCTGCAAAGATGGACTGTTTCATCGTTCACACGCTGCTGAAGGCATCAACACAATCCTAAACAGCATAGATTCTTTAAAACTAAAGCTGCAACTTTGTATAGTGCTGCCTCATGTTCTCTAGAAAGCTCTGTGAAGCTCTCTGCCCCAGGATCAGATATCAAACCACAACCTTAAGAGAATAGCCTTGGTTCATGTTTTTCATGATCATTTGCTTTAGTTCTGTCTAGCATCTTTCACAAATTCTATTACAAAACACTGGGTTGCAAAACACAGAGGTTTCATACAAAAACAAAACAATAACAGCTAAATTTAATTACACACTTCAGAAGATTAAATAAGTGATAGGTCTGCATCCAATTAAAGAAGAGGAAATTTTGGTGGAACTTGAAAAAATATTTTCTTGATGTGCAATACTATGCATAATTTCTAAACAGCAAGCTCCAGGCACTTGGGAATTGCATTAATATTCTCAGACAGTATGAAATACAAAGCATAATCACTGCACTAGCAGTGTCCCCAAGTATTTACATTCCATGAGCAAGCACTCCACATCAAATTCAGGGATTCTGAATTTCTTACTAGCTTGATGATTCTCTTATCTTGAGAGTCACTTTTAAAAAGTAAATGAAGCAAGAGACCCTATCTTCAGTGACATATATCTTAATTTATGGCTCTGTCAGAAAAGACAGTACCCAAGGGAGATCTACAATGCACTCCATGTTGTAGTTTGCTTTATTTCTTATTTCACCTTCAAAAATCTTATATTCATAAATTTTGCGGCATTTTTTAAAAATTGCATAATGGTCTAGGAGTAAACTATGCACAGGTCCCCATTCAAAAATATTTTTGCAAGGTTTTCTAATGAGGTATTTGAGATCCATGTGGGCAATTAGAAATTGTTTGGAAAATTAAAATACTTGGACAAATTAAACACTAGATACCTTAGTACTCAACTAAGCAACACAAAGATAGACTTGAAGCTTCCATTATCCACCATAAATGCAACAGATGACATTCATAGCCAACAATCTTCAACTTAGGCTTTAAATGACCTGTGCAGTCAGTCTATCAAGACCAACTTTTCAGACACTCAGGAAAGAGGCAGATAAGAGACACCAGCTGCACCACTTTAACAACACACAACACAGAAAAAAGAACATCCCTGTAACCTGAAAGTCATTTTTTTTTTATGATTAACAGATGAAAGATACTACCATAAATTGCTATTATAGCCTTGGTTCTGAATATATTAAATATATAACTCATCTACATCATCCACTGAAAAAAACTGCTAATATTAAGCAAACGATACATAATTCACTATTGTCTGTATTTTGCCATATTAGACACACACTAACTAAGCAATATGTTTATTATCTCATTTTCCTAGCTCCCTTCTTCCAAGATAAAAATCACTGTTCTTTGGAAGCACAAATTAACTTCACCACAGCTATCATGCTTGAAAATCACAAACATTACAGAAAACCACTGAAAGTCCCCATCCCACTAGAAGACTTTCAGGATTGTAAGGGTTTGTCATGTGGTTTGTCTCATTTTAACTTGTTGATAGAGTTATTATTCCTGTCAACATTACTTCAGCCTTTCCCCAACTGTAACCAGTAATTACATCTACTGTTTGTCACTTTATTGTCAGGTGAGTGATCATCTCTGACTTCTACTAGAAATACTGCAAGTAACATGAGAGGCTAGCTTTAGGTTTTCCTCTGCACACTCAAATGACTTTGCAGTCTCCTATCTCCTGATACATACACTACTCCCCACAAGAACTACCAAAAATCCTTGGATCCTCTATTTATGATTAGTTGAGTACATGACATTCTGGAAGACACAGCAAATGCTCATGCTTAGGCTAACCGTGGGTGAAGCAATCCCTGTGAGCCAGTGAGCTTGCACTGGCAACTGGTAAAAGAGGAAAAGCACCCAGCTACCACCGGAGAGCTGCTTCTCACAGAGCAATTGCTCCACCTCTCAGTTCAGATTCTCAGCAAAAAGCAGACAAAACATTTTCCAGAGTAGAGAGCAAACTAGAACACAGAACACCACTGAATACATAAACCCCATCAGACTCAGAAACCTACAGCTACCACATTTACCACTGCTTTTACGGTGGGTTTTAGAGGTTGGTGACCTGTCCGTCTTCTCCATTTTTCCATCCTTTTCCCTTCCTTACCTGATACTCTTTACTTAGCAGAGAACAGTTACAATTCTGTTGTTTTAGAAATTGATTACATACTATCAAATTAAATTCCAAGCAATTTTTTCCTCAACTCACACTTAGCTTTGAGACTTACTATGCTCCTATCTCACAACTGAAAACTGGCCTGGAAAATCATGTATTTTCAAAGCCAAGATAATAGGTCTAATAAAAGACAACATTCCTATTCCTAAACTGTGTAATTACCAGGCAGGAACAGATCAGAGGCTTATTTCACATTAGCCTGGATGCAGAAACCAGCAACATCTACAAAGTAGGACACTAAATGCATGTAATGACTTCGCACTTTTCCTGAAGACAGCAAGTACCTTCAGATTTACCCTTGTCACAGCATTCATACAGCACACCTAAGTCATAGTCCCTTGCCATAAGATCAATTTACAGAATGCTGAAACTCAATCAAGTTCCAGATAGGTATAGAAATAAAAAAGAAATTCTCATTTCCCTACATATTCCATAAACCTGGAAACTGCCTGTTGGTGGCAGCTACACAGATTTTTAAATCCAAACTGCTGGGCTAGCTGACCTGATGGGATGGCAGTGGCATTCTGAACATCCCTGTGCACAGGTCAAGGTGCCACCTGAATTAGTACTCCTATTCAGCGCCAGGTCTGTCCTGGACGACCCCAGACAACAAGAAGGGGCATCTCGGCCCCAAGACGGTCCCTCTGCGATCCACACTTCGGCTGCTCTCACAGCTCGCAGGAGGGATGCGAGTCCCGCGGGTTGCCTCCGGCGGAACCGTGCCGGAGCTGGCAGCATGAGGGGCTCGATGTCAACCCCCTCTGCGGCTAAAGGCGCCCGCCTCTCTTCTCGCTGCCCGGCCTGAAGAAATACCGGGGACGGGACACGACCCTCTCCTTCCCTTACACACACAACCCCCCGGCACCACCGCCGGAGAACTCACCCGAAGCCGCGGCGCCGTGGAGGCCTAGCCCTGCCCCGTCACCACCCTTCCCCGCGGAGGTTGGGCGCGGCGCCGCGGGATGCCCGCGCTCTGGGGCGGCGGGAAGGACGGGAAGGAAAGTCGGCGATGCCGCCCACCCCTGCCGGGTCCAGCCGCTCCCGGAAGACCCCGGTGCCCGCAGCCCTGCGATGGGACCGCGCCCTCCCTCTTCTTCTCCCGCCACCTCAGGGCGGCGCCCGGCGGGCCCCCTCCGCCCGCGGCCGCACCCAGCGTCCCGGCGGGAAGCTCAAGCCCCAGCAGCTGAGCTTTACCTGCTGGCAGGGTCTCAGAGGCGCTGCTGGCCGGGCTAGAGCCGCTGTTGGCGGCGACGCCCGCGGCCGCCTAGGCGCTCACCTCCGCTGCGGCTGGGCTCTCCCCGCCGAGCACCGCCCCCTCCCCCCGGCGCTGCAGCGCAGTGGTGTCGCCCATGCCCCCCCCCACCCCGCCCGCGGGATGGGGCCGCCCGCGGGAGGCGGGGCGGGGCGGGGGCCGGCGGGCGCGGAGCGGCTGCGGCGCTCCCGGGCAGCCCCGGCGGGCTCTGCGGGGGCGCGGCGCCGGGCAAAGGCAGGAGGGGAATGCCGGGGCTTCCCGCCGGTGTAAGCCTGCGGCCTTACCCGTGCGCAGGGACCTCCGCGCCTGCCCGGAACCGGGCTAGCTCTGAGGGGCAGAGGGGGCCGCGCCCGCCCCTCCAGGCTCCGCGACCTGAGGGGCACCGCCCCAGGCGCGAAGCGCGCCAGAACCTTCCGCCTGGCCCCGAGCGGCCGCCGCCCGCCCCTCCATAGCCCCTCTCCTCCACCATCCGTGAGGCTGAGAGCGGGGGCGGCCGCCGCTGCCACCGGACCAGGAAGTGAGGGCCGCGACCCCTGCGCAGCCTAGCACATGCCGCCTCCCCGCGCCCAGCTCGAGGTTCCCCGGTACCGGGCCGGGGATGGAGTGCTGGCGGCCACTTCGCGGGACCAGCCACCGCCCTCAGGTGGCCCTGCCGAGCCCGGGTCACGGGCAGAGCAATGCTGGCCAGGCTTCGCCGCCCGCCAACGGAGACCCGCCTCTGCGGGTATCTGCCACGGCCCGGGCGGTAAATACCTGCGGGCTAGCCGCTGCTGGGTAACGGTCCGCGCGGGTGTCACCGACCCGCCGCCTCCATGGCGCTCGGTCGCGGCGGGAGGAGCTCCTCCCCCTCCCGCATGGACCCGGCCAACGTGACGGGCCGTTGCCATGGCTGCGCAGCACTGACGTCAGAGCGCTTAAAGAGACAGCGCCCCTCAGCTCCCGGCACTGGGGCTCGCGGAGCCCGCCGGGGCCTCGAGCGGCGAGGCGGGGCAGGACAGGATGAGGCCGGCCCGCACTGGGCTGGGCTCCTTCGGCTGCTGTTGGGCGGCCACGTTCGGTGAGGGAGAATGTGAGGGTCCCAGAGCCTGGCAGCACGGGCAGCGACGGTTAGAAGCCGTTCCCGCGCGGCGGCTGTGCAGTCGCATCGCCAAGTGTCGCAGAGCCCGCGGCGGGACCGACCGAGGACTGGACCCCATTCATTGCCCTGCCCTGCCCGGGCCGGCAGTGGCTCTGGCTTCCAGTCAGGGCAGCCGACGGGAGCTGCGAGCCTGTCCGAGTGGTAGAGGTGGTGGGGAGCACAGGGCAGAGCAGGGCTGGCGAAGCACAGGGCTTCTTCTCCTGGGGCGGTGGGTCAGCTCCAGCTGCCTGTGGCTGCTGGTGCACAGGTGTCCATCGAACTTGAGCGCAGTGGTGTCCTCAACCGCTACATTGCATGCGCACGGTTCCCATAAAGCCCTTCTCCTCCCCAGCACACCTAAACGGCGAGCTGCTCTTCAGCGGCCGCTCATTGCGCTCTGGCCATGCTACCCTGCTCCGCTAGGGCGGCTTTGGGAGGAGTGTGAGGACCTGTCCCAGCCGGGACCTATAGGCCAAGGGCTGCAGAGAACCTGGGGAGCTCCTCATAGGTGTCAGGAGTGGCATCCGGTGGGGTCCGAAACTGCATTTTCAGCTACCTCCTCATGGCATCCCTGATCTCTGTGGACCTTCTGATCAATAGAAGTCACATCTTGCTCTCACTGTGCATTGGGGCTGCGGTGCTTCTCTTTGAGTAGTAGTATCTCCACCACACTTTGCAGAGCAGTAGCAAAGTATGTGTGATGTATGTGAATAGATACTCGAATATCTATTCGAATATAACACATGATCCTACATCCCTTATTGGTGCACCCATCCTTATGCCAGCATGTGGAAAGGGGAAGGACCATCAGAGACTGCCAAGAGTGTATCAGTGTCCAGATCTGTCTGCCCTTCCATGTCTGATGTGCAAATCATGATCAAATTGCGAAACTACAATCAGCCAACATGAGACTTGAGAATATGTAGAGCAGGTAATTTGTGAGGTGCTCTGGGCGTACCTTCTCCGAGTCTTGCCTGCTCCAATGACCTTGATGCTGCAGGGACACCTCTGCTAAAGCATAGCCAACATAAAGTAGTTCTGTCCAGGACTCCAACACTAGAGAGTGGATACTTGCATCATTCATCCGCTCAGCATGGGCCTGCCACACTAGCAACACCACAAAGTCTCAAGGTTTTTGTAAAATTTATGTGTATCAAAACTTTTTGGGTAAAGCAATCTCAGCTATTAGTGTATGACTGGTAAATGGCTCAGTGTTAATGGTAGTTCATACTGGAACATACAGTACATACTGTAATAAAACAGCTCATTGCTTACCTTAAATCAGTTTCTAAAAACATTTATGTACTTCCCCTGACTGACTCAAACTTGTTAATAGCTTTGTCCTGGTTGCAAAGTCTACGTTGTGCTTTCCTGCGCTGCAATACATCTGTCCTCCGTGTATCCAAAGGACAAATGTGATTCAGCAATATGTTTACTTTGCATTTAATAAGTGATCACATAGTAAAAATCAACAAGAAATAGGTGTGATTTAGTTAGATCATACTTGAAGAGGGAAAAATTTCCTTAGAGACACTGCATAAGTTGCTCTTTATAAAAGCACAAAGATAGTTCTTTCCACTATGCTTGTTCCTTACGTTTTTCTTAATGCAATCACCAGAACTCTGAGTAGCAATTACTGACAAGATACGGTCTCAGAATGAGCACATCATTCTTCATCTTCTCTTTTGAACCAGCTCTGGAAAATAACAGACAGTAGGCAAAGCCCCAGAAAAGTTCAGATGATATTTAGGTAGTTAAATATTATGGTATTATCAGTCTTTGGCCTTCCAGTGGAGCAAATTAAAACGTTTTATAAAAAATTACATTATTTACCCTCATGACTCATTTGGGAGACAGGGAAGTTTTTTCAGTTGCAGAGCGGGAAAACAAAGCCCACAGAGGACATGATTCTCAGCAGGGAACTCATGTTGCAGAAGTGGCTAACAGCAAAGCAGAGTTCGCAAGAAGGAATATCTTTTCTTAGACCAATTGATACAAATAAAAGAAATTGCCTCTTCATAAAACTCATCTCACTCATTGTGCTGTCTGTTTATCATTTATTATATGAAGTTATGAATTCGTAATGAAACCGAAATCCCCAGTCCTGCTACTGGCAGTATATTACAACCAGTTTTTATCCGGTTCTGCTTCTGATCACTGGTTTCATATGCCAAACCCTACTCTGCAAAATCAGAGCTACTCCTAATGGAGTGATTCTTATGCCAGTTCAGCAATATGTGTCTTATTATCTTAGAATTTATATAAGGAATCAATTTAGTCCGCAGTGAAAGAGAAATGCTGAGATACAATGCCAGATGAGTTTCTAAAATCAATATCTAGATCAGTTTCTCTAACATGTTCTCTTTGAATTATGAGTTTCTACAGCCAACACAGCAATTTTGGTTTCTAATAGATTAAATGCTACTGGAGGCCCCCAGTGCTTGGATTCCTGCCCAATGAGCCTGAAACATCTCCAAAGGGAAGGTAGAGGAAGGAAACCTGTTTAGAGATTGTACTGATTCAGCTGTAACTGAAAACCTCAGCCAATACAGCTCCAGCAGCACCCTAAACACCTTTCTGATGGAAATCTTGTGAAACACTGAGTGTTAGGACACTGAAGCAATGAGACATTTTCTGAAAAACTCCCCAGTCTTGGCACGGCCTGAGACCAAAGGGCATAAAGATGGACAGGCACACATATAATCTAACTGGATAAAAATACCACTAAAGTCTATGTATGTCTTTTCTTGGTTCCAGAAAAATGCAGAGTTCATTGTCAGCCTGGCACTTTCCATGTTCCAGAAAATCCCCACATTTCATCAGCCCATTATCTAATACCTTCCCAAAACACTCCAGGATATACATGACCAAACTACCCAGATAACTAAGAGACAAAGATCCAGAGGGAATCCCCTCCATTGGTGTGACTGAATCACACTGTGACTTGAAAACAAAAGAAAAAAATAAATTACTAATTCAGACTCCAGAATTAATGTACTGATGTAGCAATCCACTTGACACCTCTACAATGGCAATGCTGACTTCCTTTTATCATTGTTTTTTGACTGGTTAAATCATGCCATTCTGCAATCTGTAAACTTTCCTTTTGCTTTGTCCTTGTTATTTGTTGATGCCTGAGAGCACTTGTGCTGATGCAATCCATGCAACTATTCAGGTGAGATATGCTCATCTACATCCTCTTTCCCTTATATTTCTCTTCGGATCTGGGAATTAAAATGGTGATTTAATTCCTTTGTACTGAGTAAGCAATCTCACATCTTTCTTTACCCAAGCCCTATGGAAAGCCAGAGACTTAAAAGTTCACTTAATTTACTGATGTGTTTTAATTACTCTGTTAATCAGGGTTACACATATTCTCTTTATATACATGGCAGAAAAACATGGATACATTCAGATATCCCTTCTTCAATTCATTCCTCGGTATGAAATGTTTTACTGCTTTACCTTCAACCTTCTCTTTTTATCCTTACTGAAGTCTAATATTCATTCATTTCAGGAACTTGCTCAGCTGCACAACTGAAGCATGACAGATCATCTTTTGTCATATATATATGGTGACCTTTCACAGCACTAAGGAACAGAGATCTCTGCACACCAGCTGATGCTCTACATGAAATGCATCTAAGGTGGTAGTTCAGTTCACACAGAGTATGTGTCTCTCTAGAAGTCCAAGAAAGAATGCTCATAGTGACTGCACTAGCTGCTCAGCACCAGCTCTGGTCTTTGGATTACTGCTTATTTAGGCAGGTGGAGGGCAATATCCTTGCCAAGTTTTACTAGTGTCCTTGTGCTACCAAGAAACAGTGAACTTCAGTTTCTAGGACTGCCAATCTGGCATAACTCAGATGCTTTTATATCCACATGCTTATTCTCTAATACTTAATTCAAATAAAAAATCAAGTAAAAAGAATGTAAGGAGAAACAATAATAATATTTTTCATAGAATCATAGACTTGTTAGGGTTGGAAGGGACCTCAAGGATCATCTAGTTCCAATCCCCCCTGCCATGGGCAGGGACACCTCACACCAGATCAGGTTGCCCAGAGCCACATCCAGCCTGGCTGCAAAAACCTCCAGGGATGAGGCTTCTACCACCACCTGTTCCAGTGTCTCACCACCCTCATGGTGAAAAACTTTTTCCTAACATCCAGTCTGAATCTACCCATTTCTATTTTTTTTCCATTCCCCCTAGTCCTATCATTACCTGACACCCTAAAAAAGTCCCTCACCAGCTTACTTGTAGGCCCCCTTCAGATACTGGAAGGCCACAAGAAGGTCTCCTTGGAGCCTTCTCTTCTCCAGACTGAATAGTCCCAGCTCTTGCAGTCTGTCCTCATAGGAGAAGTTCTCCAGCCCACTGATCATCCTCATGGCCCTTCTCTGGGCACATTCCAGCATGTCCATATCTTCCTTGTAATAGGGGCTCCAGTTCTTGTTATTTAAGACACTGAAGAAACTGGATGTTGGAAAATCCATTAACTTTTTGAAGTCTTCTGAAGTAACTGATCAGGCTACACAGTTGGATCATTGTGCAGCTGCAGTTTTGAGTCTAGATTCCTGACTCCAGAGTGAGTCAGGTGACTCATCCTTTAAAGAGAAGTGAAGAATCACTGAACACTCTTTAAATAGAAGAAAGAGGAGTGGATGTATACGCATAGATGCTTTACGTATGGCCTATATGTGTGCACGTACTTATGAATAATGCGCATTAATATTTCTTTCAGACAAAATGATGGACACTCTTAGAACCACTAAAAGTACTTGTCAAAGAACAGCAACAAAAAGCAAACAGGCTGAAAAAGCCATTTGATCTATAATGTTCACTTCTAAGACCAGCTGCAGCACTATCAGTAGAGGGTTTTTGCAGGCTTACTGTAATTTGCAAGGTATTTCAGCAACGTTTAAGATCACTAAGTGAGGCAAAAGAAAATGCTCATATTAATCACTGTGCACATTCCCTGATGCCACAGTCCAACCCACTTGTAATAATGGCTTGCAAGGGCTGAGAAAATTTTACAGTATGTTTTGGAAATTGTTTTGATTAGTTCTGGAGGAGATGAGGAGTAAGCAAAGAGGAATCTTATTCACACAGAAAAATTTAAGAATCAGCCTACAAATCTGAAACTCAGGGGATGAAGCCTCACATCAGCTGTAACTCTCTGGCAGTAGCTTTGCTTGAAATGGCCAGGGAGAAGGCTTCTTTCTACCAAGGGTGTGGGTGTGGAATTGTAATAGACGCTTCCATAAACTGCTGTCTGCTCAAATGTCATGATGTTGGCTTTCTGCCCCATTTTCAGCTGCAGAGAACAGCAGATGGGAGGGGCAGAAACAATGAAGATCCCTTTTTAACTCTCAGTTTGAAAAGTCTCCCAGTCCTTCTCAGCCAAACAGCTCTTCTTCTAACTATTATGAATGGCATTTTCTAGCTCCTGTTTTGGAAATCACAGTGGCTTTACTGTATACCTAACCTAATCCTAAATCCCAAGAATCATACAATGTGTGCAACAGAGAGCAAACAGGCACTAATGAGCTGCACATCAAACAGCAAGTGATTGCTTTTTGTGTTTTCAGTTACTTCTTCAACAAATGAAGATCATAATGTACATTAAAGCTGTGTTCCCAGTATAAAGTGGAATGAGTTGAGATAAAAGAGAAAATGTGAATAGTCATGAAAAGAGTGTAACAAAGCATTCACTGACTTACATGGGTAGTAAAAGTGTCTGGAATTAGGAAAAAAAAGAAGTCTTAAAGAAGTCTTATTTTGTGCAGACTGTTCAAAGATTGTTTGGCCCTTTTATAGAACAAGACTAGAAGTCAACTGAAGAGGCATAATCAGGTCTATTAATTAGCTTTAGGAATTCTTACAAATATAAGTTAGCTTCCAATCACAACAAAATCAAACTACTTTTCACATTTTTAATGAAACATTCTTGCATTCTGCTGCCACCCGGTATCTTAGAAAATAATAGCTGTAACACTATTTAGTATATGCATTTGCATAGAGCCACCAACAAATGAAGGCACCTGCATAGCCAAACTCCTCTGTCCATAACCACAGTACTGTCCCACTGAGCACAGCTCAGCGTTCCTAACTGCAGACTATCAAGTGTCACACTGGCAAACCCTTTGGTGAAGAGGAGTAAATGACCTAAGGACGTAACTCATTGAGTTGCAGCTGCATTATGGTAAAGATAGCAAAGGCTGTTTATTTCTTCTTCAATTTTGGAATCTAAGCCAACCTCCAGGCATGGTGTGGCAAGAAATTTTCACTACAGCCAAGTGATGCATGTTAGATTATTTACAGATATATTTCAACTTCCTCTGAACTTTGAGCCTGAGCTTACACCGATTTGTCAGGAGCATCACTCAGGCTTGCAGTTTTTAAGCTTTGCCATTTGACCGATATAAATTTTGGTACCTGAAGAGTTTTATGGTCATGAATGAGGAAATCTGATGCAAGAAGCCAGATTTCCAGGTCTACAGGGAGACAGGCGTCGTTTTTAGTAAGCTTTTCAGCATACTGCCGCTGCTGGCTCTTAACCTGCATACAGCATGTGCATTGTTGCTATGACCCCAGTCATTCCTGAGGGGAAAGGGTTTCAGGTCATAGTAAGTTAACAATAATGGAAATGGCACCATGGCCTATGCAGTGAAACACCACCATTTCTATTGTTATCTGCAAGTTTTGTAAGACCATATATAATTACACAGCAACTGTGCTCTGAACAAACCACTGTGCTCTGTTGGTGGACACTTTATCCAAATTAAATTGGAGGGGGAATAGAGAGAACACTGAAGTTTAATGGAGAGAAGAGTGTACACTCTCTGCAATGCAAGTTCAGATCTGTACTAAAACTGTTCCACTGGTTACCAGGATTTGATACTTGCATATCATATCTGTTAAATGGGCTGAAGAAACCAGAACATTTGGGATTTTTTACAAATTGAAGGCTAAGATGTCTGTAGTGGTTTGGATGTGTACATTGATGATGACTTAACATTTAGAGCTTATTCAGGAAAGGAAAACAAAGCACAGGGGCTTTACTGGGGTTAATCAACTCATATAAACTTTAAGAACTACATGGAATAAAATACTTGGTTTCATTTATATTTTTCTCTAGCAAATAGCACTATGGATGCATACCTCTTTTTTGTCAAAGATGTTAAACTGTTCTTCAACTATGAGTCTCTTTCTATGGGAAAGTCAGGCACAGAGTGGTGAAAACAGCTTGCCAAGCAATCAGTAGCAGAGCCAAAATCAGAATTCAGATTGCCTGCCCACCTGCCTTTCTTCTACTCTTATTGCTGAGTGAATTACCCAACATGAGAGCTTTTCAGATAGAACAAATGAGCAAACTGAAATTACATATAAGCAAAGTGAAAATGACCAGTATGAGAGTCCAAAGAAGCAAAATGCAAGAAAGAAATAGTTGAAACATTATAAAGTAAAATCAGATTGCAATGAAGATGTAATTTCCACTGTAATGCATGACTGCTAATGGTGTGCTAATGATTTCTCTCATATACACAGGGCATTGGTCCAAAACTCTGAATGAAACCATTCATGTTCTTTGGTGTATCTTTTAACAGAAGATATCAGTGCTCCTTAGCTAAGGTGCTCCTTATTTTTGTTCAGTTTGATTGCCTGTTTTCATCTTGTGTCATTTCAATGCTGGGGAAAGCGTCAGCCTGACAGCTTCACAGACTAGCGCTGGGCTCTGTCTTTGCAGAGAAGGGAAGGATGTGTGGTAGCAGAGGAAGCTTGCTACAGCACTCAGCTGCAAGCCTCAGCTCAGCTCTGCCCCAAATGAACCCGCTGGCACAGTTCTGTCCCCCTTTGCTTACCAAAGAGTCAGTTAGGGACAACAGCAATAGTGGTTTCTGTGATGCTTTTCCTGATAGAAACTGTACTCAGGCACAATTCACATCATCCATCAGACTCTGTTAACATGGTAACAATTTCTAGTCACTAATGAACTGGGCTGGATTTGACTGGGCAATAGGCCATAAACAAGAAAGCCTCCATAAACCATTACCAGCTCCTCTGAACCATTCAAACCTCTGTAATACCAGGGGAAAAAAAAAAAAAGCGCACTTTTTAAAAGAAAGCTTCTCACAACTGACAGAGAAGCAGTCGCCCCCACACACCTTATTCACTCACTGTACTGAACTGGCATTCCTTCAAGAGTTGGGAAGGGTCCAGAGCTGCTGATTCAAAGACATTTAGAATAAGAACTTAAAAATTGAAAGGTTTTGTTCTTTCTGGCTTCTTGCTTTTTAACTTGGCCCGCTCTCTCTGCCTATGCTGAATGTCAATCAGGAGAGCAATATCACCTTTGCAAAGAGTCCTGAGAATCTTGGCAAATACCTTTACAAGCATGTGAAAAAATCCAGAGGTTTCCACTGTTCCAAAGAAAAAAGTGCTGGTTTAGAGCAAGGGAGTTGAGAGACAGACAGGGACAGAGAGTCAGGAATTGATAAAGTTATACAATCATGTCTAAACTGTAGCAGACACAGACATGGCTTCTTCAGAAGAGATTTCTAAGTGATTTTTATAGTGCATCCACAGCTTATTTTCAGAGACATTTGCTTATATAGAATACCCCTGGAAAAATTTCCACAAGGAAATTGCCAGAATCCGTTGCTATCTGCACTCGCAGAGAATTGCATCTTACGTCAGAGTGCTTGTGATCAACCCAAGGCATTTCTCAAAACGGCAGCTGCATTTTTGTTCAAGTGTCTGCCACCTTATAATTGTCAGCTATTTGATGTTCAGTGGCATCTTGGAATGAGTAACAGCACAAAAGTTTATTATTAATTTGTTATGAACCTGTGGTTAGGACCAGCCTGAGAGAGCAAAGAGAAAAAAAATTATTTCAATTCAACAAATTCAAGTCTCCTTCTGATGGTCTGATGAAACTGGATTATCTTCAAAATTTGTAACTACTGAATAGCGGGGAATCTTTTGCAGCCTGTCAGTTTGACAGCTCATTTAAAAAAGGAGCTGTTTTCCTGATGATTACCATATGAAGCTCTAAGTGACTGAGCATTTTATCTTTCCATTATAGGAAGCAAACATTGTATTTACTGTGTTTAATAACATTTTCAAGGTCAATGTGACAGGATATTCCCCACAATTTTGAAGCTTAAATTCTGCAGTTACATTGATAAAAATCCTAACCAATTCCATTCACCATTCATTGCAGTTTCAAGCACCTAAAAAATGGAAGATAATTTACCTTTTGTGTTTTTCCTCCTTTTTTGCATTGCTAAAACAGAAAGAGAAAACAAGAGCACTCAGTAGTGCTAATCTAATCCCTAACACTGTCTCCATTGGGATGAGGCATATTGTAATAAAATTATATTCCAGTCTTTTAAGGCTAAATCATGTCCCAGAGGCAGAGAAGGCCTCTCAGAGCAAGTATGAGAAGAAGTTTGTTTGTTCATTGGATTTCTTCAAGTTTCTTGCTAGATCCCACCACAGCAGGAAACTGGGTGGTTGAGCAATGGACCAGGCACAGTAACCTCATTGATCTCTCAATCCTTTCTGCTAAAAGAAAGAAAAATAAAGATAGCACAAGGAATCGGAGAAGTCAGGATATGCCGACTCGTGTGTGCATTGTAGAAATGATTAGCTAAGGCAGAGGGAAAGAATGTCAAATGGGGTAATGTCCCTGCATGATTATCTTCAGACTACTCTGATTAGTGACAAATAGTAGTGAGATGGAGATCCGTGCAAATGTTGTTAAACCAAGGGTTGTAATGTGATTTAGTGGCATGGCTACAGAGAAAGCTGGTTCCCTTGATACATATGGTGTTCTAGAATTGTTGGTTCACTACTGTGCTAAAAAGCAAGTTTCCAGCATAAATGTGTCTGTACGAGTAGGCAAGCATAGGGTTGGTGCTTGTTTGCATCACTGTGGATTAAACTGATGACTTACACTGGCATAAGGAGCCAGGTCCTAAGACAGGATGTACTTCAAAACGCTGCAACAGTGCAACTTGGTTTGAGTCTTTCTAGCACACAACTAAATATTAAATCCTTTCCCTGCTGTTCCCTTTCCTGTTTTTTGTTCATTTCCATTCACCTTGCTTCATCTTTGGCTCTCTTGGTCAGGCTGTCATTGGCTTCTCCTGGTGTCACCTGCTGGAGGATGCTTTCAGCAGTGGCAGGGGGCAGCAGCTTCTGCTGCACAGTTTTGTTTTGGGGGATCACCTGTTGCAGTCATACTGGCTGGGCTCCAGCTGGCCATGCTAGTTCTCAGATTGCTTTTTCTGCCTGTCTGTTGGGCAGTCCTTACCGCATAGCAGGGCAATTTTTAACGCCTCTCTCAAGGGAAGGAGCAAGAGATAAACTTTCTTAGGGATAACAAGAGATAATGCTGCATGCAGCCCCATAAAACTTTCAGGGCTGTTTTAGTAATCTTAATTATATCCTGGTTAATTTAATCCAGTGGTCTCTGTGATAAAGCAGCATCTCATCCACTTCAGGGCAACACACCAGGAGAGAGAGAACAAAGTTTGTAGGAATTTGCCCTAGTCCTTTTCTAGTCTTCAGCCAATTATGAATGACAGAGATTCTCTTTGATGACTGGGAGATAGAAGTCTGGGTGTGTTCTGTGCAGCAGCCTAAATGCATTCATAAACAAATGGATTTTTGTTATTAAATGATACCATTTTATGAATAACTGAATATTAATATAATTATTTCCAACCAACATCCATCCATCAACAAAATCAACACAAAAAAAGACACTCTTAGGGAGTGTATAGGATAGAATGAAGCTAAGTATTTGAAATCTTGATTGTCAAGCCCATATTGGTGATTAGGTTCTTTATAGACTAATTGAATCTGTTCTCTTTTTTATCATTTTACAGTATGTCTGTCATCATCAATCTACAAAGCATATGAATACAGTTTTCTGGTTTGCAACCTTGATTTAATTTCATTTATAAATGCTAGGAAATGAATCTAGTGCTGTTGTGCAATTGATGAGCAAGGCCCTAAAAGACAGTGCACAAAAACATATTCCCTCTGACTTCTATCCATCTTCTGGAGGACATAATGTGGTTACTGTTTGCCTTTTCTCATGGTCATATTGTTCATGCCAGTGGGAGTATGCTCCCTTATGACATATGACTGGCAAAACATCAGTGTGCATTGAAAACAGATACTCTGCAACAGTCTTTAGACACTCTGCATCTAAGCAGAGATGAATGGAATGAAAATATTCTCAGCCTAAGATAGGAAAGGGAGGAGATGGGTCATAGGCTTCAGCATTTTCCTTAAGGCCTTTGTGACATAAATAGTAAATTATGTAGCCAATATGCTTGAGCTCACTGACAAAGCAAGGAACCAAGTCCTCAGCATTAGTTTTGAGTGATCATTCAACAAAACACTATTTCTGTGATCATTTTGTTTTTCTACAATATTTGTAAATTCTCAAGAGAAGGAGAGATCTTATGAACAGAAGACAGTACTGTACTTTCTGTTTATACTGGACACAAAATAATATACAAAGCCTCCTCTGAAAGCCTGCTGAGAATGTTGACTAAAAGAAAGCCTCTAAGAGGAAGTACTGAAAAGTAAATAATGCAGACAACACAACCTAGACTCACTACAGTAATGTCAGTCAGTGTGTCAGAGTTTTGGTTAGTACCCTCCATGCAAGCCTGGGAGACAGAACTTGCCATATACTTTTCTGCAATGTATAATTACATTCTTAACCTCTTTGTCTTTTTCTTTCTTTTTGATAAAGAGGAAATAATTCATTTCCAGGAATATAAGTGGCTTTAATTCACTTGGATCAAGCCTCTTATTTTTTTCTTTCATTTTTTTTTAAATCCTGATTCAGTGCCTGATTCAGAACCATCATTCTTATTGCTTCTGTCAGACTATTCCACATTTCCCAGTAGTTTTTCACTACTGCAGTTTGGAAGCACTCTTTGTTCTTGTAGTCCCAATACCTACTAAGGCTTTTCTTTTCATGTTCTTTGACGTTTATTCCCTAGGAGCTGGATCCTGTGTCCTTTTATGTGAGCCAAATCTCCCAATGAATTTGCAAACATGCAAGATCAGCAACTTAATCAGTTTATTTGTTCTTCAGAGTTCTCTATGTTCACAGGAAAAATAATGCCTATAGGCAAACACTGCATCACTAGGTTTCATCTTCACAAAAAGGAAGCTGAGAGAGGAAGGGAGGCACAAGAGTGTGAAGTTAACAATTAAAAAACAAAAGCCAGCCTTCTCAAGTTTTCTTCTGAGAGGCTGGTGGTTATGGGTGCAGTTACAGGACACTGAACTTACATGTTTCTTGAAATACATCAAAAGCCTCCTTCTCTGGGTTGGCACAGTGTCAGCAGTAATAGCTGATTTTGATGTGGTGTCAGAATAATATCTACCTTTGGATATATTTTTGAGATGTCTTTCAACTTGGATACCTATACTACATTTACATTTAGGAATGCAAAATTTCTATTGGCCTGACACCTCTGGCTGGAAAATACTGCCTGGTGCCAGGTACTTCAGCTTTGGTATCTGCGTCAGAGAACGCTGGCCTGGTGTGTTAGGAAATGTAATGTATTCAATATATGTCCTACATAAAAGTTGAGATCAGCATCAACAACTAAATCCAATCTGCAGCTTTAATTCAAACAAACAGCACTGCTGACAGCACTATTTCTGTGAATAAGGGTTCTATTCACGAACTCATGTCTTAGACAATCTTCAGATTTCACTTAAAAGCGGATGTCTTGGTGATGAGCCAAGATTTGACATGATCTAACTATCTAATCGTGTGAAAATCCATGGTGAGACGGGGCCATTAATATCTTCTTACACAGCAGAATGAAAACATTTTCTTGTTCTCTGTCTGCTGTGCACATACAGGACAGAGCTATTGCTATAGACTCGTGTATTTTGCAGCCGGAGAGATTATTCTAATCCTTTAGTCTGACATTTTACAGCCACAGAGTCAACCATATTCCCTAAGTAGTTCTTACATCATATCTTTTACCTTGTTGATGTTGATTCGGATTACCTGTGTGGAGTCCAATTTAGACAAGCTCTCAATTTCCTGTGCATGTGAAATGTCAAGTTTTGTGTCTAGATATGCTAATGTTTCATGACCCACACTAATAGAAGGTTATGCCTCACCTCCAGTATCAATCTGTCTGGATTCAGTTTCCTGTTGTTGCATCTAAATACATTCCAGGCATATATTTTGTTTCAGTGTGATCTAGCTTCAGATAGGTAAAACTGTCAAATATGTACTTTTACAAAGACTTTTACCCTAATTTCATTGACTATTTATGTCCAACAGCCTTACATTTTATACACAAGCCAGATAGATCCATTCACAGCCATTTACAGAGTTTGGTTTTCTACATTGCTTTGATTCAAACTGAGATAATTTCCACACACAGCAGGTCCATTTGTGCACAAAAAGCATAGCGCAAGGGTTTGAATGCTCAGCTAAGGTCAGACCTAAGGCCCAGGTAGTTCTCTCTCACTGAGAGTATTTTGTACACTTCTTTGATTAACCTTGAAAACAGAACATGTAAGATAGTGCCATCACCTATAGATGACAAAATGAATGTATGCCACATCAGCACTACTTTGCCAGCATTCCAACAGGAAATTATATTTTGTAGAGGATATTTTACTCTATAGGCATAATAATCAGAGTCAAAGCCATCAGTGAAAGTGCCAAGCAGACATAAAGTCTGCCAGAAGATCACAGTTGTTTGTGCTACTGCATGTGCCTTTATCCCTGATGGTATCCCCCAATCCAAGAGGGCATAATTGTTTTATGAATAAATTGTTTTACATTCAGATAAATGCATGCTAGAGCAGTGAGAAGCTCTGGAATCCTGAAAGAGCTTGTGAATGGAAAAATCATTCGTTAGTACAGAATAAGGGCGTTGCTGCATTGTCTGCAGGAGACAGCAACATTCAGCCTTCTGGGGGATACAGCAAGGGAAATTTAATGCAGCAGGAAATCTTTCTACACAAGAAGTTGGCCACCTGCTAAAATTTATAAGCCTTTTTATGTTTTAAAAATTTCCCTGTGTTTCTATTTCTTATTATCGTTCTCTTTCAGATGATAATTCTTCAGCTAGTTTTAAGGAGTAACCTAAAAACAGCCCACTTTATAAAATAAATAAATCTCACAAACCCATGAAAAGAGTTTTTTTACTATATTATATTTTACCAGTCTGGCTACTACAACTGAATATAGAATTTCTTCCATCTTTTTTCCTTTTTTGTGTGCCTTTTTTGCAGACTGTAGAAAATGACTGTAAATCAGTTTGCATTCAAAGCACCACACCTGCAACTAAAAGGACAGGATATGATGCCATTAAAAATAAGATTCAGTATAATGGCAAAGATTGTGTGACTGACAGAAAAGCACCTTTTGAGTCATAAATTCTCATTTTCAAAGGACAAAAGGGACTATCACAATCACTGCCTGAATTCCTACATAACAGAGACAATGTAATTTCACACAATAATCCCTGCGTCAGTTCTCTGCCTTCTGATCTGCAAGAAAAACTTCTAGTTTGTATGTCACACCCTGCAAGCAAAAGGCCTGGGGATTCTTCAGCTTTATCCATGCCAATTATCAAACAGGTTTACAAAATACATTATCAGCAACAAGGCAGAATCAAATCCTGGCTCTAAACAGTCTCGAACACAGATGAATCAGCACAAGGAAATAATGATAGGATGGGAATATCTTTTAGAGACATCATCTTTTACAGGATGAACACAGGGTGAAATCAAGCTATTTTATACTTCACAAAGTTCCTGTAATTGGATCTTGGAAAATGGACAAATGCTGTAATGGGTCCGTTGTTTCATTAGCATGCACTCTGATAACACACGCACAACATCCATCAAGCTCTTCGTTCCCTCTGGGGAAGGCTGCTGCAAGTGGTTGACAGAGACGTGAGTCAGGCTCTGTAGGATCAGCAGACTTGTGGTTTTAGCTTGGCTGCAAACAGAAGACCAGGCAGCATGGGGCCAGGGTGCAAAAGTTGGAGGGAGAACAGGTTGTTCTCCCTGGTAAGGTGACCAATGCTAGTTACAAGTGATTTCTGATGTTTCTGAATCACCATGAAGCTGTTGTAGGTGACTCCAAGTGGGTGAGAAAAGGATTATACTTCAGCCAAGGGAGTTTCAAGCCCATGGGTTAGCATTTGTAACCAGGAATGAGAAACTCTGGTGTTTGTTGGGAAGAGTCACAGCTTCATACTTCTACTCATGCCTGCTCTGCGACAGTAAGAAGTGTAGAAAAGACTGCCATGAGTAGATTAGGTTAGAAAATCTTGTAACAACACTGATAAACCTAATTGAACATTTCTATCCATGGCCTAACTAGCATAAAAAAAAATAGGATGAGATTTTTAAAGGTTTTGAGATACCCAGACCTGTGTTAGTCTTAACTTTCATGTTGCATTGCTTCTGTCTATATATGTGTTTTCTTTACTAGATCAGCCTTAATCTGGAGAAGCTATATCTGAATAATAATATCTCAAACATTTTGCTAGTACCACAGAAACAGTAAACAGAAATCCACATTACAGAACTGGAATTAAGTTAAAGCCTGAAAATGTGACCTTTGTCTTCAGGCCTGTCTTAACTCCCTGATCTGTAATCAAGGCCTAAAGGTTGTAAGTGGTGTCAAAATAACTTGCACTGAGTAGCCCCAAAACACACGCTGAGCAGGATACTTTCCTGAACTGGGAGACTGGAGGTACCATTTGTGCCTGCACAGAGTTTTCACTGTACATTATTTCTTAACCTTTGAACACTTCATTTTACAATATGAATATTGCTTTGTGTTTTATTTTTTAATAGAACAGTGATTGTACTGGCAATAACAAGGACATCATTCTCGTGCTGTGAATCCCATAGTTACATTAAAAACTGCAAAACACAGATTACTCAGATCAGATAACCTAACCAGTGGGAAATAAACACTAAAAGCTCACTTACCATGACAGCTTTGGAATTGCACCAGGGATGAACTTGTCTCTGTGGGCTCTCCCAGCTCACAAGTCCTAAAGTATTATCTGCCACATTTGCCAGGGTTGCAGTCCAACGTTGTTGCCCTTGCATTTAAACAAAAAGCCCCTCAGCTGAGCTCCATCTCTTTACCTTCCCATTCACTAGTGGTGAACAGACATTTGATTTTTCTATTCTGTGTTTGCCTGTAGCTATTTTTAGCAGCTAATAACTGACACCCTAGGGAGCATGATGTCATCACGCTTCGCACTTACAGAGCTATCGAAAGTCAAAACTAGACAGCAGCAGCTGTCATCATGGTGAGCTGGCTCATTAGGCAAGGGTAAGGGAGTGACACCATCAGAGCTGAGTTCAAAAGACTGAACAAGAGGATGTTCAGTAAGAATAGGTCTTTCTTTTGTAAGCAATCTGCAGCCACGAACTGAAAAATGGTATGCATTTATTAAGGCTGCTGAATACCTTTTACCGTACTAATAAAAATACAGTCTTATTGGCAATGCTTTTGCCAGTGTCACATTCGAGTTTTATGGATGTCTGACATTAACATTGGTCAGCTATCCACATCACAAAAGAAAACCACTGAACAGGCAGCAACTGGCAGCTTTGTTAGCAATCTCAGCAGAGAGGCTAAAGACAAAGGGATCATGGACACCAAACCTATCCATTTAGCAATTTGCTCCCAGAACACTTAATGATTCATTGCCCGAGAAACCTCCATTAGGTTGGGTATATGAGACATTTCTGATTTCCTTTCAAAAGGTGGAGCTTCATTCCCTTGCACCTCCTGTAGCTCTTCTATAGACCTCTCACAATATAACATCATTTGTCTGAAAAACAGCAAAACCCAACTGTAGAAATACTCAAAAGGAGTTAATTCTCGTTGTAAGATGGTAACAATGTTTTCTTCTCTCTGGTAAAAAACTCTCACCTTCCAGGACTGCATTATCTTTTCTAACATAATTATATTCCATTGCCTAATCATAGGCATCCTTCCACTGACAAGTACACAGATTTGTTTTTCCATCTGTTACTTCCAGTTCATGATCCCCCCCCCCAGGTACCGGTTAAGTTATTACTGAACTCAAATTGTATGGCTTTGTACTGTATATGCATATATTACTTATACAACATTAATATCACCCTAATAAAAAAATGTTAATTATTTTTGAACAATAAGCCAGCCTTCCCCAGCATTGGCAGTGCCTCCCAACTACACCTCAAAACACTGGTTAATGTATTAAATATAACAGGTCCCAAGACTAAAGCCTGAGAAACACCACTAGTAACTTTTCTTCAGCCTTGTCACTTTCTTTTAAATGTTATTTTTAGTCAGTACCTCAACTAGCTCACAATTCTTGTGTTAACTGCCATCATTTCCAAATTCAAGAACAATTTCTTTGGGATATCAGTTACTGGAATCTAAGTGGGTGAAGTTCACTTTTATCACTCCTAAAAAATATTAGTTATCATATTACAATTTATTGAGCATTATGATCTGCCTTTGATAAAAGAATGCTGTAATTTACTCTGATAATTACACACTTGCTATTTTCCAGTCACAGGAAAAAACAAACAAAAAAACCCCAACTTCCCAAAGAGCCAAAACCCCAAACTCACTACATACCCCACATTGCTGTGGTTTCTTCAGCATTCTAGAAATGATCTGCATCATCTAAGTTTGTCTTACCAGCTTTGCTTCCATGCCAGCAACTATGATTTCTAGTGTATCATCATAATTTGCATGATAGAATTATCACTGCTCTCATCAACAACAGTGATAACTGAGGCTAAACATTCATGTGGTATGTGGGTCATAGCTACCAAACTGTTAATCTGTGTCCTAGCTGTTGTATAAGGGCTCTCCCTTCCTTCTCATTTGACACTGAATACAAAGTTTATATGCAGTGCACCACACCTTGTTTTGCATGTGCACCCAGCTGCTTATGCAAGTGACATGTATCAATAAAGTGACCTAACCAGGAATCCCAATTCCTGAACACATTGTGTGGGAGATTTTCTTTCAGCACTAGCTCTTTACTAACCCTTTTCCTTTTTCTCCCTAAATACACTCGACACCTTGACCACTTGGAATCTCGAGCATGTGGCTGAAATTCATGTGAAATATTTTTTTCTCCATGACCAATGCAACACTTAGAATTTATCTTGGATTTTGTTCCTTTATAACTACCTGACAGTAATTTCCTGGGGCAAATATCTAAACAAAAATGTTCAAAATCTCCTTAACACATTGGGTGCACAGCATCTCAAAGCCCAAGATGAAAAGGTCCCTTTCAAGTATCAAAGATGATGTCCCCTGGAGCATCATGCTGTGCTGCTTTTGCTCATTCCTTTGAAAGGCTCTATCAGGAAACCTCCTGTTATCAGTCACATGAAAAATACCAACTAGTCCCCAAAGCAGAGCTGACGTCAGAGGGACATTTAAAGGATCCATCTAAATGCAACTGAAAGGCTTGTTATAAATCACAGTGTAAAAGCACCCACATCAGACAAACACAGAGGAATTGGGGGCACCAGATATAACAAGATGCCAAAGTAGTAGGCCTAGATGTGGAAGCATGCTGCTCACCAAGAATTTTGCCTAGAGAAGAACATATTTGTAACTATGATTGCTTATTCTGTCCTCACAGTCAAAAAGTACACCAAGAAAGACTGAAAAGAGCAGCAAAGTTTACCAGTGGTGCAATGGGTACACTTAGATGTGTCTTTTCTTTGGCATTGTAAGAATTCAGCACTGACACAGACAAAGGTTGCATGCGTTTTAAGGGTCTGGATTGTTTCACTGCTTATGAATATGCATCAGGGAAACAGAAATTTTCTCTTCATGAACAGTGTTAGTGCATTTTTTCCATTGAATTCACGACATTTCTCAGCCACAGAGCTGAGGATACTTTGTGTCTCTATGTATAAACTTTCCAAAACCCAACTTGTGCCATGTTGCCAGTTCGAAAAGGAGCTATTTACCACCACCCTCTGGGTGCAGCCTGTCAGCCAGGTCTCCACACACCACACAGACCACTTGTCTAGGCTGCAATGCGTCAGGAGGCTGTGGGAACTGTATCAAAAGCCTTGGAGAATTCCGGGTAGAGAATCTCCATCACTTGCCCCACATTGCCCAGGCAGATTACTTTGTCATAGAAGGTTTGTCAAGCACAATTTATTTGCCCTTGGAGAATTTGAGCTGGCTTTTCCCAATCATGTGCTTCATTTGATTTGTGACAGCCTCCAGGAGGATTCATTCCATAACCTTCCTAGGGACTGAAGTAAGACTGATGGGCCTATAATTTCCTGGATCATCCTTTAAGTCCTTCTTACAGATATGGGTGACATACACCTTCTTCTAGTCTTCCGAGACAGCCTGTGATGGTTTGAAACTGTCTTTTTAATTTTTCCTTGCAAAGTTCAGAACAGAGAAAGTGAAAGAATGTAAATAAGTCACTATTGGGTGTAAGAAAGCAAAATAACGATTGTTCTAAACACTTCCATTGGATAGATAGAAATGTTTAAGAACTATTACCCAAAACAAAGTAGGCACTCTGCACATTCTGCGTTCAGCAGTGGGGGCAGTTGCTGGGCTGTCTGGCTGCTGTTTCTTCTTCTCTTCTGGCTGAAGATAACACACTGACCTTGGCAGCTAAGTTAGCAACTTTCTGCTTAACTAACTCTGCTTCTCTGTCCAGGGGGGTCTGGGGGGGAAGCTCCTGGGAGAGGGAGGCCCCTTTGGGAGGGTCCCCTTGGGGGGAAGCAAAGGGAAATCGGTTGTGCTTTTCTGTTGATTGTATATATTTGCAAATGTTGTGAATTTTGTATATTTGTACATATTCATTGCATTTCATCTGCTTGTAAATACAGCTTTTCATTTGCTTCCAGACTGAGCTAGCCTGGTTATTGTTGGTGGGGGGGAATTTCAGCTCACACTGACACACAGCCTCTAGATGCCATGACTTCTCAAAGATTATGGAGAGTGGCCTCAACAATGTCAGCCAGCTATCTTAACACCCTTGGGTGAATAACATCAGTGCCCATCAAATTGAAGGGGTCAAGCTCCTGTAATAGTTCACAAACCAATTCTTCCATCACTGACAGTGGGTTTGTGTTTGCATCAACCTCGATTTTTGTTCCCAGGACCTAGGGCCAAACAGTGCTGGTAAGGACAGAGGTGAAGAAGGTGTTGAGAACCTCTGCCTTTTCAGGGTTGTTGCTGGTTAATTCACCTCTTCTGGTGAATTCTGGTGGGTCAATATTTTCCTTCCAGAAACTTGACAGATGGCATGTGAGCTGCTATATTGTTCTTCCAATATATGTCTGGGTAGTTAAACTCACCCATAAGAACCAGGTCCTTCTGACCTGAAGCTTAAGTGATCTGAATATTGCTTTGCTGGCCTTATTGTCCTCATCTGGAGGTAGGTAGCAGATGCTTACTATAAGATCAACCTTGGAGACAACCCTCTCATCTTGAACCAGAGGCATTCAACAGGGCTTCCACAATTGCCATAGTTGACTTCTGTATATTCAAGGCTCTCCTCAACATAAAGCACAACTCTGACCCCTCCTCTTCTTCCCTACCTGTCTTTACAAAACAGCATATAGCCATCCCTCATGACCATCTAGTTATGTGAGTTGTCCCACCATGCTTCCATTTTTCCTGTGCTACCATAACTTTCTGTCTGGGCACAGAGCTCCAACTCCCCTTGTTTGTTCCCCAGCCTATGTGCACTGGTGTTCATACACTTGAGGTGGCTGGTCTTCTGGTTCCCATCCTGGGAGGCAGCTAAGGAGCATCTGACACTCTGGCAAGTCACCAGGCTCTGGTTGCCCTGGCTTATTCCTCACTTATTCCCCAGTTCATTACAATAGGGTGAAGCACTTTGAACTCCACTCCTTGAGACCTTCATTTTAAAGCCCACCTCATCAAGTTGGACAGGCTGCTGCCAAAGATTCCCTTGCCTCTTCTAGACAGTTGGATCCCATCCCTCCCTAACAGCCTATAGTCAATAAAAAATTTCTTGTCATAAAAGCCAAAGCCTTCACAATGGCACCATCCACAAAGGCAGAAAACAATTTGCATTATACCTCTATTTCTACTAGCACACTTTCCTCTAACTGGTAAAATGAAAGAAAAGGTAACTTTGTCACCAATACTTTTTGCTTGCACCCCCACAGCTTTGTAGTCTTCCTCAATTCTGCCTGGGTTCTGCCTTGCGATATCATTTGTACCCACATGAAAGTAGCAATGGATGGCTGTGCTCTCGAAAAGTTGTGGCATCTCTCAGCAACATCTCAGATGTTAGCTCCCAGAAAGCAGCATACAGCTTATGACTCCCTTTGAAATCAGCAGATGGGTGCCTCAGTGCCCCTCAATAGTAAGTCACCCCCAGAAACACAGGCCGCTTCCTCTTGTGGTATCCAGTGTGCGCTGTTGGCACAGTTTCTCCTTGCAGGCCTTGCTTGTGGGTGTTTACAGCTGTCAAAGCTTCTTGCCTTGTTTTGGTTGTAATGCTGGAGGGTATGAACTGAAGGAGAGTCCTGCTTTTGTGGGTCACTGGGGCCCAAGGTGCCTCATTCTCTGTGGTGTCTGCCACAGGACCATGGTTCTGAAACCACTTATCTAGCTTTTTTTGGGGGCCTTCTAGTACTATGCAGCTTTTTAACTGTTTCTTGCAATTCAGCCACCTGACACAATAGATCATCAACCTTGCACACTTGTGCAGGCGTTTTCCTTTTCTCCAGGGTAAGGGTCTGGGAACTCGCTTCAACCTGCTGTTTGTACTGAAGTCTCCTTCCTTAGCAGTTCTGTCTGGGTGGAAGCACCAGACAACTCAGGGGCTTTCTCTGAAGAAACACCAACTTTAACTCTGAGGCAAGTGCCCACTGCTATGTCAGAGACACAGATCACTTCCCTGGGCTGTGGGCTTACAAGCAGAGTGCCTGGCCCTTCTCACACACCCTGCTGCACAAACTGCAGTTCCCTCCCCTTCCTTGTTTGTAGGCCCTGTTTGATATCATTCCCCAGCAGCACTCACATCTCCCACAGTTGCTCCTCACACTGCCCACACCATGCCAGCCTCTCTGCCAAGGCTGCCAGCTCCTGGCAGGCTCTCTGCTCTGCCCTGGGAGTCCTTGGCTCCAGGAACCCCCCTGTACCCCTTGATCCAGTGCCCAACCACAGGACTGACATCACCACAGCTGCGTGGCTCACTGCCTAAGTATTTACATTGTCAACCTGATTTTAAATATCACGCATGCTTCCTGGTGACATTATCAGCTGAATTTGATCTTCTCTGCATAAAGGGCCACTTAATAGGAGGAGGAAGTTTCTTCTTACTACTTTATTTGTGGTTAATTCTTATGTAAGAACTGGTGATGAATGTCAGCCTAAAGGAAGAAATCCTTTTTCGTACCATGAAATAAATTAATGCCATTGTCCCTCTGCCATAGTTTCCTATGGGTATTAATTCAGGACAGGAATATACACAGGAGAAAAAGCTTGTGCTTGTATTTTTAAGCCACAGTCACAGTAGTATGTAAAACATACAGTGAGTATCAGGATCAAATCACAGCATCTGTCTGTAAAGATTTGTTGGTATGGAGCTGTCACCCACATGGCTTCTTGTCTTGTATTAAACAAGACAAGTGCAACAGAGAAACATGAAAACTGTTAACAGTGCTGCAAGTCAGATGCAAGGGACAGAGAATTGAACAGAGTTTCTGAAGCTAGGCTTTGGATGCAAAATTTTATTTATCAACACTTCAAAAGAGAGCATTTTAAATTATAAATTTAAAAATGTAATCCTGTTTGAATTAAAAAAAAAATCATTCTAATGAAAAGCCAGATTTTACTTAACTGTTCCTTTTTATGTGAATATTGCTTTCTTATTAAATCAAATAAGGCACAAAAAACTATTGCTCCTCTTCTATGAACTTTTGTCTATTTTCAGAGGTCTTCTTGAACTAAACTTTACAGTTTGTGACTTTGCCAGGGACTTTCACAAAAGCCAATCCTGATTAGAGAAATAACCTCCCATCTGTAGGAAGGAACAAGAAGGGAAGAGTCCTTGAGTCTGTCTGACTTCAGATTTGGTTACAGATGCAATGCACGGATCTAAGGGACTCTCTTCCATTGACTTTCTTTGTCTTTCAAACTATTCAGCCTCTGCACATGAGATCTTGATGTCATATAAAGAACAGAAAGAAAAGTCTGAGGGGAAAAATGGAAGTTTCCCAAGGCGATGGCATACAAGGAAAGAACATTATCAGTGTTAGGTTTGTGGCACCAACGAAGTTGCCTTTTCAGTGATCCCTTTTACTACTTTTTACTACTGCTTACGTTTAATACCTAACTCAGGTCCTTAAAGTAGGCAGCCAGTTTATCTAAGTCTCCTACATAATCAGTGAAGAGTGTCAAGCTCCTCTAGAGGTGCTTCAGAGCAGAAGTCATACTTGTGAATCCTGAATTACTTTCTGAAAGAATGTCCTCTTAATAGTCTTCCTCGTTTAGGTACCTACATTAGGCCCGTAAGGTTAGAGAGTTAAGAATTGCCTTACACATCTTCTTCCCTGTATTTCTGCACTCCATTTCTATTGCTTTCATAAAGTTTGCCGAAGCTTGAAGTAGCCGATTTTATCAGTGCATTAACTGGTTCAACCACACTCTTTCCTGCTCTGATATTTCTGGTTGTTTGCATGTCTAAACAGCATCTCAGTCTTTGATCCTCTCTAGGAAACGTACACACTTTGATCTGACTATTTTTAGTACCTCATCTATGACCATCTTGTCCAAGATGAAAGATGTCCCCACCTATATAATATGGGATGACAATGCCTATGTATATTTGTGGATTGCTTACATACTGAGGTGTGAAAATTCCTGTGCAGGGGTGGCATATTGTATTTTTGTAATTAGAGACATGGTATGACTGTTACAATCTCCTGTATTTCACCCATATATCAGTTTATTTGCTTCTTGTAATTTGTCACACTTCAATAAAATCAATTTCTCATTTCTGAGAAGACAGCCTACTGATGAATAAAAACTCCAGTCTACTGCATGTCCTCCCTCTTGTGATTTGTGGGCACAGAAAACACTGATACGTTTTCTTTGCTGAGTGAAAACATTCTGTTATAAGTGACACTGAAGACAAGCCTTAAACTTTTTGAAGAAAAAAAAAAGATAATTAAATTCTTATGGAAGAGCCAGTAGATGAATCATATGATTCCTTGTCAATGGAAACAGTCTGCACCAACAGACAGCAAAGAGTGTAATCACCATTTGGGGATCAGAAAGAGATACAAGTGAGGAGGCTCCAGAAGCTGAGAGATTGTTCCAGACACATTGGGTCTGCATCCAGCCTGTAGGTTATAGTATGGACCACAACCAAAGCTTTTAAAAGTGACCCTGTCATAACAGCTGGCAGCTACCCAGAGGAGAAAAGGCAGAAGGAAACCAGGCTCACTTTGTTGCAGAGCAGATGTCAGCATCTCTCAGGAGGTCATAGAGATGTAAATGGCTGCAGAAAATACCCCAGCTACACAGCAGTCACTTTACAGTGGGAAATGTAGAATCTGTCATGCTAAGGATTTATAGAAGGGTAAAGACACACAATATACAGCAGAGTATCATATATTCAGGAATCCATGTCTCGGTCCCTTCAGAGGCAAAGTGAAGAATTCCCATGGTACTTCACAGGTTTTAGGGGGTCGCTCATGAAACCCTGGATGGATGCTATCCAGCCATCCTCCTACACAGGAATTTTTGTTATTCTTAGCAGGGATTACTCATGTTACTAGGATGCAAATCTTTTTGGACATTTAGGCAGGAATTCTGTAAGAAACTACAAGGTAGGAAAATCGAAACCTGGGTTTTGTTTGTTTTGGGTTTTTAAATTTCCTTTATGGGTTACATAATCTGAAACACTTTGAGACCTGTGGATGAAAACTACTAAATAAGAACTATTATCACTAGGTTGGATCCAGAACCAAAAGTTGTCAGTTTTCTAGTTCAGCCTTACTTGTGACTGTAATTATATTCTCATCAGAAGGGTTTAGCCTAAAATGGCAGAAATCTCCTACAGATAATTCAGACTATTTCAGTGCTGCTCTACTGGAAATTCTGGCTTTACCCGAAAAGCAAGTTTCAGAGTCTAGCCTTACCTAAGCCTATGCATGTCAGCATAATTCTTCATGGCTGCATTTGGCTTTTTAAGAGTTAGAATGCATGAAAACAGTTTGCTATTAAAACAGTTGTTTTCCTCTTTACTACAAACTGAATAAAAATAAAGCAGGTACAAATGGACAGTTATAATTTCAAGATGATTAGGTTTTAAAAAGCCATTCAGAAAATTATTTAAAATGTATCCCATATTCCTGTAAGACCAAAAATACTGCCCTCAATTCCATAACATACCAGGTTTTTCTTGACTGCTCCTTTTGGATAATTTTTTGGGGTTTTTTAGCATCTTTAATAGGCAAACTTCTGCTTCCTGACAGCATACCCAACATAACTAAAACAAGAAAGTGTATGTGCTGGCTGTTCTTTTGCTATAAGCTTCAGATCAAGCCTTTGATGAGAAAAACACATTCTCTTTCTGAAGTTGAAACACGTCAGCAAGTATTCATACAAAACACCTACTTTACTACCAAGAAAATCCTCTTTAAGATAGGGCTCTGAATTCACATTCTGAATCCAAACTGTGCATCACAGTCTGAATTTCCTAGTCTGATAGTGCTAATAAAATGCCTCCCAGTGACTAAATTCAGCCTTAATTTAGATCTGTCTGGCCAGAAGAGAATTAAGGAAACCCCACAGCAGAGTCTAACATGTCTCACAGCTTCTATGCTAACTCCAATATTGCCTCCACTTAGAAAGTAGCCAAGAAAAGGAGAATTCCTCAGAAAAAAATGTGTAAGAAGAAGATCAATGAATCCCCCCCCAAAGTAAGAAACTCAAGAGTAGTTCAGTTCTACATGATATTTCTTTTTATCCTCCACTGAACATATAACTCTAAAATTCTGACTTGTTTTATGATGTTCTTACTACATTACATCATGCTACCCTCTGTATAAAAACAATGGAATGAAAGCCTCTAATTTTAGCTGTCATAAATTAAAGAATAAATGGCAGCAGAAGCTTTCACTTATAATTGCAGGATTTTAGGTAGCTACAGAAAAAGTTCTCTATTCTATATGTGAACAAATGCTCAACCATTTAAGCAAAACTTCAGGACCTGTAAGTTGTGTATGCTTAAGAGTTAATGGTGAAGGTGCCACTATGCTCAGAAATAGAGCCGACTTTTCCATGTCACATTCAGCTTATTAATAACCCAATTATTTCTGTCGCAATGGCACATGTCTCTCTCTGCTTTTTGTTATCATTATGTAACTAGAATTGCTTTCAGAATTGCTTTTGGCTGAGCTTGAACAGGTAAACTATAAGATTCAGCTAGAATCAAGCTTTACACTGAAATGCTATTGCAATTCAATAGATGAATGTTGAGTGACATAGAGTATGCAATTATGCAAGAAGACTCTTTGCAACAAGCCATCTTGGAAGCACTTCTACTTGTGAGAGGATTTTTTCATGTTCTGAATCTGAATATATTAAAAAGCTTGTAATCAGTTAATAGAGGCAAATCTGCAATTCTTAATTCTGAATATTTTCTGTAACGAGATGAGTTCTCAATTCTTGTGATTAACTTACAAACAAAGCCAAGTACAAGAAGCTGGTTCAGAAAAATCAATGCAGGGAATCATTGCCAGTTTTCTCATAAATATTTCTTTGTCCCTTAGAAACCACTGAAATTTACACTTTCTTTGTTATGTGTTGTATGGGGCTATATGCAATTACAGCACTTCCTACATAAAATAACACAGATCTGAGTAAGAACTTGCATTAATGGATATAAAAAAGAAAAATGCAACTTCATGGCAAATTGCCAAAGTTGCCTTTATGCTTACAAATATTGCATCAATCTAATCTAATCTCTGCATTTACACATGTATGACAATCATGCTGCAAAGCTGCTTTGTTTAGCTGTGTATTTTCATGACCTTGAAGCTCAGGATAATCTGTTTTATATTCTATTTAGTATCTTCACACAAGGATATCTACAATCATTATAAAACATCTCCAGTTGGAGGACTGGAGGGGAAAAAAAAAAAGGACTTCAACTGCTCAGTTTCTAAATTAAGCTACATCTGAAGTTAAAAATAGCCCTTCTGCCTGAAGATGCTATGCTGCCTGAATTTAAATAGCTTGCTTCTTTCCCTGACAGATAACATATATTGTGCTCTCTGTTGAAAAAAAAAAAAAGTCTTCTGTAAGGGGGCTACCTTTTCTTTAAGTCCAATTTCACCTCCCCTAAGATGACAGAATTAAATAGAGTTGGTGTTCTAACCAGGATGTGTATCAAATTTCCCATAGATACATTTCTCAAATTTTACTAAATAGACCTAAAAATATGCATGTGTATATGTGTGGCTTTTCCTACTTCTTTCTGCAGATTTTCTCAGGAAGATCTATAGTAAGAATATGTTGTCTGAAATGCAATCAGATTTCTGTAACACGTCTTAAAAGTGCCCATCCCAACCTCTTTTGTTTTCATTTACTTTCATATATATAGATTTCTAGATGTTTTTCATTGCTGATTCTAGATAAAAAGTATTAAATGCAATTATACATGCACTATACTTGAAATGACTTACTCTTTTTCCCCAAATCACTAAAGGGAAAAAGAGTAGAAACTTTTTTTTTGTTTCTCTCTGTGCCTAACACAGAGCCAGCATAAGGATATCCATGTTCCTGCTATCCATATTCCTGCTGAGATCAGAGGGTGAGTGAGCAGAATTAAGCTATTCAAGGCTTGCTTCTGCTACCCGTGTAAAATAACTGAAGCACTGGCTTTATACTGCATGCAGACCAGAAGGTAAAAGTTTTTTTAAGCCATACAGCCCCTTCTTGCTGAAGCAGGGTAGTTCTTTTTGTTAAAACTTCTAGTGCTCCAGCCAGCACAGTCTTAAAAGTTTCAAGCACTGTATCCATGCTCACCCCTGGGAAACTGTTTATTTTCCTCAATATTCATTCTGAATTTACTGTGCCTTAATTTCATCATTTTATGAGAATTAAAATTAATCAGATTCACTTCTGCATTTTAGGCAAGAAAATAAGAAAGGCATACTTCTCATGTATGAAAATGAAACTTGAGTCTTGCTGTATTGAGACAACCCTACTTTTCCCTTCGTTGTTAAATTGCATATTTTATATGAGCACTCCCAAAGGAATAGCACAAAAAGGCTCAGGAATAAGCAAATGAAAGATGAGATGGATATAAGTACTTTTACCCCCGAGCCAGACTTTCATATTGCAGTCAATTTGTGGACTAAAAGCCTGAAAGATCCCTGAAAGCTTTATAAGCATCAATAATATTTGCAGTGATGTAAGCCACAGGCAATGATCTAAATTCTGCAGTCCCTAATTGAATAAAACACCTACTGAAGTCAATAGGAATTGCTCTCAGTTAAGCTGTACACTGTTTCAGCTCTGTAGCATTTTACATAATGTTAGTACAAGACACCTACAAGTAGTTTTATTTGTATACAGCAATGTTTACAAGATGCAAACTTCTGTGAAAGCAGGCAGGTCTGGAACACCCATATGTAGTTCAGTTGTGCAGTGTCATTGGAACCAAACTGCACTTAAACTGTGATGCCTAGTCAGTTTTTAGGGGAAGCTATAAGGCTACATTGACCTATAGGCCAGCAAGGTCAGTCATGCTACGGGGGGACTGGATTTGACTCAGATTTTACAAAAAATGGGAAATAAAATTAAATCCTTGTGAAATCAGATGTGAATGTCCATAACATGTATACTCATCAAAGTAACACGGTATCTCTAAAGAAGTTAACCCAAACTATGGCCTCAGCTGGTGAAGACCTACCAATAAAGAGGTAAATGTGCAGCAGAGCCCTATCATGTTACAGGGTAGTTTACACACGGGAACATGCATCAGGGCTGAGAAGGCTCTGGGACCTCAGCAATTCTGACAGTCCTTAGCTCTTACATTCCTTACTCAGCTTTATTACGAAGCACAGGAAATGAGAGCAACTTGTTGTGACTGAGGAGTCAGAGAACAATGAAGGTTGGTCTGCAGCACTGGCACTGAAGATGGTTTGGTATTGCTTCTGCTTCTGGGGAAGACAGGATCATGGCTGCCAGAAACCAATTTGCATTGCACTGTATCAGAGAGCGTCACAAACGCATGTAATAACGCTTGTAATGAGTCTCCAGAATCATGTTTGTGAGGCCTGGAGAATGTCTCTCCCTTCAAATGTGAACTACTGAGTCATCTTGTTCATGTAAGACAGACTGTATTCTCTTCCCAGAGAGCTCCTTTGAATCACTGTTGCTACCAGATAGCAGATGTTGCTCTCCAGGAAAGTTTTTCATACAAGCTCTGATAATCATGCAGATGATTTCAATTTGACCTTGTAACTGCAAGAGAAAAACAAGATGAACTTGGGGGCTCTCAGAGGACTGAGTGCTGTAGTACTTTGCATATCTAAAGTGACTAGGCCCTGAACAACATGACAACTCAAAACACCACACAAAGAATAACAGATAACATCCATAGTTTTATAAGGTAAACATTACTTATTCCCAGCTTACATATGAGAAGAAGCAAACCCTACAGTGTTTAGTGGACCTGTCCAACATCATACAGTAAATATGTAACAATTCACGAGTAAGTGAGCAGATGCTCAAAAGCACTTATGTTTCCCTGAAACTTAGAGCTTGTGCAATGAAACTCCAAGTTAAATCCTTTGAAAATAGACCTAAAAGTATAAATGGGAAGCTTTTAGTAAAGTGCTTTAAAATGCCCATCTTCTGACACCCACTTCTGTTTTAAAACACAGGACCCTTTCTTTCTAATTACATGTTCAAGCTGAACTTGAACATGCTCTTTAAAAGGGACATTGAAAAGTACTGCAATAGGTACTAAATTTCAGTTGTTCCTAACTATGCATACTTCTGGTCAAGCAACAGTAACTTTCCTTCTGCACGCCTTTATTGTGTTCCTGGATTGCAGCTTTGGATGACAAAGTGCATTTTCACCACTCTTTTTCAAAAATGCCCCTAGCTGGCAGTTTAAAACCAGCCATTTATATTTTAACTATTCCTTTGCCTTCTGGTGCCACTTTGACTAAGTTCATGCAATTAAATTATTTCTCTAATACGCTGAATACACACATTTCAGAGTTCACATCAGAGTTTTGGAGTTGTGTCACCAGATCCCAGATTTAACAGAGCTTATTCATAGAAGTCAGGGTCAGGAAATGCAGTAACAGCTCAGATTCCAAACAGCAGCAACAAAATACAGAACTACAGGGCTTTGGTTAGATAAAAATTAATTTGCATAAGCTCATTAGTCACTACAGTCAAGACTTAAAATGTACAGTGTTCCTTTAGGAGAGATGATGGTCATTAAAAAACAAAAAAAAAAAAAACAAACAAACAAACAAACAAAAAAACCCGAACAACATAACAGGTAATTCCCAATCATGAATAGATGAGGTCAGGTCTTAAGAGAATTAACCTCTTGATAGCAAAGGACACAGTTTAGGCTGAGCTGTCCAGGGCAGTGAGAGCACTGTTATCAATAAAGATTTGCTTGGTCATACACTACATTTAGAAACTATTGTTCACTCCATGATTTTTCACCTTTGTTTATTTTTTGCCTTATTTGTCTCAGTGGATGAGGAGTTTGGGCTACTAAACATTTTTATGTTACTGCATTTACCCAGCATGTCTCAGTCTTTCTAGAATAAGCACTGCTTCTCTTTTGCCATCCTAACTTGTCCTCCCATTCATATCTCCTCATTTTCCAGCCTATGGATCAATTTGTGCTGTTAATTCTTACTCATCATTTCTACACATTCAAAAGAGAAGATAAAGAAACAACAAAACTTCACCACTTCAACGTTTCCAGCAACAGACACAGCATTATAAGGGTTAAATTGCTCAACAGCACTCATACTATGTCATGAGTAAATATTGTATCTCAGACCTTAGTATTTGTCTCTATCTAACCTGTCCTGCTTGGTTTACCACCCCAAAGCCTGCATACCAGATTCATAGCAATACTTTAAGGAACCCTGTTTCTTCCTAGCTTGCTCCCTGGGCCTCTCTACTACTTGGTTAGTTTACTGTATTCCCAGTATAAGCAGTGTTAAAAGTTCCACCTAACTTCACAGCTTTGCTTTATTACATCCACTCAGTTTGCCTCCTGATTTCTTAGACTTGTTGCTGCAGAATTGCCTATCTACTGCATCACTCCTCAGAGCCACAAATACTTTGCCCTGATAGTTGACAGACATTTCACTGTGACCAACTCAATGCAAACTTTGTTCCTTTCTCCTCCTTTCAGCTTCTATCTCTCCTTCCTCCTGTCTGAAAGTAAATACTCCCCTCTGTATAACACAGTCACAGAGCATTTTCAAGTTGAAAAGAAACAGATGGAGAAGTAGAGAGATCAGAAAAAGTGAATAGAAAGATAAAGACTGAGGCTTGCTACCCACCATCTTCTCCAGAAAGGTTTTACCTCTTATTTGAAAACCTGCTTTACCAATCAAAATGCCTTATCTAGTTGTCATCATGTTATTTTTCTGTCATAAGACACCACCTAGAAGAACACAAAATTATCTTTTTGTGGTTTTGCTTCCTGGATTACAAATATGGTGGAATTACATGGAGAGCTGATAAACTAGGAATATGAGGTAATGATAAATTTTCTTTGAGCTTACAGATTTTTTACCCATCAGTGTAAGCATTTTACTGTTATTCATATCTTAAACTCCTTAGAAGTGATATCTAGAACAGAGATGTCAAAAACAATCTAACAATTTTTAGAAAGAGGAAACAGGCCTACTTTCTAAACAAACATATTTTCTCAACAGCCTGATGAAAACATAATTTTCAACTCAGATTAATACTCTCTCCTTATTCTTTTCTCTCTCACATATATACATCCAGACTCACAGCTGTGCTCCAGTTGTTTTGATAATGCAAAGCTCTCATAAACACATCTCAATATATAGTAACATCCAAAATTTAGTAACTGGAATTTACCATGCTAAATTAAATGCCCCAAATGTGTATTTCCACTGGGGAAAAGGGAGAGTCAAACTCAGGCTCTGTATGTATTTGCACTAAGCAGGAAATAGAGTGAAATAAATATATTTGCTTTATTCTGGTTAATATATGTCAGCACAACATGCAAGATTATCAGGATGTGAAGCACATGTGTAAGTATAAATATAATAAGCAGAAAATAGTAATTTTGACGAGACAATTACTATTTTCAACTTTGATACATTAGCAGTTTTACAGAAAAACAACCACCTCAATTGTCCCTTTCTCCCACGAAGTCAGCATACAAGCAAGAGACTGAACCAGCAAACACGCTCTTAACTCAGAATAATTCCAATGTGGTTCATTTAAAAACAACAACAAAAAACACTCTAAACCAACCACTTCAGTCATATATGTCGTAACTCAGCTTATATGTAAATGTTTCATAGAAACTTCTGCAGTCATTGGGAACTTTTGAATGGTTTGTTTTTAACCTCCTTTCCTATGTATTATTGTTCTCCCTTACATGCAAAAGAACCAAATTTGGGCCCATTCTGCAAGGCACTTATCACAATCTTCCAGTGATAGTACCAGTTCCAGAAAAGAATTCTGCAATTTGGGGGCTCTATTTTCTTATTGCCCACAGGTGAACAAAGAGTTAGCTTATGAGCCTGCAAGGTTCTATTTATTTAACAGACATATTTTAAAACCAACAGGAGCTCAGCATTTTCAATATGTTATCCTATAAGGGCTCAGCTCTGAATTTTCAGTTCCCAGTTGACGTGGCCTATTATATACATACAGTACAATGAAGACTATTCAGAACCTCCCATTTGCCTTAGAGGCAACCACAGTTAATGCTCTGTAATCTGCATTACAACACACTGTGGGGTTTTTTGGTTTTAATTAATTCTTCTGAAAATATTTTTTGGGCTGACTGGATGTACATGGTGAATGTAGTGGTGAGAAAGGCTGTGGGATGCAAAATTACAAAGAGAATAAAATCCTGACCTTTTGAATACGCAGCACTGTAAAGATTTCATTGTTCAAATTAGGCAAAACCTCTTTGCTATTACTAATTGCAAGGTCAGCTACATGTATAGCACAAAAAAAAAAATCGAAATGATGCTCAATGTTTTAAATAAAACCAGACAGAGCCATTAATAAAATAGAAAACAAAAAGCCTCACTTACCTCAATAGTTGTAAGCTGCTAATTTCATACTCTGCAAACTTTCACTTCCTACTAACTAAACAAAAGTTCTGCAACCTTGATGCTAGAATAGCTCTCAAATACATACTGCAGAATACCAAAAAAGAGAAAGCCTATGTTGTCCTTACTAGCAGGCATCTCTCCAGGGATGATTGGTCATTACCCTGGCAACCCTCACAAATGGCAAATGACGTCAAGAGAGTGGGAAAAAAGCCACTGAGAGCAGAAAGCACTATATGCATTATAGATAGTTCTGCGAATCCTTGCTCATATATGCATTAAATGGCTTCAGAAGAGCACAAGGGACCATCCATTTTGCAGAGATACCTCCTGAGGTGAATAAGAAACTTTCCAATATTTTTTCTTAATCAAAGCATTGGGAGCATCTTTAAGTCTTTACTTGAAGCAAATTGGTTTCTGATTATTTTAATAATTCAGACTGGGTTTATTAATTTTTTTTCATTTCTGTTAAAATTTCCCATTAAAATAGCTCCCAGTGGTATTCAGACAAGAGCGGGTGTATTTTTTGTTATTCCTTTTCACTTTATTTATTGTTTTGTGAAGCTACTTGTTGTTATATGTACTAATGTTAGCTCTTATGTCCTCATTTTCCCCTAACATTGCATTTGTACAAATTGTACGAGAGTTCTTGTGTTTATGCAGTTGTATTTAGTGTTACTGGTAACTATACTCTGCCTAAAGAAGACATGATTCTATCAAACATCAGAGAATGAATTAAAAAGCATTTTGCTATTTTTGCACAGCATGTTCCCAGTGAATTTGACCACACTGTGATGTGTATATCACAGAGCTAGAGAAATTTGGGTGTGGTTAATTCTTCCACAATTAGATGGAAAAAAAAAAATCACAAGTAAGATAAAATGGAAATTTGCTTTGAGACTCTTTACCATCTGTACTGCACTCTTCTTTATGCCATTAAGTAAAACAGAAGAAATTCTGAATATACCCAAGAAAAGCATCTTCCACTGCTGCTACGTGTGTCACCATTTACAATTCAGGATCAAGCATTCTTTTGTTTGCTCTTTGCTGGACCTTGGGATTTCTGGATTTCTAAATGCATGTAAGCCAACTTTCAAAGAGCACACTGGAAAGCATTAGCACTCAGATCATTTTAGAACCTAGAGGAAAAGGCATAATTGTCAGAGATTAAATAAGAACTGAGGAAGTGAACTGAGGTAGCTGCTCTAACCACTTAGCTATTATATAAGAGTTGGATGGGAACAGTTCTACTATGACAGCTGGGTTTTGTGTTGGACTCCTCATGAAAACGTTTGCTGTATTTGAACTCTGCTCTACTTCAAACCTGAAATAAAATAGAAGCAACCAGCATCTGCAGCTAGAATATTTCTGTACATAGCTGCCTAATTCCAATTAGTTACAACTTTTAGGAGTAAAATTTAGTACTCATTGAAATTTAGATGCATTCAAATTTAGGTGTCCTTGAAGAAGAGGATGGACAGGCTTCAGAAGCCCAGCTTGTTCATACAAGAATAAAGGCAAGAAACTTTGCCCACATCTAAGTTAAAAAATTACATCCAGGTCCCTCGAAAGTAAACAAACTATAAAGGTAGGAAGAATCAGTGTATTAAGTGCAGTGTACAAATTTCTATTGAAGAAATACTGTGAAAAATATGATCTTCTAAATGTAACAGAAGTACAAATCTGAACTGCATGAGTAGTTCATAGACTACTTCAGGAAACAATGGACTTGATGTAATAGAAAAATCTTTATCAGAACAGTGGCTCTGGAATAGGGAGATTTCCTTAGACACTGCAACTCACACACCATTTCAGGCAGAACATTGCTGCACTGCACCTGCCAACAGCCTACTGACACCAGGTGGCAATTAGCCTTACCTCTTGCTGTTGGCCAGAGTGGAGATCCGACTGAGCCTTGTCCAGATCCACAATTTGAAAGCACAGTAACAAAAATGAAGACAAGTATCTTCACTTGTTCTTTTTTCACTTGTTCTTTTTCCACTTGTTTCTAGTCAGTGTTAGATCTGTAGAGAATCACCATCTCTCTGGGATAAAAAATAACTAGATCAGCAGCAGGTCCCCTGATTGTCCTCCTGACCAGGGCATGGAGCAGAGATTTAAGGCGACCCAAGTTACTTAGTTATACTACTAGCTTGTTGGATGAGCTCTCACAAAATGTTTTCCCAGCTATGCAATGTGAATAAAGTTTATAACTTCTTTTAAAAGAGCATTTAGTGCCATGACTGAAAAGGTTTATAGACGAAAGAGCTTAGTTTTCATCATTTTCAAACTCTGCTCTCCCCCTGCAATCAGAAGGCAGTACACTTGTCATGACAATTTTCCAAAAAGGTTGAACGAACCACTGCAAATGACTGAATTTTATGACAAAGCAAATAATGAACATAAAGGATACTCAAAAGATAATGCTCCATTAGGTGTACTTTATTTATTTGCTAAAGACAACTCTTTTTAAATTATTTAAAATCTGGCTACATCACGCTAGCAAATGTTCTGCTGGATTCTGTAATTGACAGAAATAGCTCAATCTGAGCAAAGTGAAACATCACTATAACATTATCTCTGATATTACATTTTTCCTGACAGGAAGATGGCAAGCACTCCTTTATGCCACAGAAGACAAAGTCCACCAATATGTAGATGGCTAAAGAATGCTCTATGCTTCCCATAAATCTTGTCTTTGATGGTCCAAATCTAAGCTTCTCATTTTTTTCACAATTAGCCTTTGTAGAAACTTAGATCCAGCCACAAACTTTCTACCTACCTTCCACTCATTAACACAACTGAACAAAAAATCTTACCATCAGTGTTCCCAAACTTGCTTTTTAAGGAAAAAGGATGTCTGCCGTGGACATACATTGTATGAAATATTATTTGATGTAAGACCAAGAAGTTTTTTGGAAATTTACAAATCTTTCTGTGCTTCTGTAAGCAGATTGCCTCAACAGAACCTTCCTCTTTTTTCATCATATGCAACCCAACTTGCTTTTGTCTCAGCATGTGAGATTGACTCATGTGAATGTTCTGGTCAGCACAACAGGGACAAATCCAGTCAATAAATGGAAACAAGAGGAAGACACTGATGCAGAGATACAGTCAGGGAAGAAGGCCATTAATGGAGTCTTAGGAAGAGGCATAATGACAGAATCTCAGATCTAATTCACGACATTGTGTCAGCCATGCTGCAGAATATAACACTGGGTGCAAATCCTTAAAGAATCCTTTCCATATGCTGACATTTTCCAATACATTAGAAAATTAAATTAAAAATTGGCCAATCTATTAAAAAAAAAAAAAGGGTTGGAGAGAGTAATGATCCAAGAAGTAAATTATTACTGATTTTATTCTAAGTGATTCATCACAGAAAAGGATCAGCTTGCTTAAATCAATGGGAGTTAAAAGTCTTCAATATTTTCCTGGACCAACCATTTAAACGTTTGTGAAATACATTACACTACAGCATCCAGCCACTGAAACACACCTGTAATCACCTGGAAAAAAAGACAGTCACACCAGCCTTCTCCATACTTTCCAAGTTCTGTCCTTCCTTTTTGGTGTGTCTACTCCAACCCAGTCTTCAGCTGGGGAAAATGAGCTCAAGTTTTAGCAGGCCCACTGCACCACATGCCAGACAGTTACAGAAAATAATGAACAACTATCAGAACATATTATTCCTATAAAGGCCCTTACACTGTCATGTAAACATCAGAAAGGGGCGAGCAACGATTTTTGTTTCCTATGCTATGAATATAATTCTGAACAATATACCATTAAGCAAAATTTTCTTTTTTCTTTCTCTGTCCTTCTAGAGGACAGACATATGCCTTGTCAGATGATGCCAAACCCATTTGTAGTGTCCTTGTGGTACTCCATTAGAGATATTGCAGCTAGACTAGCTGATGTCAAGGATGCCCGTGTCGAAAGATAACAACATTCCTTTGTAAAAGAAACTACAGACTTTGAGCGTTCTCTGGCTCTTCCATGATTTGGCATTCACTGGGAACATTATTACAGTGAAATTTAGTGAGATAAAATAAGGAATAAAAAGTACTAACATTCAGAAAATGCAGACAGCTGAATATGAACACACTGCTGTTAGTATCCTTTAGTACTCAGTTTTAATCAAACTCATCGACACAGTCTGCCCTTCAACACAGATACATCCAAATCCAGCAATTCATTACTTCCACTCCATCTTTTTTTCCAGTTCCAGCATTTGCTGTCTAGCCCCTTGGTGACTCAGATCAGTCTCTCCTCACCTCATGAACTGTGTGACAAAATATTCCAACAGATGACAACCACCTTAGCTGAGAGAGGAGAGCAGCAAGTCCAACCATTCCCACACAAGATGGGACAAGTTCATATGGGCCACTAGAGACACATGCAGTCTCTGCTGACTTTACTTTCCAAGTTGGTGGTCAGCTACCAAGTCAGCTTCTGGGAGGTGACAGAGCCTCAGAATCCATACAGCATTAGAACTTCCAGAAAGCAACACAGATCTTAAGTGCCTAGGACTGGCTATCCCTATGCTAGCACCAGAGAAACTGGGTTGGCAGCTTTGTTTAAGCAGGTCTAAACAAGCCATTCTGAGATATATAGCTCAAAAGGCATGATTTCTTCTAGTTGCATTTCATGTTTGGATTCTTCTGTGTCTCTCAAAACCCAAACATTTCTGATCAAAGGTCTAGCTAGGATAAAGATATTCACACAGTCTGTGTTCTAGATGGATTATCTGTGATCAACTAACACAATATAGTTTAAGCTGCAACTTTATAATCTGAGAGCAATGAAAAAGTAGCATAAGCCTAGTTTCCTAGAAGCACTAAGACTTGCTCACATTAGTTTTCCCCTACCACAAGCAGTCCATAGTGCTAGATGTGGTCCTTTCTCTATTTTTCTTGATTGTTCAAACAAGGCAAGTATCATGACTGATAATAAAACCCTTCCCTAAAACCCTTCTATAACTAAAACGTTCAAGAAAATAATAAATACAAAATGCCAAGATGGTCACAGAGTGGTACTCTTATATGCTGTTCCTGTCCTGTGAGAAACAACATTCCTGATCACCCTCCTAGCCAGTGTTCCCTGTGCTGTAGCTAATTGTCATATAAAGGAGTAAATAATGAAGGCTACCCACACAAGTAAGCTGTCATATGAGCACTCATGGAAAGCTCCTCATCTGCAGATCTTGTCAAGTTCTGCACTGTACCACATCTGCTCCTGATGACACCTGGAAACACTGATTCCTCTCAATTTCACTTGTAAGATGTCTTGGGCCTGATGCACCTCTTGACTACAGTTCTGCTGCCATGAAATAAAAGAGACATTACAGTGTAAAAGTGGTAAAAGAGAAGAATCAGACTCCAAGATAACCATATAAACGGAAGAAAAAGGGATTACAAATTTTCATGTGATCTAAAAATCAGAATTCTAATAATAGTTACTAAAAATGCCATGAATTTCTCTATTACATCAGTTTCAATAATCATCAAATAATGCAAAGATCTCCCACCCCAGCAACTTTTTAAAATGGAGCACATTAATACAGATGTATTCTGATGCTGTAATTTCACAGCTGATATTTTTGAACAGGAGTAGTATGACTGCCCAGGAATACAGATTTTGTGTGAAAAAACATTCAGATAAAGCAATCCTAAGTTTCTCCATAAAAATCACTGTAGCCTGAATAAAAGCACACCCTTTCCTGCATCAGAATTCTTGCTGCAGTGCAATTGCATTACTCTACATACTCATTTTGGGTGATAAAGTTCATGGCATAGTAATGACCTAAACAAAATCAGGAAAAAGGTGACAGATCCAGTGCAAAGATGCCCACCCACCAAACACACTATTATTTTCCTCGCTACTATTTAATAATTAATTTTGTAACAGTCTCTTATTTGGTTTGTTGTGGGGTTTTTTTTTTGTGTGGGTTTTTTTTTTGGTTGGTTGGTTTGATTTTGTGTGGTTTTTGTTGGTGGTGTTTTTTTGTTGGTTTTATTTGGCTTTGGTTTTGGCTTTTATTTGTTTGGGTTTTGTTTGTTTTTCTGGTTGGTTGATTATGTTTTTTTGTTTGGTTGGTGTGCATTGTTTTTTTGTGATATAGTAACACATAAATCTAGAAAATCAAACCAGTACTTTGTTTTATGAAACACTGTAGAAATAATGTACTCCACTTTGCCTTTCAAAACCTGTTACGCTGATGCTGGCTGCCAGTGTCTCTGCCCCTGCTTTGCCTATGCCCTCTCCTGGCGGCAGGACAAACGTCACACAGAAATCAACATGGCTACATCACTATCTCCCCTGCACAACACACATTTCTGGATGTTGAGTGAAAGCAGCTTTCTGTAGTAAAAAGGCAAAGAAGATTCCAAGCTTCATGGGGCTCCAAAAAGGTAATTTAAGGTGTCACAACTCCTGTAAGGTCATTAATTAGCACACCCTTACGCTCTACTCCCAACGCCGCCTTATTTCATCCAATAAAGAATGCAGATGCAGAAACAGGGACTCAGGACCCTCCTCTCTCAGATGAGTAGGTTAATCAGCAGGTTGTCCTTTTGGATTCCTTACTTTTGGCTGTACTGAGCCCTGATTCTTAGCTGCATGCTGTCACAGTTTGAAACTGCAAGTGAGGCAACACAGCACCCTCCTGGAAAGCTGGGAATATGAATTGGAACCTTGTGAGGCTGAAGACCAAACATGTGAACAAGAAACAAAGATCTATACTCCATGCTACCTGCTCAGCTATCATAGTTGAATTCCCATTCTGGCAGCTGGAAGCACAGGGGATCAAAATGCCTCATATAATGTTAAGGCTTAGCTGACACAAAGATCTTCTGTTTATCAGGCTAAGCTGGTTTCCCAACTGTAAGGAGCTTTGTTTCTACAGATGAGAGGTACCAAGCCAGGTCAGGTTTGGCCCAGCTGCCAAATGAATAAGCCCTACAAGAATCCAAAGTGACTACAGAGCAAGCACCAAGGCTGAAACAGCAAGTTTTGCCAGATTTGAGGCAAATGAGACATATGTACATAAGAGGCTCATTTGAGAAGGCCAATACAGGCACACTTAAGTTCTGGACATGGCTGGCTTAGCCCTGCAGACCTCCTACCTCAAAACAAATGTGCTGTACCACCTTCACACCTAAATTCACAGCTTTATGAATTCATACTATGCCTGAACTAAACAAGGAAAGTGGTCCAGAGTGCTTCAGTTTGGCTTCACAGGAAACACAGTTCAGAACAATAAAGCAGCACTAATACTATGTTTTGTTTTTTTTCTCAGTTCCCCAGTGTATCCTAGCTGCTGCATGAATTCTCTTTATTTTTTCCCACCTCTCCAAAAACAAGTCAGGCCATGTCCTAGTGATAGAAAGTTGACTGTACATTAATGGCAAACACCATTACCTCTTCCTTCACTCATGAGCTAAAATAAAAGTGACTCATGGGTCTTTTACAAAAGGACAAGTTAAACACACCAGCTCCAAAAGATTTTGGAACACATATTCCCCTGACTGCCCTGCTGGAGTCATGAACAAATTTCAGAGGTATCTCCTCTCCTCAACATTTTCAACCACAAGGTGCAAACATCCTCTGCAGCTGTTGCAGTTTCATAAATCCAGGTTTAAGGTGCCTGTCGTTAGAACATTTTAGATGAAACATAATTCAGTGCTTGGATACCAGCCTGAGGTAAGAACCTAACCGTCAGATATGGCAATGTTGAGCCCCTTAGTAAGGTTTAGTATTTAGTTTGTGCTCCAGCTTGTTCTCTGCAGAAGGAGAATAACATTTCGTTTATATTCACAACATCCCTACATGGAAGTATTAAAATTGACAAAGCGCCCAAGTACTTTAGCAAAGAAAGAGGAAAGTTGAGAGATCATATCATGCAAAGTTCTTGAATAAATGAGCATTAATTATGATTTTGTTTTTTCATCTTTAGATGCTTTGTCAGTTTGCATAAATATAAAGACCTCTCTGGAAATAAGAAAAATAAAACCTTTAACATGCATTTTGCAATCAAGAAACAATGAGGGACACAGACACTATGAGTAACCCATTGTCACAGCTAGTCTGCTGCCACATCTAAAAGCAGCACTGTGAACTGGGAGAGTGACTGGCAGTTGTATGGCACTACCCAAAAGCAATAGGCCATCAGCCACCCAATAGGAAAGTGAAATTTGTTGAGATACAAGAAAATCATTCAGTTCAGATACATATCACTTTCCACATTACTTTGTACTACAAAAATGGTGAATGCACTTGCTTGAAACAATTACATCTGAATGAAGTTTTTAAAACCTCAAAGCAATAATCAGAAGGCTTCAGATTCTGCAGATTATCACTGATGAAATGAACTTTTGCTTACTAGTAAGCATCATCATTTGGTGTCTTGATTCATGACTGTTTTAAAATGATTCTTCTGTTTTAAGTTTTCCTGTGGACAATTCACATTAGCGTCTGGCTTTAGAGTGATTATATCCAATGCCCCACACAGTAAATCAGCATGTGATATTCCAATGATAAGCATATACTTTGCACTACACCTATAGCTCCTGTCAAGATACAATGACCATTTGTACCAAGAGAGGAACCTCAGTAAAATGCATTCATGTTTTTATCTACTTTAATTTTATAACCCTTGCTTTTGAGAAAAATAGGGAAAAATATTTTTAAAAAAAATCACTAAAGTATTTGGATATGTTTGTGGACAAGACTGGCAAAACTCTAGCTTTTACCTGGTCTTATGCAAACATAGGAGGATGAGCAGGATTTCACTGAAATAATCTCAAATTTGTGCCTCTTTAAGGATGGACTCTGCTGAAAAAAGATGCCCGGAGTCTATTTCTCTTGTACACTGAACTCTGTAAGGTTATCTGTACTGCTGTCAAGCAAAGTCACTGTAAAATGTTACCCAACCACAGCAATGATATTCTACACACTTGCCATTGGTGTAAAAGGCTATAAAAATGCAAGGCAGAGAAAAGGAAGACCTAGGGAGTTGTCTGTCTGAATCTCCTCCCCCATACCCTCCAGGCGTCTTGAGGATTATACAGATTGGGTTTTATTTCCTTATGCTTGTCAAATCCTGACGCTCTTAGATATCAGCCTGATTTCCAGTGGGCATTTTCCTGCAGGTCTTACTATCAGTCCTAGTCAGCCACGGGAGCAGTAACGGTGAGTCAAGCAGAGGCACGCCCTCTCTCCATGCCTCTCACAGCCACAGGGCTCTTCTACCCTGGCACACGTTTTCTGATGGCATAACCAGGAACTCTTCTGTGTTGAAGAAATACTGCAGAAAAATAAAGCAGCAGAATGCTGTTTGTTTCTGGCTTCCAGATGAATCATAAGCCGGTCTTCTGCAGAGAGCAGGATCTGGCTTAGAGTGTCAATTATCATATGAATACAATGAACCATTACTACAAAATAAAGCAGGAGCTAAATGAACATCCTCTAGCATTGTAATTCTGAATTTTCTAAGCTGCTTTTCCCATCTGCAATTAATTCCTCCTCCTCAAACAACTCTACCTTGAGTATTAGTGCCACATACTGGAAATCATGATAACACATTAACTTTAAAAGATTTCATAACACAGAATCAAGGTGCACTGGCTTTGTGAAACAGCCAGGTTTTTTTAGCGAAGCAGCAATATTTGTCTTCCTAATGCTATGTAATTGAATTGTATCATATATCGTGCAAAAATTTCGGGTTTATAAATTGCACAATAAATGTATGAAGTTTGCTCATTAAAGAAACAAAACGTGTGTCAAATTAAATTCCTTGCCCTTGAAAGCCATTAAGTCAAGTAACCTTCTGATATTCTCCATAATTGTGCTTTACAAAACCCCAAACGTTTTTCCCTTATTGTTGGATTTTACTAATTTTTTTTCCTTCTGTGTGCGTTTCGATTCAGGATGAGATTGCAAGGGCAACTGCTAGGAGCTGTAATCAAAGCACACACATCTGGGCTGCTTTTCTTCTTCATTCACATAGTTTCCTAAAATTTGTAATTATCTGTTCTGTCCAAAACAGCTTTACGAACTACAAACATGAGTTTTATCTCTCTTCTTACACCACTGATTACATTTAAATAAGGAGATATGATTGAAACTTAAACCACAATTTAGAAAGCACCCACCGCTTTGTAGGAAGTTCTGAACTCCCTATCGAAATAGACAAAGCAGGACTCAGCACTAATTTTTGTCTTATGGTGAAATATAAGGAACACTTTTATATTAATTACTGTCCAATAGTTCATCTATATTAAGATTACTCATTATGCTGTATGTCTTTATAGGGAAACGTGAAATGTCATTCTGTTATGCTGACTTGGAGATTTCTGCCATAGTATTACAGAAATAAGCTATACATCTCATGTGAACTTGAACACTTATGATTACAGCAGGCCACAGAAAAACAGCTTCCCATCTCCTCCAAATAACCTCATACAGGAATTCAAAAACATACACACAAGGAATGCTTGCAGTTGAAACCAATTCTCCTGTGACACTAAGCGCTGATTACACCTGAGGTCTCTTTGTTGTCTCCTTTAATTCTTGTAATTTTAGATTCCCCTTTCTTGTTTTTTGGCTGAACACCCTGTTTGGCTGTGAGCTGAGGCCAAAAATCTGAGGAGATCCAAAAATCACAGAAATCCTAAGTACAAGTTCAACTGCTAAACTGGCAGCTATGCCGGCAAACCTAAAGTGCCCAACCTCATGATCTGAAGTGCAAAGGAGTGCCCCAAGTGAAAAAGGTAGAAGACAAGGCTGGGATACCCAGATATACTGAAACGCGTTTTATTCTCAGTGGAAGAGCCCGAAGAGCAGTAACACTTGTAAGGGGACAGCTCAGTTAGAGAAGGCATAGTTGCAATAACTGCAGCTCCTTTCCACAGCTGGCCCTTCTCCTCCAGAGACTCTCTACTCACGCGACTCCTCCGTATCCCCTCAAGCAGCAGCAATCCCACCCCGAGAGAGTTCAAGAGGTTCCGAAATACATTTCCTCTTTCAACTAAACCCAGCAGCCTTGCCCTCAACACTGCCCACCTTCTCTGCCTTCCCAAGTCTCGCCAGCCGGTTCCTCACACCTTACCGCTTTGCCACTTTTCTCTCCCTATTGCTCCCCCGCGCCGCAGCCACGCCTGCTCGCTCCCTTGCCCGCCCTCCGATTCCTGCCTCAAGATTGGCTGTCCGCGGCATGGACCCGCCTTCGTCCAGTCGCGATTGGCCCTCCTGCTCGAGCGGCGGTTCGGCGGGGTGCCGCTCGATGGGCGGGCTAAGTGTTCGCCGCGCTGCTATTGGCGGGAAGGCGGCGGCCAGCAGGTTAGGTTGAGTCGCGGGCGGAGTGCTGGGTCAAGTCGCTATTGTTGCCGGATCGCTGAGGAGAGGAGCCGGCAGACACCAGGGCCGGGCGGCGCGGGCCCAACAGCAGCCATGAGCGGCGGCGTGTATGGTGGAGGTGAGTCCGGCAGCGCCTCGCTTGCGCGTCTGTCCGCACGCTCCTCCCCTCCCCCGCCCCGCGACCGTTGAGCTCGGCGCCGACCTCTGAGGCGGCGCGATGAGCCTCCGCTGGGCGCTTCCCGCCTCCCTGCTGCTGCCTGAGGCCCCGAGTGCGAGGAGCTGCGGCCCTGCTCATCCACAGCTCGGCGGTGGGGCCGGAGCCCTCCCAGTTCCCTCCATTTCTAATACGTGGGATGGCAGCATGCGTGAGGAAGAGGAGACGGTTGCAGGCCTTGTTTGTGGCCCTCTCGGCGCCGTCCTGCTGGGACGCTTCCCAGCCAAACCGTGATCGTGAGCTGTGTTAGTGCTGCTCAGGTGCAGCATGGCCCGACAGGATCCCGTGCTTTTGAACCTGGGGTGTAGTTTCCCCCCCCCAGAGCACTTACGCACAGACTTCACGAGGACCAAAGTAGTTTTGTTTCAGACTGCGTTTTTTTGAAGATGTGCAGAGCACCTCAGTGAGGCTCGGGGCCGCAGGGATGAGGGTGCTTCATGCTGTGGCAGCCTTCACTTACAGAGTTGGTGTTTTGAGACCCACCTTTCTAATTCTGACAATTCCCAGGAGGTCTGGGCTCACCTGGCTTCATGTGGCTGTCAAGTGAGCACTTTTTGAATGCTTTATCTTGTGTTCCATTTAGATGTAACTATGTGCTCCGACTTCTGTTAAAATTCCCGTTTTATTTACGCTAAAGGAATGTGTTGCAACGACCAACTTACAGCCCATCTGCACTCTTCTAATAGCTTTCCAGTAGCTGGAGTTCTGAACAGAGATTTTTTTTCTTTTCTTACCTTCAGAAAGATACTTTGAGTTACTTTTCTACTTTTGCAAGTAAAACAGTGAGTGAGCAAGGAAAAGTGAGGATTGTAGTAGACTGCAATAATCATTTACCACCTCTTTATTAATGATCTTTACAGATGAAGTTGGGGCTCTTGTTTTTGATATTGGCTCATACACAGTGAGAGCAGGCTATGCCGGTGAGGACTGTCCAAAGGTGAGAACCTGTGTGGCTCAATGGAAACATGACTTAAATTTATGCTTTTGGTTTGGCTTGTTAGTTATGAGTTTTCAGAACATGCTGAATTTTATTTTAACTGTATTGTATAAGGAAAGCTCTGAATTCATAACTGTGATGGTTTGAAACTGTCTTTTTAATTTTTCCTTGCAAAGTTCAGAACAGAGAAAGTGAAAGAATGTAAATAAGTCACTATTGGGTGTAAGAAAGCAAAATAACGATTGTTCTAAACGCTTCCATTGGATAGATAGAAATGTTTAAGAACTATTACCCAAAACAAAGTGGGCTCTCTGCACATTCTGCATTCTGCAGTGGGGGCAGTTGCTGGGCTGTCTGGCTGCTGTTTTCTTCTTCTTCTCTTCTGGCTGAAGATAACACGTACTGACCTTGGCAGCTAAGTTAACAACTTTCTGCTCTAACTAACTCTGCTTTCTGTCCAAGGGAGGTCTGGGGGGAAGCTCCTGGGAGAGGGAGGCCCCTTTGGGAAGGGTCCCCTTTGCGGGGAAGCAAAGGGAAATTGCTTGTGCTTTTCTGTTGATTGTATATATATTTGTAAATGTTGTGAATTTTGTATATTTGTACACATTCATTGCATTTCATCATAGATTGTAGATTCTGCTTTGTAAATACAGCTTTCATTTGCTTCCAGACTGGGCTAGCCTGGTTATTGTCGCGGGGGGGGGGTGGGGGTGGAATTTCAGCTCACACTGACACAACCAAAAAAATAACCTAAAACATCAAAGTTCTCATATGCTGCTTACCTTTTATCTTACAGGTTGATTTTCCAACAGCCATTGGTGTGGTCCTAGAAAGGGACAATGGCAGCACTCTCATGGAGATAGATGGTGACAAAGGCAAACAAGGGGGCCCAACTTACTACATAGACACCAATGCCTTGAGAGTTCCAAGGGAAAACATGGAGGCCATTTCACCTTTAAAAAATGGAATGAGTATGGTGCTCTGTCTTTTTCTACCTGTTCTTAAAATAGCAATGCTAGGCAGAAAAAAGACACAGCTTTCATGTAAATAGGTCTGTGTATGGCACAGAAGTTGTAAGAATGGGTACCTGACTCACAAATTGTGTAAAGTAGAGCTGCTTATAGTGTTGGTGGGCTTTTGGCATAATTCTTGACATACTGTGGTTACAGAGGAAGAGAATCCTGCAGAGCTCTTAAAGTACATGCATGACTGCTAGGGATAGATTTTGACTAAAGAGCTCCTTCATAAAAAAGTATTGGAAAACTATTATGTATTTATGCAGTTGAACATAACTTAGAAGAAACTAATCTGTTCTCTTCAATGTTATTGCAGTTGAAGACTGGGATAGTTTCCAGGCAATTTTGGATCACACTTACAAGATGCATATTAAATCTGAAGCAAGTTTGCATCCTGTCCTTATGTCTGAAGCACCAGTGAGTAAAGCAGCTTTGCGTTTTGAAAAGTCTTAATAGTATCTTCTTGCTGACTCTACAGACATTAGTCTTGGACAGGTCTGATACTGGCTTGTAGGTTACAAGTATTAAAAGTCAGCTACAGGAACAACAATTTTAAAAAACTTTTGCAGGAGTTGTATTAGAAAGTGTTTACTATGTGCTGTTGTTTTTCACTTACCAAAAAGAAGTAAAAATAAAAAAATTAGTAAGTCTCCCTTAAGTGCCTTGAATAAAACCAAAAAGATGGTTAGATATTACATGGATCTCCTCTGGAGTGGGTTCAGAGGAGGGCCAGGAAAACGACCACAGGGCTGGAGTACCTCCCCTATGGGAACAAGCTGTGAGAGTTGGGGCTATTCAGCCTGGAGAAAAGGTTTGGGAGACCTTTTAGCTGCCTTCCTACCTGAAGGGGGCCTGTAAGAAAGGTGGGAAGGGACTTTTTACAAGGGCTTGCAGTGACTGGACGAGAGGAAATGGCTTTAAAGCTTGAGGAGGGCAGATTTAGACTAGATATTAGGAAGAAATTATTTACAGTGAGGGTAGTGAGACACTGGAATTGGTTGCCCAGGGAGGTTGTGGATGCCCCCTCCATGGAGATGTTCAAGGCTGGGTTGGATGAGGCCTTGAGCCTGGTCTAGTGGAAGGTGTCCTTGCCCATGGAACTAGATGATCTTTAAGGTCACTTCCTAAACCACTGTATGAATCTATGTTAAGTGTAACTTAATACATAATAAAATACAATTGAAAACCTATCACTTCATTTGACTTACTACTAATATTATGTGGTAGAGAATAATATGTATAATGGCAAAGTGTGAATTTTTCTGACTCAGTTTCAGTCAATGGCCCTGTGAGGTGATGAAACGAATTTCTGGAAGAAAATGGGGACAAGGTTCAGCGTTTGAAGGGCAGCTCTTAAAGTCAGAATACAAGAGGCAGACATGCCATACAACAATTGTGCCATTCTTTAATAAAATCTTAGGAAAATAGTTTCCCTTACTCCCTTGTATTGAATGGTGGAGAATGGTGAACTTGCAATAGTTGTTTCATTTTTTAAATGGGTGGGTGGGTGTTTGAATAGAGGCTCCCATTAATACTAATCTTACAGACCTAATCTTACTTTAATGTATGGCTTGGAAAAAAATTCTTCAGTAATGCACAGGATATTTGATGTGTATCCTGGCTTAATTGCAAATACAGTAGAACCATAGGAAGATACCTTGGAAACTGGAAAATCTGGATGTATTTTTCTTTGAACTGGGCAAGTTATTTCATGTGTCTTTTTTTCCCTTGTAACATGGAATGTTGTTTTACAGAGTTTAGACTGATACTGGAAGAACTGTCAAAGTGTAAAGAAATCTCTATTGTAACAGTAAAACTGTACATCTCTTAATTCTGTGATAAGTGAGCATTGATGTATTGTTGTAGAGCTGGATTTTAAGAAGGCTTTAGTGAAGTAAATTGCTAGAATAATCTTGATATGATTTGGAACTGTGGCTGTAATAATTCTAATTACTTCTTATTGTGTTAGTATCTTTTTAGAGTCCCAATAATCCTCAAGAGAAATGTATCTTCCTTTTGGTCACTTATTTGTGGGTTTGTTTTTTTTTTTTTTATTTTTTCTTCTAGTGGAATACTAGAGCAAAACGTGAAAAACTGACTGAGCTGATGTTTGAACACTACAACATCCCTGCTTTTTTCTTGTGTAAAACAGCTGTTCTAACAGCGTATCCTTTGGAATGCTTCACCACTTCCTGCCCTCTGGAAGATACAGTAAACTTATTCTAAGCACTTCCTAGTATAACAGCATGTCTAAATTTTCTTCTTTCAAATTAATTTTCCTGTTAACATTTGAGGAGGAAGTAAACAAGTTCATTTTCCAAACTTTAAAGATTTAGAGTTCAGTTTTGAAGTTTGCCCAATCTGTTTTCCTTGGGGTGATGTCTTTTTAATCTTTTTCTCATTGTATAATAAGGGTAAGAATAATATAGACCTGAAATGGTGTTGTCCAGACTACTACATAGAGTAATTAGAGCTTGAAGATTCCATGGCCTTAATTAATATTTGTAATTATTTTAAGATAATGTTTCCATCTTCAGAGTCTAAATGAGTTGGATATACTTAGAGCTTCCTGCCTTGTATTGATATGAAGTCTCTCATTATGCCCAAAACATAAGCTAGTTCACAAATGGAAATTAAATGCTCCTCTCTTCATGAGGTTGTGCACATCATAGAAACACCAGAAAACAAATCCTTGGTAGAGCTAAGGAATAACATACCAATATCCTCATTCCTAATTGTGCTATAATTGTATGGCAGTGTTTGTTTTTTTTTTTCTAAAGTGAAAATTACAGGATTTTCCTTAATCATTTTGACTAGTTTTGCTAACGGGAGATCTACAGGTCTTATTTTGGATAGTGGAGCAACACACACTACTGCTATTCCAGTGCATGATGGATATGTACTTCAGCAAGGTAAAAAATTTCATAGGTAACAACGTTGTAGTATGAAGGTTGAATTAGCTTTCATTCTGCTTTTACAGTTTTTATAATGTTTTTGAATCTGTGTATCTACTGAAATATGGGTGGGAAAAAGCTCCTCAGAGTAGTCATTGACAAGTAGTTTGTTGGGAGTTTATTCCTTATTTCCAAGCTTTCCAGGTTGGTGGGAGTTTTGTTTTCTTGTTCTCTTTTTGTCTTTCTAGGTATTGTAAAATCGCCACTTGCAGGAGACTTCATTACTATGCAGTGCCGAGAGTTGTTTCAGGAAATGAACATAGAGATAATTCCTCCATATATGATCGCTTCAAAGGTGGGAAAGGAACTTCATTTAGTAAGCATTTGCCTGGGGGAGAGGCTTAAATGGTTAAGTGATGATCATGTTTCTTACAATCTCAGGAGGCAGTTCGTGAGGGGTCACCAGCAAATTGGAAGAGAAAAGAGAAGTTACCCCAGGTCACTAGGTCCTGGCACAACTATATGTGTAATGTAAGTAGGTCATTTCTCCCACTCTCAACCCCCCCCCCCTCCACGAGTGTCCCATAATGAGGTTCTGTTTACAATCATATCAGGTTTTCCTCTTGAACTAGAAAATCTCGAAAAAGCCAGTATCAATTCTATCAATTCTGTCAAATTAAAGACTGAATTTCTGATAAATATATTATTCTTAACTCCATAGTGTGTCATCCAGGATTTTCAAGCTTCTGTCCTCCAAGTATCAGATTCAACCTATGATGAACAGTACGTCACTGTTTTTCCTTCTGGTAAAATTTTCAGTTGTGCATGTGGTGATTTAGTCTGTCTATTGCTGTTGGCCGAGTTTATTACAGAATAAGCTTTTCAGATAAAAACTGTTTATTTCTGAAAGCAAAAATAGGTGATTTTTTTAATTTAATATTCCAAGATGCATGAGATCATTATTATTGGAAGTCTATGTCCTATCAGTCAAAACTTCATTTTGTAGTGCTATTTAGGTAACTTAACAGCTTGTTTATGTACCAATTCAATATGTCACTGCTCCAGGGTAGCAGCACAGATGCCAACGGTTCATTACGAGTTCCCCAATGGCTATAATTGTGACTTTGGTGCTGAGCGCCTGAAAATTCCTGAAGGATTGTTTGACCCTTCCAATGTAAAGGTAAAATAACAATCCTATGTAGTAACTGGAAGACTTTAAATTGCTACATTATCACATGGCTTCCTTTATGATGCTCTTAATTCATTGGTTTGTATGTATCTATTTACTCTGTGTGGTTCTCTTGGGGATATAATATGCCTGGGTTGTATTAGGGTTCAGTAAAGCAAAGGATGAATTATATTTCAAAAATGGATGGTGAGGAGTTGAATGGGAAAATAAGAAACTTTTTTTCCCCCCTTCCCTAAAAAACGCCTAGCTTCTTCTCTAGTAATCCTTATCATTTCAACTCATTTGGGGCTTTTATGTGCCTTGCTCTTTTGAAGTGATGATGTGTAGATTACTAATTTTAATTCCAGGGTTTATCTGGTAATACAATGTTGGGTGTGAGCCACGTTGTCACAACAAGCGTTGGAATGTGTGATATAGACATCAGACCGGTAAGTATTAGTCAGACATGGATTATTTTAAGGCATAGATATTTTTGTCCTGATAGGATTTTTTGGGGGGACTAGGGAACTGTTGATAAAGATATGTGGGTTTCCTAGGATAATGATAAACACATTATAATAATTCTTTTAAGTATTCCATATTTGTATGTAGGGATATCTGCAGTTACTAATTTGTTTTACAAAATGCTGATTGAAGACTTTTTTTACTTTTCATCAGTATTGCTGCCTATATTTAAGTACCTAATGTCTAGATTTTGTGGCTGAGGGGCACTGCATCCATGTGCATCAGATTGGCTTCAGATGAACTTTTTATGCTCATAACTTTGAATGCTATCTTCAGGTTTTTGAGTGTGGTAGATATAACTTTTTTTTTTTAACATAAGCAACCATATGAAATTCCTGTAGAGAGTAGGAGGGAGAAAATGGTTTTTAAAAGGAAACTGCCTTTCTAAAACTGTTCCAGCTTTCTCAGATGTTAATTTGAAAATAGTCGAGTTTGATAGGGACTGCATGGGGGTTGTTTAAAATTTTCCTCTTAACTAGTACTGTGTCAGGCAGGCTTAGCAGGCCTGGCTGCAGGATTAGTGAGACTGAAAACTGTTGCAGTACTGCAGGATTTTCCTTTGGTTGGAACATCCAGCTGTAAGAAAACCATCAGTTTGGATACTGGAGATTATGTTTTGGCCTGGAAGGGACCTTTCAAGGTCATCTAGTCCAGCTCCCCTGCAGTGAGCAGAGACATCTTCAACTATATCAGGTTGTTCAGAGTCTCTGCAGTAGAAAATAATCTGTGAAGTAGTTTAGAATCATTAATCATATAGCTTCCGTCTTCCTTATATAACTTAATATTAAGCTATCTTAAAATGTTTTCAAGTGATTAAAAAAATAATTGGATTGGGATGGGTAATATTGGAATTGAGTTAAGTGTTACTGCAGTTGACTATGTACTTACATACCATTGCCATCAGTTCTGTGAAACAGTTGTTTTCAGAAAGATTTCAGAGTTAACGTAGATGTCCTACACTCTTTTTTTTTTTTTTTTTTTTTTTTGGCCTCTATGGCAGCGTGATTGTAGCAGGAGGAAACACTCTAATTCAGAGTTTCACAGACAGATTGAACAGGGAGCTGTCTCAGAAAACTCCACCGGTAAAACAACTCTTTCAATCATTGCATTGAGTTCATTACCATTTCAGCTTTTCTGCTGTAAAAGTACATGAGCATTTATCAGAGCTCTGACTTTGTTAGAAACCCAACAGCTGAAGAGATTTCTTTTCTAAAGAAAAGTCTCAAAATGTTCTTCTATGGAATGAATTCCAGCAGGTGTAACTGCTTTCTGAATATTTTACTTCTCCACCCCTACTTTCAAATTGTGATCCGTAAGTTCCGTAATTGTCCCTAAGCAACAGTCATTATTTCTCCTGATGGCCTCTCCTCTGAAGTGTTGCTGACTAACTTGAGGCACATTCAGTCATTCTGCTCAAGGTCCTGTCACTTTGTCATGGAAATTGTTCTTCCTGGATTCTACAGACAACTTAACCTGCTAGTGGAAAAAAACTGGTGATTTCACATACTTGTATTTATTTTTTTAAAATCACATAATGTCAAGTTAATGCCTTATACCCGTGTACCTGGGGGCACATACAGCTTGTGCTATTTCTTGAATAATCCTATTCAAGATAAAGCGTTCTACTTCTAGCAGCTCTGAAGTCATCACTACTGTGAGAAACCAAGTAAGGTAGTTATTTGCTGCTTCTTACAGTAGCTGAAGAAGAATGCTACAAGGCATTTTGGAAGCAAAAGGAACAAATGTGTCTAGAAAGAACCAAATTAATTAAGTTCAGCAACATTACATGTTTTAGTCCCAGTGCATGTTTTAAGTATCCCAGTGCTAGAGATGACAATATACTCTCTAGGCATTGTTGCTCTCTGCCTGTCCTATTTCTAGCCCTAAGCATTTGTTACTGCTCCCTGTTGGTAGAAAAGATAAAGGCTGCACATATTCTATGCCACTGAGGCTGTTCTTGAAATACAGGGCAGATGAGCATTATTGCAAGTTTAATAAAATTGACATTTTTCACTTGCATGTTGGTAAATACATCAAGTTCCTTCTGCTGTCTTCCTCATGTCTCTTGAAGTCACCAGCCTGCAATTTGTTCTTTATCTCCTTTTCTATTCAGAGCATGCGCCTGAAGTTGATAGCAAACAACACCACGGTGGAGCGAAGGTTCAGCTCGTGGATTGGTGGTTCCATTTTGGCCTCTTTGGTCAGTAAACCTTTGTTCCCATGTTGCTATGCTAAGTAGCATTGTCCCCAAAACGTAATTCCACATAAGCATGCATTGCAGAGTTTGTGCTACTGTGGCAGTCATGATCTTGGATACCCTTGTGGTAAGATGAAGAGAATTTATTTAAGAAAGACAACGTGAGCACTTCCAATCCAGTAACTTGCTGTGTTCTCACATTTTTAATGGCAAGGTGCAGACTTGAGATATGGTATCTAAAAACTCTGTATGTAGTACACCATGAAAGGAACAAGCCTGTTTCTGCATCATATTCCTGAGCTTAATTTTACAAGTTACTGAGGACTGAAATGGTTTGTGGGGATTAATTTAGCAGTATGGAAAAGGGAGAGTTGAAATCAGCTTTTTGCAACTTCCTGTCTTTAATAGCTAGCAATGTAAAACACAAAGATAAGCAGGTCAAGTGCTCTTAGGTCGTTTAATGGAAAGACTTGCTTAGTTTTCCTCCTAGGAAAAGCTAATCATGTTTCACTTGACCCCATTTGTTTTCTGACTTTATTTTTTAATTGTTGGGGTTTTTTTTGGCTTTTTGTTTTGCAGGGTACTTTTCAACAGATGTGGATTTCTAAACAAGAATACGAAGAAGGAGGGAAACAGTGTGTAGAAAGAAAATGTCCTTAAACCTCTTACTGTGAAAACTGCTACCTGCTCAGTGCTCCCTCTGTTTTATAGCTTTAGCATACTCAGGAACGAGATGGACTCTTTTTGTAGAAAGTTTATATTGGATTTTTTGCATCATTCAAGTTCCATTTTAACAAACTTTAGAGATTTTGAGAGGCCTAATTGGTACTATCATAGAAAAAAAAGGATGTTTACATCCCTTGTAAAGCAATAATTCATGTAATAAGCATTTTATAATTTTGTATAAATATCTATTTTTCTCTAGTATCTTTTCCTGGGAACAGCTTTACAGGTTAGCTAATAGATAAAAGCATAAGCCTGCAAATGCCCATGCAAATTTATTAAAAATCTCTTGTCTACTTTAAATATTAGTCTTCCTTGCTGGTACTTTGGCCTTAAATTGCTCTTATTTCTCTCTTAAAAAATAAAACATGGTCTTTTATATTTGAGCAACTTTGTGAATACTTGCAGAGAAAGTTACTTTTCTGTTTCCAAAATGGGAAGTTTGTGTTTAGTAATCTACTAGAGGGGACTCAGTTTGTGAAAGTTACATTCCCTGTAGTGAATGAAAGCACTGGTTTGCTGATTTTTCTTAGGGAGCAGTTTGATTTTTGGTAAACAATCAGTGCTTTCCTCCTGATTTGTTAAGGATGTATTTAATGCCTTTGTGATATAGGTGAGAAGCAAAACTTGAGGCAGGGAAGTTAAGGCAAAGAATTGTCTCTTCAAGACTAGAATAGTGACAGAAGACCTCAGGATGTGGCTTGATGTTTTCACACAGATCTCTTAAGTCAAAGGGACTGTCACTGCTCGCTCGTTGCTGGTAGAGCTCCCTCAGATGACTCACTGCAGGGTCAGTAAGTGCCTGTGTTTTGCACAGGGAGTGTGTGCACTCAGGGGCAGAGAGGGGATAGATAATATTTTTTTTAATTTTATTTTTGTTCATCAGGAACTGGCTGATGCAGCTGCATGTTAATGTTAAGTTCACTTCACTTTACAACTGTGTGATGTTCTGTATTGGAACACAATGAAGTTTTGCTCATCTTAAAAGCTGTGGAAAACCACATAGCATTTAACTGATCTAAAACAAAAAAAAAAATGTGTAAGCAATATTGCTATGTTGTTTTGTATCCTAAAAGACATTGTGGGCAAATAATGATGAGGCCTCTAGCTGAAAACAGTTTCACATTACCTCCAGACAATAAAGTAATTTATCAAAACAGCCTGCTTTTGTCTTATCATGATGACCATTAGTTGCTCTTGAGACGAAGTTGCTTGCTCCAGATTTTCAAAGCTATTTCATTTCCCTTGTAAAATGAGGGAAACTTAAGTCAGCTACATCAGAGGGTATAAGTCACCAGTTACTGGCATACTGGAAGAAAAAAAAAAGTCTAGTTTGCATTCAAGTAGTGTGTGGCATATCAACTGACCTTGTATCTTAGCAGAGGGCAGTGAGTAATGCTTTATAAAGTTACTGTGGTCTCAGTACTAAGATTGTATCTTCACCTCTAGCCACAAGCTGTTCAAAGTAGACATTCTTTTTGTTTCTCTTCACGGATTGATTGTATTTTAAGTTTTTCTTCTTTCATGTGCTTAGGTGTCATGTCTGATTAACTTTTAGGTTCTGCATATCTTAAAAGAAATACAGTACACTGGTAGATCTGTGAATGTTCTAACACTGTATGAAAAGCAAAACACTTCTGGGTTTTTGTCATTACTGTAAAGAGTTTCTGTTCAAGTGGGTGTTTTCTATGATGCAGAAGAGTAACTGAAGGTCAAGATGATGGAGGTATGTCTATCTCCTACAGTTTTGGTTCTGGAGATTCCAGCATTTTAGCATACTGTATTGCACAGGACATTGGCTTTCTGAAATACTAGAATTTGTGACTTAACTACACTGCTACACAACTGCGTCTGAAGTTTAAAAGCTGTCATGAAGTAGGTGTTTACCATGAGCTGAAAGCAGTAGCAGCCCCTTTGTACTTCAGTTTCATGAGGACTGCTACCAGTCTTCCTTCAAGCATTTGGCACACTGCAAAAACGCACTGCACAAATGTTTGACTTTACCATGGGTATCTAGAATTCCAGGTATAGACTTCTAGGTGATCTAGGGACAAAGGCTGGTGTGTAAACTTCAGAGGGTCTTGTGTTTCTGTCTGTTTTTACCATAGTTGTTTAGTTAAAGCAGGTAAATACTATCTCTACACTTTATACTTTCATACAGGAGTCAGTTGCTGTTTTTCACTGTTAATGATGTCTCACTTTTATAATAGCTGATTAATCTGTAGCTTATTAGATGTTTCCAAAAAGAACTGTTAGGATTAATCTGAGTTACGTACCAAAACTGCTTTTTAATTCCAGGTCACAAGTTTAATTTAGGCCAAATGTTGGATTAAAAATTAAAAAAAAAAAAAAAACAAACCACAAAACAAAACTAAGTAGACTCAGTCCAGTTGTTAGCTGGTTTTAGAACTTGTTTGATGTTCACAAAGATACTTGACAGATGCTTGCAGTGCTCTTCCAGCATGTTACTGGCTCTGAGATTGTGCAGCAAGGTGAGGGAACTTACTTTCCAAGACCTTCCGCTTCTTCCTCTCTAGGCTTTGCTTTCTTACCCTTTCACGTAAATTTTTTTCAACTCTGAGCCTGAAATAAAGAAAGTCAATGTGGTTAATTTCTAGGTAGCTTGTAACAATCTTAATAAGCTCACTCCCCTAATCAAATAGAGGCTCCCAGTGATTAGCAACTTCATTATTGATTTGCTTCTGATGCCTGCAATTTTTTTTCTTCTACTTACAGAAATTCTCTGTAAGAGCCTCTGGGAGGCTCTTGGGTAGTCTGCAAAATGTACAGCTACCTTCACAGTGCAACTTCATAGACAGTGAAGGTGGGGATAGCAAAAGAAACAGAGCAAGCTCTAATTCTAAAACCCCCTATTTTCAAAACAACAGAACAAGATTACTACTGTTTTTTTGCCTTGCAAACTGGAATAAGGAGGACTAAGAAGCAGATCAGAAAATTTCAATTTAAAAAATAGCTTTTCACCTGATAAATTTATTCACATGAGGTAAGTAATAGAATTTCCTCTTCTTGTGTTTTTCGTTCAGGTGCCATGGTATGGGCCATTCCTTGTAACTGTACCTGTTAAAGGTAGACAGAAGTGATTATAGAACATACACTTTCTTTGTTCTTGGATTATACCACTTAAACTTGGTTCCAGCACAGTGACGAACAGCTCTGACCATTAGATTGCAGAATGTGCACATGCTTATTTACTTTCAGCTCTGCTGCTGGCTTGCTTTCTAACTACACCTCATACATGGCTCAGCATCTTTCTGTAGAAAGGGGTCTTGCTTTGAAACTGTAGATTTTTTTTAAAAGGGCCCAGTATAGAGAGTGATTCTTTGCATTTACACTTTAAAGTGACTCCTTCATAAGAAAACTTTCAAAGGCTGTGAACAAACCATGTGAAGACTTTAATTTCTACTACAATCCTCTTTTAAATGCTAGTGTTGGAGTGTCATGGGAAGTGCAAATCCACTTACACTTTCTCTCCACATATAGGCTCTATTATTTGTGGTTTCTCTTGCCTATGGGTTGCACAGATGGCTTGTGCATCCAGATTGTGTCAGGCCTAACATTATGTATACTGCACAGTGTCTGAATGTGCTTAAAGACCATTGCAGGTTATCTACACCTTCCCCCTGAGTTAACTGGGGACTGCATGTCCAAATAAACCCTTCTTTGTGTACACGTTTTCCACAGAGGAAGAGATATAAAGAAGCCTGATGCCTAGAGATGTAAATCTAGTGGTTAGTGCATTTAGTACTCCGCTGACACACATTTAATGAGTAAACACATTGGTAACAACTGAAAATTCAGCATTATTATGAATGTATAACCTTCTGTTATCTACACTGTTACTGCAGAGCTGAATAATGTGATTCCAGTTTCAAAGGTCAGTGATGAGGATAAAATACTGGTTAATGAAATAGCAGGTCCTGCCAGAGCCTTCAGCATCATCACCTGGTATTACAGATTATTGAAAGTATCTGGACAATAAATAAGTCTAATGGCAGAAGCTTCTAAGTTAAACTTCTGCCATGACTAGTAGGGAAGTCCCATGGCTGTTTCTGTGGTTTCATGCAGTATTTTGGGTGGTTGTTCCTCAATATGTGGATTTTATGTTATATGTTATATAGGCAAGTTGAGGTGGTTTAAACTGAACAGTACTCCTTAGTTCGTGTGTTACAGAATAGCCTGAGTACAGAAATCAGTTACATAAAACTGATTTTGTTACTATTAATAGTAGTTTGTCACTGAATTATTTAGCAACAATTACAACCACATTAAAAAAAATAATAAAATCAACAACAACCGTAAAACATGAAAAAAACTCCAACTGAAATAAAAAAACCAAACCTCAAGAAGCACCCAAGTGCTGACCAGAAGACTTGTTTCTTTCTATACAGTATATGCATCCTTTCTTTGCTAGATAAGGATTTTCTGATAAAGAGACATATCACAAGAAGAATTCAGAGAGAAGGAAAAGTTTTCTTTTCCATACCAGTAGGTGCGTCCCAAGAAGTCCTGTCGCCACTCGCCAGGTACTGGTTTTTCATGGCCAGTTTGTAAAAGCCTCAGAGCAACTTCTCTTTCTTTGACAACCAAGTCTATATTTTTCATAGACTCTTCTACCTGGAAACAGGAAACTCTTTCAGGATAGGCCAACAAAAGACAATGCTGACAACTTAGAAGATCTCAAAATGAAGATCTGAGACAAAATGCAAAACGAAAACAAAGGTAAAATGCACTAGAGTTCCATCATGAGTAATTTCAGTCGTGGCCTAAGTCAAACAGCTGAATTGCCCTGTGTACTAAAACAGTAAAGGGTGAGAAAGGAGAGATGACTAAGATATGCTGTATATATTTATCAGGTTGCTTGTACTGGCTGTTGGGTTATGCTAGTTTTTGTTTTGTAGTCTGGTCACAGTTTCAGTAATGCATGTCAGCTGATCAGAAAGCTGCCTTGAAGAAATTATGACACTTGAAGGTTTTTAGTCAGGTCTGTCTCAATGTTACTCAATGTCACATTACATATGGCAACATGCTAAATGCTCTGGGAAGCTGCTAGAGCTAATTTTAATGAGCAGATTGCTGTATTTTGTCTTGGTGCAATCATAATATTTAACTGGTCCTTGACTTCCACTCTTCTTGGGCTTCAGCCAAAACCAAATAGGCACTAATAAGATTTGACTTTTGAAGTGGCACTTACTCAAGTCCCCTTCCACAGAAAGTTCCACTGTGATTTGTAATAATTGCTGAATATGGATGTGTAGGTGGGACTAGCAGAAAACACTCTTCAGAACAGGAATCATAAAATACAGATGAGAAAAATTTCAATAAACAGAACAAGATACACTAGGAGGTCCAGAGGAGAGTTTTATATTGGATCTTTACTAATTTGTAAGTACAGGGATGAAATTACAAGGGTAGGAGACCAAATTCGTGTCTGACACAGAACAGGGAGATCACAATGCAGTTACATGTATGTGTGATGGCAATTAACAATTAAATTAACCATACAAAGAAATTCAGATTAACAGTGTAAGGGTCAGGCTTTTCCCAAATTTGGATATATATTTAGTATCTCTCATATAAAAAGAGCAGGGTTATTGAACTGGCAGGGAAGGTGTAGATTTCTGTCTCTGAGAGAAGCATAGAGGTGCAGTTGATTTATAAATAGTTTTCAGTGGCAAAGACTGAGGAAAGAATTAAATAAATTAGTGGCAGAATTGCAATAATGCAGAAAAGGAGAGGATGACAGGAGTAAAGGTAGCAAAGAACCAGTAGACAAAAGTTTGGAGAAGACTATGTCAGAGGCAAGAAACTGGCAACAGTTGAGTAGCTAAAAAGAGTTTGCAGAAGGTAAGAATAAAGCTGAATTTTTACCAGGAGGTTTCTAGAAAATCTCTAGTTTCAGAGCATGGAAATGGCAAAAATATTTCTTAACGTTATATAACAGGTGGAGAAACCTTTCTCACTGTCACTTGAGCATAGTGTTTGTAAATATACTGAAAAACAGGGAGTATTTTTTTAAAAGGTCTTTATCAAGTTTACAAATGCTTCATCTTTTACCTACCAGTGTTAGTTGTATTTTTAGCTGGTATGAAAAAGTTACCTTTTCTAATCGTTCTGGACTGGGCATAGGCTTGAGTTGTCGTTTGGATTCTTGCTCTAAAGTTAAAAGCATGTTTTTTTCTTTCAGTAGGACATACCTAGATCAGAAAGCACAGTACTTAAAAAATAATTTCTGGAAACATGAACAATTATTCACTCAAGATGCTGCTGGACAGAGTGTAGTTGTCCAACCTACAATCCCATATCCTGTACCTGCTAGCTTCCCATAAAGAAGCGTTCTCACCAATGGAGAGATAATGACCAATAGAGGTCATTGCCCATAGAGGTGGGTAGTGGAAGGCTGACGTACATGGAGAGGCTGAGGGAGACAGGTTTATTTAACCTGGAATAAAGAAAGCTAAGGAAGAGATTAACATGAAATAGTCTTCCACTGTCTGAACAGATATGGATTGTCCTTGGAAGAGCACAGCTAAAGGCCAAGATGTAGCATGGGGAAAAAAAAAATTTTCACAGTAGTTTTAGCTTAGCCCTGGCACAGGCTGCATAAAGGGTCTCCAGCCTCAGTCAGAAACTTTTAAAATTGGAATGGATGCAGACCTGAGCAACTTAATCTACTTTGACAGCCCCACCAGGGTTCATTTGGGCCCACCTGTCCTGCAATTTGAACAATCCTCAAAGGGCTTAACTCAGCCTCTTTGTACCAAAGCTGAACCCTTTGTACTGGATACAACTAACATCAGCAGTACAGCTCTTGCACTCTGAGAAGTACGAGAACTTGGCTTATTCCACACCCAAAGTAAGCTTAAGCATGCAGAGTTAAGTATGGCAGACTAAATTTACTGCCTGAGAAGATCATTAGCCACCCTTTGGTAAAATGCACAGAGCACTAAAACTTACCAAAGCTTGTGCAAGTCTTCGCTACTCTTGGCCCTTAGCTGCTTTATATTCCATGAATCGCCTGCAAAGAAAAACAAAAACATTTAAAAAAAATCCATTTAATAGAAAAATTTATCTAATTTTGAAAAACAAAAAATGCTTCTGTTAGCAGAGCATGCTAACTCAACAGAACAAGGATCACTTAAAAACATTACTACTTGGAAAGCTATCCTTGGGGATATCCATCTTTGCTTTCAACACTAAAAAAAGCAACTACATGTACTGTTTGCATACGTTAAAGGCTGGCAGCAGGGAAAGCTGTAAGATTAATCTGAAATATTTTTCTTCCATAGTACAAAGAAATCTCTTCTGTGATACACTAGGAAGAGAGTGTCAAAGGATTTACAGCAAAATATTTTGCTGCATAATAATTATTTGCTTCCATAAATGCAGGATGCACACAGAAAAGTTAAGAGGCATAAAAAGCCCAAGTATATGTATGTACATATACAACCTAAGTTTTACGTAGTTATAAGTACTCCCTATAATGCAACAGGTCAGATTTCAGTGGAGCACAAGTGGCTCCAAAGATTGCTATCAGAAATAATAAACAGAACTCACCAGACTTTACTTTTTTTTCTCCCCAGTTTTTTGGATCATCAAAAAATTCCTCCAGACCTTTCCGAGACAAAGTAGTGTGCAGAAACCTCAACTGATGGAGAGGCTCATCTTTTGTCAGCTTCTTGTGGAATAGATTCAGTGTCAATCTGCATAAAAATTAAAAAGGAAAACAGGTATGATAGGAAAAATAACATTTAGCTAAATGGGAATGTTCTTTCTTTCCTAGAGAGAGATGAACACTACTTCCTGGGGTTATGGCTTTGGTTCTTCATAAAAATGTCATCTTACTGTTGTTTTTTTTCTCTGCTTTGTCTCCTGTAATTATCATTTGTCTATGCTCAGAGATACGTAACACGTTCAAAAGTAACGGGCAGCATGGGGTTCAGCTACGACGTACAATAGCTAAATGGCAAAAGCAGTAAACGCACGGAGTAAGCACTAAAAAGTCACCTCACGCTGGAAGCATGAATTCACATGATGCCTCACGATATAAGTCACTAACCAAGCTCCAGCCTAAGTTTCGGAAGCCAGAACTGCCGGGCAGCCCACCTCCCGCCACCACGGAACGGAAGTACCGCTAAGGACAGCTCTCCTTTCTCCCGGGAGCCGTGTTTACGGCTCGCAACGCGCCGCATCCCCACTCCAGCCTGCTCGCCAAACTCAACCTCTCCCGATCTGGTGCCCACCCTGGGAGGCTGGCAGCCGTCGAGCCCGACCGCGTTCCGGACAGCCGCAGCGCGCCTGTCAGGCGTCGACACAGGACGGCCATCGCCATGGAGGCCGCCATGACCCCACTGCCTGTCCCACAATGCCCGGCGCCGTGGACGGTGTCCCGCGAGGGCGCCGGAAACAGCGTGAAAGGGTTTGCCCTTTTCCGAAATGGCGTCCTCCTAGCTTCACCCCGCCCCGGAGACAGGTGTCGCTGGCCCCGCCCCTGTGCCAATTCCAGCTATGGCGGCCATGAGCCTGCTGCTGCGGGCAGCGGCTGTCTGGGGAGCTCGGCGGGCAGCGAGCGGAGCGGTGGTCGGTACTCGCCTCCCCTGCCTCACCGGGATCGCCCGCCTCCCCGGCAGCCTCGGTAGGGCCGCGGCTGCGCGCAGGAGAAGGGCGAGTGCGGCGGGGGCGAGGTGACCTTGGGGAGCGGAGAAGGGGGACGCTCCTGAGGAGAGGGGCGCCGGAGCCCGGTGGGTCGTCGCCTTCGGGAGGTTCGCCCGGTGCCAGGCGGAGGCCGCGTCTCGGCCGCATAGCGGGCGCGGGATTCTCTATCTTAGTTTGGCGGCCGCGGGCGGTCGCTGTCTGTGTTGGGGCCTTTGCCCGCTACCATGGCTCTGGGGCTGGGGCAGGACACGGAGCTGGGCGGCGGGAGTGATAAGCTACTGTGGCTCTTGCCTTGGCTGAGCAAGTGTAGGAGATCTTCGACGTCCTGGAAAATCTCTCGAGAGGCTGCAGCATATGTCTCCTCGCCTCTGAGAAATTGCATTTCTTGGGTAGAACATAGATCGAATCTGGTGGGAGGCCAAACTTCCTGACGTAACTGGTTTGTGAATTTATTTGGTCCTGTGTAATGACATTCGGTGGTTTATTTGTTGGGACTTGCAGGTAGAAATCGATTTGTGTCTAAAGTTAGAAGAAAAATATGTTCATTCTAGCAAAATAAGACATTAGTTCAGGCAGGCTTTCAGGAACATTGAAATTCTCCAGAAAAAAAACATCTTCTAACTACCTAGCCACTACTGTATATGCCTCTTTTTATTTTTCACATGCATTTTTACTTTATTCTGGCCCAGTGAACCAAAATGTTATGGTTTTTTTTTCCCTTTGGTGAATTTTCAGCTCCTGTACGACATAGCAGTGGCCATGGGAAGAGAATGTTTATTATCAAGGCAACAAGTTTTTATGACAATCGCTTTTTGAGCTTGTTGGTGAGTTAAAAACAAATTTATTGAGCTCGGTATAACACATCTTTCACAAATAATGTGTCCAAAATGCAGTTTTCTCTATGGTTTATATGACAGCATCTAAAATATGGTTGGCACTATTTACATAAACAAAAATTTCCAGTTCTCCTCCTAAAGGAATTTTCTGTCATATGCTGTAAAATTGGGGCTAGGGGAAGTAAAAAGATTGGCTAAGTGGTAAAAAGGACTATAGGTACTTTAATTAATGTTTTAATAGAATTATTAATTGTATCTGTGTTCATCTATTTGTAACCTACAAATGCTTTCTGCTCCATTCTCCTGTTTTGGGTTACTCTTCTTCAGAGTTTGACTTCAGTTACCTAAACCATTAATGCCAGAGGTGAGACTCAGGAAGCCTGACCTGAGTGTGACCCCTAAAAAGCTAGGTTTCAAATAAAGCCTATTATGATAGGTAACAGCCAACCTGATCTAACTCTCTTGGTGTGATGGGGCTTCCCTTATCTGTCTTCCACAGTTAGCAAAGCCAGCAGTGGCTGTATTCATACTGGATTATATTTCACTGCTGTTAGTGCCTTGTTGCAGTTAAATGCTGAAGCCTGTTGTTGCAAGATGCTGAGACAGCACTCAGGGAAAGCATTACTGTCTGCTTCTCTAGAGACTGACCTCTGCGAGACTGAAAGCTGCACTAAATAGGCTCATGGACTGACACAGCATCTCTGTTTCTGTATTTCAGTTTAATTAACTCATTTTAGGCAGCAATTTGTCTTTACATACAACATTCCTACCTACCCCATGAGTGCAAATCTGAGAATTATTGGCTGTTACATCATTTTCAGACTAACCTCATCCAAATTTTGTCAGGCTTCTGAATTTCTCATACTGTTTCTTTTCAATTCCCTATACAGAGATTCTATATATTTTTGACAGGAATACCAGTGGCATTATTCATAACATATGTCAACATCTTCATTGGTGAGTGCAATGTTATGCTGAATACACAGTCAAAATTATTAAATAGAAATTAAGAATTATTTAATTTATTAAGTATTATTTTAATTTAATTATTAAATAGAAATTAAGTTGCAAAAAGAGATCTTTGAAGGTTTGCTCTTTGCATGACCAGGAAAAAGGCCTGACACTTATGGTAATATTGCATAAGTACATAGAAGATGTTCCCAGTATTTTTATTTTTTCTGTAGTTAGTGTTGTTTTTTTTTAAGCTTTCCACATTTTAAAAACCAGGAAAAATCAATCTTTGTACATTGTTTCAAACATCAGTGAGGTTTAGTGAATACTTCTTCTGTATTCCAGTAAGCAGTTTGTATTACGTTGGTTTACATCTTTAAGAATGCTGCATACTGTCACTTTTACCTAGCAAAAAAACCAAAACTATGCTTAGTAATACATGTTTTAGATCTGATACTGTAATAATATGGAATTAATAGACAAATTAGGAAAATCCTTGCTTTCAGCTCATATATGAGGCATTTCTGTGGACTTAATCTTAGTTATTTCTTCTGTATGGCTGCTAATTTCACCCTTTCATTGTGTGGCTTAAAGTTCCTGAGCTAGATAAAGGCAGTGTGAAGTGTTTGGAGAAATTAGAAGTCAAATTTTTCTGAACAGAGCTCTGATCGAGGGATTAAGTAGTCTCCATGTAAAATACTCATAATTTTTTAACATGAAAGACAAAATACAAGGTATTTAACACAGCTTGAAGTAAATATTCCTCCTCTCCTTTCCTTGTCAGGTGAAGCTGAACTTGCAGAGATTCCTGAAGGTTATGTTCCAGAGTACTGGGAATACTACCAAGTGAGTGTGACGTGTAAAAGGGTGGCATGTTACAGACAGCCTTCCTACTGATGACACTTGGGAATGAAATGTGGGGAGGATGACAGTGAGGATGGCCACATCCCTGCCACTGGGTATCAGTGCAGTAGAACTCAAATTGTGCCATGATTATGATTTTGTAAACTTTCATTTTTTTCAGTTTTACAGAGCAGGTGTGTTGCTGCAGGAAATCTGTTTACTGGCTCAAGTAGATGCAAATGGTCTTTATGCAAGTAAACTACTGAAGTTGTATGCCAAGAATTCTTTTATAATATTCCTAAACAGAAGAGACTTCCATTTTCTTTTATTCTTAGCATGCAGGTTTTGTCTTTATTTCTTGCTCTGGAAAGATATTGGAGTTTAAAAGTACATTACTTTCTTTTACATTGTTTGCTAGTGTGATTTCAAAGTCTAATACCACACATGCTTTTATATCTAGAATTGAAGATTTTTAAAGTATGAAACTCAAGGTTATACTTTAAATTTCATTGTATTTTATTACAATTAGCCTCTGAATTCTTGCCTTGTTTATGACAGGAAATAATTGAATTCAGCAATAGTATTATGACTTTCAAGTCATTTAGACTTTTGTTCCTAGTGAAGTGCCCTCTAATCGAAACTTTAAAATGTTACTGATTATGGTAGGAGTTTTGGAGTCTCTTTCTGCCATTACAGTGGCAATTTAAGGAACTTCCAACAGAAAGAAAATAGATCACATGCCTTCCCATAACTTTGAATTTTGCTACAGAATATTTGTCTGCAGGTTATCTTGGCATTAAACATGGCAAAATAAATAGACCTTTCTAGTGTTTTGATCTTACAAACTGTTGGGCATGGTTTTAACTTTGCTATTATGGTTTGAATGGCAGCACCCATAGTGTTGATGACTGGGAACATACAAAATTACTTAGTTATGATGACATTTCTACTTGGAAATGGCATGGATATTCTCTGCTTTTATATTTTCCAGCACCCTATAAGTCGATGGATAGCTCGTTACTTGCTTGACCCCCCTGCAAAGGACTATGAGAAAGAGCTAGCTATGCTTGATATTGAAGCAAGGAAAGCTGACCTGAGGTAAGTTATATAGTTGAGGGGTTTAAAATACTGATACATACTGGAGTTGATTCTTCTGTTTTGCTTAACATACTGAGTTGGATGCTGACATAATGTGCTTATTAAGGTATCACTTGACCCTGAGTGCTTGCTGCACTGGCTGCTACAGAAGTGAGAGTTGCAGTATCTGTAGTCTCTGCATTCTCAGTTTTAAGGTTACCAGAACTGTAATGGTCCAAGGGCAGGCTTGTAGAACAACAGTGTCTCTTCAGGCCAGTTCATAGTTAAAAAGGTATAGCTCTGTCCTCCTGAATCAGGAGATGCACAGCTTTCTGCCTCTGCTAATGCTCATAGCTTAATAGAGTAGCTAAATGACTGTTTACAAGACTGATGATGTTTCTTGCTGCTGTTAAAAATTTTGTGGGCTGTAACAACCTTTTTGTCCTGAGTTTATTTTGTACTTACTCAGAGTAAACTGTGGTGGCAGAAGCAAGTGTGAGTTCCACAAACTATTGCTGTTTGGACCAAGACAGTGTTAACACCTCCTACCATCACATTGACTTTTGATTTTCTTGTTCCTATTTACTTTTAGTTGAAGGCTTTATTGAAGTTGCCTAGCCCCTTAATAGGCAAGAACCTGTGACAGAACTCCTGCAAGTATTTGTATTACTCTTTGGTGAGATGACTTACTGAAAAAAATTGAATGAGAAGTATGTAATAGCTCAAGTTTTAGTTGAACTCTTCATATTTTCATAGAATCCTCAAATACCAGGTTGGAAGGGACCTCAAGGATCACCTGGTCCAATCTTTCTTGGCAAAAGATGTATTTTGGTCCTACCTTTGTTTCAGTAGCATTTATAAGCCATAGATGCTAAACTCATTGCTGTCCTCAGCAATGCCCTGATGTTAAACATTGATCCATGTATGATCAAACCCAATAAATTTCATGTTGAGTATGTCTGTTTTCTTTCTTTTTAGGCTGAAGGAGCTGGAGGCACGCAGACTGATGAGGCACAGGGGAGATGGACCTTGGTATCATTATGAAACACCAGATAAAAACCTTGTTGACAACTCTATGAAAGCCACACCTGACAATTGAGCAATTTTAGAACAGCATGCAAGGTCTTAAATGCATATTGACGAGTTGTGGCTGAGCTATGTGATATACATCCTGCTCTTTACTGATGGAAATTAATAAACAATGTTTGTGTTAATTCCAATAATGTGAAAGAAACTGTGTGGCAGTTAAGCTCATGTAGCTGTTAAAATTGTCAAGTCAGAGAAAATGCCTTATGTCACTTGCCAGCAATGACTCGTTTTCTACAGAACAACAATGCAGAATGGGATTTCTGTCCTAATATATGTGAAAAAAAATTGGGAATATGTCTTCACCATGTGATTTCTCATATTTAAAGTTTTAAATGAAAGACACAGGAAACTGTAGGGCTTTTTTTCTCTGAGTGCCTCATGTCAGATAATTTGTGGAAGATGAACTAAGACAAATGCCTTCAAACATTTGGAGTGTTAGGATTACATCTGCCACTTGAGACAAATTCTTTCTCATTACTTGTAGTTAAACTCATCTTTCATAGTAATTTTTTTCCCAACTTGCGTATTTTTCAACATCTGCTATCATATTCTCTGCATCATCTCAAAATTTTCTCTCCCTATGTAACTGTTAATACCTTTCATCCCTGACAGTATCAGCCATGTTCCCTCTTCCTTTATCAATTTTATTACCAGTTTTAAACTTTTCTTCTCTTGTCTATGCATAATTTATGCTTGTCTGCTCTTTCATTTTCTCCAACCTCACTTCATATGCAAAGTCAAAGACTTCTTAAAGCAATCACAAGGCAAAAAAAAAAAACCCAAACCCCCAGAAAACCCCAAAGGTGACCAACTTGGTGCATCTTTCTGAACCGAACAATTCTCAGTGTAGATCATCCAAAAAGTGGTCTCTGGAACATCATTCGATGTTGTTCAGAGGGTTTTGTTTGGTTGGGGTTTTTAGTGCCTTTTTTTTTTTAAAGTGAGATTTCAAAGTGTAACAGGTACTTTTCCTGTGATACGTGCTCCCTATTCTAAATGGTAATCGATACAAACCAGAGTCACATCCTCCCTTTGTGGCAGAACGGATCTGCATTAATGTTCAGTAGTATGTTAGTAGTTTATATAAACTAGTGAGGGGTACCTCACATAACTTTCATGTTTTAAATATGTATCTAGTGACACGGAGACTCATACGCCAAGTAATTGTGAGGAGGAAAGTCTTTTATTGTAACAAATCTTAGGTTTTATTACCTCAGGTATCTTCTGAGTTAAGAAGGCAGAATTAAGGCAGAAGTGCTTTCCCAGGCCTGACTCTCTATACTGCCAGATGTAGGAGTAGAAAACAAAGGAAAGGTCCTTAAACATTAAGAAGTTTATGGTGCACAGAAATTGATGTTTTAGTGATTGTGGGGAGGATTTCAGAAACTGAAGTTTTACATGCTCTTTAAAATACCCCCCCAGTTTCTAAGCTAGAATCTATGCTCTGTCATGTAAAATTCCTCACGGGAAGGAAGAATCTCAGTGAGCAAATATGAAACTCAGTATTTTCTTAGTACCTGCTCTATGTCTAACGTTTTTAGCAATATATTCCAAGTTATTGATACTGTTGTTAGAGAACATTCTACTGCCTCTAGCAGGCTTACTAAAATAAACAAGGGAAAAAATAGGAAACTGCTTGTTGAAGGTTGTTATGAAAGGGTTGCTGGATGTCTGAAGAGCAAGGGTCAAGGCTTGACATTAGTTAATGGGCTTTGTGGGTCATCACTGTTAGGTGAACAGAAGATGGCTTCTGCTGTGTGATTATACACCTTTCAGTACATGAAAGTGTAAATTTGACAGCAAAATCTCAAGATGAAAACTTTAGACTTTATACTTCCAATGCATTTAGTATAGAGAGGCCACATGGATGATTTTGGAGGGAAAAGACTAAACCTTTCTGGTTTTTATAAATTCCAGTTCACCCTAGGAAAAAACCCCAACAAACGCAAAGAGTTTATATAAGAGCTCATGTGAATATGTGCCCTGCAACTGCTGTTTACCAAGAAAAAACTAAAACAATACATAAGATGGGTAATACAAGTTGTACCTGAGGGCATTCACACACATACGAGCTCTGCGTTCTCAGGTCTGTAGAGCTGCTTTTTTACACTTGGCAGCTACATAAAGGAATATAAACGGTCCCCTCTTTACCTGGAAGATTTTTGCCACTAGAGGGATGTGTCTTCCCAGGTTCTACCAGCCACGGTGCTCCTCTAGTTGTAAATGCAAGAGTGACAGAAAGTGCCTCTTACAGTTTGTTACCATCCACCCCCCACAACTTTTTTTTTTTTTTAATAAGGAAATAAGTCTTTACTAACCATTCATCATCTTGTGGTTTCAAACATATTTTTTTTTCCTTTACATTAAGCAACATTACACAGACTATTTTAAGCAGACTGCCTTGTTTGCTGTTTCCTAGCACAGCCAAACACCATAAAGACTCATTGATTTTGTATCAGTGCTTTGACGTGTCCTTTTTTGTTTGAGACAACTTTCAGGTTAGGCAGCTTCTGTGTCTTACTCTTGCGTTCTTTGTTTATAAACGCTGAGTTTATAGTAAGAGAAACTTTTTCAAAAGCATAAAGTCTTCTCAGGTAAAATAAGTCTGTCTTGTGACCCTATATTCACTTGTGCTTTTTATCCAGCATCCAACTATGCTCACAAGTCTTTGATGTTCTTGAGTAAGTTTAAGGCCATTCCATTAACAGCCTATTTCTTCATACAGGACTAAAAAAAAAAAAAAAATCAGTTTGGTTGTTAATTGAGATTTTATTAGAACCATCATCTGAAACTTTAATTATTTTCAAGTAAAAGGTGGTTCTAGCAAAGGGTCAGATCAGCTGCTTGGAAGTGATTGATGAATCCTTCATTGTAAATGGATCAGTCATGCAATAGTTATTAGATACTGCTTGAAAAAAACATTTAGATACGGTTCTCCTACAAGTTACTCTATTCTTCCTTTTCCTAACAGTATTTCATAGCGAAAATCACAGCAAATGTCAAAGAAAAAAAAAAAAAAAAGGTCATTTTATGCTAAAGAGACTGGCCCTCAAGATACGAAATCAGTATCTGGCTGCTGGTATTGCCACGAGCTGCCCAGGGCATCTCGGGACGGGCATTTTCGCTCCGTACTCCAACAGCTCGTCCCTCCGTGCCCACCTACCCTGCCTGTCCAGGCAGGACCCAGAACCCTGAGGTAGAGGCCGAGCCGGCCGCGCTCACACCGACAGACAGCAACGACACCATCGTTTATAGAGGGGTCGTGACGGACTGCGAGACATCTGTCCCCAAGGTACCGCCGTTAATCGGGGACTTCGCTGTCTAGAGGTTTCTTTTAGGCATGTGAAGTTAGTAGATCCTTGCGTCTGAGAATTAACCCCCTCTCCCTCATATATAGTATTTAATTGCTCAAATAATACCTAAACGAGCCCGTAGCAGAGCGTTACCGGTCAAAGGGAAACCTGCTTCGAGCCACGCAGGGGGGCGGGGAGGCAGAGTCTCCATCCTCCCCTCACGGAAATGAAGGTTTTCTGGCAAAACGCATGAGCAGGAGTGCACACCCCAGTTCCCTCCCCCGCCCGCCGACACAGCCCCCCGGCGGGAGCTGCCGCACAACCCCCACGGGGCCCGGGCCGGGGCGGGGGATAGGGAAGCACGGACGCAGGGCGGCGGCGGCGCCACGCCGGCTGCCACCTAACGGTCGCCGCGCGCACAGACGCTGCGTGGGAATCGCCTCAGCAGAACGGACCTGGAGGCTGCGGCCACCTCCCTCACGGCGAGAAACTGGCGAAGGCGGCAGGGGGCTGCCGGGCGCCGCCCGCCCCCGCCGCCCTGCGCCTTACTCCCGCCCTCGCCGGGACCCCCGAGTGCCGCCGCAGCTGGTGTCGCTCTCGCTGCCATTGGATTAAAAATAGCATCTTCCCTCCCCCTCCCCTCCCTCGGCCCCGGCTCCCGCCGCCGCGCCCTGCCCCGGGCCCGGCTGCCCTTCGCCTCCATTACCCTCGCATTGCCCACGCGCCGCCGGCCGGCCGGAGGGAGCATGCAGCGGGCCGCTCTCTTCAGCGGCGGCGATGCGCAGATGGCCTCCGGGGATCTGGGCGAGCTCCTCGTCCCCTACATGCCCACGATCCGGGTGCCTAAGTCAGGGGACAGGGTCTACAAGACGGAGTGTGCCTTCTCCTACGACTCGCCTGTGAGTGCAGCAAAGCCGCCCCTGGCTGCTCCCCCTCCTGCCGCGGGCTGCCGACCTGCCCTCAGCCGGCGCCGGGCGCCACACTCGCCCTGCGGCACACTTGCCCCTCCTCAGCCCCTTCCCCGCTCTCTGCTGCATCCCCTGCTCCAAGGGCTGCCCCTCGCCCTCTCTCTGGGCCTCTTCCTCCTCCTCAGGCATTACAATTTCTCCCGTTCCTCCTTTCGCCTGCCTCCACCTGCAGCGGCTTCCTCGCAGTCAGGTCTCCCCTCGCCCTCTCCGCATGGGTCGCAGGGTCTCCCGCGACGCGTGAGCCCAGCCCTGCCCGGGTCCCCGCACTGCGCGGCCGGTCCACTGCGCTCGCGGTTCCTCACGGCAAATCGCTGCTGGCAGCGGCGTTGGTTCGCTCCGTTTGTTTTTCTCCTTAAGGCGGTCTGGAGTGGTTGCCTAGACACGCGGATTTGGCGGGTTTGGGGAAAGTTTCCTGCCTGCTGGGAAATGGGCTCTGGTAGTGCGAGGGCTGCCCGCTCCCCTCCGGAGCCCTTGTTTTTACTTGGATGCCGAGAGATTAAAAGAGGCAGGCAGTTGTTGGCCTTCTCTTTTGCATATTTTGACTAGCAGATGCCAATCGTTTTGCTTTCCTACTGTCTCGGTGCTCAATCTCCTTTTAAAAATCTTTTAAAAACTCCCAAAGTAAAGGCTCGACCTGAAAAATCAGCGTGAGAGTCCTTCTGAAATACTTTTTCTCCCCAGGGCTTCAGTTACGTCCCTGGACTTCAATGAACTTGTAGTATTTCTCTGCTAGCTTATTTAGTTTGCTGTTAGATGAATGCTTGATGAACAGTAAGCTTCTGGTATTTCAGCTGTCTTGCAAAAAATCCGTGAGCCTCACAGATTGCGTGTGTTAAGTGGTAGATTTGGGGCCTAACTCTTTTTCAGCTTCACTGATAATACTGGAAGCCTTCATAAATTGTAATGGTCAATGCTTCATAAGAAGCAGGTGCTTAGAAATTAGACTTTTGAAATGGAGCTGAAATGTTACTTGAAGTTGCTGCTCTACATGAAGCTGAGGTTTCCCAGAAGTGACTGAGCACTGTATACTGATGTTAAAGTCAGTGGCAGCAATCAAAAGGAAGTTCAGGATTTACATTACAGGCACGTTTCAGACAGATTTCTGAATCCTTTGATAATTCCTTCTAATACAGAAAATCAAAATTGGTTTTAAAGGTGACTCAGCTGTCTGGTGTTCATCATATCTTGTTGAACGGAGGTTATTTTTACCCACGCTCTTCAGATCTCAAGTGTCACCCAGCAGCCCTGACATACTGGTAGGCGGTCTGATTAAAACTGCCAAATCAGACTGTGCTGCAGAGACACTAATTGCATTATGTACTTTATAAGTTTTTTTGGGGAAAAAAAATCAATGGAGCACAATCTTTCCTTTAAATTTCTGCTCCTGTAAACACATGGGTGATGTTTTTATTAACACTTTGGAGCTTCTTCAATATTATAGTTTGTAAAAAGTTTCTGTTAAGTAGGAAGGGATATGAAATAACTGCTAAAGATTAATAAACAGCCAATTACCACCCCCAGCCAACAAGCCTCTAGTAATACAGCAAAAGCTGTTCTTAACAAAATATATTTAGAGAAAATATAAAACATTTGAGCAAAACTTAAATTAACCTAACAGTATGTATAAAAGTAGTTGATGGAGTAGGAATCATCAGGTCTGTGAGGTTTTGCTGTGTCTTTGCAAAAACATTTTATCCTTTTGACTTTGTTTAGAAGACAATTCAGATTTTGGAAAACGTTTTCTTCTGTTCTTAAAGATTTTTGTTTAAATTGCTTTACAGGCATTCACTGGGCAAAAGGCTTGGCTGAACCTCTGCAGTACCAGTAAATAAAATTAGTCTCAGTTTCTATTGTTTTCCTTCCATGACTTTTCAGCACATACTGCTCCTCAGCTTAGCTGGCAAAAGACTTTGTCTCAGATTTTTTTTTTATTCCCACGTAATCTAACAGATATTTGGATGTTGTTTCTAGGATGATGCATTCTAGAGGGCTTGCTTCTGTGAGACACTTACATTTAAAAATTGAAAACAGCGAAGCTGTGTTTTTACATCTTTCAGAAAGAAAGAAAGTGAAAGGATACAGAGAGGTAGTTGCCTTGGTTAAAGGGAGATGTTTTGCTCTGTATGCTTTGTGTTAGGTTGATTTAGTGACTTACTCTTTTAGGTTAGCTACCTATAGCCTGAGTGAGCCTCTTCCTGTTGATGTATCCGTCTTGTTTGTTGTGTTACGAAGTTAAAGCAAATGATCAATGTTAAAGAACATGCTCTTGGTTTTATTTTCCATGGTAACATTCTAGATCACATTTTTGATGGAAGAGGTGTTTTTCTTGTAGGTTTACTTCTCAGTATTTCCTCATTTTACCATTTACTTCTCAGTATCCTCTCATATTGCCATTTCAAATCTGCTCCTTGTTACAGTTTAGCTTCAGGATTGTCTCTGTTTGGAGTCAACTCAAGATGTTTTGTTCTGATATTTTTCTTCAATACCAGATCTTATTTCAGTAGTTTCTTTCATTAACACCAAAGAAGTGAATTTTGTCACAGAAGCGAATTTCCTCAGTGCTTTCTGCATCTTTTGAAGTGACACACCTGGTCACACCGCAGCTCTGCTTTCAAGTGTCTTCAGCTATACTAATTTTATATTATTGTCCCTCTAAGGAAGTGTTATGATCTTTAAAATACACTGAAAAACATCAAGCCTATGAGGTCTGAGGGTGCAAAGTAGTATTATTATTGTAGTATTATTATTGTAGACAAAGATGCTGCAGCAATTTTGAAAAGGACCAGGGTGGGTGGGATAGTCAACACCAGAGCTGTTTGTTTTCAGGGAGAATCAGAAAATGAGGTACTGAGTGTGAGTGGCTCCATCTTTTACTTCCATTTGTGCAAAGCTTGACGTGGCTGCAAGACCTGGCTTAGGCAGACCTGTTTGTCCCTCTGTCAGCTGTGGCCTCTTGTTCAGGTCTGAGCCATATAGTGTCACTACAGAGGCACTTTGGTGCCACTGAAGAGCCGTCTTCTGGAGGATACAGGCAGCTTCACTGATTGTTCTGAAAATTGGTTGACATTCCCTTTCCATGAGTTTTAAATGTTACTTCCTTGGGTGAAAACCTGAGAACAATGACACCCTTGTGCTACAAAGAGAAACATTACTTAAGAGATTTAATATGTGTGGAAGGGCTACCAGTGGATACTCAGTGCATTTTTTTTTTCCCTGTGAATTAGCATAATATGATGATCTTGTCAGAAAGGTAGTACTGTTAAAAAGACCACTATACAGATGAGACAATCATGTCCTTCGATTTGGTCTATTTCCAACAGAACATATTAGGGCCAGTTTCCAGAAAGCTTGGCAAAAACAGGAGACAAATTTCTGTGCACTTAAGAGTGCGCTTTTTAGTTTGCTTGTCTTGTAAGATTATGAAATGTACCCTTTTATGGCTTGGTTTTTTTTAATGACTTTTCTGGAGTTTTGGTGGCTTCTAGAGAAACTGTTTCTCTGAGGGCTCCTACTTCAGTTATCCATTGATCTCTTGCACAAGAATTGAGGGGAGATGATGGGCTGCTTAAAAAACAAGCATGACTTTAGCGTTCAGTGTCACTCACTTTAGTGACTGCCCCAGCAGCTATAGTAGCCATGGCTCCTCTGCAGTTTGACCTGTCAAGCCCTGGACCTCTCGTTATTCAGGTATGACATGCAGTCATCCATCCTGGTTACTGCCTTCTGTATTTGTGCAGGTTTCTCTCCTATTTTATCTACTGTGATCTCTATAACTGTCTTGGTGGATGAGCCTGACTTTTTGTTCAGCTGAATATGGGAGACAAAAGATTGCATTATGCAATCTTTAGTCTTTAATTATTTCAATAGATGGATAGTACTCAGCTGGGAATTCCACCTTCTGATGAGACCCTTGTTTCAAAGAACTCTGATCACTTTAGACAAGATCCATCTGAGGGAGAGGCAGCTTCTATAACAGGGATACAAACTAGGCCGTAAGACAGACATACATGCAGGCTATGATGGTGCTCTGATGCCTTCACTATGAAGGGCATTGGTTACAATCATAGCACAGGTCACGAGTCTGACAGCAACAGGACCAAGCAGTCTGATTCTGTAGATTGCAAGACTGTGTTTATCTGAGTGGCTCAAATCTTGGCTTCACTCTGCTCATAAACTTTGCTGCTGACAGCAGCTTCCTTTGTGAATCTTGCTGACTTCATTTTTGTGGCTTGAGGACTCTGTAATGGTTATGTTGGGACAATTACGAAAAGCTAAACTGTGCTGACGCTCAGCTGATTATTAGACAGTACAATTGAGATTGAAATTGAGAATTTGGAATGTGTGATGGATATCAGTGACCATGTTGCACAGAACTTTCTAGAAATAAGCACCTCTTATCTGGCTGTTCCTTCAGTCAATATTCCTTGGAGAAAATTAAAATGCCACTGGGGCCGCTCTCTGGGAGGTGCAGGCTGTTACCTTGTTTCTATTGATGGGGAAGGAGCAGCAGTGAGGAAACAAGAGGTCTGAATACATCAAAGCAAAACACTCCAGACAAAGGTTTTTGGCCTGGCTGCAAAATGACCTCCAAGTTACTGAGGCAGTGAATTGCTTGGTGGCAGGTGATCACTTGAAAAACCCCAACAGTGCTGTACTACAAGGAGATCCCAAAACTATCTCATGGTCAAGTGTTTGCTGGTTGGGCCTGCATCAGGACACTAAAGTTAACTAAGTGGTCTTCCAGAGCTGGAGAATAGTACAGTCAGTCAGGGTTGTGCTTGCAGTGGCTCGCAGATGAGGAATAAATATGCAGCTTTGGAGAATGAGTGCATATGTGCGTTGTGCATTTCTCTGGGTTTGAGCACACTAAAATCTCATTAGCCATTTCCTCTATATCTGTGACTGACCAAAATGTGGAATGTTTTGGGCAGCAGAGAGACTTTGATTGTAAGTTACCTGGAGTGCTCAGGGATGAATACTGAGATGCAGACATGTGGACAACCCTGGACCTCTGCTGAAGTGTGGAACCATTAGGTTTCCTCTCAACACTTCTCTCCATTTTCTGTTTTTTTTAAATGTTGCTCAAGAAGCCCAGCACTGTCTTTGTGACTAACAGATTTGTACACCTAGGGCTTTGCACAAGGGAATAATCATCAGGCTCTCTAAATCTAAACTGCCATGGAAGCAGTACAAGTGGCACTGCTTGAGACAGAAAGTAAGCTGTGGTGGGTCTAAGGCATCTCTATCAGTGGCCCACACAATCTGCACCTGGATAATGTGATGCCAAACAGTGCTGATTAATGGATGGAAGTTTTGTTTTCCTGATTGCAGGTTAGAAGTACTCATGACCTAATGTTAGTTTTGCCATTGTATCTGCTCACTTACGAAACCTTGAATCTGCCTGTGAATGTGACTTCTACACGATACTGCTTCAGAATTATGTATGCCCTGTTCTCGAGTCTGCCTAATGTCTTGGTTTCATTATAGTGACTGACTGGCCCTCACAGGTTTGTTTATTTGTTTGTTGGTTTATTTTCCTTCCTAGGAATCCTTCTCAGTGCTCTACTGGGTTGGCCTTGTCCATATGCCCAACTAGAAGCTACAACATAGATACTGGACATGTTTATTAAGCAATTGTGAAATAATTGCTTATAGGGAAATATCCAGTGTCATCCCAGTAGCTAGTGTTGCACCCAGAACCTGGAGGATTTCAAGCCTTTCAAAACTGTAATGTATTTGCTATTGCAACTAGTTGTCCACAGAACATCAGAACCCCAGAGTCCTCAGGTACTTTTGATTTTAGTGATGTGTACTTTCTTCAAGCTGTTGATTTTTTAAATTTTTTTATATGTTGCTGACATAAAGCCTGATAAAACACGCTTTCAAGAGAGGGTAGCGAAGGATTTCTTTTGCACTTCAAGCAACAGATCACTTATCAGAAGCCCTGTACTTTATTTTCTGCTACTTTTCTTTCTCTGCCCATCCCAGTTCTTCCCATCTCTCTTGCCTTTCACCAGTTCCACTAGTACACAACTCCACTGATTGTATATATTTTTCACATCAATGCTTGTGTATGTCTGTGTCATTACATTATTTTTTCTGATTCTTTTGCTTCTTTGTCTCCTCCTCCTTACCAGATGATCAATTTTACACTTGTATTATTCCTTTTCTGCTTTCCTTTTGTCACCATTGCTTGTCACTTTTGTGTGACAGAGGTCAGGTGTCTAAAAGGCAGGTTCCATGCTCCTTTTGAATGTAGCTAGATATATTCCCTGCTTTTGGCAGACATATTTTGGGTTGATTCCCACCTGCTTCCCCTGAGGAAAGTTATCTTTTATTGCAGTGGAAACTTGAAAGTGAACTTTTTGTTTTGCTGGAGCCATCTCTGTGCTGTTGTGTTCAGGTGGTTGGCTGTGGTTTGCTTTGTTGGTTTGTTGGTTTTGGTTTTTTCCTTGTTTCAATGAGAGTAGTACTGGAGCATGACAGAGAGGCAGACTTTCTTTTTATTCCTCACTGTGAATTACTGTGTATTTTTGAGATGAATATTAAGTGCAGAAATGCCTGTTACTCTTTTTAAGCCTGCCCTGAAATAAAATACCTGTTTTTTTTTTTAATTACACTATTATGAGATTCACTGCAATACGTGCCCTGTAACTTCACCAAATATATTAAAGATTAGATTATAGTTATACAGTGAAAGTCTTGTGACCACAGTCAGATAAATTGTGGTGATCCCTGATGAACAGACTCTCGTGATAGAGCCTATAAGAGTTCTGTATGCTTGTGGGATTTGTAGGAAAACACTCTCATGGAAGCTGTGGTGGAAAGCACAGAGGAGCCATTGACCCTCTGTCATAACTGGCAGTTTTTACTTTGTATGTGACCGGATGAACAAACTTCTCATTCTGTATATTAGATTATGGAGACTTGTGAAAAATCAAGATGCCATTTTACTCTCTTCTCTACTACCTCTATTAGCAACTTTTACCATTGTTCTAGTGGGTCTAAAACAGAGACCTGTATTGTAGACATTGTACCCAGTCTTCGTAAGAGTTTGCTGTATTAGGAGATCACCACAGCAGTTGTGCTTTTATAAATTTGTTATTGTCTGAGCCACTTCAGGGGTGGAAATTGCTAAACCTTAGATTTCCCTGAGGGGTCTAAATAGTTTGGGGGGTTTGGTAACAGGATATAGGTCATTAGTTCAAATCCTGATTAGTAGAGTTTGAAAGCTATTAGTGTCCGGTGCCATCACCATGTGTGAAGTGAGGTGCTGATCTCTGTGTGTTTCCGTGTGGACTGGCGTTTGTGTTTGCCAGAACTCTTACCCACCAGCTTCCTTGTTCTGTATTTCAGGCCTGAGAGAGACTAATTGTTGCATTTTAGCTCTGTTTCACTGTAGATTCCTCTTTGCTTCCTCATCTTACCTCTGCAAAACACGAATTATTATCTAAATAAGTGAATACGCAAGAAGGGATGTTTTTTTTTTTCTTTATTACTTTTCTGCTTGGTGTGGATTGTGTCTCTCTCTATCGATGAAGCTCCTGACATGCTGTGACCATCTCAGCAGCAAAGAACAGGAGGAAACACAGTAAAGAGCAAATCAGCTTTCCTTTTCTTTAGAGGGTAAGAATACTAGCCTGCCCTTGAGTGGCCATCTGGGTAGTGAGGCCTTGAGCAATCTGGTCTCGTGGAGGGCGCCTTGCCCATGGCAGGGGGCTTGGAACTTTATGGTCCCTTTCAGCCCAAACCATTCTATGAATCTATGAATCTATGCCACAGCCTATATATAGTATTGTTCCTTCCAGAACTGGTTTTGTGCTCAGGAGGGTTAAATTCACCAGCACAAAGCCTGTGTAAGGTTTTAGGTTAGTGTTTTTTGAGTGCCAAACAGGGGCCTAATCCTTTATACAGCTTTCTGCAAAGGTGGCTTTTCACACAAGCCCCTCTTTTGGTGTGACCTTTTAGGCTTTTGAACATCCTGTCCACTTCTTTCCAAGCTGTGTGAAAGAATAGTCTGCCTGCATTCTCCAGGAGAAATAACTGTTTTGCTAGTAACCACAACCAACTTACTCAGACTCTACATTTAGCTCATATACTTAAAATGTCAGATTGTTGTCACAGGCTGCTTGTCAGAAACCATTCAGTGGTCTCTTGAATTCTCTCCAGAAAAAAGAGAGAAGAATCTCCAAGAAAACAAAATGGTAAACAAAGTTCCTGAGACCCCAGAGTGACACAACACGGTGTTTTTATTTAGGCTGGGTACCTATAGAATTCACTTGTAGAGGACAGATTCATGACTTTCTCACAGGAGATCATGCAAAAGGATTTTGAATACAGGATATCAGAACAGATAGCAAAGGTGTAATAGGTTTTAAAGTAGATAAAACTGTGAAAGAGTTGTGGAAATTAAAATAAAGGTAATATGTTTTTGAAAGAGTTGTGAAAATTAAAATCAAGGTAATGTGTTTTAATACAATTGTATTGTATGAATGTTTTGGATACCAGATACAGTTTCTTTTAAGACTTCATTATTTTTGAGCACAAGTGTAGATACCAGCCCCATTCTCAAGGCTGTTAATATCTGTGCATATTTCAGATTCAAAGAAACTGTGTATTTTTTTAATAGAATCTCAGAGAAGGGTTATAGATTGCTAAATAGTTTACCGTTTACTCTTCAGAGGTAAACATTGTGATATCTAGATGCTGAAATAATGAATTTATGGTATATGTTAAGTGTGAATGGTACATTGTCTAAGCTTGCTTCAGGTTGCAGCCTTGAATCCTGGAATGCTCAATGCTCTGTGTGTGTGTGTATATATATTTTTTTGTCCTTTAAAGGCAGGTAAAGCAACAGCTGTCTAGTTCATTGCATGTTCGTCTTTCAGCTGAATCTGAAAAGCTGAAACTTCTATGTGTTGGTTCTAGTGGAAATCAAGAGAAAAAGAAAGAAAAAAGAAAAGAAAGAAAGAAAAATGCAAGAGAGATATTTTCCAAAGTCTTGGGGCAAAACGTCATTCTCTGATCTCTTTTTGCATGCTGTTCCTCAGCTCCGTGGCTCTGCTGGCCACATGGAAGTACGCATGTCTGGTGTCTGAGTACTTGGTATCTGAGGCAGTTCTTCAGTTCTGGCTTTAGCTGTATTGATACAAACATATTTGAAAGAGTAGTATACAGGTATAGGTGAGGGCTGTTGCTGGGGAGAATTAGCTGGAATTAGAGTAGCACATTCAAGTCTGGGAGTTTGGGGGCACTTTTGGGAGGGGAGAGGCTTCTCAGGCCCTACCTGGTCTGTACTGGGTATCTAATGAGCAACAACTGCTCAACACTATTAACCCTTCAGCTTCACCTTCTGGAAGAGAATAAGATATATTAATCTGGTGCTGGTTAGGAAAGTATTGGAGAGAGACTCAGTCATGTCATGGCTGGCATCGTGGGATGGGCAGCTAGGTGCTCACTCTGAGAGAAGGGCTCAGAGGCAGAGCAGAGGTTCCTGCCTGACAGAGCTTTGAAGAGAGGCAGGCCAGGCAGGAGACAACTTCCTGGTTTACTGTACTGAATATGTTTCAGGTGTGGCACTATCAGGTGATATCTTCTCAAAGCAATTTTTTGTGTCATGGTTCTCAATACATGATAATGATTTGTATTTATTTTGCTTAGTTCTAAGGTGCCTGTGGATGAGTTTTAAATCATGTTGCTCTTTGGGGAATTTCACATGAGATGTTCTGTACTTCCAGTAGCACAAACATTCACAGTGCTTGTGAAAGGTTCAATCCTTGTTATGCACCACCTATTCAAAACAATATATGCTAGAACAAACTGTATGACTGAAAGTCCTCCTAGCAGTCTGAATGATGTAGGAGAGATCTGGGAGTGGTGTTAAAGTGGCAAGACCCTGATGATGCTGATAACTGCCAGCATCAACACCCAGCTTTTGGGAGAGCAAAGAGTGATGGAACTCCTGCCAGGTTATGTTATTGACTTGTCAGCATTTGTGATCAGTACCAGGAATACATACATTTATATTTCCTTTGTAGTGCTTTGTCTCCAAGCACTCTAATGACCTCAAAAGAGAGAATGTCTGATCAACACTGAAGAATGTTCATAAAACAGTTTAAAGTTTTCTTGCTAGCCAGTTCTGAAAGCTAGAAGGTCATTTGAGATCTAATTCTCTTGGACAAAATTATGATCAATAGTAAAAGCTGTGGCTAAATCTCTGGACCATCAGCTCTGCTGTGTTTCTATTCTGGAATATTGTTCTTCCAATCCAATGGCAAAAAAAAAAATCTCTGTTACTTATTTCAGACAGGTGTCTGTGCTTTATTTCTATGCTTATAAATTTTTGCACCTACAAATCTCTGTGGATGGGCACTCAAATGGCAATTTTCAAGACTGACTTCTAGACTTCTGACTTGGACACTCATTAATCTGTAGCTGCAAAGTAACCCTTTTCAATGCATTTCTATAGGCTATGATACAATGTGGAAGTTTCTTATGGATAATATAAACATTGAAACATGCTACAAAAGCCATGGGTAGAATGCTTGCCTGGTAACAGAAATGGTCTGCGGTTTTTTTCTTTTTTTTTTTCCTTTTTTTTTTCCTGTTTGCTGAGTCTTTTCTGTTCTGTTCCCTCTGTGCTGTAACTTTTTGTGTCATTCCTTTTAGGATTCAGAAGGAGGCCTCTATGTGTGCATGAACACGTTTCTGGGATTTGGAAGGGAACACATCGAAAGGCATTACCGGAAGACAGGACAGTGTGTATACTTGCATCTGAAACGACATGTGATAGAGGTAAGGCTTGTGGCTTCCTGGATAACTACCCTGGCAGTTCTTTGGTTTCTTGTGCTTATGTAACTCAGTTCAGATATGGATCAAATCTTGAATAATAGAAATGAAAATGTTCAAATTTGGGGCTGGATATCAAATTCAGGTACTTGGATCCCAATCAATCCTATGGCTTTCAGTTCTGAGACGAATCAAAAGCCCTGGAGAGTCAGATCTTAAAGGCAGCTTGCTGCCCAACTTCAACTGAATTTTTTCACCACAGAAATGTACGATATACATCTTGCATGTATATGACATGCATGCTGTAGGTAACTAAATACTTTTTTGAAACCTGCCTTTGAAGTGTAGAATTACTGGGTTTGGCTCAGATTTGACTGGAAGTTGTTTTTTTTTTTTTAACATGAGGTTTCATGTCAGTGTGACAGGACTTCTTTTCACCCTAAGATTTCTGTACAATTAAATTACAAGCCTTGATCCTGACCCAGCCTGGGATCTGAAACTTAGCCTAAATTAATGCTGGGTTCTAGAACCACATGCTTCTCCCATTCAGCCTTACACACTCTCCTAAACATGCATGTGCACATACAAACTTCATGTTCACTGTTATTCCATAATATCACTGCACATGCACAGCAGCCAATAATCTGTGCTTCATAACATCTGTTTGTGTGTGGTTTGTCTGGCATCTGTAAAGGGCTGTTAATGACTTCTGACCTGAGCTATCTGGAAGGCACTGGGTTTGCTTTTAGCTCACTCTCCTGTAAGCTCTTGTCTCTTGGCAGGTTAGAGGGCCTAAAATAGCTGCTTGGAGCAGGACAGGATACTTAACATTTCTCATTCTACTGCAATTATTCCCCTGGGTGATGAAGGCTCTGAGTTATCTAAAGCGCTCTGACCAGTTCTTTTATTTCCAGAAGATGACTACCCATATTTTATCAGGATTATAGTGAGGTAGATTGCATGTCTCCCAAGTTTAGATTATTCATGATGCTTGTTATACTCTAGAATTGTCTTTCCTTCTAAAAGTGATACAAGCATTTTCCTTCATGCTGTAAATTGAGGATTTGGAGAGCCTAGTCTAGCTTTAGCACCAGTTCTTCTGACCAAATTTAGCACTCCTGAAAGATGATATCTAGGACTGGAGAGAGGTGGGCAGAAATCCTGTCAACTTTCCTTGTATGCAACTGTGTTTCAGCACGTGACTGGAATTAAAATGAGGCCTCAAAAAATCCTTTCCTGGATAAAGATTAGACTGAAGGACTCTGAAAGGGAGAAACACATATACTGCCTGTTTGGTGTTGCATACCCCTTCAGTTGAAACTATCTCAGTGGCTCTTATTTTTCTCCTTGTGAGTTACGATATAGTAGAGGGGCCTGGCAGCTATGCTTGAAGATGGTGATGCACTGTGCACTGGGTCATGTGGTAGGAAACAGTGTTTGCCTGTACAGCACAGGTAAAGATTGTCTCATCTAACATGGCTCATAGATAGGATTCCACATACTTTGGCTGTGGATTTTGTTTATCGTGACTGCTTCTTACCTGCCATCTGTATTTTCCTTTGAGCAATGTGAAACATTAGACCTCCACTGGAACACTTCTGGGAAGTGCCTGACACAGGCTGCATTATGATTTTGTGCTTTTTAAGCCCAACTTTTGTTGGTACAGGATACAGTAAAGCCAAAGACATTGGGTATACTGTCTTGTGATTATTTTAGTGAGGCTGCCGTGCTTGCCTGTGGTTCCCTTGCAATCATCCTGTCAGAATGTACTGCATTTCTGCAGAAATCTGCTTGCATCCAAAGGTGTTTGGAATAAGTATTAGCCATGTATCTTGTCACAATTAATTAGAAAAGAAGAGTCATGTCTTCAGCCTACTGGCTCAAGTAGAGCTAGAAGTATCAGCCAGTGGCAGTTCAGCGCCAAAGGCACTTGCTGAATCATCAGAAATGTGCACAAGTGCAAGGTATGGAGCATCCTCTGGTAAAATTCATAGCTAAATCCCTGTGCCCACCTCCCCCCCAGTTTCACTCTTCAGATTTTTTAAATCAGTCACTTTCCTGTGGTGTATGACTTGTGTAAAACTGCCTGGGTAGTATTCAGCCCCAGGCAAAGCTTTAGCTTGGTGCTATAGTGATGCCTCATCTCTGTGGAAAACATTGGGTAGAGAGGCCTGAAATTTCCTAGTGATGGGTTCCTGGATGTTGTTTAGTGGTGGTACTGTCATGGAACACAGAATAGGTTACAGTGACACCTTGTACAAGAAGCATCAACACAGAGTGTAATGCTTCTACTGATGCATTGTGTGGACTTTGATTTTGTGTTTTGTCATATCTGTTAGACGACAAAATTGTTCTGTAAATGGGGAATATTTTCAGTGATTTCCCACAAGTGGGGGAAAAAAGGGTTCTGGGTTTTTCAGGAGTATGGAGCATCTGCAGTTCCAGTTCAGATGTATTCAGCAGTTTGGAAAATCAAGCTGAAATTTTTCAAGTCAGGCTGGCAATGCTAAACACTCCATGTGAATTCTTCCTCTTTAAAATCTCTAGTCATAATGACTTTCATAATACCCTTCTTGGTGACATCAGAATTCAGTTGGAGCTTCCTAGTACTGGAAACTTTTTTTTTTTTTTTTAAAGTTCTGAAGTTACAATCCTTGGAGTATGTATATTTTATTCATAATATATTGGTAACTCGGTTATGTTGTATTTTCCTGTTGCTTTTTAAAAATAGATTTAGATTCTTGGCTCCTTCCTTTCCACTTGTTACATTTCAGTAATATGGAAAAAAACTGCTCTGCATGCTAGTTTCACTTTATTTTGGATTTTTTTTGGTACTTTTTGAGTTGCAACCCATACCCTCCTCTTATATGTAGATAGAGGGTTCATATATATGGATGATAAGTTCTCTTCTTAAGTGCAGCCAAGGAGTATTGGCATCTGCTCTTTCTAAGAATGGAAACCTTTATTTGTGATGTATAACACCTCACTGATGATTCAAGTAGTCTGCTTTGGCCAAAGCTTTATTTACATGATGAAGGGAACCACCCAAAATATGTGGCCTTTTCACCTACCATGGAGCAGAGGCAAACATGAACTTTCCCTAGGCTGACAGGTTCTTGGCTGGTTCCTCTCCACCTGTTGTATCCCAATATTATTATTAAAATAAGTTGCCTAACAACCTCACCAGTTACACTAACATTATACACTGCATCATGCATCATGTTGATATTACAACCACAGAGGCTTATTTGATTTAATAGTGCCTGTTAATAAACACCTTAAGAAGCAAGTGTGTTGACTTCTACATTTCTGCAGCCACTCGTGCTTTGCCTAGTAGTTAGAGGTATTTTGAAGTAAGAAAGTAGTGCTTGAAACTGAATGTCACCTGGAAGCTCCTATTCTCTGCTCTGGAGCTTAAATTAAAAAATAAAATACGATCTCTTCTGAACGATTGCTGGGATGTTGCCAAGTTTTCTCCATACTTTCTGATATTAAGAAAGTGTGGTGGTAACTTGGACAGATCTTAATGGCAGCAGGCATAGATCCTGAAGGAAAAGGCATTTTTTTCTGACTGGAAGAAAATTAACTGAACTAATAGATCACAGCAAAATGGTCATACAGGAATTAGGTATGAAGGATTGAATCTTTTATGTGTACAATAACCTATTCTTCCTCTCTCTGGGTTTTGTCGTTAAGAAATACTGTAGAGGTTCTAGTGGTGAGAAGTCTGAGTGATGCTAGATACCTTGCTAGTAGAACAGCAGTCACCCATGGTAACTAAGGCATGCTCTGCTTAATTCCTAACAGAGCAAAGATGAAGGAGTCAGATGGTGGTTTTGTCAGTCCATGAGGGAAGTAAGCAATGATGAGTTGAGTCCCACTGGGGACATTTTTGCTCAGTGAAGACTGTGATTTAATAGAAGGACAATGCACAGATAGATGTATCAGAAACACTGATGGTATTGAGTTATTGCAGATTTACTGTTATTTCACATGATGAATTTCTAATTGTTTCTCTCTCTCTTTCCAGAAGGTACCAGGGGCATCTGGTGGAGCTTTACCAAAAAGGAGGAATGCTAAGCTATTTTTAGGTATTGTGAACAGCTGCTTTCTCACAATCCTTTCCTGACCCTGTCTGCACGCATACTTGGGTGCTGTCCACCATTGTGTTGGCCTTTGGGGCTCCTTGTGGGTTTTCTTTTTTCTGATAGTTTTTTTTCCCTACTTTTTAAAGTTGCTCCAGACAAAGAAGTAATTCCTAGCAATTTGTGTGTCTATGTATGCATGAAATATTTTGGTCTAAATTAGACCTTCAGCTATTCTCAAGCAGCCTAAGGTTTGATAGGCATTTTTTGATTAATTCTGTCCCTTCTATCTCTCAGTGATTTCCACAAATTACCCTTTGATTGAAATGTTTATCTTTATTTAATGTGTATCTTTACTTAATGTGTAAGTAGGGCCTTAATGTGTAATGGGCCTCAGTGTGGCACTGCATGTTTAACAGCTGGTCATAGGAAGGGCTGTTATCATTTCAAAGTTGTTACACAGGTAAACGTTCTTCAGTGATGTTGTGGTCTTTTCTGTAATGAAATAAACACTACATATGTCATGAGCATCTCTTACCAATTCTTACTCTGTTACATCCACAGTTCTATCCCTTTTCTTCATGGAAAGCAGTTTTCTTCCCATGTCCATTCCATCCAATATCCATTGATTCAGATTACCCAGAAAACCTGAGGGCCTCACGGATGAGGAAAGCATGATGCAAAGCTTGTGTTCTCCCTCCTTCTATCACTTGTGGTACTTCTTTAGTTAATCTATTATTCTCTCTGCGTTAATAGCATATAGTGAATTCTTCTTTTGGTAATGAAGAGGTTAAATGTTTTCTTTACAATTTCCACCTCTTACGGCTTTTGATCTGTGGAACGTGTCCCTAAGAGGCCTTTGCAGATTGTGATCGATTAAATTGTTGTTGTTATTGTCTGGAGTAAGTTTTGCAAGGAGACCTTGGAGAGGAAAAAGCTCTTAAGATGAGTCATAAAGAAATGAAACTTCCTTTGTAGGAAGAGACCTTTAAGTTACAGATGCTGGTCTAAATACCATTTACTGTCAGTTTACATTGAGCATCATATTTGTCATGAGATGCTTATAAAATAACTGGTTCAGAAACAAAGTTGGCTTCAGTGCAGCAGTGGTACAGTGTTAGCAATGTGAGTGTGAACAAGTACAAAGCATAGCCAGATTTTATTCTTACTGATCTGCTACATACATTTCAAGGCTCCTGTCATTATTGTATGCTGGCACACAGTGTCCATGGCATAGTGTCTCTGATGTGCCACAGTCCTTGAAGTCCACCCTTGCGCTTCAGCATTTTGTTCCCACTGAGTAGATCTGCTGCAGCAGTTCCAGGTGTCCTGGGCTTTACTGAAAGCACTGCAGCTTCACTGGGATTGATTTAGCATCTGGAACTATCACCATTTAACCCACCAGTTCTGGAATCTGAAGCACTTCTGTGTCGGTGTGAGCTGAAATTCCCCCCCCCCGCCCCCCCTCCCGACAATAACCAGGCTAGCTCAGTCTGGAAGCAAATGAAGGCTGTATTTACAAGCAGAGTCTAAAATCTACGATGAAATGCAATGAATATGTACAAATATACAAAATTCACAACATTTACAAATATATACAATCAACAGAAAAGCACAACCGATCTCCCTTTGCTTCCCCCCAAGGGGACCCTCCCAAAGGGGCCTCTCTCTCCCAAGAGCTTCCCCCCAGACTCCCCTGGACAGAGAAGCAGAGTTAGTTAAACAGATAGTTGTTAACTTAGCTGCCAAGGTCAGTATGTGTTATCTTCAGCCAGAAGAGAAGAAGAAACAGCAGCCAGACAGCCCAGCAACTGCCCCCACTGCCGAACGCAGAATGTGCAGAGTGCCCCCACTTTGTTTTGAGTAATAGTTCTTAAACATTTCTATCTATCCAATGGAAGTGTTTAGAACAATCAGTATTTTGCTTTCTTACACCCAATAATGACTTATTTATACTCTTTCACTTTCTCTGTTTTGAACTTTGCAAGGAAAAATTAAAAAGACAGTTTCAAACCATCACGACTTCTGAAAAAGTATCTCATCGTTGTTTTCTATTGCAGTCTTCTTCAGCCCTGGATGGCTGTGAGTAAAATAGTATCAACTTTGTTCAGGTTCTTGAGGTAGTACTTCCATACATCCAAATGCTTTGTATCCACTTCTTTGGTGCAGCAGATTTTGCTATTTTTGACCATGCTTAAAGAACAAATAGTTATTTCTGTCCTTCATAGTTGAGGAAATGAAAACATGGAGAGGACAGCTGATTTGATTATTTTGCATGTGACAGCAGCAGAGATGGGTAGCAAAATTTGGCATCGTACCTCTTAACCCTGCATCTTCTTGCTTCTTTTGTTGGTTCAGAGCTGCTGGACTTAACAGGTATCTTTCTCATTGTGACCTTGGGCACCTATGGGTAGAGGTTTGCACCAAACTGGCTATTATCAGCCTATATATGTAACTTGCCATTTAGAGCTTACCTTGTCAGACAAGAGTAGACAATGATCCATGGGCTACTCTACCAACACTTTGTTTCTAGGTGTCTTTGAATAAATCCCTAAGGCCCAGAGATTTAAGCTTTGTTGTAAAAAGTCAATCCAGTTTTGGCATTTGTTACATTGCTTCTTACAATCTTCCTTGATGTAAAGCTACTAAAGATACTAAACCCTTTTCAATCTCCTTAGTATTAAAGCATCTTTCGGGTGCTCACTTTCTAGCACTGCTAGTATTCATAAAATGCAATAGCAACACTAACTGGTTGGGTCAGTCAACTGAAAGCTTTATCTTTCCCTCAGCAAAGTGAGTATGCATGTGAGCCTGTGCATTACATTTTTACCTTGTTTGGGTTTTCTTTTGGAGAAGGCTGGGGGAGACTGGGTGCTCTGTGTATCAGGAAGCATGATAATATTGTGCTTGAAAAGTGGGAACTGCCTTTCACCTAGATTGTTGAAATCTTGCTAGGCAGTGTGGATGTGGTAACTCCAGCTCAAACTGTGCAAGGTTGTATTTACAGCAGATTGTCTGAATCACAATGCATGGAGTAGTATCATCACTGCATTATCTAGGCTGGCAAGGTCAATACTTTGTGCTTGTCCCTGTGTGTCTGTAAAATAGAAAGAAATTAATTGATAGTATAAGATGGTAGCTTCCCATGACTTCACAAGGCTCATGGATATGAAACAGCTGCATTGTTGTCTTTGATATGCAACATCTTGTTTAAATCAGTAAATGTGATACTGGTTTTGGATTAAAAAAAAAAAAAAAAAAAAGACATTACAGGGCCAGGAAAGTTTTCATTTCGTATTAGTCTATATGGAAGAAAGAGAGGATCAGAGTTGATAGAAAGTGGTGTAAATATGCAGAACAGAAAAGAACCACTGTGGATTTTTTCCAAAGGGAAGTAATGTTCTGGATCTGCCAGAATAGTCTGGGACTATGTGTAGTAGTCCCTCTGTGTTCAGTGACTATGTGAATAAGAGCAATTCGATAAACAGGATGTACTGTGAACTTCCTTAGAAGATCCTTGTCCAAAAGGGTAGTAGAATGAGAGGGAAGATCCTTGTTTTGAATGGATTGGAGGCTTAGTTCTTACACTAGAGCTACTAGCAAAATCCCCCTGGACCTCTTATTCCCAGGAGTTATCAGTGGAGTTCTTCAAAATGTTCTAATTATGAAGAACTAATGAGATCATAAGTGGTCTGGAAATGAATTGGAAAATGAGGAAATAGTTTGCTGGTTGATTTAAAATTCTCTAAGAGATTAAGTTTAAAAGTGGCTTTTAATGTCTTACTAACTAAACAATAGATGATATGAATGTTGAAAAACACAAAGACGAGAGAAGTGCTTTAACTGTGTGCATAGTGTGTGATCTAAATTAGCTGCCACTGTTGAGGAAGGTAACTCTGAGATACTTTGTTTTGCTTTACAAATAAGAAGTGAACCTCTCTTTTGAATAGAGAAACTGCAGGTGCATGCAGTATCCCCCACTGTCTATCTTCCAAACCAACCAGACAAACGCACAGCCACCCCAATCCCAGCTAATAAAACTCCAGGTAGATATCGGGAAGCAAGGAGGAATAGACTGAGGGAAGGGAAGAATCACCATATTTTTGTCTTGTTCTGGTATTCTCTTCCTGGGTATCAGTTAGTCCATGCCAGAGCTGGCATTCTTAGCTAAACAGAGCTGTCAAAGTGCCGCTCATAAAACTTGTCTGTAGGTAGATGTCTTCTTCCAGATCAGTTACCACAGCAGTATCCAGTGCAGCAAGTTGTGTGAGCTCGGTTTTGAGCAAAGTCAGGGCTAACATAGACCATCAATTGAAAGTGTTTTGAAGTACTTGAACAGCTCTGTCAGCAGATCTGTGAGGATGGCAGTTGCTGATGAGAAGAGTGTCAGTGAGGAGCAGTATCCATGACACACAGCTGATCTCAGAGAAGGTCTCAGAAAGGAAGACAAACTTCCACTTAGAGTCTGGAAGAATGTGTAAACTTGCTGAGCTTTTCCTAGATAGTGCCTGCCTATGGCAGTGAGTGCACTTACGGCTGCTGTTTCCAAGTGTAAAGACCACTCTACTGGATTTGACCACAGCTCCACTTTGTTCTCCTAGTTCTAGCAGTCAATAGCAGAACTCTGTTTTCAGTAAAGATGATTTTGGTAAGCTTCTGAAGCAGACTTTTGCCACAAGTGGTTTGAGTAAGCACATGTAGAATATGTGTCTATAAACGAAAAGTTGTAATTTAGGGGGATTTGAGTGTTTCCTGACAGCATTTTAAATTTTAGCCCAATGAAGTTGTATGTACTCCCCAGAAGCAGCAGTGGAACTAATTAGACCATAAGGAAACCTGTTGCTCCTTGGCTTTGTTATCTAGGCTCGAGTTGAGTATAGAATGGTGAGCAGATTCCTTAGACTAGTAGAGTCTTAATAGTTTGCTAGTTTAGGTAGAACTGAAAATTTGGCTAGATTAACAAATGATAATTCTGACAGCAAAATAGTTAAAAGTGGGAATTTTGATGGTTTAACTTTGTTTGCTGAACACATGATTGTTCCAGAAATCTGGGGGCTGAGGTCTATACCTAGCAATAAGAACAGTATACTAATGCTTTGGAGATGTAACAAGCAATTTGGATGCTGTTTTACAAGTAGTGAATGATCCAAATGATCCTAGTAGGAAGCTTGGCTTTCTTTTGCCAGAAAAGAGAACATGATGACTGTGGTTTGTGGTGTGGTGTGGTTTTTTTTTTGTTTTTTTTTATTTTCTCCTTTTTTATAGCTCATCTGATGAGGTCAGTGTTTCACATGTGTCTGGAGACAAATGAAGAGCTTATAGTTTGCGAAGTATGGTTGCAGCAATTTGCTATTATTTAGAGGCTTCAGGAAGAAATTACTTGATATACAGGCTCAGTCCTCCACTTTCAAGTCAATACAACTTTGTCCATTATCTTCAGTGAGAGAGGATCAAGCCCAAATTCCTAAGATGCCTTTCTCAAGTTTCAAAATTAGTTGTAGGCTCGCTAGTCAACATCCTCATTCAATTTTTGTTTGTATTCTCTTCCATATGCACACAGACACATCCATATGCACAGGAAATCCTGTTTGTGTGTCCTGCCTGGAGCCTCCTTATGACACTATTATTAGTGCAGTCAGTTGGTAACTTTTCTAAATCTGATCTGGGCACTCCACTCCTTTACTTCCCCTGCAGTGTGCTGGTTTACAGTACTGCTTTCCACTCACAGCTGCTGTTTTCAGTCAGTCCAGCAGCAATGCATTTGTCACCATCACTGAAGTGATGCTTCTGAGCTGGAATAAATTTACTCTACTGACCACTGGCCCAAAAATAACAAGGTCAGTCGAGCCTCTGTTTTAATGTGTCTGTTATTTTGCTTTGCCTGTTGTCCTGGCCTCCCAGCGCACTTATGACGCATGAACACTTTGTTTTAGTGATGACAATGTTTAGCTGGGGCTCTGAAGAGACACCATAAAGTTGTTAGTGCACTAGGAGAACAATGTCATGTGGACATTCACCATAAAGGTACCAGCTCTTTAAACTCTTTTACAAAATGATTTGCTATCTTGAGCCTTAGTCTTAGAACTGAGTAAGCCCTTTTTTGTCCAGAGCTGCTTCTGCTCATACTGCATCTTGCAAGAACGTCCTCATCCAAGCAATAGCTTTGTATTAATACAGTGCTTGAAAATTTATCCTTTCCAGTGCCTTTAGTGTTACAGTCATTTTTAATCCAGCACCTTCAGTGTTAGAGTAACTTTTAACTATATGAACTTCTGGCTCCTCTCTCAAATTCTGCACTAGTTTTAAAATCCACATTTGAACCTGCCTGCAGACTGCACATGATGCCTGATAGCTACAAGGTCAACCTCTGCCCTCATTTAATGTGGGCCTCCACTGCCTTCTAAAGAAATAGTCATCTGCTTTTATTATATCTGTGCTCATGCTCTCCCAGCCATGCTGGCCCTGGCACAGGCACAGAAAATATAGTGCAGGTAGAACTTCTTGCAGAACTTAGCCACTATGGCTCTCAGCACACACAAGCCAAGATTTAAAAATGAGTAATGATTTGGGGGATTTCAGCTGGACATCTTTAAGGGGTCTGTCTGGCAGTCAACAAAACCAATCTGTTGCATCAAGGGATTTCAGTAACTGGCTTTAGAAGTCCTTTCCACTCTGCATCTGAATCTTGAGAAACTTGAGAATGATAATTGCCAAAAAAGCACTGATTGTCCTTTTAATTCCTATTCAGAGGGAGTAGGAGTGTGGAGTGGAAGCATACCAGCTTTACATGGTCACCTTCAAAAGCTGAATTGTCAGTTAAATCCTTGTGTTTTCTCCTGGAACTGCTCTGGAGCTGTGTGTCTCTTTAAAATAGGAAGTGTGATGCTGCCGTATCGTTGTGTCAGACATCCAGAATGCCATGCTGACAGAACAGCGTTTTCTGCTTTTCTGGTAACCTTGAATGGTATGAAGCCTGAGAAAGTAAAAAGGAACTTTCCTTCCCTATCCATTGCACACAAAAGGCTGATGCTCCTAAGTGTGTGAAATCCTTAGATGGCAGGGGATGATTGCTAATAGGATACTCAGTCTTTCATCCCTGGATCACTAGTTCAAATGGAGGTCAGGTTGGTAGCAGTAAAGTCGTTGCTGTCTGGCTTGTGAAGTGAGCTAAACTGTGTCTGAATTTTGAACTCACGCAGCTGTACCATTGCTGTTCCTGCGCAGTGGGTAAATGCTGTAAATTTAATGTGGGTATTGCAAGGAAATTAAAAATACCATCCAGTCTTGCACATGTTGACATAGAACAGCCACAAATGGAAGCTGTCCTCAGGTTCCCTCTGGTGGCTGAGTGAAGTGTGTGACTGCAGGCCCTGGAAGGGGTGTTTGCTACCTTTAAACCTGCCTGAATATAAACTGAGTTTTTATATTCTCTGAGGAACTTATCAAATTTAGGAAGTGGTCAGTACTTTGGGGTTTGCTGTGCTGGTCGCTATCACATTTCTGGCATTAAGTGAAAATTCTATGATGTGTTGCTATGTGTTGTTCAGAGGTACTACATTTCATGGCTTTGTAGAGCAAAAGAACTTACTGTTGAAGACTGCTTCTGTGGAGGTCCACTCTTTCATCAAAACACAGGAAAGCTGGGAAAGAAGCCCAGAGTAAAGCAAGGTTACTGGTTATCTCTATTATGCTGCAGTAGGGGGAGGGATTGCTAGAAAAATAGTGGGATTTGTGGAACTAGTAATGAATGAGTATTTTCTTTCAGTGTAAGAAGTAGTTCTTGCTTTTGTGTCTATATTCAGCTGATGAGAGGGGGCTTTTGTTAACTGCTGCTGAGAAAGAGGTCATGATCCTGGAAGTCACTGACTGTGGGTGTTGTCACCCCTCAGGAGTGGCTGGTACAGCAGGGGAGCCAAGAATTGAATTGAAACTGAATTATGTTCCTCTCAAGGTGATCTTTCCAGGTCAAGTGAAAATATCTTTTGATACTTGTTTTATCACTTAGGATGTTCAGGCTGTTACTGCCAACTGGATAAATGGAGAACTTAGTTTTCTGGATCTGGCGTCTGTCAACCTCACCTCTCTCCCATATATGCATTTGAGATTTCAGGCATTCCCAGGGTGCAGTGGTTGTTGCCAATGCTCCTCTAGCGTTGAGTGACTCATTAAGCATATGCATGTACTTGGAGGGGAAAAAAAGAGCCAGCTTTAGCTACTGGTAATGCATCTTCTTTCTTAGTTGAACCTTGTCCTGGCAGTGACTGTCTGATACAACAGAATACAGGCAAATCCAGCATCTCCAGGTGGGAGAAGGATCCAGAAGATCCCATCCTTGCCCAGGCTATTCTTACAGTTGAATCCTGTGAAATGTCTGACACAACATGTGCATATTTGATTGTAACCTTTTCACTTGCCCTAGAATGAATTGAGCAAGATTTTAACTTGGTCTTATCACTATAGGATAATTATGTTTTTCTTGAAGATACAGATGAAAGCAGTAGTCCTTTAGTTACTTATATACCCTTCTACCTTCTCCCTGGATCCACTTACTTCTGGACAAGCATTTTAGCTGATGTTACGTCGTCAAGGCTCATATTTAAGCAAAAAAGTCATCCTTACACTGGAATAAAAGTATAGACAAGCACTATGGAAGGCTTGGTCTTCAAAGGAAAGCTTTATTAGTTATGTGCTTTTTAAACAGGTAGTTGTACTGGTTACAGAAATGGAGCAAGAGAGAGATAATGTGATGTGATTATTTGAGACTGTGGATGAGATGTGGGAACACTTCCAGTTACGGACATCTTCATGAGAAGAAAGGCCACAGATTCAGGATGGATGGAAGCCATAGCATGTTTCAGCCAGGTCTGCAATCTGGAAAATATGGGGGTCTGAAAGAGAGGTGTGTTATTCCTGCTCTGCAGTTTGGGCATGAATAATGTGACCTGGTCTCCATATTGAGCATTTCAAGATCCTGAGTAAAAGGCACAGCACTATTACATCCTAATTTTGTCCAAAATGGGCTGAATTTGTTTTAGTTGTTTCCAAGGATGTAATGTCTGCAACAGTGCACTGCTTGACTGGAGAGGGGCCAAATTAGCTGTTAGTGGGGATGAGGTTAAGATGGAAATTTTGGTCCTCATAACATCCTCTTGCAAGGCGGTCAGATTTCAGCTTAGATCAGGAGTTCACAAATGTTTCTAGCCAAAAGAAACTACTGACAGTATCAACTTGCAGGCTGCTGCCAGGCAAGCAATGCTTCAGGCGGTATCCCTGCCACAACGTAGGAATCTTGATCTCAGGACAAACTCTTAACATTCCTCATCTTGTTTTCCAGATCTAGAGACACACAGTGATCTCAACAGTGATGACTTTGAATATGAAGATGAAGCAAAACTTGTTATATTTCCTGATCACCTTGAAATCTCATTACCCAATATAGAAGAGTTACCAGCACTGGTCAGTGAGTGTGCACAAGTGACAATAGGAGCTGTCTCCTTCAGTTTTTATCAAGAGGATGTTTTGTTTTCTTATACATGGTTCCTTGTTTTTACACAGATTTTTCTTCACTAGCTATAACAGAGACAGTCATTAAAAAAAAAATCTGCTTTCGGATTGTTTCTTGGATTTCCTTTTACCTCTACTATTCTCTCCCTTGTTATGATACCAGTTTGTCCCAGGGAAAGTCTCATAGTACACGTTGTGCTTATTGTCCTGCTAAAATAATAACAGCTTCAATCCATAAGATTGCATAAATATTTAAGTATATAAATAGCCTCACTGATAGCCAGTTTTCTATGTGGTTAGCAGTGGGCTGAATGCCAGCTTCTGTCCAGTCACTGCATCATGTTAGGTTTTGACTGACATACATTTGTCTTCCAGGTGACGATAGCTTGTGATGCGTTCCTCAGTGCCAAATCACCCTACAGGAAGCAGGACCCTGACTCCTGGGAAGAAGAGCTGCAAGCATCTAAACATGCCAAAACACTTGTCCAGTTAGACAATGGTGTTAGAATTCCCCCCAGGTGAGGGCAATTTGTGCATTGTAGACTCTAATACACTCCAGAGTAAGCAAACTAAAGACAGCAACTCAGCCAACAATTATCTTGCATGAGTCCAAGCTGGGTGTTTGTGTTTGGTTTGACCTACCACAACTGGAAATACAGGACTGGGTCCTGCCTTACTTATTTCTGTCCTTTCTTCCTATTTTCTCTTCCAGTGGTTGGAAATGCTCAAAATGTGACCTGCGGGAGAATCTGTGGCTAAACCTGACAGATGGTTCTGTGCTGTGTGGAAGGTGGTTTTTTGATGGCAGTGGGGGGAATGGACATGCAATGGAGCACTACAAGGAGACAGGGTATCCCCTAGCAGTGAAGCTGGGAACCATCACTCCTGATGGAGCAGGTCAGTCGCCTGGAAGGTTCTGAGATGGGCTGTCTTTTGTGTAAGATTGACAGTGGGTATATAGTACCAAGTGGGCTTGTGCTTCCAGTGCAAATGTTTGAGAGAGTGATATGGAAAGAAAACCCTGTGAATCTTGATTGGGGAATGACATACTCTGTGCAGGGAAAGTCCTTACCTTTTTTATCTACTCTTCTCCTCTTGTTTTATATTTGGTGTAATTTTTTTTTTTTTTGGTAAAACAGCAGATTTGTAATAGAAGAATGGTATTATTTTGAAATAATTCAGAGCAGAATCCAGAGAAACATGATTTTTTTTTTTTTTTTGTGTTCTGCTACATTTGCTAGGACAAATGGTTCAGTCTTATGCTAGCTAGAAACATAACAGGGCAATAATTTTTCAAGTCAGAAAAGTCTGTTCTTAATAGCATGTTATTATTTTGGGGTTTTTATCATACTGGAAAGTCTGCTGCTCTTTGTTATTTTGGTAACATTTTGTTCAATCTAAGGGGAAACTCATCTTCATGGGGCTGCTGCGATGCCCATTTGTAAAATGCCTGATGATTTTGAGAGGGGAAAAAATCTATACCTGTATCCTTGTTTGCATATTCTCAGAGTGTGATGTTCTGCAGTGTTGCTGTGGAGAGGATTATGGTATGTGAGGATTAGGAGGAGTGAAAACTTGAGAAGCTGAAAGTCTTAAAGAAAGATCCTTTTCTGCAGCTGTATGGAGGAATTAAAAAACAGAAGAACATAGAATGATTATATTTTGGTTTTAGTGCTTATGATCATGTGGGTGAAATATCTCTTTAGATCAGCCCCTTTTTTAAACACACATCAATTGAGAGTTTTTCATCTTTAAGTCCTATTCAGTGTCAGGGAAAGCAGACTGTAGTCAAACAGCTGTGCCACAGAAACACTGAGCAAAGTCTATTCTTTTCTCTCCCAGATGGAATATCATTTGCTTGCATGAGCTTGGTCTTGAGTGATTTCTATCTGAATCTCTCAATTACTGAAGGTGTTAGGATTTGCCCAGCTGTAGATTTCAACTACATTTACAAAATAAACAGAATAATATTTAGTTTTTTGGGGGGTTTTCCCCAATTTTTCTTTTCTTCCTTATCTTTAGCAGCAGTACTTGTTTCCTTCTGGCTGCTGTCCGTCTGCCTCCCACTGATAAGCTGCTTCATCTCTTATGTGGCTTTTAGGATAGCGAAGGATGGGCTGTCATCCTTCCCTCTGAATGAGGGGCACCAGCTGTTCTCCACAGATCTTTGTTCTTCTGAATGATGTGTACTTGGTTTCCCTATGGAAAACTTACCTTCCCCAGCCCTCCTTGTTTCCTTTTCAGTAATTATTCTCTCTCCGATTTGTACTGCAGTGACAATCATAACCTCTTGATAGGGCTGGATGACAGATGAGCTTCAGGAAAGAGGCTCTACAGCTGATTGGGATGCAAAGTTTCTGCTTCCATGGGCTGAAGATGAAGAGGTGGTGGTAGAGGAGTAATAAGTCTTAGTCCCTCTGCTGATACAACTTAGTCCTTTCTCACATCAGTAAGAAAGACAAAGAGGGGTACCAGTATTCCACTTTTCCTACATGTACACAGAGGGAGTAGAGAAGAGCTACTTTTCTTTCCTTGAGAAATCCATGCTTTATACGTGATGAAAGATTTCTGGGGCATTAGCCCTATTTTGTAGTGTTCTGTCAACAAACAGGTCTGGGATCAGGGCAGAAACTGAGCCAAACTTCTATATTCTACTCTTGGACCTTGGATAAAGATGCATGAGTCAGAAAAGTTGCTTGCTTCAATGGGTTGAGTACCACTTGGCAGACTGCACGATCTGCTGCCTCTCAAAAAGTGTTATTAGACTTAATTTCAAGTCATTGTGAGGGTGTGTGTTTGAAACTGGTTTGAGGAATGTAATGGTTTGGTAGTAGGAAGCCTTATCTGACAGATATTTGAATTAGTTGATTTGCGGATGCCAATCTCAGCAGCTGTGAAGTGCTTCTTTGGGGGATCCTGTGCAACTTGTTTCTTAAGGACAGTGTTGCCATTGCCCATTACCCTTTAAGTAGGAAGGAGTGATGTCTGCACAGCAAGAACAGATGCCAGTCTTGAGCTGTGGAAGAAGACGAACTACAGGTAGCATTGCCATTTTTCTTTTCTTACCATAATGTGAACAGTAATGATTATTCTCTGTTTAATAATATTCTGTGTTGTCTGTCTTAAATTTTTTGTGATAGTTTTGGGAGTTTTTTCCCCCTTTATATTTCTCCCTTCTTCCCCTTTGTCACTCTAATGATGCTAGCTATTCTGTGTCACATTTGCTGGCTTGCCTACATTCTTATCTACCAGAGTCTGTATGACAGCACTACAGATCTGTGTCTGGGAGCTCTCATATTCTTTCTTTGATGTGCTGCCTTTGATTTTTTTTTTTTTTTTAAATAAGTGAATTCTCTCTCTCTCCCATGAATTTAAGTTGACTACACAGCAGAAAACACTAAAGGATATGACACCAGAGCTGGGCTTGAGCAAAAGATTAATGCATTTTGTGTTCCATTTCTGTTGCTCTGGGTCAGTACTCCCAGATGGCTGCTGTCTCTTCAGCTGGCACAGCTGAGGAAAAACAAAATCAAAGCTTCCACACTGAAAGCAGTCACCCAAGATCAGTTGATGTGTAACCTCACTCCATTGGGTGTTTGAACTTTAGAGGGTCTTTGGCTGTGCTGTGACCTCACCGGAAGACTATGGGAATGTTGTGATCTCTTGTGCGTGGATGAACAGTTATGTCTTGCCACAGAGTGGAATTCCAGCAGATGGGCAACTACAGCCACATGCATGCCAGAAAGGTCATCAGGACCAATGTTAATAGAGGGTTTGATGGCTAATCAGCAGCTGGCAGCACAACTCAAAAACACAGTCCCCTGGTTTGAGAGAGTTAATGTTTTTCATAGGGCTGGTAAGTTTTCAAAGTTGCATTTGGTTTTTCAGGTCTTGACTAACCTTGAATCTGTCATTTCATTGTGAGTTTGGTACTAGCAGACTTCAAGGAGTCTGCTTTTTTATTAAAGCCTTACATGGATGATGGACTGAGTCAGAGCCAGGGTCTGTAGCTGTCAGAAGAAGGCAGGGTGGGGACCTTTTAGAAGTGGTATTTGTGCTGTGAACAGTCTTCATCCTCCTCTTTTCTTCTGAGTTTGTTTCATCTTTATTCTGTCTTAAGTTTTCTCTGTCAGTTTAGATTTGGTCATATGTGAGAGACTGCTAGGCATAAAGGAAACTTGGCTGAAAGAAGTGTGGGCAGATGGGCAGAGGGATTCTGCATTTTTGTTACGAGCAGAAACAAAATCAGGTAAACAGTTATTCACTACAGAAGAAGAAACCATTGGAAAGACAGGAGGACTGCTCATACGTCTGTCATGTCACTCACATCCTTTTATGATGTCTGCAGCTTTATTGTTACTTGTTCAAATAGGTGAAACCTGCTCTGGACTCAGCTTCAGTATAGGGCTTGCTTGGTAAACACTAAAAATGGTTTGTTTTTTTTTCCTCTCAACCATCACCAGGCATATTGCTTCCCTCCACACTTTGAACTTTGCCCTGCCAACATGCTCATGGGCTTAAGGCTAAGAGGACCCATTCTAGAGCCAGAACTGAAATCTAGATTTCCCATATAATAAAACAAGACTCCTCAGTTATGAAATCAGCATTTCTCCCTAACCAGAAGATTAATATTGGAAGTCCAATTTATTTCTAATAAAGAATTTCTTAGTCCTCCCTGCATCTTTGTGGGAAAAGAGCATAAGTGGATTTCTTAAATTGTACTAGAAAATAAAATAGCATTGGCAGCATTCAGTTGGCCCCATATGCTCCCAGTTTTAATCTGTCTGCCTGTATCTAGTAGCTCCACAAAAATTCGGACTCTCTTGTTGCCGTGTTCAAAATGCAGACTAGCCGCATAGCTGGCATGCCCTGTTCCTTGTATTGCCAACAAACTTTTTCTCTGTGTGTGGGTGGAATATTATGATCACTCTAAATATTCTTTAGCTTTAGTATTGTGAATCACAAATGCAAATTCGTGATGATGCATCAAGAACATTTAAGATACTTCCTGAGCTATATGGATGTATACGTATTTTTCTGCTGGTCGTATCCACACCTGGAGAGTATGAATAAGGTGTCTTGTATAGGCAGTCCTGTCTTGGGAATATTATGTTGGTAAACAAAGAGAAGGGATAAGGTTTGATAGTACAGCTCATCAGTCTCTCTCTGCTTTTGTAGATGTCTATTCCTTTGATGAAGAGGAACCGGTTTTAGATCCGCATATAGCAAAGCATTTGGCACACTTTGGAATTGATATGCTGCAGATGCAAGTGGTAGGAAATCTTTTATTTAGTTCATTGTTTAATTGTTTCTTTAGTTGGGGGGTGGAAGAAGAACAGGAGAAGAATGATACTTGTAGTGGCTATTTCTGTGATTCCTTCAGACTGTTCCGCCAGTATTTAGTTTTGTAAAATCCAGACAGCAAATTAGTGTTTTATTTTCTGAGGTCAGAGGTGAATGACTCATTCCTCTCAAACCTGAAAGCTGCCCTCTGAAAGGGAGTTTCTTTGTGGCCTTTAGTTTCCATTTTTCACTTGTGTGTTATGTCCTATTTTCCTTCAAGATGAATATTCTCAGCCAGTTAGAGAAAATGCCTAGAATATTTAATTACAGTGAGTGAAGGGAAGCCTATTGCATGTGCAAGCAAATACAAATCTGAAACAAATCTTTAACAAAAATAAGGAACAGATAAGTAAAAAAAGTGGTTGAAAGGTTCTTTCTTGAGGCAAGAAGAGTCTTGTTCCTGAACATGTTGTGGGTCTGTACTAGTAAAGAAGTTCTTCTATAATTTGTATCTTAGTGGAAATTGATTCCAGTCCTGTTTAAATGATGTAAGGATTTGGATGAGACATGGTTATAAAGGCAGGTGGGATTTTTGTCTTGTGGCTTGTTCTTTTTTCAACTCAAGCATGCAGCCTAGTATCACTATCTGAGGAACTGAAGATGAAAATTTAAAACCTGATACCGCTTTAGTGTTATTTCCTTGTCCAAGTGGAGAGAAAACTAATAACAACTCTAAAATTAGAAGAGTTAAACTGCAATTTCAAAACATTCATGGTACCAATAATATTTTCTGTTCATTAATTTCCTTGCCAATATCATTAATAACAAGTGTCTTCCATCCATCAGTCTTTCTGGAAAATCTGTTTTACTCAGCAACCTTGAAAACTTATTCTCGGCTGTTGCAGAGGTTTTGCCGTCTGGTCTTTAGACTAACCTGAAAAATTGTTAGTGAAGTGATGGAGCAGCTCTAGCAGTAAATGACACTGTAGTGACCTGTACCTACAAGCTGTGAGCTGAGGTATAGATGGGAGAAGATTCAGCCTCACAGATTCTGGCTTTTCCCACTTGAAAGAAAGGAAGAGTTCCTGAATCTGCAGCTCTGCTCATAGTTGCTTTGCTAGGAACAGCTTCTACAACAGCAGCTATTCCTGGCCATTGCAAATGGAATATGAAACCTGAAAAAAAATGCAGTGTTTTGATGCTGAATCTTGAGGTCCTAGCTCTGAGAAGTGAAGCTCCCATGTGGGACAGAGATCACAACTAGGAGCACTCAAGAGCCAGTGGTCTTGTTAAAGAGCTAAGAAATACATTGGATGAATACGATGCTAGCCTTCTGACCCTGATCTCCTTTACATGCAGGCTTTACCTCCCTTTGCCCATTGGTTTTGCTCTTTTCTAGAATATAGATCACAAAGCTGATGTCAATGATTATAGCAGCAAAATAATAGTTAAACAGATAAGGATATTTTTGTTGCTTTCAGACAGAGAATGGACTCAGAGATAATGATACAAAACCAAGAGTCTCTGAATGGGAAGTGATTCAGGAAGCTGGCGTGAAACTCAAGCCCATGTATGGCCCGGGATACACTGGCATGAAGAACCTAGGAAATAGCTGCTACCTCAATGCTGTCATGCAAGCCATTTTCAGCATCCCAGAGTTCCAAAGAGCGTGAGTAGCTTCAGACTAGTCCCTGCCACTAGCTGCTACATTCCTCAATCTCTTGTTTGTCTGAGAAAAATGCTGTTTTAATTTTTGTCTCAGCTACAATCAAGTCTTAGTTCAGTGGCTGCTTAGAGGATTTAATGATTGTATTGTTCTGTTCTGGAAAACGTTGGAACACAAAACTCAATCGGCCTTTGAAATCAGAACTTAGTCACCTAGCTTCAGTGGCAGGAAATCACATGCTACCTTGTAAACTTGATTGCTCTGTCTGTGCTTTTTTTGTATGCATATGTACATATCTCTTATCTAGGTATCATCAGTATCACAATAGGGTTTTTTTCTCCCAGCCCATGCCATTATATAGCTGCAAGGAATCATTCTGTTGCTCCAGTGCCATCTGTGCAAAAAAACTGTACTGGGATAAAAAAGTTAATATTAATCCATGGTAGTAAAAAGCAATGACCCTTAAAAGATCTGGCATGCAGATCTGACTAAGAAAAGGGAAACTATCAGAAGTATTTTTAAATTAAAATTCTTACTAAAAAAAGATAAAAAATATTTCATGAAAAGTATAGTGCCATCATATTCTTCCACTGAATAATTAAGAGGGCAAAAGGACAAAAAAACAACAGAAGAGTATGAAATATTCCTTACTGATCAAAACTGACCAGTCAGAATATGAATATGAAATATTCCTGACTGATAGACTGTCCTTTATACCAAAGGTTTATGGTTTGCAACAAGAATCAAAATGCTCTGTCATTCCACAGCAGTAGTAGTGTGTGTGTGTGTGTCCTGGAAGTAAGGCTTTTAGGTTTTACAACAGGTTTTCATGTTCAATTGCCTTCTGGAGAAGAAGAGGAATAAAACTCATTTTTGTTGACTTTGTTACCCATATGGAGTACAGTCTGTAGATTCATTAAGTGCCTGTTTTTCTACCTCCATTTTATTTATTTCTCTGAAGAAACTCAGTAGAAACTTCTTAAATTTTTATTTTATTTTATTTATTTACATGTTTTGATCCTGATACAAATTTGAAATTTATTTGGCAGTGTTGGTTAGTTGGTGTAGGAAGTACATTGGTTCTCAATTCAGCTCTGAACCAACATCACCCTGAAGCTATTTCAAGATTGAGAAATGGATTTTAAATTCCAGATGAACACCACTATATTCTTTATAGTTAGATGCTTCTAAGCCAAACTTAAATGTCCAGTTCTTAATTTCTTTTCCATTTTTCCATGATAGCTACTGCTGGTGAATGCTTCTAAGTCATTGCTGTACTGCAAAATTTGACTTGCTAGCACAGAGGAAGCCTGATGATGTGTCATGACTGAGAATTTGTTAGGATATTTTTCAGTAAATTTAGCTGCAATATTTGAAAGTTTCTGCTTTGTCCTTGCTGTCCAGGTATGTGGGAAACCTTCCACGAATATTTGACTACTCTCCTCTTGATCCAACACAAGATTTCAACACTCAGATGTAAGTTCACTTCTCAATGATTTACTTGGTCAGTCTATATAGAATCTAAATAATTTAATGGCAGGGTAAAAGAACACCTCTGCTTGGGCTTGAAAATGAGATACGGCACAAGGGAGAATAGGAAGACTTGCCTGCTTAGTTGAAGGTAATGATATTTCATCAGAGGTTCAGAGACAGTTGACCTTTTTGCTTGGAATAAAAATGCTTCTTTTCTCTTGTTCTCACATGTTTGTTTCCATCCCACCACTTTCTTCCCTACAGGGCTAAATTGGGACATGGCCTCCTTTCAGGCCAATACTCTAAGCCACCCGTGAAATCTGAGCTTATTGAACAGGTGATGAAAGAAGAACACAAGGTATTTGACTAAGTTTGTACAGCTTGGTAACTAGGTAGAAGTGATATCCTGAGAAAAGGGAACAGGTGCTGGGCATTGAAGCACATGTGTGGATCAAGCATGGGATGCTTAGCAAGGTGGAATGTGCAGGGTCCTCATCAGGAACGTATTAGTCAGGGGCTATTTGTGCAAAGCATTGGTTCTGCTAATAAAGTATTCTGCTGCTCCAGTGATGAGTGCAAATGTTCATAGAACTTTATCTTCTATGAGGAATAAAAAACCCAACACCTTCTCTAGAGAGTCTTGAGCGTTTGGAAGCAAAATTCTAAATCCTCTTTAAATTTTAGAAAGAAGTATAAAGGAAATGTCTGACAATATTCCACCTGATTTTGGGAGAAGCCTAGGTAAGGAAAGATTAAGTGGTGATAGAGGCTTTCATGTAGATGAAAGAGGGACGAGGCAGAGCCATGTCCACAGAGACTTGAAAGTATTTCATAGTACAGAAATCCAGTAAGAAGTATGCCTGTGCCAGTGGGATCTATCCTGGAAACACCACAGTATATGTGGTTTTGGATGTAAATTGAAACCCTAATTGCTGGACAGCCTGGAGAGAACAGTGGGCACATCCTGATTTATAACTAGTCAGGAGAGGAGAAGACCTTGGAATCAGCTTTCTCAGAATAGGCATTTCCAGAACAAAGGTGCACTGGAGGGAATGAGTGTATAGTTAACATATTAGACACAAAGAAAAGAGGAGCTGGAGGATGAAATAACCTTTTTCCCCATGTATATATAAGACAGAATTTCATTCTCTCTTATAGTGCTATGAGTGGGAGATTGTATTTTTATTTTTTTCTGTAATTTGCATTAATTTTGCAGTAAAACAGTATCATGAGCTAAATAGCTAGTATGAATCTTTAAGAACTCAGTATTGTTGGTTCTGTAATCATCATACTCCTTTTGTTCTTCTGCAATGTGAAATTTGCTTGTTTCTCTTAATGATGCAAAGAGCATGAAGGCATGTATTGGCATTGTTAACATCCACAGATGTGCTTCTTCTCTCTGTGACTTTTCCTCATCCAGCTATGAATACATTCATTCTCACAGTTACCAGGGAGCCTCTTTGAATTCTTTGTCCAACAGTCTTTTGGTTTTAACATTAAGGATAATTTCTGACAAAGGCCTGACTTATCTGTTTGTGTTAACAAGGTTCACTGGTTCAGATTTCACCTGTTCTTGCTTGATTTTGTAAAGAAGAAAAGCTATCAGTAGTTTAATGGTGAGATGGCAAAGTTTATTTTTGTAAGTTGGAGTAAATTTCCATCAGCTTTTGGAGAGTGAGAAGATTAGACCAGAGTTTGCCTTTCTGCTGAAACTGTGGGGTTTTAGAATAGCCTTTATTTTCCTTAGAGTTATCTAATTAACAGTTGTTAACAGCAAAATGTTAGTTATAGGGACAATTTTATCTACCCAAGAGAATCTGTTATTTTTGGTTTGTTTTCCTATCCAAACCATCTACCTTTAAACATCTTGTTTAGAGTGATTCTGGAAAAAAAATGGACCTAGAATATCTTTGTGTCCCTGTCAACATCTGTTACTGTGACCCTGAGCAGCATGTGAAGTCAAACCACAAATTTCACAGATGGAATATTTAGAAATGGAAGGTCAGATAATAACTGATATTGAACATACTGCCTGTGGAAAAGAGCTGCCTTTATGAGAAAGGAACTCTGATATCAGGTTGTAGTTTTAGACACAGTAGAAGTCACACATACTTCAGACACAGAATTTTGGGGATAATTTCCATGGAAATATGCATTTTGCTCTGCCTTCATCTATTAGTTGCTCATATAGGAATTTTTCCTTCTGAATTAGAATACCAAGGAGATTTTGGACAAAGAGCATCTGGCACAGAGTAGTTTGCATGATCTGAATGCCCTGTGTCTCCTGAGTAATTGCTTTGTTCAGTAGCTATTCGTTTTTCTGGAATAGCAAATGAATCCTACTTGTTTCCACATCACTGTGACTGGGGAGCAGTGGAACAGATTCCAACAGACTCCTCACATGAAATGCTGTATCCTGACTGACCTGCTTTCTTAAACACTGCACATGAATAAAGAGTAATGTACTGGAAGTTCAGGGACTTGGACCCTTTGAATAAAGCCACACCTTCATGTTTAGCCCAGCAGCCACCACTTGCAATGAGAACTTTTTAATGATAGTAGTAGCCATCTACTGGCATTTAACAGGACTAGTGTTGTCCATAAGCTCACTTTAATGAAGCTGTAGTTACATGCATCAGGTAACTTCCTTTTCAAGCAATTCATAGCACATATTAGGATTTGAAACAGCTTTTATTGCTTTTGTTCTTTGTTGTATTGAGGACAGAGAAAAAAAATCAGTTGCAGATATTTTCTCCATTCTCTCACTGTGGGCATAAAAGTCTGTTTTGTCAGTCTGGGGGTGCTCTTTGGGTTTGGTGCCTTCTCCTCAATAATACTGGTAGACATACAGATAGTATTTTGCCATCTAGAGTGTTGTGCTGACACAATTGCACAGGATTTTAGGCCTTCAGTGTTTTCAAGTGCTGCTCCTTTGTACATATCAAACAAATGATTAATTTTATTTTTATTCTTTTGCTTCCTCTCCCCTCCTTCCCCCCCATGCAGATATATTCTCTTGCTTTCTGGGTCTTTGGTATTCATCCAAAGTTTTTGGGAGTTGTTGCCTGTAAAAGCATTTGTATGAGATCTGCAGTAGTCCAGCACTGTCTATATTTAACCAAACTGTTTTGCAACTGTTGATAAAGAAAGTATGCTGGGTATTCCATAAATATTCGTGGTGTTGTGGAGCCAAAAATTTTCACCACAAGAGTTTAGTCTGGAAATGACACCAGTTTTCTCAGACCCACTTTAACATTTAAAAGAGGCTGAAAACCTAAAAGGTCATCAGCTAGGGCTTGATTTTTCTCTTTAAAGCTTTGCCATTTCTTCTGTTATTTTCCTTGTCCTTGAGATGTAAAAGGTTTAGAGGGCAAGATACAATTCTCTTCTCTAAAACATGGCATATTTTTCTTCTCTCTCTTCAAATGGCTGAGAATTGTCTAGATGGAAACAAGGCTTGATTCCAAACTCGATGCATTTTGCATGAGGTTAAATGTGCCACCTTGCCACATTCTTGCTTCTGACATAGAAAGAAGCGTGGTGTATAGTAATTTGGTTTGGTTTATGTGTTTCTCTTCACAGTCCTAGCTTTGATGAAGGGCAGCTGAGGACACTGAAGTGATATATAACCCAAGATTCAGAAATCCCTAGAACATCTATTTGTTCAAGCCATATTGAGATGTGCTTTACAAGAGCCTTTAAAGAGCATCTTAGCCTAATGTGGTTGCTGGTGCACTGCCAGAAGTTGAAAAAGCATCAAAATCGAGAATCTGTTTCCAATTTCAATGGTTCTAGGAATGCCTTGCCCTGGTGAAACCGTGAATAAAATTTTGCTCTTTTAGTGTGTGTTTTGTGTGCCTTCCATTTCATGCTGCTTTTTCTATTTTTATATTGGTACTCTAGCACAACTGTATCAAGAGTGAGATTTAGCTGAGTTTTTAACAGCCCCTGACATTTCCTAAAGGCTACCATTTTGCTTGAATTGTGCTGAAGATAATTTGGTCTCATGGAAGGTGAGGGCATATCTGAGTAAAAGATTCTGGCCCTTTCAAAACTGTTACTTAAAACACATAATAGCTGGTATTGTCTTGAGAATGCAGTTTGAATGGTTGGGCAGCCTTATCAAAGTGATACAGAGGGTGAGAAAGTCAAAACTAGGACTCCTTTGGAAGGCAGAGGTTTTCTAATTTAGCTTGGTAGTTTCCTGTTGATGTAACTGAATGGCTAAAAGCAATATGTTATGGCCAACACCTGCAAACTGCAAATTCATGTCTGTTTATAACAACCCATCTGGAAACACAGCACACATCAGTTGTTCTTTGCATGATTCTGTAGAGATCTTTGGTTGTGAGAAAAGCTGCTAGCTGACATACAAAGAGCTTCGATGGCCACATACTTCTAGGTGGAACAGAGATTTGAAAGGAATGTCAAATGTTAGAAAACAGTCCAGGCTTTCAGCCTTTCTGAAAATCACTAACCTTTAGCAGTCCTTCAGTAATCTCTTTTAATTTGCAAATACCATAGGAAAATCAGAGAGATTGCTGTAGAACTCTGTCAAAACATATTTTAAAGCCCCCCAAATTAGGGGACCCTTTCTGTTTTTCATAAAATGGAAAAGCAGATGAATTTGAAACTATCATTTCACTGGTGGTAGAAATGGGCCATAGATGGATCTAGTGGGGTGACTATGGAATATTTGATCCAGAAATTAATAAAAATCCTTTTCTAAAAGATTTCTTTTCTTTTTTTTTTTTTTTTTTTTTTTTAGCCTCAACACAATGGAATCTCTCCCCGAATGTTTAAGGCTTTCATAAGTAAAGGCCACCCAGAATTTTCCTCTAATAGACAACAAGACGCACAGGAGTTTTTCCTACATCTTATAAATCTAGTGGAGGTGAGAAAAATCTGAATTACTGCTTCTTTTCCCTGGTTATATTATTAGACAGTGAGAGTAGGACTGTTCCATGAGTGTTTTTTTTTTTTTATATTATTTTTAGCCTTGGACACGTTAAAAAGGGCACTAATTAAAATGCATTTTGGTTTAGAAACATTTGTTTCTTTAGTTCTCCTTTCTCTGTGCTTCAGGCTCTTGCATGACTACACAAAGGGTCAATGCTGCTGCTGCTAACTGCAAGAGATATAGAGAGGTCAAGCTCACTGTACAGGCTATCAGATTTATAAACATGTGACTGTCCTGTTAAATTGTTGTTGGTTTGTGATTACATGCTATCCATGTGTTTACCATGTTGAAGTCTGCATTGGAGTATTAATGAGTTTGGTATTATGATTATTCCAAATTTATATCATCTTTGGGAGCAAACTAATTACTATGTCCAGTTCTTTTACAAATCCCAGTTGTGCATCACTGAACCTTTATGGGAGGAAGGACTCCCTTGCTGGAAGCAAAGATACTATTTGTCAGTTGAACTATTTTTGGATAAAATGCTAGTTCCACTGAGCCCCAGCTCAAAGCTGAGTGTAAAAGGGATCACTACTGTGAATTTTAATGCTGCCTTTCTGAAAAAGAAATTTTCAAATACATGCAGTTTTGATTGGAAGGATCTCTTGTCCATCCTTCTGCATCCTTTCCCCTTTTCCCCAAGAACAGAGGATGTTTATTCTACATGAAATTATTCACATTTGCATGCATAATGTTTCACATCCCCAAATGCATGTACTAATAAGAGGGTGGTTAGAAGACATTTTTCTGTTTTTTTGCTTGATAACAGACATTAGCATGAACCATAGAGAGGAGGTATGTTGTTTGTATGACATCTCCATCTGGATAATGAACTACAATTTGCTTGTTCTCTTTGGGTGCAGATTTGGAGTAGTAGGAGCAATTCTATTTGCTGAAAGGATGCTCCACTTTATTTACCTGTCTTTATAGAATCTTAGAATGGTTTGATTTGAAAGGGACCTTGGAGATCATCTAGTTCCACCCCTCCCTGCCATGGCGTTGTAGCCTGCCACCTTTCTACCTTCTTCTGTTCACCTTGATTCAGTTGAATTCACTAGCTACATACTTTGCAAGTTACTATGTGCTTTGTATGTTGTGGGCTTCAGCAGGACTCTCTGTGGGTGCAAGAGTTCTGCATGCAATACAATGCGAGCTGAGCTGCCAGATCTGGGAGCAAGATTGGTGTCTCTGTGCTTGCCATAAAATGACCATCAGCCTTTGGATTCTTTGGTCATTTTTAACGATTGGTTCTGATGCTCCTTTCAGAGGAATCCTGTAGGTTCAGAAAACCCTAGTGACGTTTTCCGGTTCCTGGTGGAAGAACGCACACAATGCTGCCAGTCCAGAAAGGTCCGCTACACAGAGAGGGTAGACTACATCATGCAGTTACCTGTTGCCATGGAGGCAGCAACTAACAAAGGTAAAGACAGGCATTAGTCTCTTCACTGGCCTTCTGGTGACTCTCTCAACCATGAGGGAATGAAGTTCTTACCCTTATGTGGTCTTTTTATATGGATAGAATGGTTCAAGGCCATGTGGCAAATCAAACCAGTGAACTGATCATGGGAAAAGTTACTTGGTCTGGTTTTCTTTAAAGGAGATTTTAAGCACACATCACTTTCTGGCTTTTTACCATCCTGCTTATGTTTTATGGAAGAAGCATTCTACCTGGACACCCTTGGCAAGTTTTCTGATAGATTTCTTCCCATTAAGTGTCACCACTCAGCAACATACCACCAAGACTGGTAGCATTTTGTATGATAAAGATGTTAAAAAATTTTTATTTAAAACCTAGACCTGAATTTGACCCAGGGATTTGCCAAACCATTTGTAGTACAAATGAGCTACCATAGATTGTTTTTTCATGTATGTGTGTCCAAAGATTCCCATTAGATTGGATTTTCTTTGGCTGGAACAGGGAACCAATATGTGAAAAAAATTCTTAATTCTAGAAAAGGTACTGAACATACTAGCTAATGCATATCTTGTAAAACAAACACACCCAGAAAAATAAACAATTTAAAAAACCCCAACAACAAAAAAACCCAAACAAAGAAACAAAAACCCCAGAACAAACCAAAAAACATACGAACAGAAAAACAACACAATAACCACACAAATTGTTAGCAGCAGGTTACAATATCTAATGTGGTAATAGAGTACAAGATAGTTTGCCATCTGTAAAACCAAAATGCACAACTTGGATACCCTGGAGCTTAAGAGAGGAGGGAAGAAGAATAAAGTGCTGGATATTGATTTAATATACAGGAGTGACTTTTTCAGGCATGTGAGGTGCCTGAGAAAGCATTCTTGTTTTCAAAGGAGAAAATGATTGAGGAGGCTGGAAGACCTGGAAGCAGGAATGAGTTACTAACCTTGCTTGGTCCTGCTATCAGAGGTGAAGAGTCTTGAGAACTAGCATAATAAATGTTTGAGGTGAAAGTGAAGGGAACATCACAGGAACACTAGAAGGGGGATGTGATTCTTACATGATGTCAAATTTAAAATGTTTTAAAGCCAGAAACAACTATTCTGATTATTTGATCAGATCCTTTGAAATAACACGAGATAGGGAATTCCAGCTGCTGCTTTTCACCCAACCCAACAGCTCCTTGAAACGGACAATATATTTTAAAAAGACCATTTTGAATTGAAAATTTACATTTTGGAAAACTTCACTGTCTTTGTTCATCAGTTTCAGTGATGATTCTATTGCTTAGAAAACAGTATGCTTTTTTCCAGGGAATGGCTCAGGAATTCTATTAGTTTATTAATTTACTATGTGGTGCTGCATGAGTTGCCCATGTCAGAACTCTTTCCAGATCATATCTAGAAAGTCAGATTGAGCTGATAAGTGGGTAGCTGGTGTTAATAGTAGCAGGATTCTGGCAGTCGTGGCAAGGTTTTAATTGCCTGTTGCCCAGTAATTCCAGTTCTGTGTTTTCACCACAAGGAGAAACATTCAAAGAAGAGATGGAATCATAACTGTAGCTCCTGACCCCAGTGCAGACAAATAGATTTGCTGTCTACTTAAAGCCATGTAAAAATTTTCTTGATAAGTAAGTTACAGCAATTCTGAAACTTTCAAAAATGAGACCAGTGAGGGACATCATAACCATGACAATATTTATTTAGCTTTTGGTGTCACGTGTGCTTCTTAGATGAATTAATTGCCTATGAATTGAAGAGGCGAGAAGCAGAAGCTGCAGGAAGACCACCACCGGAGCTTGTCCGTGCCAAGATCCCATTTAGTGCATGTCTGCAGGCCTTTTCTGAACCCAGCAACGTAGAGGACTTCTGGAGCAGTGCCCTTCAAGCAAAATCTGCAGGAGTTAAGTAAGTGTGTGCCTGGCTGCTTATTAAAAGCCTACATGGTAGCACTCTGTGGTTATCTTACTATCTGGCTGTGATGCAGAAAGAAACAAAGGCAGAATGTGCTTTGGTGGTGTGTTAGTATGGGGCTGATAAATATAATGTGTAGATTGAGCCTGATGGCAGTTGTAATGACCCATTGAGCAGAAAATAAGTGAGTCTCAACTGTCAAACTTCAAGATGCAGTCTGATTGCTAAACGCTTGAAATTTAGGTGCTTAAAGCTTAATTGTCTGTTAAAAAATGGATCCTGTGTATCAACTAGTGATAGAACTCTGTACTCTGTACTGTGTGGTGAAAAATATAGTCTGGATCTCTGTGCTTAGTCTCTTGATATCTTCGTTTGACTAAAAATGCTGAAGGGCCTTCTGTGGCAACAAAACAGGGTGAAGCAAAGTGTGTCTACTGTGAGAAAGTTCTTTAGACAGAAGGTTTTGCATTTCTGAAGTGCTATGCTGGAAACTCTTTACTATGTTGTTATGTTTTATGTTATTTATTGTTTGTGTCTGGATTTCAACCCATCATCTTTCATATGCTACAGTGTTTGGTTGCATCTGTTAAGTTTGCTGTCATTTACACGGGGGCCACAGTACAAGATGGAAAGCTGAAAGAAGGAACTCATATCAAGTGTTTATAATCAGATAGATGAAAGAACCAAGAACAACTGGAGAGTAAAAAAAAAAAACCAACAGGCATTGAGGAGAAACAGAATGGCAGGTAGAGATCAGAAATATTTTCAGGGGCAGTATTTCTTGCTGAGAACAAGAGCTAGTCTCTTATCCCGTTCTATTTTTATGTCAGCAGCAAGAAGTGGTTGAAAATTGGCCTCTGCAACTTGTTTGCTGTGGCTAGTTACCTTCTAATTTTAGATCACTTAACATATCAATGACTCATTGCTGTCTTAGCATACAGTTTCTCTGACATTGTATTGGAAATTGGGAGAGAAGGGCACATGGTGGAGAAAAATGCAGCAGAAATCTGAGGGGGTTTTGTATTAACTGTGAACAAGTTTGAAGATCATTCAAGTCTTTAAATAGATCCAGGATTCATTTGTAATTTATCTGTTCTTCATTCCCTAGGTCTATAAAAGCATTGAAAGGTGAAAAGCAATTTGCTATTTAAAATTCAAAAGTTTTGTGCTGCAAATGATAAAGTTACTAAAATTACAAGGTGGTGCTAATAAGAATTTAGAAAGTAATTTAAAGTATGATGGGGAAGGCCTTATATTTAATTATGTACTTACTGTGATTTACCCAGAATTAGGTGAATTAGAAGGAAGGGTAGTATGTGTGAATGGCAGATAAAGGGAAGGATGCAGGGGAAAATGGGGAGCATGGAGAAGGAGAATGGTGGTACACACAATGTTACACTGTGTTTAACTTTTCACTAAATGGGCAAATATCAGGGATCCCTTTGTATCAAGAGTCATCCTGATAAATACTATCATACAGGGTTTTTTTACAGAGCACTTCTATGTGAAAGACTATAAATGATAGCTTTTGTATTTTCATCTTTGCTTAATGAAATGCTTTTTATGATTATGATATGTATCATGATATGCCCATCATACTTCAAGGGCAACACTACTGTTGCTAGATGGTTTAATCATTACTCCATTCTGTCCAAGATGTTCAGTCCATGCCCTGAGGGTGTAGCCAATATGTCATCCAAAATCTATCTCCTGACATTCAGCTTCAGGATAACTTTTGAGTAAGCAAGTTTAATATTACCTGCAGTTGTTTGGTAGAATTTTCCTACAAGCTGAGTTGTCTGCAAGGGTTTGTGCCGACACTCAGGGTATGAATGCATAGAGAACTACTACCATAAATCTCCACTGGATTTAAACCTTTTTGTGAAATATATGTTTATAAAATCCATCACTGCTGATCTCACTTAGGGTTAAAATCACTCATCTCAGGGAATATGAGGTATTGAAATCTATGCTGCTTGTAATGCCTATTTCCATGCATTGTATTCCTTGTGCTTCCCAGGACTTCTCGTTTTGCTTCGTTTCCTGAGTACTTAGTGGTGCAAATAAAGAAATTCACCTTCGGCCTTGACTGGATACCCAAAAAGCTTGGTATGTGCCTTTTATACTTTTTCTCATTCTATCCAAGATAATCTATAAGGTCTATGTAGGAATGGTTATAATGAGCACCTGACTTAACTGTCAAGTTTATACTGTGAAGATCCTAGTTGAGTCTTCTTTTTGTTTATGACAAACCAATCCATCAGGTCTGCAGTGTTAAAATAGTGCTTTAGTGATCCAGATTTTTTCAAATAACTGTTTTCAGAAGGAGAGTCCTGACTGTGTTTGTACCTTGAGAACCAGAGGCCCCTCTCTGAAGGGGTAGGTTTCAGCATGAGGTCATTTTGCTGGATTTATTAGCCTGTTTCTCTGCTTTTGTAGATGTTTCTATAGACATGCCAGATTTCCTAGACATCAGCCACCTTCGGGCCAGGGGTCTCCAGCCAGGAGAAGAAGAACTTCCAGACATTGGTCCTCCCATTATCATTCCCGATGACCCAAAAGGTATTTACTGACTTCACTCCTGATCCTCTGCTGTATTTCCCTTTCCCTCTAGCACACACAATTATAGATCCCTTTGATCTTCACCTTTTGGAGCTATGAACTAAAAGGCAGTTCTGTGCTGCTGTAACTGAAGACTGTTACAACGCCCCACAGCCTTTCTATACCTCTCCAGTAGACAACCCTAACTCTTTCAGCTTTTCTGCTTTGATGTTTCTAGGGTTTATGATTGATGTCTTTGCTCTGATATAACTATATAATATAATTTTTATGAAATTGCTGTGGCCAAAGACAGACATCATATTTTGTGCAATAGATTGTTACACTTGCTTTACTGGCCTGTACTTACCCTTCTGTGTGGTGGTTGCCTCTTTTGCAAGCAGTGTAATGCTGCTTGGTGGAGCAGCTTGTGTTGCTTTATGATCTCTTCATCTTTACCAGCAGTATTGTTCCATGTCTTGCATGTACATGGATGATTATCCTTACCTGAGGAGGATGTCCTCAACCTTATTGAATATTGATTGGTATCTAGGACTTAAGTGGATAGAGAAGTGTGTGATGGCCTTACATTCATGAAGGTTAGGTACATGTGGATAGCATCTGTGGTCTGTTCATTGACAGTGCATGTTCATGAGTGGAGTAACTGCCCTTCCCAGAGCCTGGTGGAAAGGATTTGCTCTCAGACCCCTACACTAGTAGGTGTCAGAACACAGGTGTCACAAGTTGGGTAGAGCATTAATCTGCTCACTTCTTATGTTTGCATAAGAGGTGTTACTAAATTGCATGTTGTCTTTTGAACACTTCTGGACTAAATGTTGTCTAGAACTTGGTGATAAAGTAGTCAGTTCCCCCTTATCCATAAGTTCCTTACAAAGGCCTATTCTTTTTTTATCCTCTGCTGAATGGACTGATCTAATTTCAGCATAAATATATAGGGGATGGTACTTCATGACAAAACAGGTTTGGGCTTAAGTTGGTTTAGGTCAGACATCAGCTCTATTTCCTACTGGTTTATAATACCAGTAACACTTTGCTCAGAGTCATGTTAGGGAAATTACTGGGTAGGAACATCCCTGATCTAAGTTGTGGCAAAAAACATCAGGAATGTAAGGATGAACATGCTCTGCCTGTATGAATCAAATGTTTCTATGACTTTATGGAATTGTTTCTCCCATATGTATCAACTTAGCATTCTCACAAGTCTTTTTCCCTGTTTATTTCTTTTCTTACCTTTTCAGATCATATGGCAAGCCATTTTGTGGAGGGTACGTATCTCATTGTTCTGAGACTGGTTATTTCAGCTGCTTAAACTGTTGTGCTTTTTGCTCAGCTGATGGCTTCTCTGTCCTCAGTGGCGCATGAAGTATTGTCCTGCATGCTTCCAAAGAACAGCTGATTTCTGTACTTGTTCAATGTTTACTTCTGGATGTGCAAGACTCTTTAGTAGTCTGTAGTAGCATCAGAGTAGCTGGAATATGAGTTGCTAGTCTATCTGCTGCTCATGAGCAGGATGTGGAGGGGTAGAGCTGCTTGACCCTTGCTCTTCCTGGACTCTGATCTCAACTGGAGACTGCAAGATGCAGCAGCTGCTGCTTCTTTCACCTGCAAGATCCTGCCTTTAAGAGATGTGATTGCTTTTGGCAGTCATCTCTAGCTAATTTCAACTCCTAACTTCTTCACATCTTGAAATTCAGTGGTAGGTTTTTTCAAAAAGGAAGTCCTTTTGGAATTCATCAAGGTTTAAGGATCTATGTAGATCATTGAGACAAAAGATTACCAGTAATCTGTAACAAGTACTATAATGCTTTGTACAAGGCTGTTTTACAATAAACCCATGCTCATTGGAATACTAAAACAACTCAAAGCAATATGTGTCATAATATATGGCACCTTGAACAACAATAAGAAATACAATGCAATGGATATTTTAGAAGGTCCTTTCTTGCAGCTCTAGATATTGATGACTCTTCAGTTATGCAGCTGGCAGAGATGGGTTTCCCTTTGGAAGCGTGTCGGAAAGCTGTCTACTATACAGGCAACTTGGGTGCTGAAGTTGCTTTCAACTGGATCATTGCACACATGGAAGAACCAGGTCAGTGACTGGAAGGTGTAAGCTAAACTCAATTTCTGGTTGTGTAGTGTGGCAGTCAGTAGAGAATTTATGTCTGACGAAGAAACAATGCCCCCCTTCCCCATCCCAGGAAATCTGGAGGTGTGAGAGAGTTTTCCTAAGCTGCCTTTAGGATATGCAGACCTTGACCATTACATGGCATCTTCTGCCTAGAAGATGACAATAAGCCTAAGTTACACCAGAAGCACACTCTTCTGTACTCACTGATGGTGTGGACCAGCTCTCTGTTTTCCACCCTTTGGCTAGGTCCATGCTGCTAAGGGGGAAGCTGACTTGTGATCAAGTGTAAGTACAAAGAATCCTGTGGTCCAGATGCTTTTCTTACATATCAGCCTTCTCTAGCTCAGGCTAGGGCACTCATGCTGTACTTGAAACTTGGGCTGTCTACTGGTGGATGGGGCTGCTAGATGTTCTCCACTTTTTGTTTTATCTGTGCAAAGTCTGGACTCATGACTCAGCGCTGAGTATGCCTGAGCACTCCCTTGCCAGGATACTCCAGAGTTGGTTGTTTGCACTTCCCTGTGGGCTTTTGTGTTGCTTGTGTAACTGGGGAATGAGTTTCACTTGGGCTTAGATGACATATTTCAGTTATGGAATCAATTCATTTTACATCTACACGTGTTTGAGCTAGGTTGTCTACTATTCTGGTGTCATTGCTTCCATACCAATCTTTGCTACTTGCAGCTGTTTCACGTCTCTGATGTGTCAAGTTGTTCCAGCCTACTCTGTACAAGTTTATCCACATAGATATTTTGTAATGTGCATGTTCCTGTTGTTTTTAAGTCCCAGCTAGGCCAGCAAAATGAATGTACATTGGTTGCAGTACTGCTTTTGAGGTCCTGTTTGGTTTTGGTTTGTTGTTGACTTTCCAGTTTTCTGGGGTAAAAGAAAGAACTGATAGATGTTTGCTTGTTCCAGATTTTGCTGAGCCACTGGTCATACCAGCATTTGGAGAAGTTGCTTCCAGTGCAGGAGGTGCATTTGGAGCTGTTGGGCTAGATAACCAACCTCCTGAAGAGACTGTTGCGATTATCGTTTCCATGGGCTTCCAGAGAAATCTAGCAATTCAAGCCCTGAAAGCAACAGTGAGTTCCTTGTGTTAATGGTAGTGCTTGGGTTTTGTTTTGTGTTACGTGCTTTGTACCTGTGCATGCTCAGATACCTTTGAAACATGCATATAGAAATCCAGTTGGGTGATGCAGACAGAATATTCTGGCAAAGCATGGGATGCCTGATTTGTCTGGGTTGAAGTGGGGAAGGTGGTTTGTGTGTTTCACATTAATGTTTAAATGCGGAGGAATGTGAGGAAAATGTAGTTTCTTTTACCATCTGTTGAGAAACAACCTGGATGCCTAAAGGCTGTGCATCTTCAAGATAAGAACTTGAGGGCCATGGGGATTAGTTGTGGGAGGATTTCTGTCCCATCTGTTAAGCTTCTGCAGAGTACTTGTTGAGTGCTATTTTCCATGGAGGTAGATTATGTGTTTTGCACAAGTTTTAAGTGCTGTCAGACATGATCCTTGCCCTGCAACTGATGAATGGTAGCAGGGTATGAGAGAATGTATTGAAGGCTGTTCTTTTGCTTGGTGGACTTCCAGAACAATAATTTGGAGCGTGCGCTGGAATGGATCTTCAGCCACCCTGAACTCGAAGAGGAAAGCGAGCCTGCTTTGGACCTGGTGGATATGGAGAACAACGCTAATGCCAACATCCTTGCAGAGACAGGGTCAGAGGGACCCAGGATCAAAGATGGGTCTGGAAGTAAGTTCTTCAGCTTACAACTGGCTGTCATGTTGTTACACCTACACCATTCACAGAACTCCTTTCTGTTTTGAAAGTATCTATCGTGGGTTTATGGGTACAGCAATTTATGTGACCCAGGCAATTTATTTCTGATCTTGCTTTTGGGGCTGGCTCCATCTCTGTGAGGCTGCTAAGTTCTGTGGGCTGTGTTTGCTGAGAAAACACTTTCCCTGGACTCGCTGAGTAACCTGAGTCTTAAGTTTCCTGTTGCCACAGCATGTAAGTCTCTCCTGGCCTAGCTTTACTTGCCCTGTTGTTGCTGTAAGATAAAAAGACAAAGCAAAACTAGAATGTTTAAATCCTCAGAGGCTGAGCATCCTAACAATAATGCTGCTGATACAGACCACCTGAGTGTCTGTCCTCCTGTGGTCTGATGGGAGATTTGATAACATCTTCAACCAAGTTCCTTATTCTAAATATGGCAATATGGCAGGTATGGTTGATGTGCTGCATGTACTGCTTTGCTATCTTCTTTTAATATTATTACTTTTTTATTTGGAGAGCCTCACTTATACTGCTGCAAAATAAACCACAAGATGGAGCTCATGGACAGCAGTGAAAGTTGTGAAGTAGGCAAAGAACCTATTTTTAAGTGTAAAAGCACTAGTGGTTCTAAAATAAGGATATCACATAACATTTTTGAAAGGTCTTTAGTAACCATTTCTGATAACTGTGGTATGTTCTGAATTTATACCTCTCATCTTGACGGTAATGTCATTAAAAAAATATTAACAGCTGATTCGACTTTTGTTTCTGTGGTTGCTGTTATTACATAAGAACATTAATTTCTTTGTTTCTACCATTATAAAGACCAATCTGAAGTCTTTTGGAGACTTGGGAAACATTGATTGTCTTAGGTTAAATAAAACAAAAAATGAAACAAAACTAAACAAAAACAAGCTCACAAAACCACCATCAACCAAAAAAAAAAAAGGAATAATTATTTTTTGTGGTAGCTAGCCTTTATAGACTGAGACCATTTACTGAGTCCCTGAAACCCTGATAACCAACGTGATACTGTAAAATGGTTCCAGAAGGCCCTCTCCACCAAAATCCAGGCCCCTGCCTTTATGCAATATCTTGAAAGAAGGTACCTTTTTACTTTTGGTGGTAATTTCAGTGAATGGCATGAATGGGAGGGGAGCTAGAACCAGTGCTGAGTTCTCCAGAGACATGAAAATTATCCTTGTATTAATGTAAGAGATTTCTTTCTTGTTCTGTCTTTTATGGGCTGCTGAGATAAAAAATGCTGGGTTTTGTTTGATTTATGTGGAATCTGTGATCACACTTACAGCTAATTTGTGTGCAGAATGAACATTATCTGTCACTTCCTGTGGTGCTCTCTGTGAACTGGGAGTGAATCTGCTGTTTCCTCTTTCCTAGAAGGGGCTGTGATCACAGCCCTGCTGTATGTGCACAGATCTCTGTCGGTTTGATTTGGATTGGTTTGCTGTTTGACAGTGAATCTGCTCACTAGTTAAAGTGAGAATATGCTGCAATGTTAACAGAAACTGTGTTTGGGGAAGCAGAGTCTGAGTTAGGAGTGCTTAGCTGCTTCTCCAGCATCAGAAAGAAAGCTTCCTCTGGAGCCACATGGCAATGTTAGCAATAAAAGACTTAACGGTCCTGTTTATACTTCTTAAACAGGATATGAGCTGTTTGGATTCATCAGCCACATGGGAACATCCACAATGAGTGGCCACTATGTTTGTCATCTCAAAAAAGAAGGAAGGTGAGTGGAATTGGGAGAGACACAGAACAACAGACAAATGTTCTCTTCGAAGCATGCATCTGTAGTGAGGAGGGTATGTGTTCATGGCAGACACACATACCTTGTTACCATGTACATAATTCCCACCAAATGATTATGGCTTCTGGATATGATAAGCCAGTTCTGATGCCACTGAAGTCTATGGTGAAATGTACCACTGACTCTCCTGTGCTTGCTGTTCCAAATCTCTGTTTATTTCGGGTCATCAGTTCTGTGTCTGGCTTTATCTGAACTGCTCCCGACCTCCTTTTATTCCCCATCAACAGAAACCCATCAAACTCTGGGATGATACTGTAGACTGCTAACACTGCAGTACTGATCTTGGCTATGATATTACTATGCTCCTATTATTTGGCACTGGTAATCTGTGATTTTCCTTAATTTGAACTGTAACTACACATTCCTCTGCCATTCTTACTCTTTTTCAATTCCTGACTGCCAGTAAACCTGCTTTGGCTGTTTTTCTGCTCTGTTGTTCTTGCTGCAATGACTAATTTTAGATTTTAAACTCATTGAAGTTTGGGTTTGAGGAGTCCCTGATAAACTTGTGATGATTTTTATACACATGAATGTAATCAATATTGTTTTCATTTCAGATGGGTGATCTACAATGACCTTAGAGTCTGTGCCTCAGAACGACCTCCCAAAGACCTTGGCTACATTTATTTTTACCACAGGATAGAAAGTTAGGCCTCAAATCTATTACCTGGCCTTAAGAAGCCATAAGCCTTTTTAAGCTGCCCAAAACAAGTGTACAAGAAAAATCTAAACCAAACAAAAGACCTCTAACTCCTGGACTGCCAAAAAGCAAAGGAAAATGTGAGATATTTATAGTTTATTTAAAAACAGTCATTTGATGCCGCCTTAAATGTTAGAGGGAAATTTCTATTAGGTGATGTATAGTATGTTGTTTTAAATTTATACACCTTCAAGGATACCTTAAGACCATGTAGAGTATTGGTACAGTTTGCAGCTAGTATATAGAGAAAACACAAGTTTCACAATTGAACAAAAATATCCCAGTTCAGGCCAGCTCCTGCCCGTTCCACCCATGCATCTGTTGAAGAACACAAAGAAATGTTTACACCATTGGTAAGGGAGAGCCAGAGTCCAGACCACTTAGAGGAGTCACATCACGTACAAAGATGGAGTGAGAGGCTCTGTGAGTATTCTTCAAAACAGAATGTCTTATTTGGGAGATTTTCTGGTACAATGAGAAAAGCCAGCTAAAGCTATATCTGTTGGAAATCACTTTTATAGTGTTTTGGTTTGCTGTTTCAATGCATAAACCTAAGAAACCTACTGGGTATGGAAGCAGCTTCCTGTCAGTGCCCTGTACTATATCTGCCAAAGAGAAATAGTAGATTTTATTTTTGCAGACAGAATTTTCTTTATCTTCTCTGGAGTATTTGTTTTCACAGGATTGTCAGGGTTGGAAGTGACCTCAAAGATCATCCAGTTACAACCCCCCTGACATGGACATTTTACATGAGATCAGATTGTCCAGAGCCCCATCCAACCTGGTCTTAAAAAACTTCCAGAGATGGGGCTTCTACCACCTCCCTGGGCAACCTGTTCCAGTGTCTCACCACCCTTGTGGTGAAGAACTTTTTCCTAATATCCAATCTGAATCTACCCATTTCTAGTTTTGCATGTTCTTCCAACAGATTCAGGATTAAAGATGGCTAAAAGAAGCAGACTGTCTGACAATAAAATTAAATGCATCCCCTCAGGAAAGGGAAGGTTGTTATTTAAATCTTATTTTCTTAGGGAGGAGGTAAAGAAGGGGTTAATATCCCGTTATATTTATAGCAGGGCAATTTGCATCTATACCTCTTACATTCCAGCTGAATTCAAATCCCTGACAAAATACAGTGTATTTCTGCTTTCTGCCAAAGATGGCTTAAATACTTAGTTCCATCCATGAGTGGGAAAAGTTGTTTAGTAAAATTGCCTATTTATTGATTTGCCCCTCTCTCCTTCCTACCTTTGAAAAACCCAACTAAAATACAACAGCAGCAAAAATCAAACCACAAAAAACCTACCTTGAAATGATATTTCATCTTTCTGTCAACTTAATAACCTGATCACTTCAAACAGACACCTTCTGAAAGAGGTTTTGTATCTCTGGCAGGGATGAACTGGTGAGTAGGTAGGGGCTGGCCTTTCCTGTCTTTTTTTTTTTGGGTGTTATTTCAGTTTGTGTCACAGGCAAGAATATCTAAACGTGGGGTTTTAAATTGTATTTGAAAGCACTAATTCTAGAAAAAATGCAGTAGTGTTTGTGAAATCTTTCATGATTCCAAAAAAAACCCCAAGGTTCAGTGTTGGCCACTGTTTAGTGACTGTTGCCTCACTATAATCTTACTGAGCCCTCAAAATAAATTGAAACAGTGAAAAATAAAATTAAAAAAAAATCTCCTTTTAGAGTGCAAGAGAGGCAGGGAGGTGTAATTACATTTTCTCTGCAGTCACTGCCTGGAAGTTTAATAGCAAAATTCGGGCAGGTACACACTCCAGAAGAGAACCTAAATTAAAACTCTGGTAATGAGCAGGGCATTTTATTATTATTTATTTTTTCCTCCAGCATTTGGGGAAAAGAAGTTCACCCCTCTGGTCATGTAGCCTCATGCAGAGCAGAAAAAAACATTGATTTTTTTTCTCTTTTTTTTTTTTTAATCAGTTTTTGATGTTAAAAGATTATGAGAGACTGTTCTAGTGCAATAATTAAGTAGGGTGTAAATGGTGCCTAATTGCTGGAAAAGCTTCCTGCACTTAGTGCTCTTACTGACACAAAAGAACAGTGTCCTGGCACATTAGTAAGTGGCTCCTGTGAGATTCAGCTGCCTTGTAATTATTGAGCCACGGTTCAGGACAAAACAAAAGCTGCCAGTAATTATTTTTCCTTCTTCCAGGTTTTGAGTACTTTTGTATTTCACCAGAAAAAAAAAAAGCCAGATTTGAAAACGGAATCACCAAATTCTGCAGGGATACATCTTTGATTTAATCTGAGAGAACTGAAGTTCTGTGTAGTTGTGTTTGTGCTTTTCCATCCTGGCACTGGAAAAAGGACAAAAGGCCTTTCTTGTTTTGTGTTGTTTCATGTTTTCCCCCTTTTCCAACTTTTCTGGAATGTCCAGTTATATTCCAAGGAAGTTTCAACACAACGGCTTCCCTCTTGCCTTATGAACTTAAAGGGCTATTTATAAACTAATAATAATTGGTAGCCACTACCTTTTTATTTAGAAACTTTGGGTAAATAAAGGCCAACAGGGTAGTTCCCATATTCATTATAAGACTGGAAACATGGCTGGTCTCATAGGATTAAGCACGGAACTTTCTATTGCAAGCTCTTGCAAGGTTGCTCTTGCAGCTATTTGTCTGGTACATCCTAAAACTGGAATGGCTGTGTGACTGATTGATGCCCCTTAATAGGAGGGACACTTGGAAAGCTGGCAGGTGATAAATTGGAAGTGGTGGCTGGGATAGGTGAGCTGTAGCAGCCTGGCTTCTGAAATTCTTTTCAGGTCATCACTCTTCTGTACTGCCTGCCTAAACTTCCAAGTGGGTCAGAGGGCAGGGAGCAGTTTGGGGGAAAGGCTTGCAGATCTTCTAAAATGTAGCACTTGAAAATATATTAAAAGTTCTTCAGCTGTTTGAGGAATTTTTATCGCCCAAAGTAGTGACTTCCTCCTTTTTCAAAGGTCTGGTTAAGTCATCTCACTTGTGCAAGGAGGTGTGTGGGAAGAACATCATGGAGCTGGAGGAGCGAGCAGGATTGTAAACTCCTGACTCTTCAGCCTAGTATGGGGGAGAAGAGTTTGTTTTGTCTGTTTTGTTGGGTGGTTTTGGTTTTTTTCAGCATTCAGAAGCCATGCTCAAACAGCCTGTAGTGAACAGAAGATTAATTTACCAGGCTAAAATTGGTATGCACTTAATTGTGCTGGGCCAGCCCTCAGTGCACAGCCTGGGCAGTGGCTGGTGGGGAACAGCCATGTGTCTGGGTACTGGCACGTAGTGTATATGTCAATAGATGCTGCGGGGGTTAGCTGTGCTGGCAGCTTCTTGACAAAAAAGAAAGGATGGAGGAAGAAAAATCACTGTGAGCTCTTTGAGACAATCTAACCTGAGAATTATGGCAAGCCAGGACTTGACAGCAAATAATGGTCTTGTCTCTTGGATTGCTTTTCTACTTGTGATACATTTAAATTAGGGAAGTAGAAGGAAGAAAAAACTCAACAGCTGTTCCTTGTTTTCTTACTCCTGGCAGTGTGCTGAATCCAGTAGACCCCCCATTCTGAGTCACAGTCTCCAATCTCTGAAGCACATGTGGGCATAAACTTCTATTTAATCTTCCTACCTAAGATGTAATTAGGAAAAAATTTGATTTATTCAAAGCCACAGTTTAAAAAGGAGTCTAGATATTTCTGGATGACTATCACTTGTAATTCTACTGAGTTCAGTGGCATTACTTCTGACTTGGTGTAACTGAAACCAGCATCAGTCCAGTTTCTTGGATTCAGGCAGCCTCCACTGGGTCATAGTGCACACTCCAAACACAGATGCAACCTGAGCTTGTTAGATTGTTGTAGAAGCACCTCCAATTCATTCCTTTTGTTCTCCGTCCTGGCAGTACCCATTTTTGTCTTATTTGCTGGTTTCATGCACTGAAAGACTATGCAAAATATGTGACTGGACATAACTTTTTCATCTTTTCCCATCACCCTTCCTACCTTAATGGCTAAGATTTCTGATTACTCTTTAGGGGTTTTACTGTTGTATCCTGGAAATGTCTGTACTGGTTTACTTTGCACCCTTCAGAATTGTTTGCTTGAAGCACTGTTAACATTTTCGAGAGTATTTGTCTGAGATGAGAAAGGTTGTGAATGACATTGTTGCAACTGTTTTAAATTAAAAAGAAATATTCTCACATCTTGTGACTGTGTGGATTCTTGCTTCTTTCTTTCCTGTCTGCACTGAAGAGGAATAGATTGAATATGTTTTGATGCTGCCTCTCTTCTTGCTCTTTGTGGTCATGTTTGGTATTTTAAGTAAAAAACCTGCAAAGGGAACAAAGAGGTTTGTGCAAGTCTTGATTTCTTGTGACTCATGGCATTCTGATGAATTTAAATTTAAAAAAAAAACAAACCACATTCAGAGTGGGTATAAACATGGAAAAATAGAAAATAGAATTTAAATTAAGATTTTTGTTTGTTTGTTTTTAACTTTTAAGCCAGTTGATGTTCCTTGAACACAAGAGTTGCTCATATGGAAGAGCACTGTCACTTCTGTCCTAAATTCCTGCTTTGTTTTCGACTGTAATTCCTCATGTTCATTCAGAAATTAAATCTGCTCTTCAGTAAAAGGCTTTTTTCCTCATGTCTAAGGGCTTTACATAGCAGTGTGACCATTGAGACTCTTTGGTAGGTGCAAGACTAGACCAGAAAAGAAGACTGAAGGATGGCAACCCTTTCATCTTTTTATAGGATCATGGGACTGGCAACTGGAGGAGAGATAAGAGGTAAATCTCCTGGGCTATAAGTGACATTTCCTGACATGGAAGTAGAGGACATGTGAAGTGTTGAATGATAAGAAATCTTCATCTCCTGAAGTCCAAATTTAATGATATGTCTAGGTTCTTTACTATCACAATTGTCTTCTGTGACCATGGCAAGTCTTGCTGCACTGTGTTCACAGCACTTGTAGCAGCTGGAAGAGGCTGGAGAACATGGCTCTTTGTGCAAAGTCCATCAATCTCTTTCATTCAGTCCACTACTTTTCTGTCCACAGCTGCTGTGGAGTTGGGGATTTTATTTTCAGCCTTCTTTACCAGTATCCTTTCCCAGTGATTTTGTGAGCAGTTTTGCATGTAAGATTTGGCACTAATGCTTTTCTTCCAACCACTGTCTGTCTTTGGCTTCAGGACTGCAGTGCCTTGTTCTGGTCTGTGTTCACTGCAGAGCACATAATGGGCATCCCTGCTGCTGCTTTGTTGGTATCTTAGAGCAGCAAGTTCTAAATGAACCTTAACATCTCCTGGCAAAACACGCCAGTGTCAAGAGCACACATTGCTTGCACCCTGAAGGTTAGTGTGGTTTTAGTGTCTGTTCCCTTTTCTTCTGTAGTGGGAGATTCTGCTAAAGCCACAGGCAGACAGGTGGGTTTTCTGATAGCCTTCTACAGGCAAGCTGTGGCTGTACCATCTGGGGTTTTTTTCTGGAGCAATCCACATGTCCATTGAGAGTGTCAACTTTCAGATCCATACCAGTGCTGTCCTGCCTTGTCACTAGCTCTCTGCTCTTACTGCCCCCTTGTAATTTCTTCTGTCCACAGCAGTGTCCAGGAACTTCAGTTCCTTTATGTTGGTGCTTATGCTAGTGTCCTGTAGCAAAAACATAAAGACGATGTAATTTCTACTCTTGTCAGCTCTTTTGCTTCATCACACCACAGCCAAAACTGAAAAATAACAATAGCCAGTTCCCATTGTGGTTTATGTGGGTTTGTGGGAGGTTGCTTGAGTAATCATTTCAATCACTGAAAGCTGGCTTTGTTTTTAAGAAAGATTGTGCTGTAAATATTGTAAATATCATTGTTATTGAGGGATGCAGTTGCATGATCTTCAGGAAAAAATTCTGATCTACTTTTTTCCCCTTTTTCCTCCTAGAGCGTGTATATGCAAAATCCTTTGGGCCTGACCTCAGCTAGTATAAACTCCAGTTGTAAGTATAATTCATCAACATACTGAAATAAAAATAAATTATAAAAATACCTCAGAGTAACAATGAATGTGTGAAAAATGGTAATGAAAAAAACACCCTCTGGCTTTGTTTTTAAGCAGAGAGATATGTTCACATTGTAAACAAGAGGATAAAAGACCCCATTAAAAAAACCCAAAACTTTATTTCACTTGGAGAAGTAGGTCCCTCCTTGCAGTTGAAGTAGTTATAGTCAAGACCATTTTCAAATTGAAAAAACGTTTTGGACGATTTGAAGCCACAGACAAAGTTTATTTTTAAAACATATTTAAAAATTGCACAGTTATAAATACAGGTAAATAAATACAATTTAATATGTGGAAAAGAACCCGAGGAAGGCATGCTTCCATTACAGTACAAAAATACTACATTAAATATGGTGCTCTGCAAATAGTAATCTATGTAAAGTTAACACATCCAATATGCACATCGCTCATTTCTGAGGAAATTGATTATTTCAAACAGCAGTGCAAGGAAACATCAAATTAAAGCATCAGTAAACTACAGGTCTGTGTTTAGTATTATACACAGCTGATAATGCACTAAGTATACAGAGGCAAAGTTACCTGTAGTAAGAAAAGAATCTTTTACTCCATATATACTCACACTCAGATTCTTAGTCTGGGTCCATATGAACCTTGGTAAGGGAATGTAAACATTCAGGTGTAGGGCTGAACTCCCACCACCCACCTCCCTGCGAAGCCTTGCACCTGCACTTAACCATCAACACACCAAGTTAAGTGAGCAATGTAAGTCTGTGCAGCAGCAGGGCTCTTCAGATGGCTCAGGTGAAAGTATCTGCCAGCCCTATCGTCTCTTCTTCCCTGTATGTTGGCTTAAAAATAAAGCCAAAAGAACTGATGCAAGATTGCAAAGGTTTTCAAACAGTTGACAGCATATAGAAGCTGTGCAGAATGCCGCTCGAAACGATATAATTTTATTTTACTCTAGGTATGTTAGACTCTGATATATAAAATATATTTATAAATGTTTTGATTTTTTTTTTCCTGAATTTACAATAGATTACTGTTATTAAAAAGGCTATTTAAATTAAGGGTTTAGCCAGTGACAATGGCATTTTATAAATGTGGAAGGGGGGGAAAAAGATCAAAGCACATTAAGTCTTGACCATGCAAGCTTGCTCAATGGGCTGTCACATGTGCAAGCATTGGCAAAGTTACAGCTAATCTGAGGAAAATTTAGATTCCTTCTGTCTTTCCCATGCCTAATACCTGTAGCTTTGTCAGCTGAGGCTCTGTAACTTTCTATGGATTCTGTGACATGCTTGTCTTTTGTTTTGCCAATGCTTGTTCAAAGTGTCAGTGATGTCTTCATGCATGGCACTCCTTTTCTCTGATTTGTTTCAGCAGTCCCAAAACAGTAGAACTACAATGAAGGAATCTGTTTGCTAGCCTAGGTGAGGTTTGAACAGTAGATAATACAGTATTGTATACCCACCATGCTTTTTTTCATAATGTGCTGTGCATTTTGTCTATCAATTTTATCAGTGAATACTCAGTATTGATATTTTATAGACATTTATCACATAGATTCACTGTACAGACTGCTAAGCTGACAACACTGGTGACCAGAAATCTCAGGTTTTCAGCTGTGCGGGTTATTCATGCAGAGTAGCTAATGTCTCATTTTCCAGGTGCATGTTTGGGCAAAAGAGATTTACTACCAATTTATTTTTCACTCCAATTGTCACTGGCTCCAACAGGCAATGATTTTAGGTCTCAGGCTTTGCCTCTGTGGCTGCCAGGAATTGTATCAGTTTTTATTTCTGTCATGGTGGCTTTTGTGTTATGGGGGCCCATGCTCTATGTATGTTCTTAGGATCACTTGGCTCATCACTTGGTGTTGTCAGGGTCCTCCGTTTCACCTGGCACACAGGTGCACATTTTCTAAATTGTCTCTTTAGTTCTTAATGCTTAATTTTCTGAACTGAGCTTTCAGCTGAGTTAAGTGTCTGCAGCTGAAATCAGTGGATGTGGCAGATACTCAGATCCTGTGAAGATTTACATCTACCTATTTGAAATAGGTCAGCCAGCCAGCCATCAAGCTGCCTTCAGAGTTAGTGGGGAAGTGTGAAAAGCCTGGCCGTGGTAAGTAAGCATAGACAATATTTTTTACTGGTTCTGGGAATCTTTTTTCTCTGTTTTGATGCCTTCTGGTGTAGAACAGAGAAGAAAATGAGAGCTGCACACGTTTAGGCTTTTAAGTCTTAAGAGGAAAGTAAAACATATCTGCAAAAGCTGTTACTACAGTTGTCTGTCCTTAATGAAACACTTGAAGCAAACATGAAATCCACAACACAAAGTGATTTCTAAGGATGGGATTTAAAAAGGGCTCTGCATTTGAGTCTAACCTGTTCCAAATAACATGAGCAACTCACCTGTTTGGCAGATGCAAGGTGCTTTGAAAACAACCCATAGAAGATACCAATCAATAGTTTAAAAATACCCTATGTGTGGGCCTTCTGCATGCATTCTGTAAACATATACTCAAGTAATATAGCTGCATGCTTTGTGTTAATATTGCAGTGTGGTTGTTAACATAGGTGCATGCAATATTGTCCTGTGAGGCTCTGTGTCATCTGAACCTCCCCCTCAATGTTTTTACAAGTGCTGCAATTTATCAGATCATAAGAAAATACCCTTAGATACAGATGTGTGTATGTGTTTACCTAAGGATACATTGATTCTTCAAACTGACATAAACCAGTCTATTGCAACAAGATTTCTAGAGTTGTTATGGTTTAAAGAGATCAGCCAGAGTGGGCCCATTGCTTTTGCTGCAAGGCCTCACTCCATATCACTTTGATTTCAGTGCTTGCTCAGCACATGCAGCAGTGTCAGAGGCCAGCCCTTGTCCCATAGCTGAATGCATGCACATGAGCTAATCCTGCAAAGTGCTGGACACTCCTGTGAAAACTACAGACTTTGTGTGTTTAGCAGCTAGATGGATCAGACTTGCAGGCCATAAATATTCATAAAGCCTTGCAGAGGAGAAGGTCAGTCACAAGCTGGGGTTAAGAAAACGTTTTTTAATCGCAGGAAATACAAAATAGAAGAAAGATTGAAAAAATTGGAATTAATTACCTGGCAGTGATAAATCACCTCTGCAGAAAGAGGGGAGTAACAAGAATGGGAAACTGGTGGGAGATGATGATAAACCATTGCAGCACTCCAATTTGGCATAACCCCACAGCTGCTGTACAGCTGTTATCCTGAAATGTCCCCAAGTCTCCTCTGCTGAAATGTCAGTCTCTGCGTGAAACCACTTCCTGATTTAGACCTGAGCAGCCCTGTGTTTGTGTCTTACCTTTCACTTCACACAAGTGCTGACCTCACCCATGCAGCCCTGCAATGGCTGTTATTTGCCCATCTTCCTTCCTTGCACAGGATGGCAGGAGGTTTTTGGGTTGGTCGGGCTCACAGGGAGCACTGAGAGCAGGACCCAGATTTTCTGTCTATTACTCTCAGGCTCAATCTGCTACTATTCAGCAGCAGCCTTGTTTATCCTACCTCATGCTTGGTTAGAAGTATGAGTAGATGTATTTCCTCTTCAAGGTGTTAACATGCCACAGCCGCCTCACGTGTTGCCTCTTGATCTTTCAGGCAAATATTTGTGCTCGCCACTGAATATTTAACACCACGAGGAGGTCAGATCAAAGCTGTATCTATTCCTGTCATCTGCACTGATGGTGCTTGGCAGTGGGGGCTAAGAGAGATAAAGCCCAGGATATTGAAAAGTCCTCAGAAGTTCCAAGAGCTGCTGAACTGGACCTGTTTAGAGTGAGGTGAATTCAGTCACTGGCTAGTCTCCCACACAGACCAGGCCAGAACTGATGTCTAGTATGAGGAGATATGCCCCTTACCCCAAGATATGCAACTCTGTCTGCTTTAGTTGCTTCCTCGTGCAGTATTTCTGTTAGTGGTATGTAGTTAGCTGGTCATAGGATCCCTAAATTGGGGGAGAACAGCTGGGGTAAGCTCTACTCTTTGACAGGCTTTGCAGCCTGCATCCTGTGTAGCAGAACTACAGCAATTGGGGTGAGCTGGGGGCCTGAGTATCCCCTTGGGAAGGAGAGTTCAGCCCTGGTGATTCTGTCCTTGTACCAGTTCCCTGGGTGTAGACATATATCAGCAGATGAATGCAGTTTTGAACAGTGCATCCCAGGATAAATAAAAAATTACCTACTTTGTTCTTTTGGGGGAGGCTAGGAGTTATTATTAGGCTTTCCTGGTAGAATTATTGTTATATGCTAGAGGAGGTTTAGTGAACTGCTGTCTGTACCAAATGGCCCTTGTCATCCTGACTCTGAGAAATCAAGCAGTTAGGTTGGGTTTTTTTGTTTTGGTTTGGTTTGGTTTGGTTTTGTGGTGGTTTTTTTTTGGTTTTGGGGTTTGGTTTTTTTTAGTATTTTTTTCCCATTTGAAAGGTATAACAATAAAGCTCCTGGATAGCTCATTCCTCCGGATAAGCACTGATTATCCTACCCCATAGCACAAAGGATATTCTAGAACTTGTGTGATGTCAGGGCATCAAGCAAAATCTAAGCACATATGCCTTTGCTTTACAGCCTCTTCTCCAAGCTGCCTCCCTTCTCTCTTATCACCTTCCAGATTCCATTGCACTGCACCTTCTGCTCTTGCCTTATCAATAAAGAGCTGTCATCACATATCTCTGTCAAAGCAAAAGAGCAAACTGTTGTCAGCAGATATGCATACAGCAGCCCATTTAGCTAAAGTGACATTCCCAGTCAGTCCTTGGTACCCAGTCCTTAAGGGAAAGGTGCAGGACTCAGTTATGAGACACTTGATAGATAAATAGGAATATATAAGTAAACAGTGAATTAATAAAGCACTATCAAAAAATAATTTCATAGCTGTTTTAGCATCTCCATTCTGTGGGAAAGAGAGAGAGGGGTAAGCTTTTTATTTTTTTAATGAGAATTGATTATTTGTCTTTAACAAACTATAGTTGGTGATTAGATGCAGTGATTACACTGTCTTGCATGAAATTTTCCTTTAAGTGGTTGCTCAAAATAACAGACAGCTGCAAGAAACTTTGTTTGTGCTGGTGAAACTGTCCAATTCTCAAAAAGCTTCTTTCTCTATGATCTCTGCAGTTGGATTTTATTATTACTTTTTTTTAAATCCAGCTGATTGAGCTGGATTTTTCTTTCACTGCTGTTTATAGGAAGTGTGCTATTCGTGCCACTTCTACACATTCCAATAGCTACCCTGCACACTGAATTCCTGACCACAGATCACCGCAGTAGCCATCTAATTACACTTTTCAGCCTTAGTTGTTTAGGGAAAACAAAAAAAAAACCAGCAACTGAAAATTACCTCCTTAAAAATGTCTATTCCTGTCTTTGATAGATGCATTCACCTTGAGCTAAATGTATTTGGCTGTAGCTGAACCCATCCATTCATTGCATGGCAGCGTACTGCCCCTGGTACTGTTCCCCATTCATCTCATCAGGGAAAATGAAGTTGGGGGCTGTGCATATATATGTATATGTATACAGACACACATATATGCACACATTTCTGATCAGCTACCAATAGTGATGTTAGGATTTAATCAGCTATGATGGAGGTCACTGAGACTTTTGCTACTGCTTGCTCTGACAGCAGGATCAAATCTTAGTCTCAATATTGCAAGTATTATAGACCAATTATTTTCAGGAGGAATTTTCCTTTGAGCGTGGTCTGCAGGCTTGAACTCCTGTGAAGACTTTTTTTGTTTGCAGTAAAGATCTGTGGCTTCTTATGTTCTGCAATGACACAATTCACATACAATATGTATGTGCATGCACATGCATGTATGTGTATAGTACCTGATGGATGCATAATAGAATAATCCTTCTAACAGATATTGCAGTTTATGCTGTATTTGTATTTCTTTAAACATAAGAATATTGAAAACCCTCTCATCACATATCAGGAAATTATATTTGGTCCTTTGTTGCCAACAAGGCTATCCTGTACATTCCATTTTTAGTAATGAAAATAAAAGCATAGCACTATTTTACAGAGAGAAAGATTAAAGTGCATAAGTACATAGATAGGTGCAGATCCTGTTAGGAGTTCCTTTGAAACAGACATACCCTGTCCAAGATCAGGAGAGCTGGTTTGAACAGCAACAATTCTAGTGCAAATGACTGCTTCTGCTGCCAACACTTGGTCTTCCTATCTGTATGTGGTTTAGTCCCACAGACGTTCACATACAATGTTCCTCTTAGTGTTGCACGTGGTTTACAACTTTGAGCCTGCAGAACTGGGCCCAAATTAATCAAGGTACCTTTGGAAGCAAAACTTTTCTTGACTGCCAACGAAAAAATATATTAAAACTGAAAGACATCGATTTTACATGCATCTATTTTCAGAGCTGTGTTAAAAAATGGACCTTGAGAAAACTTTTCAACAAAGAAGCCAAAGGATATGGAATCCACGTTGTAGGGCAAAGTGATGTCAGCATAGCACGATGAGCTGCTAAGTAGGTTCCCTGGATGCATTGCTTGCCATTCTAATGTGCAATAATGATTATCTAGGTTTGTTCTCAGTATACATTTCTTTGTGTAGCTGTGTCTATAGAGAGAGATATAGCTTGCACAGGATGAAGATTCTTCAGAAATGGTTATTTCATCTAGTTCAGGGCTTTGTCAGATTAGTCACAGCTCATTTCAATCCTTTGGAGTTTGAATTTATTTACAGTATTTTGTGCTTTTGAACTTTTCCTTTTTGAATAATGTCCAAGAGAATTCCCCTACTGATCTACAGCCACGATCTTTTGGAAAATGTGGTCATTTGGAGATGAGTAATAAAAGAGTTCTCTGTTACCTAATACAATTTAACCCATTTGTGAATACCTTTTATTACGGTTCTAGATTGAAAGCTCTTAACAGAATGTCTAGATCACCCACATTGGCAGCTTGAAATAGTTCTGGCTGGTCCATCATAGACAGAGCAATTCGAAGTGCTGCCCAAATATTGCCTGATAGAGCAGGATGAGGAACCTGTTGTAGATTCCTGCTTTTTCTTTGCAAACTGAGAGCGGTGAGAAAATTGCTGACAGCCTCTCTGCAGGGGAAACAAAACAAACAAAAAAAAAGAAATAAGCTATATAATTTGCTTAACAGCTAGAGTAAAACTTCCTAAAGTTCTGTGTTATTTTACAATGTGGTTCATCAGTCTCTTGATGTTGTTCCTGCTTGATTTTCTTTAAACAAGTGGACATAACCTGTAGTAATGCAGAGCTCAGTCTATTCGATCATCTGGGCGATATTGTCTTAATTGTTGTGTAGCTCTCCTTCATCTTACCTGTTTCAAGATGAGAGTTGGGATTCTGGAATATCAGTCTTGATTCCTGAAGGATGTACCAAAAGTACTTTTGATGGCATTAGGTACTTGAAACAGTTTAAATGAAGTTTCCCTCTTACATTGCTTTCATAAAAAACTCTTAAGCACAGGACTATGTTTGTGTGTTAGAACAACCCCACTGAGTATAAGAGTACTTGCTCTTAAACCTAAAAAAAAATCCTTAAGCAGCTTGCTGAACCATTAAGTGGTTCTGATGTGTAGAATTTGTAGAATGGGAGAAGTATTGCTGCTTTGTTAGCACTTTGTAAAAAGTTTTAAAACAATTAAGATTATGTAGCACCCATCTGGATGCATTCCTGTGTGACTTACTGTAGGTGACCCTGCTCTGGCAGAGGTGTTGGACTAGATGATCTTTCAAGATCCCTTCCAACCCCTAACATTCTGTGATATTCAGATCTATTTATTTATTTATTAGTTCCAGCTAGAAAATGACTTTTCACTTTGTAGTTTTGATCCCTGACTTTTTTGTTTGCACATTTTTGTGACTTACCTGTATGCCCCTAGGTTGATGCAGCTTATCCCTAAGTTGTATCTGGATCTAATGAAGCCAGGCTGTATTTCTAAAGCACGTGTGTAGGCCTCAACAGCTTCTTCGCTTCGATCTCCGTTTGCCAAGGTTGCTCCAAGACGGTTCCATAATGTATAGTCCTGATGAGAAAATGAGTTTTCTAATGTAGGTGTCATAAAGGGACATAATAGCTCATTTTAGCTTGCAAAGTGAGGAGGACTGCAGAAAATAACAGTATCTTCTCTTAATTGACACAGACTGTGACGTTCTGACTCATGATTATAGGCATCTTTATATAACCACTACAATTAATCAGCACAGGGCTCGATACTGGACATGTATAAATCTGCTTCTAAATGAGACTGTCTTGTAATTAACATTTCTATTTCAGGTGTTAAAATTTTAATGGCTTAAGTGACATCTCATTAATAATAGCCTGATCAAGAGGGGAGGAAGAAAGTGGCCTGTAAAGATCAATTCTTAAAAAATGTAAAAGCATAAAATGTACCTCTGGCCGAACAGTTAAGGCGGCACTAAACGCATCTATCGCTCTGTTAAATTCTCCATTCAGGTGAAAAAGAACTCCAAGTCCTGTCTGCAAGTCAGGGTCTATCATGTCACCATTCTGGTGAGCTGCCTCCAGGTACAAATCCTTGACTTCTTCAAGCAATGAGCTAGACAAGGGCAAAAAAATAAATTAAAGTTCTGTCTTAGGGTTTTTTTACAAATACCACTTATCACGTGGCTGAAAATTAAACCCCTTGTAGTGGAACTGTCTTAAAACTTGATATTAAGCTTCTTCACATTCATCATGGCAAAGATTCACTTTCAGGTGCTGCTGTAAACTTGTGACTGGAATAAAAAAATGTCAGCTATATAATAAAGTTCACATGCACAGTGAACAAAATAAGTCCTTTGAGGAGAGGCTGAGGCAACTGGGGTTGTTTAGCCTGGAGAAAAGGTGGCTGAGGGGAGACCTTACTGTTCTACAACTACCTGAAGGAAGGTTGGAGCAAGGTATGGGTATGTTGGTCTCTTCTTCCAAGTGCAGAGTAATAGAATAAGGGGAGGTGGCCTCAAGCTGTACCAGAGGAGGTTTAGGCTGCACATTAGGAAAAACTTCACAGAAAGGGTTGTAAAGTCCTGGAACAGGCTGCCCAGTGAAGTGGTGGAGTCACCATTCCTGGAGGTATTTAAAAGGAGTGTAGGTGTGGTGCTTGCTGACATGGTTTAATGCTGGACTTGGTACTATTTGGTTTGTATTTGAACTTGATGATCTTGATGAGCTAACCTGTTAAAGTATAGCTATGAACCCAAGTGAGATAACGTGAAGGCTTATTAAAACTACTAAAATTGGACGACTTTCTCAGATTTAAAATGTTCTTTTCTGGAAAAAATAGTTATTCTTAAGAGGACTAGTTCAAGACCCCTGAGAAAAGATAATAAAATGTATGACTTATGTACCCACTGTAGGCTTCATTAAACTTTTGCACTGACCATACCAGATGTCAGGTGGATGAGACCAAAGCAGCATAACACACTTATCAATTAAGCAGAACTTGCATATTTTAATTCTGCTGATACTAAATTATCTTGTCAACCCAGGGCTTGTCAGCTGAGGGTAAAACATTAAAGCATCAAATAAAACATAAGGCTTGTCTTCAAAATAACAAGCAGTGAGATAGCCCTAGCCTTTTAGTTCTGTAAATCATGTTAAGCCTTTAATGTCTTTTTTTGTGCATCTCCCAGTTCAAAGTTACTTATTTCCTGACCTCATGAAATTATGACAAAGGACTGCCAACTCATGAATTTTTTGGTTATGTAAAATGGTTGCCAGCTCCCATTACAGGATACTAGGCTGAAGTCAGATGAAATGACTACACTATCTCTTTGGCTGGAATCAGAATGGCTTTTAAATCAGCAGATGCTACTTCCCAATATTTTCAGTGAACTGAAGCCATGTCCCACTGCAAAACAGCTATCGTTCACGGATCTGAGTGGCTTAGTTGGAATAGTAGGAAGAACACACATTTGCAGAGCAGGACACAGGTCTGTCATGGATTTCAAAGCAGCTGAAGAAGGAGGATGCATGATGTGGGATATACAGAGGCAGCAGGCAGGGTTAGAAGAAAGTGATGGGAGCTGGCAGGAAGCATCTCTTTTTAGCTTGCCTTTTTAATTTTTTTTTGTTTTGTTGTTTGTTTGGTTGGTTTTTTTATGGTTTGTTTGTTTTTTTTTACTTCCAGGGATGGCATAAGATACAGCCATGAGTCATCAAACCGAAAGTCCTGCGTTGGCTTCCCACTCCTGCCACTACAAACATTGAGTGTTCCGTGGCAGGGAACAGACTGGACTTCTACAAAGCAAGGGGACAATACATGTACCATCATTTCCAGTGACATCATTAAAACTTTCACCATCAGGATTTCTACTACATTTACCTTTCATCTGATGTCTTAGACATTCTCCTCGTAAGAGCTGGGGACCCTTTTTTGTTTTTCACTATGTACTTGTATTTTGGATTTTGCTTTATCCAGTTTCTTAGAGACTGATAGGCTTCTTGTTGGTGGCCAGTGTTAGTATAGCTCACAGCCAGGGCCATCAGAGCTTTTAGGTTGTTTGGTTGTAGTTCCAAGCACCTAAGCGCAGAAAATAAAAATATGTTCAGGTATTTTTTTTTCAGCCAAACACAATTCTTGAATTCTTCCAAAATAATCTGTATTAAATAAATAAATAACTAACTCATTCGAGTAAGTTGTACCCAATAATACTTTTAAAGGAGAAACTTTGTCTTATTTTTCTGTGCTAGGTGCATTATGTTATGTATACAGACAGATAGGCATGCACATTGCTGTACACACACGCGTGTACAGAAATACGTGCACACAAGTTTTGCTTTCATCCTTCTGGTTATGAGTAAATGTTGGTAGAGTAATTTTTTGGAAGTATTTCCCTAGTAAACAATGAAAAGTTTTACATAAATTCAAGCAAACCGTTTCAGATAGTTTGCAGCTATAAAAAGAAAGTATTTTAAGACAAAATTTCTTCCATCCCCGATAAACCTTCTCAGGCATCTTGAACTATGTTTTCCTTTGATAAAGCTGGAGCCAGTCAACTGGAGCAGCCTTTCTGCAATTACATGCCATTACCTGAAAACAGAACCTAATCTATTTTGTGAACATTGCTGTTGCTTGTTTCAAAACTGTGGGGATGAGCAAGCTCTAAATCAGGCAAGCCCTTGGGTTTCTACCCAGGTAAGCTAATAAGTTACATATAAACACATGAGAGTATCCTTAGGTGAAATGACCTTAGAGTTAACATTGCCAATGCAATTGCATGGGGAGAGGCTACGTGCTTCAAATGAAAACATGAAAACCCACTACAGAAAGGTAATAATAATGCTGATATTTTGGAACTGACATCTCACATACAAGCATACTGTGATCTTCACATCTCCATCAACCTACAAATATTGTCAGTTTAGTATTCAGCAGCTGAAGGGAGCTCATTGCAATTAAGAAAACCTCTTCATTAAAGGCCAGACTACGGAAAATATGCAAAGTAGCTGGAATATCAAGAAGGTACTTTATTTGCATTATGCCTAATTCATGTTTATCAGGCCATTTAGCTTTTCTCTTTTTTTGCAATTACTTTAATTTATTAGATTAGATTAAATATTGAACTTATTTAATAAAGCAGAAATATTAATCACTACTCATTCCTCTGAAGTAATTGAGAAGATTTCTGTATCTATGTCAGTGCTTTACTTTGTTTAAATAAATGTTTTGTGTTACAAGACAAATATGACATTAACTACACGTAAGCCCCCATTACCTAATCCTCATCAGACCCCTTATTTAGCAATTATTTTCATCTACCTTTGGAGGGCAACAATGGCTGCCTGCTCATTTTCATTCTCTGCCTGTGCTATGCCCAGGAACTGCCAGGCCTGCAAAAATAATCATCATGATGTTATTTTGTTATATACACAAACCAAACTGCAGAGTTACAACTAATAGCACTGTTAAGCATCAGGGTGCATAAAAATCATAGCTCTCTCTGGCACTAACTACAGATTTTGGTACAAGGTGCATACCAGCAGCACAAATCAATACAGTTTTGAACATCTTTGGGCCCACAAGTGCAAAGGTATTCTGTCAGTGTGCAATCACGTGCTGATTGCTTATATTTCAGTTACTGCACATTTTAGACATTGCTAGAATTGTATGGAAAACAGTGAAAAAGAATTATTAAGTTGGAGAGGTTTAAGGGATTCTGGAGGGTCTGAGGTCTCTGATTTTGAAATCCTGCTGCTTAATTCAACATAGCAATAGATTCAGAGAGACCTAGATACTTACACTGTACATGTTTTCCATGTTTCACAGAAAACAGACTTTATGTATGCTGAAACTATCAACATTGCAGAAATTGATCTAACTTGTATTTGTCAACATTCTTGTTAAATCCAAAAATGTTCATTTTAAAAGATAGTTTGAAAACATTAGGAAAACAAGGGAAAAAATAAAAATGTTGTTTCTTCTGAATGCTTTCAAAGGACAATTTGGAAATTATATAATTTCCCAAACTTCATCTTGTGAAGAGGTCACCTTTATCTATTTCCAGGCATACATTACTCTAAAACTGCCTTCAGCATTCAATCTGTTTTGGTCAGTTATGACTAACAGAGGTTTGGAGCTTGAAATCATTCCATCATTGCATGCTAAAGGGAGTCCCCTTTCCCTTTATCGGTAAAAAGCATGAGTGAATACCTCTGCATCATTGGGTTCCTGTAAAATAGCAGCCTCCAGGTATAAGATTGTAACTGGCAGGTCACCTTCTTTCATTTTTTTCAATCCTTCCTCAAAAGCACCATGCCAGTCTTTGAAGGGATTCTCAGTATGGAAATAATAACCCTGCAGAAGAGAGATAATGGACCCATGATGAAGCACTGTAGCAAGGAATGGCAACTCTGTAAAATTAAAATGACTCACTGTTTCCCAACTGGTTGTAAGCATACTTTGTTTCTGTGAAAAGAATCTGAGCTCTCCTATGTAATTTCAATGACAAGAAGTGTTAAGAAGTCAACATTGCTGGACATTTGTGGTTCTGCTCTCTTTATTTTTACTTTAGCTCTGAAGTTATATTTACTGGTATTCATGTTGAGCCCTCCTGCTTCCATCAAAGAAAATGGCAACAACTCACACTGGCTGCAATAACAGCAGAACTCAACCTAGCATGAGCCCCTAATACCCAATTTGATGGTAAAGAGCACACATCAAGCCATTCACTCCCTGCAGTGCTTGCAGCCTGATGTCTGTTGAGTTAATATCCTGAAATCTTCAATTAACCTTCAAGACACAGAACGGTTTTGCAAGCACCTGAGTTTATTTTAGAATTCCCTTTAATTTTGCTCTTTTCTGTCACTGCAATATAAAGGCTATGTGCTAATATCAGCTACACAAATCAAATTAAAACATGAAATTGAGGTAATGGAGAAGAGAGAATCTCTTATAATTTCTGTCCTCAGCAGTGTTTGAATGTAGCAGTCTAGATTTTGCAATTTTGGTGTTCTTCCTTAAGTGCTGGTCATCAAAAGTGCCCAGAACCCAGCATTTGTCTCGTGCTCCCTTCAGCAGTGTGCAAGTCTAGATGTATCTCACTGTGGTAAGGCCTTTTAAATCTACCCCACCCACAGACACTTACAGCAGATGAGCTCTTTTGGATAAAAGTATTTTTATGGATTACCCTGAACAGCTGAGGCTAATCTCAAAGTTTCACAGGAAGGCTGTACTGTATTAAAAACTTTGAATTACCTTCTCAATGGTTGAGATTGTGACTTGTCCTGGTGCTTCCTGGTTCTCTGAAATCCAGTTTCTGCGAGCCATTTCTTCCCATTCTGCTTGCATTTTATCCCAAAATTCTGTGTCTGACTAAAAGAAAAAGAGAGGGTAAGGAAAGAAAATGAACAACAGAACTGTAGTTAAAAAAAAGGCTAAACTTTTAATTTTTATTTCTGCTAGTGGTCTGAGTCTGGCAATTTTGCTGAGCAAATTAATTCTATTAATAATCTTACTGACTGAAATACTACAGCTCCTATTTGGAATTCCATATAATTAAATTTAACCTCTTATATTGAAGTGTATTTTGTCAACAGAAAACTCTTTATCTCAGAGGCAGCGTATGTTCTGCGTGAAGCAGGATTTGCAGCAGCTTAGACTACATCTTGTTGATGCTAACAGGAAATTTTTGCATAAAATTTGAAGGAAATGAAGCTGTAAGTGCCTGGCCCAGGGAAAACAAAACAGAACCAACTGAGCAAACGAACAAAGCCCCACTAAAGAAACAAAACAAAACAAAACAAAAAAACCCCAAGCAAACAAACAAATCCCCCAAAAAGCAACTAAGCAAACATGCTAAAAAATAACAGTAGATAAGAGAGTTTTAAAGAGAACAAGCAACCCAACTTGGTATTTCAGCATCATTTTCAATTAGGTAAAAGAATAATGGCAAAGCTTAGACAGACGGTGTTTGCACAAGAGAATTAATACAAATGGGGCTTTTTGCCGTAGTGGAGAAATCCTAATGTTATATCTTATACTGTGCTGGTGAGAAGAAGCTGTTAAGAGATTATAAAATTGTGCAGTTAGATTAACATTCAACTGAAAGGTGAGGGAAAAGTGCATATAAAGGGAAACAGAAATGATAAAACAAGAATAAGATTTTAGACGTGTAACGACCAGAAGGAGGGAACCACGGTGTCTACTAGAAAATGATTCCAGGAAACAGAAATAGGATTAAAAAAAAAAAAAAAGAGGGGAGAATCCAAGTTAAGGTGCTATTTTTTCAGCCTCCACACATTAGTCATAAGCCCCAAAAAGCAGTTCCATATATGCTCAGCACTATGATCTATTGCAAAGTTCTCCAGTTCCTACATGATTACAGCCAGAACTTCAGGGAACTGTGGCCCCTACTACTGGGGCCACAGAGTTTCTCATCTTTTGTCAAAAAACCCAGCACAAATAGTTACTACTAAGGGTTGGCAGAACTGTTTGACAACGAAGTGCTATTAATATTAGTAGGAGAACTGGTCCAAACAGATTTATCTGAACCTTCACTACAGGACTGACCATTTTGCTTACTGCTCCAGGCATGATTTGGAAAAATAGAGCTTAGTTTGCATGACTTCCTACAACCTCCTTGGTAAAAGAAAAGCACAGACTGCTATCATATCTAGAATGAGTCAGTTATGAGAACATGGGAGACTGGGTGTCAAGGATTAAGAGGACTTGCACTGGCTCACGGCAGATGTGGCTGCTGTACATCATTATGCTCTTTACAAATGGCAAGGTACATTCCCTCTCTAGAAATCTAACAGGCAGTTCCCTGTGGCTCTCACTCTAGCATGTGCTTCCTGATATCCAGCACTTTCTCCCAGGAGACTCAGAATTGTCTGAATGATGCCATTATTGGATCTGTGAAGGTGCTTGCTATGGTCCTCTGTGGACTAGGGAATGAATGTGAATCATACACTTCTGGAGAGGAGATTTCATTCTTTGTAACAGGAGGGAACAGAACTTGACAGCTCTGCCACGTAACAGCTTCTGAGGTTCAAAATTTGCTTTCATTCCTGATTTGAAGGAAATACAGTCTTTTAAAGAGTTGTGAGATTGTGCTGAAATGCTGTTTAGCGTTTGAAAAGGCCAGGCTAATGAATCAGATTGCTCCCTCTTTTACTCCTACCAGCCATGACCAGAGGCTCTTGAATCCCTCACACTATCCTGTTCAACAGATGACTCCATCACCTGGTTTGCAGTCAGTGTAAATCTGCGCTTCATTGAAGAAAAAATTACTTGTCCACCTCTTTACTAGCAGTAATTTTGAGATTCAGGATAAAGCAAAGGAGTGGGAATTTCCCTTTCCTACAGATTTATAGTACACAAAGCTACCAAAAAGTAATTCATAATCCCTTTTTAAACAGATTAATTTATAGAACTAATTATACATAGATGCATATGAGTCCATATTAGAATTTTTGCTTGTAGTTTTTCCCACAAAAATCCCTTACAAATTGATAGTTTGGAAACATAACAAATCACATTTCTGCAGATCATAAACAAGCTTGTGAGTGGGTTTATTTCTTAAGTTCAAATTCTGCTGCTTAATTGTGTATTTATAATTCACATGGAGGTTCACTGTGTGCATACTCTGCTTGCAAAGCTACTGAATTCCTATGCATTCAAGTAGTCATGATTGATATCTACCTACAGGGAGTCAAAGGTGGAGAAAAAATGCACTGAGAAGACCTGCTTTGCGATACATTCTCCCAACTCATCATATGCTACTTGGAGACAGGCCAGGACCCAACTGTTGTTTTGCAACTATAAGCAAAGATTTGCTTAGTTGGGCCAAATGGGCTTAAGTCCCAGCTACAGCTTTCAAAGTACATCCAGCACTGGTACGGCAAAGCTGCTCTGAGCAGCTGGATTGTGCACAATTATAGAACCTGATAAAAATCTATGATATTGCCATGGAAAACAACAATGTCAACAGCAGAGCAGATTAATTTCCTTGAGGAAGAAGACCATAAATATTACACAGTCTTTGTTAAAGGCTTGAGTTCATTTTAGCTGTAGTGGGTAGCAAATTTACATTTACTTCAGTGGTAGGAGGGTTAAATTAATATTTCTGAAAAGCTGGCTTTGGATCAAGGCTCCTAGATCTAATTTTAACTCTCTGCTGTGTGACTGGTGCCAATTACCTCATTTCAGTGTTTTTGCTAGCTTAATGTTGGTTTATTACTTTAGAAGTACTGCAAGTTTTCAGACCAGTTGAACCCGTTTAACACATTCTCAGATCATCTGCAGCAGTTAAGTGGAATGACAACCAGGAAAAATGTTCCTACCATCTGAGTACTTCCAAGCAGAATATTCTGCATTTTGTCAAAGAGACTATTTTTACTCTTATCAAATTTGCTGAAGCAGTTAAATAAATGGGAGGCAAAATATTTCCACTGATACAGTGAAAGATAGTGGGGGTGCACTTATTAAATATTGATGGCTGATTTCTAAACTTACCTCTTGTCATAACTTTTAGAATAGAATTTTTCCTGTTAGGTACTGCTAAAAATGAACTTGCAATCTTCCCTTTTGACCAATGCATAAGAAAAAGAAGTTCTGTGGTTGTTCTTTCTTTGAATCTCTGCATCATCATACTCTTCAATGTGAAAGACACAGCAAGTTAAACTTACATGCTAATTATATAAGATCTCTTTAGCTGATATCTTAAATAAAGTTTGAAATATTCCTTTTTAGTGAGGTTTAGAGGAAAAAAAAAATATATCCAGGCAAAGATTCTATGGCAATATCATAGCATTTTATCAGGTTCTTAATTCTGCACAATCCAGCTGCTCAGAGCAGCTTTGCCATACCAGTTTCAGAAACCCTGTGTGCTGGATGTACTTTGAAAGCTGTAAAATAGAATAAACTAATCCCATCTTCTTCCCACTATTGTCACATAATTTAGCTGTAATATGTTCTGATGCTTCATAAGTATATTATACAGCAGATGGCTCATGTGACATGGTGTTGTAAATAAAATGATGCTGAGAAAAACAGCTCAAAATTTCTTTTGCATAAGCTCAAAAACCGGTATGGCATCTGTGATTAAATCTCCACCTCAAGGAAATGTGGATTAAGAAAATACCAAACCTGCTTTTATTTCCTATTTCTGAGACATTTCTCAATTGGAAGTTTTTGCACTTTCTTTGTTTCATTCTTATATATTTTGACTCATTACCAATAGGAAGGTGGATGATGAAGATAGCAAAGTCTGCAAGTATCCAATCGCTGCGAGTCAAACCGGACCTTCTGTAGTAAAAAAAAGCTAATTTACTTACTTCTTCATTCTTAAAAGATTCCCCAATGGCACAGGCATCTTTAAACCTTCTCAAGAAAGAATTACCTCACAGATCTTCATTAATCTCCAAGTCTGACATCTTAAAACCATTCCCAAAGCTCTAAAGTGAATGCTGGGTGGAGGATAAAGTTTGGTGTCTTCATTTACTGAATTGTTAATTAATTCCTTTTGAACTAGGCCACAAAGAACCTGAGATTTGCTTCCCTTTCTTGATCAGTTTTCTGGCTAATCTTACCACTTGGAGCTTCCCCAGTTGAAGAATATTACAGAAACATCGACAGCCTAAAAAATGAATTTTTGAACTGTATCTATTCTCTGCTTAAGAAAGCACTAATCTTTCTGAGAGGGGCTGCAATTTATTTCAATCACTCTAGCTTTCTTACCATTTCATTTTAGCTAGGATGAAAATTCAACTCTTTTCATATGCAAACGAAAATAACTGCTCTATAAGGTCTTGTAGAATCCTTTCCTTTGTATTTTGACTACCTGGTCCAAGTTTCTATTTTAAGCAGAAAGAATAACTTAAAAGACTGCCAGCTATACAGTTAGGGAAACATTTAATTAGATTCATTTTAATAGCTGTTTTAAGACTACATTAAAAGCATTTTAACAACCTGTCTTTGTTACTTCAAAATCAACTCTTAACGTGTGGGATTTTTTTTTTTTTTTTTACAAGATATACTCCTCCTTTCTTTACTCTGTAAAGCAATTCAGTAGTGTCTCGGAATCTGTTGTTGGCCTCAACTCATTTTTCTTTCTGCTGAATGCCTGGGAACTCCCCATCACACAAAGTTTCTGGCAACTGCAAGAGTACTGACATCATTTGCTTAACTTCTACCCATAGTTCATCATCAGGTTCCCTCTGCCGCAGTCACAGATTACAGCAGACCATGACCCACCCTAAGGATCTATCTGCAGTGCAGCCAGGAACATCTACAGCATTTTAAGAAGAGGCATCTGAATGCAAGCCTCTCCTTTCCTGGCAGGAGTAAGCGTGTATGACGTGTGACATCAAAAAATCTCTTATTCATCACCAGCAGTTGTTTATGAAGAATCTCTTTGATCAGGCAAAGAAATGGACTCAGAAAAGATAAGAGGAATGCATTCAGTGTATAGTTTATAAAACAGCCAGCTTACTGATTGTGTCCATTTTAGCCTGGTATGCTGAGACTATGTTTATTGTGAGCATAAGATCCTAAGAAACTATGGCAGAAATTATGCAGTCTTAATATATAATGAAAAAACCCCTACAAATCAAATTCCTTAAGTAAAAAAAATATCTGGTTCCAGCTAGAAGGCAGCAAATGGTTTAGACCTAATTTTCTTTGTAATCAACCAGTATTGATCTTGACTACTTCATCAACACTGGAATTACAATGGTATAAAGCCTGAGTTAGAGGAGTATTAAAATACAGACATTAAAATTTAAATCTTAAGCTAAAATAGTCTTAAAGTGTTCTAGATGTTTGGAGACTAATGAGACTGCAGTTCATGCTAAAAATAATTCATTTTGAGGAATGGTTTCACAGCCTTACCCTTTCTACCCTAAAAACTCATTTCAATGGCCATTACGTGATTCAGCCTGAACGTGTTCAGAGAAGGGCCATGAGGATCATCAGAGGGCTGGAGCACCTCTCCCATGAGGACAGACTGGAAGAGTTGGGGTTGTTCAGTCTGGAGAAGAGAAGGCTGCAAGGAGACCTTATTGTGGCCTTCCAGTATCTGAAGGAGACCTACAAGAAAGCTGGGGAGGGACGTTTTTAGGATGTTGGTGTCAGGAAGTTCTTCACCGTGAGTGTGGTGAGACACTAAAACAAGTTGCCCAGGGAAGTGGTGGAAGCCCCATCCCTAGATGTTTTTAAGGCCAGGCTGGATGTGGCTCTGGGCAACCTGATCTTGTGGACTGTGTCCCATGGCAGGGGGGCTGGAACTAGATGATCCTTGGGGTCCCTTCCAACCCTGACAATTCTGTGATTCTGTGTGATGCAGCTGTCCTGGCACTTTGTAGTGATGGGATTTTGAAGGGTTACCAACTGAATGCCTGAGAAGACATGATGCTCAAGATTGATGCCTTTTTTTTTTTTTTTTCCCTGGATTCTGTTAGAACAACTGGATGCCACCTTATTGCTAGAAATTATCAGGATTTCAGCTGGGATTAGCACTGTAGCACAACACTCGAGGCATTTCTAACGCTGGAAAAGTACTAGTCAGTGAAAAAAATAGCAGTGCAGTAAGAGAACTATCTAATACCTGCACCTTTTAAAACTAAATTAATTTGTCAGGAAATGAGAATCCTCCTACACATTCTGCCACTAATTATAAAAATGCCTTGGTGTATGGTTACTGCTATAAGTGTGGTTATCCACTGCAGCAGGTAATCATTCATTTTATCAATGGTTCTGAATTCCAGTTTCACTGTGGAGAATTGGTTTGTGTCTGAGCTTCAATAACTGATTGCACACATTCAGCTGCTGGGGAAAAATATGCTTCATTCTTGAAGTTTGGAAGTACTTACATTTATGGGGAATTTTTCTCGACCCACTTGCTGTAGCAATAAAAATCAAGTTTGAAAAGTTGGTTCTGACTTATTTTCATTTATAGCTAAGGTTATTTTTTTTTTAAGAGGAAAACTGTTATTTTAAATGAGTAACTCCAGGAAAATTTATCTTTTCTCTGCCTTAAATAACCCAGTTCTAACTTTCTCCAATATTTGTGCTGCAAGGTGAGTAAGAAATCCATACAACATTAGCTGAAAATGAAAATGGTAAATGAAATAATACCTCAACAGCTGCCTTTGCTCTTTCAAATTCTTCCTCCAAGGAGTGATTTCTGGAGAGAAGAGGGGCTCCCCAACGCTGCTCCTTAATTGATCGTGCCTGAAAAATAAAATAATAGATCAGAAAAGGATGATATACTCTCTGCCACAGGTCTGAGTTATTTCCTTAATTGCCTAGAGCCCCAAATGGCCTTTTTTGGGGGCAAAACTACATGAGTCCTGGCATGAATTCTTCTGAATTCTCTTACACTGTAGCACAGAGACTATTCCTCATGGGAAGCAGAGTTAATTTAACTTTTCCAGACTTCACTTTTCATTCAAGATGTGTGAAAGAGAAAGAAACATCCAGGAAAAGAATGTGAGAGTTAGGCTACAAATGGGACAGCTGACTATTATGTACAAGACTTTCACTTCACTTGTTCCTTCTTCTGTGTTGTGACTGTGACAATGCTTTCCACTCACTATGCTGCAGGAAGAAAACATCTAATTTTCCATGTACAATTTGTGGTTTTGTTTCAGGTTCTGCTTTGGGATCAGATTGGAGAGCCAAGTTTGCTATGGATTTCACTAGAAGGACCTCTTTACAATCAGCAATCCTCTCTTCCATGCTTTACTGGAAGCACGTAACAAGTTTCTCCCTGTTCTTTTAATGAAAATGTCTTGTTGACTCTTTAATTTTTGCACAAAAGGCACAGTACAAAACCAAACAGTATTCAGTGATGACACAGAAAAGCACTAAGTGGCCTAATCCTGCTAACCAGAGCTCTGACTGCTAATCCCTTCCCTCATGTTTGTCAGAGGTTAAACTCATTAGCCATTTGCCTGACTGTGGTCCCAGTTGCATTAATTCATGTGATTATATTTCTGATGACTGCACTTGTATTATTCAGTTGCAATGAACCACATTGCTGGAAGACTAATTTTGCTCACTTCATACTCCTTGGGTTGTTTCTGCAGTGCTGGGATGAAACATTTAATTGCATTCATGGGTTTTCGTATAAGTAATGTACAGTGCATGGTCAAAACACATAGGTCTATGTGTGTAAGCACACTGATTGTTACCAAGGAAGATGACATTGGTTTGCCAATCTAGCTCTTAATTTCCTGGTTTGTTCCTCAGGTAGAAACTGATAAGTGAAACTTTTGTTGGGTTGATGAGCCACAGCACAATTGATGTGAGAAGCATGTGGTGGTGGTGGGCAGTCCCTCTGTGCTTTGATGCAAGGACAAGAATCAGCAGAGCACGAGGATGGTCTGCACTAGGATCTATTGTTTCGGCTTTCACGTCTGCTACTTCTGGGCCATGTTGTTTGGAAAATAGATGTTTGTTTGTTTTTTTTTAGTGAGGCCAGGAAAGGATTTAACGTTGTGATTGAAAATATTCCAACCCCCAATCCTATAGACAATGCAGTTATTTTACTGATTAATAGAATGCAGGGCAGAAGAGAGAACAGGTTCGAATCGTCCATCTGTCTATATATGACATGATGGTATTTGTGACTCAGCATCTACAGGACGAAACTGATGTTCCAGAGAGGGTGAATTGAACTTGTCTGGAATGTCTTTGAGTTAGGTGCTTGGATTTAATAGCAAGTTATCAAGAGACTTTAATCTTATCACTTTGTTTGCAAATTTGCTTAATTGCCCTCCTTGTTTTTCTTAACTAATTTTAGTTTTGGTTTCCAGCTGTCACTCCTTTTCCAGTTGTTTTAACCAGTTTCTAGTATCCCTTTAATTTTCTCTGTAGAAAGATGACTTTAATCAGGTTTAATTGTCATTTGAATGATACAAAGAGACTGAGATCCTGAATTATTTTCTTATGAGGCATTCTACTCAGATTTGAACCTTTTTCATCACTTTTACCCTCTGTATTTTTTTACAGCTTTATTTTCGTTATAGCCATACAGCTAACCAAAGTGAACCCTATATTCCAGTAGCTGTCTTGCCATTTCTCTGTACAGAAATCAGGTGATCTCCTGTCTCCCACTACTTATTTCTGCTGCTGTATGCTTTTCTGGTCACAGCAGTGCACAGGGAGCACTCATGCTGACAACCTCCTACACTCTGAGCCATAAATTATTTTGAATTTGTCTTCTAGTATAGTGTTGTAAGTAGGGCCTGCATTCTTGTTCTGAAATGTATGATTTTTCAAGTGACACTATTGGAATATATATTGATACAGATGTCTTGGTCACCAGCTCATTTTTATGACTTCCTTACATATATTTTTTTTTCATTCCACTGTTGCATCATATCCAAATTTTATCAGGAATGGCTGGTATATTTATTTTCAGATCAATAATATTGAAGATCATGGCTTCTCTTTGGAATCACAGAAGGACTAGGAATTTACAGTTCCTACTAAATAAATAGTGTTCTCGAGGTGTTAGGTTCATCAGTTTTAATCTCTTTAACAGCTGCTTTATTCATATTGCATGGTGGTAATTTAAAAATCAGAACATGGTGTGTTAATTCAAACATCTTGCAGAGTATCTCACAGCAACACTTATCAACCTGACCTGTAATCTGATCAAAGAATTAAATCTGGTTTTCATGACACAAAACTCTGTTGATAGACATTAATTATGTTCCCAGCCTTTTCATTATTTATGAGCTGGCTCTTGCAAACTGTTTGATTACTTCCGCTTTTGAATCTTTTATTTCCAGTGATTGCAGTTTCCTTAGGTCAAGGACAGCACTACAAATCATGATGTTCAGACTGAGCAGTGCTGCAAGAGAGGAAAGTGAGCGAGTTGGAGCAGCAGAGAGGTGAGGGCAAAGAGGACAAAGAACCACAGAAGTTCCCTCCTCTGCCATGTGTCAGAGTATACACATTGCCCCTGCATAATCCCCACAGAAATATACTTTCTTTACCACTCAATGAACATCCAGAGAGAAAAAAAATAGGTAAGTAACAAACCCCACATATGCTGCATTTGCAGAGTCATAGTCTGAGTTGCAATACTTGGAAATTAAAGACTCCAAGCATAACAAACATGCTGCCCTTTGCTAGTGCAGGAAGAGAGGGGATGGGAATGGAGTGCCAATGCTGGAGAACTTCACATCTCCAGGTGGTGATGGGGTGAGACTCTGCAGCTGTCTCCCTTAAGGGGAGCCCAAGGTGGGGTATGGGTCAGAGTAGAATGGGTATGTTTGAGGCATGGCCGCTCTGTGCACGCTGTGGTTCGATATGCTCACCACTTTACAATGGAGGTGCTGTAGCTGATCACAGGGACAAAATCTTCCATTCCAATGCATTTGCACACACTTTCCTGTGCTTGTAGTCTGCTTATGTGCTGTTGGACCTTAACTGTTGGTGATAGGCTTAAATTACAACTTTTGAGCAGGTGTTCAAATTATGAGCTAAATCTGTCCCTCGTAACTCTTCATTTCATCAGAGTAAATGGCATGTCAAAGGAGAGCCAGGGCCAGTCTTCCTGTAGAGATTTGGGAGAAGTGGGGAATAAATTTTACATTCTAACTGCTACTGTCCCAGACTGCAGCTTTCTAAGGTTTACAGGCGTTGTGCTGCATATTTGTCTAATAGTGCTGACATATTGAATCAGGTTTGGTCTTTTAGTGTGTCAGGGGTTTTGTGTATGCATTCTAGGGGAGAAATAAAATATCTAAAATACCCAGGGAGGCATTAGAGAGTTAAAATGTGAGCAGACTTTATGTGTATGCAACTGAACATATTATCTGGTTTGTGATTGTAAGAGAAAATAGAAACTTCCCAAAACCCCAAGCACCGTTTGATATCTCAGCACTAATCAAATCATAACAAGGAACTTTCCAGAATGGCAGCTTGAAGAAAGAACAAAGATACGTCGGGCCAATGCAGCTTAAATGTTAATAGGTAAAATATATGTTGCGAGTAGAATATGGAGAAGCAAGATGGCCACATCCAGTGACAGCAACCATGCTATTGCCTGTCCCAACCTTCAGACACATTTCTTTCTTATTAATACAAAGCCTCCCATTGTGATTTTGCATTGGTGTAAGTGCTGGTAAACACAGGATTTTGTTAAGAAGATTGCATATTTTTAATGAAAATATGACCTAGTTACTTAGTATTTCACTTTGAGGAACTAAATCTAATGTGTCAAAGATGAGTGATGAAGGTGATTGTTTGAGAAAGTGCTGATGGAAAACTGCAGCAAGTTTGACAAAATGAAATCTTTAGGGTATGGCAAAATCTGTTGCATATGCAAAGGTTACCTAAAATGAGATAGAGAAGATTCAGAGAGGGCAAAGTATGGGGAACATATGCTTTGATAAAAGCTCTAATGTGATTTCTTTTACAAGCAGATTAGGGATGCAGGCAAGACGGATGAGCCTGTTTGTTGGGAACAGATAACTTTGACAGTCCAAGTATAAGCAGGATGAAGCAGGAAGTGAGTGAAAATAGTAAATTTCTAAGAACACTATGCAGAATAAGAACACAATTTCACTTTGGGTCATTTCTCTGCACTACTAATTACCAGTTTAATGACATTTCATGATTTGAATGGATCACTAGTTTGATGAAAAGCAGCTTATGAGAAAACAAAATAAACATGGAAATGCACCAGAACAACAGAGAAGAATTTTATACTCTGCTTCTTTTTCAAGTTGGCTGATTCAACTTCACTTTTTTTGTAAATTATTTTCAGAAACAAGTCATTTTACAAAATAGTTTGTGGCCTCAACTGACTGGACTTATACTGAATTAAAAATGTGATTTTTACCTCTGCAGTTATCATTATATACTAAATTTGTAGCTGTTTTTACGGAAAGCCACAGTACTTAAATTATGTGAATGTCTGCTTGATTTACACCTCAGCTGAGCATAAACTTCCTGGCATTTAGATCTATTAGGCTGATGCATAGCCTCCTAAAATGGGGTTAGAGATACTTAAAGATAAACTGGGCGTAGCAATGAAAACAGATTGTCCATCTCAAGTAGATGATATTATGCAATAGATCTTTCCCATTACTAAGTCATAGGAATGTATTGCACAGAAAGGAAAGATACCATGCATACAAATACTGGTAGGCTTTCCAAGGAGAAAAATAATTCAGCTTGTAATGTAGAGATGGCAGGTAAGTAAAAAAAAGAAGACTTGTTTCCTAACCAAAACACAGGCACAGATCCTGATAACTGGGTTCCATTTCTGTTTTCTGTGAAAAACGGTGCATAATCTCAGAAAACACCTTTGACATTTTAGTCTCTCATTTTTCCATTTTCAGCTAAGGCTATTATTTTCCATTCATTTCCAAAATTTCCATCTGACAAAAAGTTTTGATCTTCAGGCATAAAAATAGCTGTAGAAGAGGAGAAAAGTATTTTCAACTAGAAGTTAATCCACCAAACAGCTCTTCTCTTCCCTCTACCAGTGGCATTGGCTGAAATTGAAATCTTTCTGTTGAAAAATAAGCAGCAGGTGAAAAGAAGGTGTTTAAGTGACCTGATCTGTGTAAATGAATAGATAAATGTATGTTTGTACATGTATGTGCACACATACGTATCTAAAACCACATAGTTCTGAATAATCATGTCCAAATTGTCCTGTCCAATATACAATGGGATAGTGAACCTGGGCAAATCTACAAACGTTCAGCCCAGAGCCCTCCAGCTCCTTTTTCAATAGGAAGAAGTCCTTTGACCACACTCCTCTCTGCTCTGGAGATAAACTGATAATGAACATTGGTCTAATGATTCCTTACTCTTCTTTGGCCATTTCCCAGTTCTGGGGACTCCCGTTTGACCAAGAGATCTTGAGAACAAATATATCACAGGGATAGAGAACCATTAGATGTTTTAATCTCAAACTGAAGGAAGGGAAAGGAAGATGTTGTAAACTGTCGTTTGAAGTCTTTCTCTCTGTACAGGAAGGTCACAGTTCACTGCTCTATTAAACTCTCTTATTTGTCTCTATGAATCTTAACTGATGATCCTGAAAATATCTCTTAAATAGCTCTTACAGAATGTGAGGGGTTAGCCAGTGGGAAAATGCCTTTTTATTTTTAACAAAACTACCAAATCCTCTTACCTGTGTTGCAGGTGCAAGTTCTAATTCTGATGCTGAATCAGAATCCAAGGCACTCTTGACATTATTCAGCTCAGACTGTGACCTGTTTTCTGTGGACCTAGAAATAATGCATTTATATACTCATCACTGCACCCTAGGACATGTTGCCTTATGTCTTTCAGGTTCACAAGCACATATTGATTAGTTAGGTTATTTATTTTAGTGGAATTGTTCAACTTGCAGTTACCAAAAGTGCCTGGACCCTTCTCAGTGCTCACACTCTTATGCTTTTCAGTCACATACAGACAACAGTTAATGAAACACAACACAGCCAGGCCAGCTTCACCAGGAGAGCCCTGCATATATATTGGCATGAAAGAATGTAACGGAAGGAAGACTGCCTCTACCACTGTGCTTCTATTTCATGGATAGGCAAAATGAAATTAGGTAGTGACTCAAGACTGTAGCTGCAGTCAGTGTCTAAGAATCAAGCACCACTTTGCAGAACTTCACCTTGACATATGTGCATTTTTGTGTGATAATACCCTAATATTCCTTCTTCCTAGAAAATGAAACCCTGTAGATCAAAATCAAGTCAACTGAGAAAATTTGGGCAAAACTCTAAGCTAATGAAATACCCAGAAAAGGGGCAGGTTATGATACAGGATAAGCATTGTTTGGTCAGAAAAGTGCTTCTAGTGTATGAAAATGCTAATTATGGTTATGCATAATATAGTGAAGGAGTGTTGCTTACATATCAGGAAGGCAGCAGAATTCATCTACATGAACTGTTCCCAAAGGCAAAGTCTAATTCTTGCCTCATTTATATCCTCTGCACTGTAAGAGGGTGTGTGGAAGAGGCAGTAATTGGCTTGGATATTTTATCTTGTCTCTTCCAGTTATACACAGAAATACTGCAAACCCAAAGTACGCTGGATAGCCAGTGACTGTCAAATCACTGTTGAGTAACCCTTTTTACTCATTTTACTCACATTTGCAGTTGGGTTTGGACCAGTGCATGCCTCTGTAGAATTCTCACCACCATTTATTTAGTAATTGCACCAGCTACTTTTCAGGACATTGAAAATTGCTGGCAAGCAATTACTTACTTATGATACATTGTCCAAAATGTCTGCTTGAACACATTTAATGTAATCATAACAGATTTAATGATATGACTTGTCATCAACTGAGCATTTCTATGAATTAAGAAAGCTGGACTGCAAAATATTTTTGTAAGGAAAGCAAAAAATTGTACCATAAAAGCTCTTTTGATGGAGCTCTAGATGATGATGATGATACTCGCTCTGTAGAAGGGTGGACCTTGCTACTCCTGTCCCCATGAAAACTGACATCATCCCATTTCTCTATCTGTGTCTGAATATCAACTGAAAAATAAGAAAAGAAAATACAAAACTTTCAAACTGCTGCAGAAAACGTCTCTCCTCTGTTAAATTTAGGTTATAGAGAAAATTTTGAGGAAAAAAGATGACATTTTAGTTAAGGCCCAGTATAAGGAAATATTGTGCGCCTTGCTAGCTGATCATCTGCAAAAATATTTGTGAATTCACAACATTTTTCTAAGTATATTACCATCCATGGTCAGAATGTCAGTGGAAGAATTGATTTAAAATCAGTGATGTGTATGTTATTTAGAGTTGTTGATAAAATTACACTATTTGATAGTTTGGGGATATTTTTATTTTCCTAATTGTAGTTAAACTGTAAAAATAAAACTACTTTTAGTGACTACCATTTAAAAATGACTGTAGGAAATTTGTATTATTCAGTCACATATTGGACTTGCTTTGCAAAAATCAGATGTTCAGCTCCTGTTTGAAGATTAAGTTCCCCAAAAGAATTTCTGTGCTGATGAATGGAAAATTTGCTACCTTGGTAGGAATTACATTTACCTTGCAAATTTCTCAGTTGAGGTGCAAGTAATTTAGTTTGGATGGAACTAAATTAAATTCACCTTTTCCAAAGCTCATCTATAGATCATGCTTGGCAGGATATTGAGTTGTGTTTTGGATTCTTTTTTTTTTTTTTTTTTAGTCTGTATAAATATAGCTCTTTTGACAGGAATGTTTTGGGTTTGTTTATTTTCCTCCTCTCCTATGCATAGATAAAGCAGTGTTTACAAATCTAATGTGTGTGTCTGACATCTGCACTTCTGAAAAGGACACCAAGTATGAGCTGCCTCTGATTTGTGTCCTTTACCAATTTCTCAGATTCCCCCATTAGATTTTTCTACCACTTTACTTCCCCTAACTATTTTTTTTTAAAAGAAACCTTCCAAAACTTTATTTGCACATTTAGTGACAACTTCATAGGTAAAATGACAAAGGCAAAATGTGTTCAGTTTCTAATTTAGAGTATATCTAGTCATTTATAATGTGGAACAAAGGTTACACTCCCTGCTAAAACGTGCAACAGAAATTCTGGTGTTGCTCCTTATTTTTCATGACAGTAGCAAGGAGAAACTAGTGCTAGGCAAGGCTATGCAGCACTGGTAATACAGCTACACTCTTACCTAAATCTAGTGAAGACTTGTCTGAAACTTTGACAGTCTGCACTTTCTGCTCAGTATCCACACTGATAAGGTCAGACTTGTCTGTCTTCTTTCTGTGGGTTGAAGCTTTTAAGCCTTCACTTCTTGATGGATTCTCTGATTTCTTTGCTTTGTTTTGGGTTTGTAAGACAGGTTCACTAAGATCCAAGAGATCCAGACCTGTTGATAATACTTAGAGACAAAATGTTAAAATTCAATGTTGTCTTAATTCGAATACCTCACTTTTAAAAATTTGGTTTAATTGGGAAAAACCCCAAATTACTAATGTGTTTGTATTTGACTCAAGTAGATGTGTGTGTCCTGGTTAAAGATGATAACTAGCATATTCAAATAGGAATAGGGATGTCAGATGCTTAACTGGATGCAGTTTAAATAAAGCTTAATTTGAACAGAAGGCTTTTTCTCTGAACATCTTGTGGACATATCAGGTCTTAAGGCTGTGGTCTTACTCCACAGAAGATTTTCTTATGTCGTAAGGGATCCCTGTACAATTGAGATTCTAGATAAGATTTGATTTAATCTTGTGATTTATCAAACAGCTGCTTAGGGCACTACTGTTGTGCCACATACTGCTGTGGAAAAAAGCTGAAGAGTAGACAGCTTCTTGGGTGGGCTTCTTGGATCATAAAGGAATAATGGTATAATCAGTTATGGTTTCTACTGTTGTTGCTGTTTGTCTTTTGGGGGATAAATACTGAATATACAAATTTCTGTTAGAGCTATATCAGTATAAAATTCATGTTCAGTGTCAGTTCTTCATTTAAAAGTTGTTTAAAGGGTAACATTTAAAATTCTCTAGCACATAGAAGACAGAGAACCTCCCTCTTTACCATTGTTTTATAAGGCAGGTGTTTTTTACAGATAATTTTGCATTATCTCTTGCAGTGTTTTTCCTGTGTTCTTGGTAAATCACTGAATTTCATCAGTTTTCATAGAATAAGATATTTTTATTATTTTATTAAATAAATTCAGTTATCCCTCCCCCCAGTCTGATAGATATTCAAGGCAGATATATGATCTACAGATACTTCTCTACAACACCACTCTTAAATAACCTGAAATATTTCTGTTCATCTCTGCAATATCTCTAGCTACATATAAAAGGGAAAAAATATTATTCACAATTGTTACCTAATTCAATGTTCCAATTTCTGTCTTCAGTACTTGCGTATTACTTTAGACACATTAATTAGATGTGAAGATAATCATAGAATCATAGAATCAACCAGGTTGGAAGAGACCTCCAAGATCATCCAGTCCAACCCATCACCCAGCCCTAAGCAATCCACTAGACCATGGCACTAAGTGCCTCATCCAGTCTCCTCTTGAACATCTCCAGTGATGGTGACTCCACCACCTCCCTGGGCAGCCCATTCCAATGGGCAATCACTCTCTCTGTGAAAACTTTCTCCTAATATCCAGCCTATACCTCCCCTGGCGCAACTTGAGACTGTGTCCCCTCGTTCTGCTGCTGGTTGCCTGGGAGAAGAGACCAAATCACCCAGCTGACAATTATTTATTTAATAATTTCCATGTTTATCGATTTTAATTAAATGGTTCCTAACAAGCCAAGTCATTTTATGAGATAGCAATAGAATATAGTAGTGATATGCTGCTTTCATTGTATTTCAGCTGATCTGCTCAGCCACTTTGATTATCTTTGCACTAATATCAAATAGGAAGAGGCCAGTTTCTAACAACATTTCCAAAACACAATGCACTTCAAATATAATTCAATGGAATCTCAAAGGCTCTCAGGTTTCACTCTTTTTTTTTTATTATCTGCTCTCCTTTCTTATTGCAACACATAGGAGCTAAGCAATGTCTGAAGTGTCTGAATAAAGTGTCTGAACTCAGCCTGGATGTTTTGATATCTCCTCCCTTTTCTCTCACATCTCATCTAAGTTTTTATTAATGAAAATCCTTCCACAGAAAGGAATGGGTTTGGGTAAAACCAGACTAAAAGTTGTTTTCCCATAGGCTAAAAAATTTCAAAAACAAAGACTAAGAATTGGTCAAAGTGATATGTACTGCCTGTTGAACTTAAACTAGGCTCCTTTTAATTCAAGTTCAGAGATCTGCTAGAACACATGTGATTTGGATCACATCAGGTTTGGCCTCAGATGTAATCAACAACGTTCTTTCTGTTAATAGATGCAGCATTTATAATTTAATATCAGCTTGCAATTTTGTGCAAATAGTAACAAATCAAGAAATCACTTCGCAAAAATGTACCATAATTAAGATAAAACTAAAATTATTTCTGTCCAGTGAGGGAGAGTAAAGAATTTTGTTTACCTGCAGTATTTGATGTTACAGGCCTTGCAGCAGCTTCTGGTTTGGTTTCACAGAGAAAGTCATCAATGGAGGGGCTCAGAAGGGGTCTGCTTTCTTGTTGTTCATTCACCAGCTAGCAACAAAAAATCCCAGGGTCACAGAATGTTGTTGGGATGCAGAATTTAAAGAAGTAACACATATTCTCACAATATCATGCTCTTTATTTTTGATTGTGAGAGAGTAAAATATTGCAGTTACAAGATGCACAAAGAGCTTTGGGCTTAAAATAAAAAGCTTTAATCACTCTTTTGAGGGAGAATTATATTCTAGTTTCATAAATTAGACAAAAATAAAGCAGCAAGTTTGATTTTTCTGTAGCAATTATTGCATACTATTGCTTATAGGGCTAAAGAATACAAGGCCTGATATGACTCCCTTCAAATCAATGGGTGAAGTTGGCCTTCTCTATCACCAGGAGACTAAGCAGGACTTTTTTAGTATATGGATTTTTTTTTCCCATAAGTAACGTGTCTCCCCATAGAACTTCCACAATACCATTTCATCTATCAAATATATATTAGCCCATTAAACAATAACCTGCTGAGACAGAAAACACTTGTCTGCAATACAAAGACATATGAATAACAGTGGATGGAGCCTGGTGAATGTATGAACTTCCTGTACGAGTGTTGACTGTGTGAAGACATAATAAAATTTTCATTTATGAGCAGTTTTCCTTTTTTTGTTTGCTTGTTTGTTTTGGTTGGTTGGTTGGTTTTGTTTCCAAATTGCAATTACATGAGTGCATTGGTTTTTCTGTTACCTAAGAGAAATCTCTATTACAGGCTATTTCATGTATTAGGGATTAAAAAGACAAAATAGTAAACCAGTCTTAGAAATAGAAGTCTCCTCTCTGCAATCTACCTCTGATTAGAGGATGAAGGCCTTTACTGAACTGGATGGATGTCTGATGGTGTGGCCTGCATTTACTTTAATAATGTGGAAACATTTTCCCTCTGTTGCTTTCATATGGAGCTATTTCAGCTTTACTTTTATCCTCTCTACTCTCCTCTTCATTCTGTTCTCAATCTTTTTCTGCTGTTGAATTTTCAAAATTTCCTCCCAGATATATCTGAACAATTAAATTTAGGGTACTAACATTGTAAACATAGGTTTACAACTGGCAAAAAATGTTATTTGCTCATCCTCATTTTATATTTGTTAACTACTGGCATTCAGCTACTGCAGTAGCAGGGTTGCCTCTAAAGTTATTACAGCAAAACAGACTAGATTCACTGCTCTTCAGTACTTGATTCCTGTATTACAAAGTTGCAAGAAAATACTGAAGCTATTGAAATAAAAGTCCGTTATTTTGATGAATCAAACATTTAAGCTGATGCCTAATGCTGACTGACTCTATAATATGTGCACTTGTTCATTGCCCAGCACCTTACAGCTTTGTACCGAAATACCAATTTACATGAGTAACATAGAAGACAGATGAGTGATTGCCTGCCAAACTGTGTGTAGCAGAATGTGCAAATGTGAGCACTTAATTTAAAAATCTGGCAGTGATACTGTCCCAAACTCCAATTCTGCATATGCTAAACCCAGATTGCAGATGAACCTTACAAGTGACTTAATCATGTGGGCTTTTAACTCTCCAAACTGATTGTCCAGGCTGCTGTCTGAATCAAGGCACAGAGGTTACTTGCTTAATTAGGTAAATCTCAATACTTGATTGAAAATTACATTTATAGCAGCTGTGCACCATTGATTTCCATTATAGGTGGCTCTACGATACCCACGTTATCTCTAGGTCCAGAGGATCTTCTTTTTCTCTTTATGATTTGATGACTGTGCTTTACTAATTTCTATTGGTGAAAAAAAAATGAAGGTGGATGCCTAGTTAGTTCTTCTCCAAGCTGCTTTTGATATTTTACAAGTTTCGTTATGGTCAGATAACAGCAAAAATTGCTTGAATGCATTTCATTCTAGGATGAAGCATTGGTAACAGCTCTTGCACTTTTGCAATCAGTTGTACATTTCAGTAAAATAGTATCCAGCAGAATGACAAAGCTTATGGATTAGCTAGATCTTCAGTGATCTATTCTGTGACCTACTAACAACATAAAGTCCTACACTATTTAAAGGGGGACTTGAGGAAAGAAAAAAGAGGCTCTACAGGAATCACTGTAAAGGCAAAAGCTTCACAGGAAATACTCTATTTCTGTATCTATAAGAATGTATTAATGGAGTACATTATCACATAAGATTTGGATGCTGATCAAGGTTATATTACATGGGAAGTTCATTATGTTACATGGAAATTTTCTTTAATAGGACAGAATGTGGGAAGGAAAGAATGAAGAATGATTATGAGAACCAAGACAGCCAAGATCACTCACTAGAGACACTGAAGAATAGAAAATCTGGAGGATAAAAGGAAGGGGAATTTACTACTGAAACGTGTTGTAGGGGTAAGAGTATTCTTTCTGTGAAGACCAGCAACAATGCTAAGAATGAGAGTGGTAGAGGAGAAGAAGATTAGAATCTACACCAATCTGAATTTCTCCAAAGTTCAACTGAAGTATCAGGTAGCAGATGTCTGGCAAATATTTTTCCTTTTCAAAGCTAGTTATCATGTCCCTGGAAATTTCTTTATTATGTTTATATAAGGAAGATCTGCTTAGCAACAGACCTTCATTAGTTTGATACCAGCAGTGTAGTGTTCAAAGTCCCTTGATAAAATTCTACCATCAGGCTGAAAGAAGACTGGTGGTAATACCCACTTCATCAATTTTGCCAGCATACATCAAGATTTCAATTTTATTGTGTTGTGTCTTTTCTTCTGCATTAGAAACATTTTTATTATAAAGCAAATACCTTCCTCTCCTCTGACTCATCTTGTGAATAGAAACACTACATCCATCAGAGATGGGCCAGCCGAATGGTCAGAAGAGGAAGCCATGTTTTACAGGGAGACTAAAAGAGTTTGGCTTGCTTAGGCTAAGAAAATGTAGGAATGTAATTATTCTTCATGTATACGTAAAGGGAAAGTGGTCAGATGACACTGGAGGAGGAAAGCTATTTCAGGTTCAGAGAAAGGCTGGCTTGACAATGAAGAGATCTAAACTGGCCATGAATAGATCTGCTCCAGAAATTAAAAGAATCCTTCTATCTTTCACAGCAGTGAAGTATATGAACAATATGGGGTTTTAGGGTAGGAAGACAAAAAAATTTACCTATTTAAAATCACTTTTGATGAGCTTTCTACATGGTTGTTTATGATGTGATTGCTTTCGAGGAGTCTGTCCCAGAGGACCCCTCCCAGTCCTGTGTCCTATGCTCCCGTGACTAGAACTGGAAACTGTAGGAGTGTCTTATTAAAAGGATTTTTTCCTGTGAAAATTAATCTGCTTAACAGATAGTAGATGCATGACCAAGTCTACCAATTATCAATAATAGAACCTATTAGAAAAATATGTTTTAGTCTTGAAGAACACACTTTGTAATGAATCAAACCTTAACAAGTGGAAGAGTACCATGAGCTGATATTTTGGCACAGGTAAGTAGGCAGTGGGGTAGGTTTCTGATATTATTTTGTATGCAATGACACTTGGTAAGCCCCAACTCTCACAATTTGAATTTCATTTTTCTGCTTCATATATTGTACCAAATGTATCCCTGGTTTAACTCTGCTCAAGTTATTAGAGTTATATCAGGCATGAATTTGGAGTAGTGCTATAAAACATTCATGAGATGAAAACTATTATCTATATTAAAGTAATAATTTATGGTTTTCAAGCACCTTTCAGGGTGAAAATCACAGAATGCATTAAAACATTCATGAATCAAACCTGGCACCATTGCAGAGATGGGTATTATCTATCTGCTGCAGATGAGAGAAGAACAGTGAAATTAAGAAAGCCACCCAACACCAGCCAGTGCTGGAGGAAGCAGAGCTGGGAGCAGGAGCCAGGCAGCTGGTGCTGCACTGCCACACAGGATTTATCTGTGCAATATTTGTACACACGCCAAGTGCAGTAGACTCCGTCTGTGAAACTGTTGATTTCTGAGCACTAATTTAGCCAGCAAGTGCCATAAATTCTCATAATGTCTTTAAGAACTTCATTTTTTCTTTATAAAACAACTTTAATTAAGGAAAAGGCCCCCACACTCCTTTTGCTGAAGGATATCTAAAATTAGTGGAGGGTGATATTCTCTACTACTAATATATCTGAAGAGACTCATCCATAGTATAAAAAATACTTCTAAATTCAAATTTTCTCTGACTGATTTATACAGCACAACACAATAAGGATTTTTTTTGTTTGTTTGTTTTTCCTTCATCCCAGTACTTCTATTGGAATTTCTTCTTCCAAAAAGCATATATGTTGGGGTTTGTGATGTTTTAGGAGAGATACTGGGAGCATCATCTGATGGCTGGTTTCAGACCCACTGCTTAACTGTGCTCAAGGCAAGAATTCTTTAGCAGTGGCCTGAGACAAGGCACAGAGGTCAGGTCTGGCAGTTGCACCTGCTGTTCTGGAGACCATGCCTGCCCAGCCACTACCATGCTGGTAGCTCTGCTGTCCTGTAAAAACTTGATTTCTGTTCATCTTCAGGACCTTTGGCTTGCAGTTGTAATGTAAGTATCTCTTGAAATGCTGGTGGTGGTATGCTTTGCTATGCCAGAGAGAATGTCAGATTGTGCATGTAAACAGCAACTCCTGTGGCTTTGATTTTTGCTTTGCTCCTGACCTACATGGTGCATTATAGTAAGAGAGTGATGAAATACCTAGAAAGTAGCTTGAATTAAAAGAAAAAAAATAAAATTAAAAAAAGAGAGAGAGAGAAAAAAAGGTATGGACAGTTGACAGGGCTCTGTTGTGGTAAGTTTCCACAGAACAGATTAGTTTGGCCTTAAAGCAGGAGAAGGTGAAGCACACCTGGTGCTCCTGGGAACAGCTGAGAGAACCAACTTCGTATCTAGTGTCACATTTACAGTTGATAATGATCACCTGCACAACCTTTCTTGCTTATGGCTACAAGTTCTTTGTCTGCTTTCTTTTCCTAGGGCACTGTGTGTGTGTGCTGTGGGAGTGCTGGAGTGCACTGAAGCTGTCAGTAAGGTATGGTCCTGACATCCCATTTTATACAATCTCTTACTGCATGCTTGGTCTCTGTTTGCAGTGCACAATGTCTGCTGGTTTGTTTCTGTCCTTTTTTTGTCTTTTTTTTTTTTTTTAAATGTTAGTAGGGCATAACGTAATGCTAGTCTTTAAGATAAATTATTTGGAATCTAAATTGGGGGGTTCCAGTCGGGCATAGGCAGCTAATTAGCACCTATGTTTTGAGCACATAGTGAACTAGTTCTCTTAATTTAAGTGCCTAAATTCCCTCCATGTTCAATGGGGAGAGATAAATGTCTAGAAAAGCAACTCTAGAGGGACATCCTGCCTGCCTAATTTAGGCTGTCCCTCAGGAGGCTCTCAAAGGCACCTAGCTTTCCCACTGGCTATATATGGAATTTATTTTGGAAGGACTGGTTCAAGAGGCACCTAAAATTTAGATCTAATCATTTAGACATGTTAGTTGTATTGGATTCTACCCATTTTGTCACCTGAGGCTGATTAAATTACTCAAGGCATTCATTTAGAAAGCCCCAAACCAAACTAGTAATGGGTAATCCCCTGTACAGTTCAGCAGCAAAGCTGTTTCTGGGCACTTACCCCTTTTGCTCTACTGCCCACTCAGTGTGCTGATGAGAGTATGGTTGGTCTGCTGACGGTATCAGTGAAATGATCTGCCCTAGAAAGCTCAGGGCATGGTAACCAACACGTGGTGATGAGCATGGGAGAAAGCAGGAATCTGAATTAAGATTTTCTGATGGAGAAATTGTATTTTTGAACATTACTCTAGGAAACTTTGCTGCTGCTTGGGTCAGACTGGGCAAATAGGTGAAAGAGATTGTTTTGAGTAGTTTGTAAGTGTTATACTGCTCTCTTAGTCAGAGGTATCTCTTAGGCATCAACTAATGTGAATCTCTAATTATTTGTATCACACAGAGCAATGGTTTCTTGATAGGTTCTCTGCACACATCTGGCACATTGTGATCTTTGATAGCACTGACTAGGATAAAAGGAAGCAAGTGAATCAATTTCCATCAACTAGCTATTTCTAAAAACGGATGAGTGGGAACCACAACTAGAAACTGAGGTTATTGTTTTCTAGAGCATACCTGAAAGTACTGGCTTGACAGCTGTGTCTGTGGATTGTTATCTTGGTGGGATAAGGAGTGGAAGATCTCCTTTTCTGCTTTCTGAGGGAAGTTTGAAAAGGGAACTCCTGACAAAGTTGCTAGTCTTGCTGTATAAATTCAATTTGCATAAGTAATTTTTTTTTCTTCACCCTTCTTTCACCTTCTATTTTTTCCTTCACTTTTCTAGCATGTTACAAATATTTAACAATCAAAATTAGTATCTCTTTATTTACTATTGTATAGTAAGTGCAATCACTACTTGACTTTTTGCTTCATCCTTGTTCCAAGGCGACACTAATTTTTTATCTGCCACTTAGGGTCAATTTATGTCCCAACAAAACTGATAGGCCAGATAAATATTCGGTTTTCAGATGAACAGAATCACTTTTCAAGGCACAGAGTATAACTGACTTTCACCTAATGTGAACTGAGAGAAGCTCTAAAACTGAGACAAACTCATTTTCAGCCTCCTGCAAAGAGCACTTTGGTGTTGCTGCCTCTCTGAAGACTAGTCTTGCTCAGCAGGTGATAACTGGTACTCTGTAGGAGTAGGAGGAAGTGTGTGGAGTGGCCTGTGAATCAGAGGTGATGATGTCTTACTTGAAATCACACAAGCCAAAAGACCCCCTAGGGATTAATGCAAACAACTGACAGAGAGCTTGTGTGGAGTCAGAGAAGATGTGTGAGGATTGCTACAGGACGATGTTTGGTATACAAATTCAAATGGCAGCTGTGTTGTTTAAAAGCTATGCTTGATGTCTGAATCGGTAAATGGTAACACACTTACTGTTGTGTCTTCATGAACAACAGCTGCATTGCTGGGTGGTAACGCTTGCTGTGACCCTGTGTCACAGCAGCACCCTATCTGTGCTCTGAAGCACTGCCCTGTACAAATTATGGTGTATTGTTGCAAGGTAGAACTAAATATCTCACAGTTCACCGTCTCCTTCCCTTTGTTCCTCTTGGTCTGGCTAAAGAAAACTAAACTTGGGAATTGTATCCGGCTCCTGCATTTTGGCCTTGCTCCAGCAAAGCACTTAAAGAGTGTCCTGCAAAACTCAAGGTTAAGCATACACTTAACTGTCTTGCTGGATCAGAGCCACGGGGGAAGGGGTGGGGGGGAGACTTACTCTTGTCATATTTTGACTGTGACTGACAATTTGGCCTTTACTACTCTTATAAAAATGTGATTTACTCTAAATTGTCTGCGCTAGTATCTGTATGGTCTCTGCACTTTTAAAGCAAAAAGCTGTTTACTAAAACAGAGTGCCTCCCTTCTGTGGCTATTAGATGAGTTCATTTATTTTCTCTCACTTGGCTATGCATTGACTTTGTGGTGTTACCCTCTGATTTGTGCTTTATCCTCTCTCTTTCCTCATATTGCTGTATGAGCCAGAGAACTAATGTACAACGATGATCAAAGACAGAATTAAGTCCTCATCATAGAGGCTTGGAGATCTTTGAAGCAATGTAGTCACAAAAAGTTACAGAATGTTCCTTTAAATAAATTATTTCTGTAATGCCAGTTTATGGAAATGACTAGTCAGTACTTCTAAAGTGGGCTGCCAGTTAATTGAAGGACTAACAAATTTGATGTGTAAATTTGACTGAGTAAATGTAGGTTGGGAAAGTCTGGTAGGACAAGAAAGCTACAGCATCCAAAGATATCTGAGGAAGCCCAGGAAAAATCAATACTGGGAGGGAGGCACATGTGGGAGGTGGCACATGTATCATGACAGTATCTACAGGGAATAAATGGTGACTTGTGATGCTAGATTCTGGTTTCTCTATTATTCACTGAAATGACTTTTGTGTGTTGACTCCAGCTGAAGAGGAAGTCAGGCTTTGAGAACCATGATTCTCAAATGATTTTAAATAAGGCACAGAGGACAAATTACTCCTGCTTCCTTGCATTTCAGGAATTGTATTTGTACTCTTGCAGCATGTCTGGGGACAACTACGATGATTGTTTACAAAATATTAGAGAATTATTTAATGTTTTTCATTAGCTGAAAATGAAAAAGAAGTCTGTATGGCACTGAGCTGCATGTACACGTTTTTCATGAACTATCAGTTGAAAAAGATAAGTTCAGGAGTTTCAGCAGTAGAATATTGTATACAGCTTCATGCTCTATTCTGTGTGGTACATAAATGTCAGTTCAGATGAAAGATGCACAACTGCTACCTTTTTAAGATCAAGTCTTCATGCTACAGCAACATGAAGACTGTAAAAGTTCAGATAAGAGAATTAACAACAGTATAAATGTATTGTGGTTTATCACAGAATTTAATTTCTTTAAAGCTTATGTCATTCTTACTGATCCTCAAATGTGTTGAAAATGTCCTTTGTTAATTTCCCATACCACAAAATTCATCTTTTATTGTACCTTGCCAGGCAAGAGTGCCAGGAGGCTGGTGTGAATGAACAAGGTGCTCCTGGACTTACTCGGGGGGGGGTGGGGGGTGGGGGGTAAGAGGGGGGGGGGAAGTGTTTATAAGCAATGGGAACAAGAATGGGCCATATGGGAGGACTACTAGAAGTTGTCCAAGCAGCCAGTGATCAGGTTAGGAAAGAAAAGGGCAGACAGAATTAAACTTGGCTAGGGACATAAAAAGAAGCAAGAATTTCTTCAGGTACATCAAGGAGAAAAAGGAGACTAGGCAGGAGAAGGCTAAGGTGCTCAGAGACTACTTTGCCTCAGTGTTCGCTGGCAAGGGCTCTAGCTGTACCACCCAAGCTCTGGAAAACACATCCAAGGAGTGGGGAAAAGGAAGATCTGCCCACTGTAAGCAAAGAGCAAGTTTAAGACCATCTAAAGAACCTGAAGTTGCACAAGTCCATGGTGTCCAATAAAATTCACCCACAGGTCTGGAGGGAAATGGCAGATGAAGTTGCCAAACCACTGTCCAACAGATCTGAAAAGTCATGGCAATGTGGTGAAGTCCCTGCTGACCAGAAAAGGGGGAAACACAATCTCTGCCTTCAAAAACAGAGAAAAGGATGATCCTAGAAACTATTGGCCAGTCAGTCTCACCTCTGTGCCTTGCAAGATCATAGAGGAAATCCTCCTGAAGGCTTTGATAAGGCATATGGAAAATGAAGAAGAGGTGATTGGTGTTAACCAACATGGCTTCACCAAGGGAAAATCATGCCTGATGAACTTGGTGGCTTCCTATGATGGTGTTACAGCATCAGTGGATAAGGGAAGAGCAACTGATGTCATCTGCTTGGACTTGTGGAAAGTATTTGATACTATCTCCCATGACATCCTGGTCATCAAATTGGAAAAGTATGGGCATGAGGGGTGGACCATTCACTGGACAAGGAATTGGGTGGATGGCTGCACTCAGAGTTGTGAACAGCTCAACGCCCAAATGGAGACCAGGGACAAGTGGTGGTCCTCAGGGGTTCGTATTGGGACCAGTGCTTTTTAACTCCTTCATCAGTGATATGGACGGTGGGATTGAGAGCACCCTCAGCGACTTTGTGTATGACACCAAGCTCTTTGGTCTGGTTCACAGGCTGGAGGGGAAAGGAAGCTATCCAGTGGGACTTGGACAGGCTTGAGAGGTGAGCCTTAGCCAATCTCACGAAGTTCAACAAGGCCAAGGGCCAGGCCCTACACCTGGATCAGGGCAATCCCAAGTACACATACAGGCTGGGGAAAGGCAGTGAGAGCTGGGGCTGTTCAGCCTGGAGAAAAGAAGGTTCTGGGATTGACCTTATAGCAGTGTACCTGAAGAGTACCCTCCAGTACCTGAAGAGGGCCCACAGGAAAACCAAGAAGGGACTTCTTACAAGTGCTGGTAGTGACAGGAGGAGAAGGAATGTATTTAAGCTTGAGGAGGGCAGATTTAGACTAGAAATTAGGAAGATATTCTTTACACTCAGGGTGGTGAGACACTGGAACAGGGGGGAGGTCACGCATGCCCCCTCCCTGGAGGTGCTCAAAGCCAGGTTGGATGAGACCTTGAGTGATTTGGTCTAGTGGTCCTGTCCACTGCAGGGGAGTTGGAACTAGCTGATCTTTAAGGTCATTTCCAACCTAAAACATTCTATGGATGACTTTGAAATCACACAGATTCCTCTTCTCCTTTCTGTGGATTTTTCTTTGAAAACAAAGTTCTGTGGTGTATCTAGAATAAGGCTGTGGTTTGGATGTATTACTGTGGGCAGTCATAGGAAGCAAGTCAAAATTTCTTACGTTACACAGCCTTTCTCTGCAGGGATCTGCTATGGGGTGTGCATTTGCCTTGAAATGTTTGTGGTCTCTTTTTTTTGTTTTTTTTTTTTTGAGATGGAAGAGCTTGAAACTTGGAAACTCTTTGTGAATTGTTTTGGAGTTACAATTCAGTAGAACAGTGTCACTGTACAAACAGCATTTTTGTTGAATCTAGAACAAATGTAGTATATGGTTTCAAATCTTTAAGCACTATATTTTCACTTAAAGTATCCATAAATGAAGAACCAACACATTTCTGAAAATTAATTAATATTCATAAATAATTTAGGTTATAAACCAGGGTTAAGCTGTGTCATACTTTGTTTACAAAAAATTAGTCCAAATTATTCTGTGCTCATACATATTTAAAGGCATTTTTAAATGTATGAAACTGTATAGTTGTTTTTTTTAATAATTATTTTATTTAAAAATTACACTATCGATTCCCATGGTAATTTCAAATTGAAAATGTTATTTCATGGAGAATGTATTTAATTTATGTGACAGGAAAATCTGTATAGCTGTAGGCTAGCAGCCAATTTATGACTTTTAAACATATTGTCAAGGCAACTTTATTATACTCATGAGACTCTTTCTACTGAAATTATGCATACTGCCCTAAAAGCAGTAACAGAGATGAGCAGTATTTAACTTGGAGGCAAAGAATCAATTGGTATTTGCACTGCTAAGCATGCATTTATGGAGTGTATATTTTGTATTTTTTACTTTTATTGTTTTTACCCTGTTCTAGTAATAGATGGAAGAAAAAGCTTATCAGTAGGGCTTAAAAACTGTCCCCTGCTAAACTTCTCAAGAGTTTTACAATAAATCAAACCCCGAAAAATTGAAACCTAAGGAAAATATTGCTAATAAATTTATCATGAATCTTGTAAAAATAATATGATCTTTTTAAAAAATATGATCTCAGACATAGTCCTCCTAAAATTACTGAGGAAATTGCCTGTGTTCTCAAAGGAGAGATTGGAATGTAGAGTGAATTATTGTAGTACAAACTTAATTTCAGATAAAGAAAATACCATGCCTTTTTGCCTTTTTTTTTTTTTTAATTAATGTATGTCAATTAGTTAAAATTGAGTTAATTCTGGTTTAGAATAGTATAAAAGAGAACAGAAGCTAATTAAATTTACTTTAACTTTCTGTTATTCTAATGCTATTTAGGAAACATTCATGGGTTGGGCTGTAAGTTAATGCAAGTCTAATGTTAAGAATGAACATGATTGATTCAAATGGGACTGTTAGCTTTTATATAGGAAACTGTGATTATGCAATTGAATTAATGCAGGGAATCCTTTGATGCATACACCAAGAAATGTAACAAAAACATTGGGAGCTCAATATTAGCTATCTTTGCTCTGTTTCCTTTATTCAATTGAAAGGAAGCATTTGACAGAGCTCCTGTCAGAGTTAAAAAAATAAAGCACCAGACCTACCAAACAAAACAAACAAAAAACCCTGGAATAAAATAAAACCCCCAACAAAACAACAACCAAAAAATAGTCAGTGCAACTTGGACAGTGGAAATGTTTTCACTGTTTACTCATAAGCCTTTGAGCAAACATAAATGTGTTTGGATCAACAAATGGCATGCAGATGAAATCCACATTTAAGAAAAACCCAAAAATTTCTACTCTGAATTATGATACCTCAAAGACTATAAAAATGTCTTAAGCATCTCATGGAGCTCATTGGGGTGTTGTCATGAAACATCTTTTTTGTAGCTTGCAATTTTCATGGGACAGGATGAAATTCAGCCCGTTTCTTATAATGTAATCTCAATTTTTAAAATTCCTTTTTTTTTTCCAGTTCATATTCTAAAACCTAAGTGTTATGTAAGTTTGTTTCTTAAATTCTAAGCAGTCAATACCAAAACTGTACTCTGAGCAATTTCTGTCTGTGTAGTTTTTGTAAATCTGAAGTATGCATCTCCCATGTGTTTCAGTTGCAGGCAGCAGTGGGGATGGCTTTCAGTGTATACTTGGCCTTTCTTTTTTCTGTTGGTGAATTTTTAATGAACTCCTATTTGTGTTCCATGTAATACCAGAGTATATTTGCCACAGAATCGTCCTGGACATGCGTTGCCTCGTGCACATCTTGTTTCTTTCTAATGCCTTTGTAGGGATCCAACCATCACTACCTTCCCAATTTATGTTCTCTAATGAACAATCTAAATTAGGTGTGATGATCTGGGGACAAATAACTCTTGTGGCACTGTGTGATTTGTTTGTTTAAAATCAGGCTGACCTAGGCATTTAAGCCTTTTTACTGCTCAACAACACAGGTAATCATATTTTAACTTATAAGTGTTGATTGAAGTACTTCATTGAATCAAATCCTTTGAAGTTCATTGGCCTGTAATGAATTGGGAATTTCATAGCTGACTGTAAAATTAAACTGACTCCAGGGGATATTTAGGGTTAAATTTCTCATTAGAAAGTAATTCTAAAGTTATCTTTATTTTTCCTGACAAATGTAAATAAGCTGTGAAGAGGTTAAAAATTATTTTGGAATTCAGATCAAACTCTCATACATGATTTATCTCAAGTATTTATGTGCTTCAGTTAGAAGTATGTTGCTTCATAGTTTAATTTTCAGTTAATCTTTGAATCTTTAGTTGCAGGCTCTATTCTATTTTTTTCATTTTTTTCTAGTCGCTTCTGAATTATCTAAAAATTCTGAATATTTAAAAAGATAAAGGGAGACAGAAACATGATACAGGATTTTGTAGAACATTAGTTCTACCATTAGTACCAAAAGCACACTCCCTGTTGATGCTTGAAATATTAAATTTGGTGACTGCTGAATGCTTTTTCACATCAGTAAGTGACTTTCATTGAAAGTAATTGAGACAAAATCCACAAAAATTAGATACCAGAAAGCCTATTCAATTACCAAGACTATTCGTCTGCTTAGTGTAGTATACTCGTTACTGCTGGAATGATGGTCAAGATTCCCAGTTGCCATATATTGGCATAGTCCCACTGGAGTCTGCAGTACGTTTTTCGTTCATGTTATTTGAAGATTTGCCTCTGTATCTGATGATATAAAATAAGCTGTGAATCAGAAACTTCATTAAAATTTAATTCACAGTATTTATGTCAAAAGATAAGTGTCGTATTTTATAAGCAGGGCTGTGCTAACAGCATAACAATAAAATCTGAATATTTATGTGACTTATTCTGTGATAGATATATTTTTAACATTTTAGAGAGGAAGGGAGCAAAGAGGTATCTCTTTAAATAGAAATTTGATGGCCTCCATACACTTCCACTGACTGTCTTTCTCAAAATGAGGATTATAGAGTCTTTGTCTCTCAGATTCCACTTACGCTTCCTGTGGAGTCTGCTTCCACAGTCAGACATGAGTAATCCCCTGTTCATTAAGGATTGTGGAAATGGGAGGTTTCTTTGGTGTGGTGGATTTGTTGTGTTGTGGGGTTGGTTTGTTTGTTTGTTTTTTATCCTGAAAAAGCTACTACTCCTCTATCTGGACGTGATCCTTGCATTTTACTTCCAGGCTTTTTGCTTGGTCACTTTTAGGGATGGAGCAGCACAGACAGCTAACATAGATAATTACTTCCTAAGAGATACCTGTGCACACACTGTGTTTGGTATTGGTTGTAACTTTGAAAAGGCCAGGCCTCAGTCTCATGACTCAATTTAATCTGGTTTGGGAAGTTTGCAGCCAATTTGGAAGTTGTCTGTTTCACCCTGTGAGCAGCAACCACATCCATCTGATTCATCATGTAAAGAGCAGACACAAGCACTGATGGTGATGGTTAAATGTATATCACGATACAGCAATGTGTTGTTCTGAACGAATGAATGGCCTGAACGAGACACAGACACACTGAAGAGACAGCATCTCAAAACAACACTGCAGCCAGACAATTAAGATACAAATGATGTATGCAATATGGTCATATAACTGCACATCACACATACATGATGCAGAGATGGTTATGGAAAATACTCACTTTTTCACTTGCTTCTGCTTCCTTTTGGCTTCTGCACCCCTTTGGTGCATAGCAGGGAAGTAGGTATTTGTGTTTAGTGGAAGAAATTACACTGACTAACAGACATAAGCATTTTACTTATAAGTTTATCATAGACTATTGCTGAGTAGACTGACAGACATCCACTACAAATGGTGCATTAAACATGTAATGAACCCAGGCTGAACTCCTGGCCCTGTTGAAGCCAATGGAAGTTTTGCTCTTTTCCTGGAGGGGGTGGGTAAAAGGGGCAGCATTTCTTGTTGATTTCTATATGTTTGTTAATCAGTTAGGAGAAAATCAGAAATGATGCCTCAGAGGGAGCATCCTTTTCCTTTTTGCAATTACTTCATAGACATTAGAGTTCACCACAAGCAAAATATGGTGTTCAACAGGAGGAGGAGATTGCCAAACCTGGTTTCCAAAGTAGATGATGGTATTTCTACAACATGTATTAGTGCAGCACACCTGGGATGCTTTTTAAGAGATGTGGTGGCCTTGTGTGCATCTTAAAGATTTTTTTAAAAGATACAGTACATATTATCCTGAAACATGTCAGGAATAAAACAGGATTGTTGATTTGGAAGGCTTGTACGTAGTAACTGTGTGGTAAGATTATTTCTGTTAAACCTCCTGATGATTAGGCACAACTTTGGTGCACTAAGTATTAACAGTAAACTAAATGCACTTGATTGGGGACAAATTTTATAAGAGCAACAGGAGGGAATAAAATCCACTCTTGTAATGAGGTGGAAGTGCTGTGTTTTGCAGTAGTGTTCAGTTACTGTCTTGAAGAAACTAAAGAACCCCCTTGCAGGCTGATGGCTACTCCAAGGAGTAAGGTTTAGTGTGGTATTGCGTGCCTCCTCCAACTGAAGTTGCAGAATGAAAGCAGCTAAGGTGCAAAATAACATAGTCTGGCCTGAACCAGAAGCAGAATCCCAGTAAGAACTCAGAGAGGGGATCCAAGATACTGAAAACAATACTACTGAAAAGGTTCCTTATTTTATATACACATTGAATATGAGTACTCATAGCATGAATATTGATACCATGAACTATAACTGAAATTTTAAATTGGTTTTAAATAACTTTCTGGTAATTGACACGTACTATACTTTCTACAGATCCCTTCATTTTGGGGAAAAATGTCTTTTTGTTTAAATTTTCGTGTCAAACATCTAAAACTGTAAACGAATGCGTTATTTCAGCCATATTATTTTTCCCCATGTCAGTGAGGAAACGTGGTGACATTGGCATGAGCTCCTCTAGCAGCTGGGTTCAGCCAGCACCACTAAAGCTGGAGCTGCACCCAGGGGAAGCTAAGGAGCGGGTGAGGTACCCCTTGGGCTGCCAGAGTTCATGGGGGGCTTTCGTATCTCCCGTGCGCTGTATCCGCGGCCTCCTCAGAGCCCCGCGCTCCGCCCACCTGTGATGTCATAGTAAGGAGGGGCTTTTCTTCTGCAGACTCCTCCCTCGGAATCTCCTTCATCACCATGGCAACAGCCTTATCTGCCGCCCTAGAGCCTTTCCCCTACAACAGCGAAATCAACAATGGCGCGAGTCAGCAGCGAGCCTGGCAACAACCCCTTCCCAAAAACACACCCCAGAAACATCCGTCGTTAAACTGACGGCGTTTATGGCTGGAAGCAAAGCTTGGTTGAAAGTAGAATACACAGACACTCTTAATAATAATAATGATATATTATCTGTGAACCTATTAGTTAACAGCATGGTTGGGGTCTAGGCATAGATTTGTGACTCGTTAGAGTTGCCTCAGTGAAGTTAACAGGAATATGGCACTGCCTTGCTGGTGCAAGACTGTTCCACTGTGAACAGAAGGATTTGAACCTTCTGCAGGATCTGACTGCCATAGGTTCTGGAGCATCATCCCCTCAGTTTAATTTTAGTTAACCAAAAGTTGGTATCTGAAATATTTTTGCTTAAAACCAGCATAAAGCTGATTCTGCAAATAAAGCACAGTTGCTTGCAGTTCACTGAGGCAAACTCTCATGAAATTTGAATGTATAACTCGCAGGACTGGGCCCACAGTGTTTATATCTCTAGTAACATTTTAAAAAGCAATTTACATCATATAAACAGTCTGGGGTTTTGCTAACAATATATGGAGCCAAATTCTGCCATCACAGGTATTGCTACAGTTCACCCAAAAAAGTTGAACTTACTGTAGGGATATTTTTTTTTTTTCATACATCACTTGTCTTAAAATAAATTTAATATATTGTAAATAATCAAGACAAAGTTAAAATCCTTTAACATAATTAAGTTAAAATATTTTAATATAATTTAGTATTTTAACCAAATGCATTAATATTATGTGCCATACTCTTTGAAGCCATACTCTTTATTTAGAAAGGGTATTTATATTACTGAATTCACTCGGATTTCTGTATTTTGATTTCTTGTAGTCTTTCAAGTGACAGAGAAAGTCTGAGCATACACATAAAGGGTAGCAGCAGTATTGTATTCTGGCATATCCTTACTATTATACTTTAAAAACTCTCATGGATTTCTATGGAAATTTTAGCTGTGCAAAGACTGCAGGATCTGGCTCCATAAAAGCAGCAGTTTACACTGGACTTAAATATATTTAAATACTTAAATTTATCAGCAGAAGGGGTTCTTTACTACCACATCAGGTACTAGAATTAGTTTCACTAGCACTATACCGGTGTCCTATATAAAACCCTCTATTGCTCATACTGAACTACAGGTTGTGTCAGAAACATTTAATGGACTGCAGGTAGAAATTTTACATGTTATTGTGGTATTTCAACAGATATTATTAATCCTCGGGTCAATCTTAGGTTAGCTTGCTTGTGGAACACATCACAGTTACCCTACAGAGAGTTCTTTGCATGCTGCAAGAAATTCTCAAGAGCAGAAGTGTCAAAATGATAAGCATGCTGGATTTGTGATGCCTTTGATATCCAAAAACTGCAAAGTTAGTGTAAAATTAAATATATTTAATTCAATGAGTAATACTTCCATTTGGTGAGCATATCAAAGGTTCTTGGCCAATTAAGTATTTACTCTCTTCATGATTCATATAATATACTCCAGGTCTATGAAGCTTGCTTCTAGTATGACGCATGGAGCTCTGGTTAGCTAGCACTAACAACATGCTATTTGATCTTTACAAAATCTACTCCTTTGTGTGCTGAGTGCTAGAACAAAATAGTTTATCAGCTAGAAAGGATGCATTGGAAAGCATGCAGTGCTTTTTATTTCTTGCAGAGTGTAAACCCACCAAAGCAAAGGTCAGGTCACTTTTTTGAAGACAGAGCCACTTTTTCTTCAAGGTTTCACCTACTGCCTGAAAAGAGTCATGATACTTATATTAGTGCCTGCTGTTAACCTTTCATAAACATAACTCTGCAAAACCCTGGGTAGGGGTTGATACCATATATAAAATCTGTCTCATCAGTTCAAAGTGACCATAGTACAATGCAGAATGCTTGATTAATATCTCTGTGCTATTTGTTTACGGGCAGATTTTGTATATTTTGCTAGGAAAAGCAAGTGGCCTGATATTAATCTTTTTATTAGATTATTCTTTTAGCTTTCCTGAAAAACTACTTGTGAGTCAGGGTGATTTATTTCCAGCTACTCAGCCTATGGTATGAAAAATGTGGTTCTGAAACTGAAGGTAGTAGGCAATTTAGCAGACACCAAAGAGTGGGGCACTGCAGTGTTACACCTTAATTCTCAGATTCTGGTGGAGAGACACATGGGTAACCAGTTTACTGGAAAATCCAGGTTTTTATTCCCATAAATAGAAATGGATTTTGTTGTCTAATGTAAGGTACTTAAGCTTGAAAATGTTGCTGTAGTGAATATTTTATATTCAATCCCTGCCTATGAAGTGATTAGGTAGAAGAGAGAAATACAAGCAGCTTTTCTATGACTGGAACAACCTAATTGCTGTTGTGAACTGCAGCTGAAATTACAATTTCTAGCACATTTATTACAATAACTATTGAACAATTATTATTTTTTTCTAGAAGGTGCTATTTACTTGGCCTCCTTCAACATTAAGTGTTGCTTCTTAGCACTTTGGAGTGCTGTATGTATTTATCTGTTACAGTAGCTTATTGCTCAAGCCCTGTAATTCTGTAACAGCTGATTTTACACTTGCCAGGTCTTTAAAATGAACAGTTTGTTGATAGAGCAGATTTGCAAGGTAAGTTATTTTCTCATGCAAGCAACAGTTTAATAATTTAGTAAATAAATGTTGTCATTCCTTATTTGTCTGGCAGTGTATAAATGGAAACAGTTGTGATGTAGAACATGACAACCTGTGTACAAATCAAGACAAACACAAACCAAGGAAGGAAGAATATATTATTTGTTTTCAGGGAACATACTGCTTAAGAAAAACTGAGAAACATGCCAGTATTTCAGTATTTGATATAGTTCAAATGGAATGGTTTCTTTAGGCGATGTCCCTAGAGCAAAATAAGCAGCAGAGTTCTGAATATTCCCATGGCATTAAATATTTATAGTAGAATTGTGTTTAAAACTTAATAATGGTTTCTCTAGGTTTATCCTTTGGGATCAGATAATGGATAGTAATAGATATTTTCAAAGAAGTATGCTGATTTGGCAAGATTTTCTGAGGAAATACTCTGTTTTATTGCAGCTGGTGTTTCTGAATAGTTCCAAATTAAATCTTGTACAAGTCACACTATTTCGATGTGGTACTTAGTAGTGAGTATTTCACAGTAATTTAATGTAAATTTATTGGACAGCATGAAGTTTTGATTTTTTTTTTTTTTTTTATATCAGTGATACACATAGCTTTGGTATATATTGCCTATTTTCCACATCCTCTCTAGACTGGCTGCCTTCCAGCAGAGTCTCATATCTATTTTTCAGAGGCACCTGGGGAGGTGAGGCAGGCAAGGAGAGTGCTCTCCTTCTTCCATGGTCATGAACTTGCCTCCACTCACCCCTTTCATTTGGGCTTCTATCTCCCACCTGACAGGGGCAGGATACAGGGGCCCATTGATCCTGGGTGCTATCCAGCAGGTGCTCCAATTTCTGTTGCAGGCAGGGCAGAGCTTGGCTCCACCAGTCTATCTTCCTCTCACACTCCTTTGTAGTCTTCAGCCTTTCAACTTTCTCTTTCAGCTCAGCTGCCAGACTGAGCAGATCATTTACCTGCTCACAGATCATTTACCTGCTCACAGCCAATACAGGCATTGTCTCTGCAGTCCACCATTGCAAGTGAAAGGCTTTGGCACTCTCTGCAGCCAGGCAGGCTGTAGGCCTGGACACCTACCTGTTAATGTGGGACCACTGTCTTGGTTAATACATTTCTTTTGCTAACAGCTTTTGTCCAGGTTGCAACCACAGATGTTCCTGCCCTTGACTAACCCCACAAACTGCCGTGGCACATCCCCTTAATTTGACCACAGATTGACAATCCTGAGGTGCTTAGAGAGCCCACTGAGGCTGCTGCTGCACCCACACCTCACCCACCTCTCTCAGAGAGTAGTCTGTTTTGCGAGGGGGTTTGCTCCACTCACCACTTGTATCGTGGCTTTGGGAATTAAAAAAAAAAAAACCAAACCTGTCTGCGAAGCACTGCCTCTCTGCTGAGCTGCTGTGGGGATGGTTCAGCTCCAGACACTGGTCTTGGAGGCAAATCTCTGTGATCTGACAATGCATTGCTATTCACTGAGCTATTGGAAATCATTTCAACACGGACATGTCTGCACTTAAGCTTTTGTGTTTCAAAATTTTTAACATAGCTTCCACTTGTAAAGCAATTTGTTTTAAAAAAAAAAAAAAGGTGATATGCAGTGTTAGTACACTATGCTATGATTACTGATTTCATGTGGCACCTCTCCATTGTAGTCGAGGAGAAGCAGAATAAAACTTCTTGAATTTCTGAATGTAATGTCAATAAAGTGACCAGCTACCCTGAACTTTTCACATCAAGCTACTCAACTGAAGTGTGTTTAAAAACAAAACAACACAAAAACCACCAAGTGCTTTTCAGTCCAGAGTATCTTGACATATTGACCTGCTCTTTCAATAGCATCAGTAGGATACAGAGGGGTTTTATAAAGCAAATGTCATGAAAGATGCATTAGTGGTAACTTTAAGTTATAGTATCTCTAGTCCTACATTAGGAGAAAGATGTATCAGCCTTGGTTCGTGTTGAACTTGGGATGCTTGGCTGCTGTCCAGATCCCCAGACAGATGATATATTACACTTACAGTACCAGTTAAGCAGCATATTCAAAATGGCTTTATGCACCACAAATCTTTGTTTTATGTGATTTAAAAATAACAATGAAGGAATGAACTTGCCTTTACTGTTTAAAATTATGCATTGCTAACATTTTTACCTCTCAAAAGCAGCAAGCACAATTATACAACAGTTCCATGAGAATTCTAGTGTCCATGATATGACTGTGACCTCTTGATTTCACACAGAATCAGTGTTTATTAGTTAGTATTTTTCCTTCTCAGGTTCTTCATGGTGTCTCCATATGTCTCTTTTAATTATCTGGGCTTTCTTTCTGCTGTTTTCTAGTGGTGTTATCTCTTGCATCTTCTATACCATTAAAAATTATGAGAAACCATATGGTGAGGCAGTTTTATGACCCAGTATAAGATGAATATTTAAACAGAAAATTCTGTTTCATCAAAGCTCTTGGCATTTTGTATACTTTTTTAAATGAGTTTAACAAAGTGAGGTATATATCTAAGGGAAATGGAAATACAATTCTTTTAGGCAGCGCTCATCTGACTGTTGTGTGAGGACACATGGACAAGCTATATGTGCTAAACTCAAAGTGTTATTGTCAAATTGGACCAGCTTTCAGGACCTGAGCTAGTATTTCCATGCTGAACTTACATTCTTTGCAACCTCTTATCAAGCTTTCTGTTAGTGATGGCCTGATCTACGTTGATTCATGACCTTTAATAATTAATTCTTATAACAATTTCTTACGAAGAAATACAGATAGTGTTGGCTATAGAGAAGGAAGTGGGTGTAGGAAGGCTTGACTACGAAGTAATTTACAATAAAGGAGATAAATCCATACTGACAGAGTTGAAAATGTGCGACTTATCTTTCATTCCTTTCTTTCTCTTTTTTTTTTCCTATTTTTATGTTGCTGAAATAACAGATTTCAGTATTAGCAGTCTTTTCCTTACTGCATACAAGAAAACTGGGGAAAACAGAGATAATAGCTGATAAAAGGTAATCAGCAAGAGCACTCACATTTACCTTTATTCAGCTGTGTCTTATGTCCATTTAAATATCAACACTGTGGTTAAATTGCATTCCAGTTTGAGAAGCACTTGCATTGAAATGGCATTTTTAGGTTTTCTCTGTTTATTGACTGTCAGTAACTGTTGTGTTACCTGTCCTCCTCTTAGAAAGTGTCACATTCTAAATGTCTCTAGATTCACTCTCAAAGCCAAATGGAACCTCTGGTGAACTTGGCAAGATATGCTTTACTCCCAAGAACTTCAGCAAAGTTACTGCATTTAGTGCATCTGAACACATATTATGACTGGCAAGTAATAAACAATTCTGTCAAGTCTAAACTAAAATCTTGATAAACGAATATGATTCCTACAGGCAAACAGGAGGAAGATGTGGTGAAACTAGGTTGTGTTTAGATTTTTTGTTTGCTTGGGGTTTTTTGTTTGTTTTTTTCCTAAAGTCAAAGAGTTTTATTTGAAATATACATAGGAATTGTATTGCTTGAGCAAGGTAACACTTTCTAATACTGAAACAAGTGTTGACCTAACTGCAAATAGTAAATCCAGCCTAGAATGTAGAGCAAGGTTGGCAAGAGTGAGGCCTGGGACAGAACTAACTGCTTGAAGGTTGTTTGAGGTTCTTGTCCTTTTATGAACAAGTTATATAATATAGCTGCTGGTGATAACAGGCTTGGATGAGACGTTTTGCAGTAATTTCTTTCTGTGTAAGCGTCACCTTTTAATAAGGCATTGTGAATATGTAGAAACTGGGGTTTTTTAGCACTTATTTGATTGACTTAATTTGGAATTACTTTATCAAAGGGGTGAGTCTCTTGACTGCACAATGGTATTTGACTTAAAATTTCAGGGAATAGCTTGCTTTCATCTCTGCTTAGTCTGTGTTAAGGAACATTGTGAAATCATTAGGTTTAGCAACTGGCAGTTTCAAATTTGTTTGATAGCCTTCACCAGAGAATTGATACTAAAATATTTCCTCTCTTAATTTTGTTTTGGTTTGACTTCAGAATCGTGATCCCAAATCATAACAACAACAGAATTAGTTTACTACTGTGATAAATCATGTGTTGAATTTGAATGAGGCAGTTCTCTAGCACTAATTCAAGTGAAATTCAGGAAGCTCAGATCACTTTCAAAATAAATCCATTGGTGACTAATGTACTGTCCATTCTTTAAATGTCTTTATTGCACGTTATGTGTAAACTATGTATTTTTGTAACTTGCTTCCTCCCAGCACATAATACACTATCCTTTAAAGTGTAGGATTTCCTGGCTTCTTAAAGCTTCTGCAGAGTTTTGAATGGTTTTGTTTCATTAAATGTTCAGAGAACACAGACTAACAGTCTGTGACAAACCTAGTCAGATTAAAGCCTATACAGACTGACTTGCTGCTTTGATGCACATAATGTTACCGATGAAACAAGTTCTCCTGATATGACTCCCAGTTTGTGCACTTCTTTGCGTGCTCTTTAGTGGAGCTTCCCAGGATGCAGTCTGTGTTCAATGAAGGGCTACAGCAGTGGAAGGAGCTAATGATAAAGTTAGGAGCACACAGAGCTTCAGGAGCAGATGTCTGGCTGGCAGGATCTGCCATGATTTGTGTGTGTGTAATGCAGAGCTTGCTTTCATGGTGCAGGATTGAAGATAACATAATTCCAATGACGTTTATTCAGATATATGAAAAATTGTATATTATATTTTATCTGCTGTTTTCAAAGGATAACTTCAATTCCACTTCCTAATAAAGAAGCAGTGTCACCTGAGCTATGTGTGTGCACTAGAGCTGTGGTAGATATTCACAGCGAGAAATCAGGGAAATCTGTGCCTTAAAACACTTGGTGCACATATGTTCTGTTTAATAATTAGCATACAAGAAAGTGGGCAGGAGATAACTTTGAACGATCATCCCTGTGGTTGTTTTCAGATGGGAGATGGGAACATGCTTTAGCAAATTTTGCTTATATCCCTCTGCTGGTTCATAAACCCAGGTACTTCAGCTGACACAGGCTGGCTAGTGGACCACAAATTCTGAATGGAAGAATTTTTTATCAGCAGCCAGAGCTACAACTTCTTACACGTAGTTTTCTTAACGTGCCTGCCGAATTAAAGAGATGCGTAGACACGATTCATGTCTGTCCCTAGGTTTAGTTCATTTCCTGAGTAATTTGAGGGCTAGAAGTTTGATCACTAGGAAGCATTGGTGAGAATTTCAACTTAAACCAGACAGTAAAGATTTCAGCATTTCATTAGAAATCTGCATCTAAGAACTATTTAAATATTTTCCCCTTAAAAACCCTAGAATTTGGGGGTTTTGGGGGGTGGAAGTTGACATAATATTTCAATTCTTTTATGCTCTTCCCCTGGACACAGAAGATGTTAATCCAGAATGATGAGTAAACCATTTAATATATCTGAAATCAATTTGGATTATAAATAATCTGTGGACATGCAGAACTTCTGTATTAGTGCTAATGCTGTTCAAGATGTAATGCCACAGCTGGACTAAACACAGAATTGATGGTAAGTGGAGTAAACAGGACAGTTAGAAAAACGCACAGGTAGCTTGTGCTTTCAGAGAAAGGAATTATTTAGGAAAAGCAATGAAATATATTGAGGGGTGGTATTTTTTAATGTGGAAACATCAGAGGCTTCTCAAAGAGCAGGAGTAGAGAATAGTCTTCATAAGAAATTCAGAATATATTGTTCTAATGGATGATTAAAAGGCAACTGTTTGTGAGCCTGAGTTATATTAAATATTTTATAGACATATTAGTATGGTAAGCCTCAGTGCAATTAATAGCTGTTATTTAATCTCAGGCAATGACTTCAGCTACCAAGTTTGAGACAAGCATTTAATGTTTTGCATGCTTGTCACTAATATTTATAAATATTTGGAATTTTGATTTTTGAGAGTTTTGCTTGTATCTGCTTTTGCATTTTCCCTGCCTTTATGTTGCCATTAGAGGGCCCTGTATTTTCCCTGCCTTTATGTTGTAGTTAGAGGCTCCTGTAATCTCAGGTGTGGTATCCTGAGAGTCAAAAGTTTAATTTATTGATATTGATAGCAAAAGCAGTGTTGACCACAGCAAATTGTGGAGTGAGGCATGGCATAGCTTAAATAAACAGACCCAGCTGTTCCCAGAAAATGTTGTGGCTTAACTGCTATATCTTGATACCACTAACATTTCTCAGTATAAAAAATGCACTTAATGTACTAGACACAAATATAGAAGTATTTTTGCCTCATGTAAGGATGATGTCCAAGTATCTAGTAGCAGTTTGTCTTTAGTGTCAGATTCCATCTATTGCAGAGGAAAAAAATGGATGATCTCTGGGGAGAGATAAATCTGTGGGTTGGTTCTCTTTATTACTTCTTCAGCTGGAATCAATGAGACTCTGAAAAGTGTATTACAATACTTTTAATTATGCATAAAAGACAACTAAAAGCATAACTCTGCCTGCAGTATGATGCAAGTTCTTTTAAAGAAGTTCTCATGTTAAAATGATATAATCTGTGTTCTCCCTGCTGGAACAGAGAAGAAATGTGTATTTTTTCCAGTGTGTGCAAGCGTAAGTACTTTGTTTTTCTTGTTCCAGATACTATTATAAAACCATTTGCTTCACAGTTGTACACTTGTGCAGCCAAAAAAGGAATTAGATCCTATTAGCACAGCCTTCTTGTTTGGGGATACTTTATCTAGATTGAGTAGAGACTCATCAGACAGAGGCAAAGAAACAAACATAATAAAAAATAACCCCAAATCTCTTATAGAGGTAAAAGAAGGCTCTGCATACACACTAATCCAATCACATCCTATAATTACAATTATTTGAATCTTAAGATCATTCAAGTGCTGTAGTTTTCTGCACAGAAAGAACTTGCACACCTGTAGAGAAGATAACAGACATTTTTATCCAAACTGCTGGATGGGTTTAACAGTTGTCTGTTGCTTCCTCTGGTTTTTACATTATCAGATTAAAAGTGTCAGTGTTGCTTACTGTCACTGTAGGGATGGTTTTACTCTTGGTTTGAAGGCCCTTACAGAAAGACAATATTTAGGAAAGGTGGAATTGTGTTGAATAAAAGCCACTGTTCAGATGCCCTGTTACTTCAGAGTCAGAGAAAATTCTTCATACTGGTTTGAATAATGTGTAATCAAACTGGTATATGTCTCTTGCTAGGTGCCTAATTTCAGAACCATTTTAAACTTTATTTTGATTGTTCTGATTTTGTTGACAAAGGAAGGCAGACTCAAAAGACATTTTGTAATGAATTCTTGTCAGTATTAACTTATTTAAGATTAGGATGAAAATCTCAGGTTTTGAGTTCTATAAATCTGGGTTAAACATTTTGTGATCAAAATCCATGTGTTCTGTTTAATTCTTTCCTGTGGATTCTGTTGTGATTTGTATATAATAATTTTAGGAAAAGGTATATTTCTCATTAAGATTTTTGTTCTTCTTTGCCTCCCTTGTTAAACACATTAATCAAATGTTATGCAAAAAGAATGGAAACTTTTCTTAACATGAAATGCTAAATTATATATTATGGTCAGGATTAAATACATGATTCTGCCTTGTAAAAGGGTAGAAAAATGGTAAGGCAAAGAAAGGAACAACAGCAGCAAAAGTTTAAAAAAGGGTAGATATAAGGCTATGATCTGGATTTGTTTTGAAGGATATTATTATTACTTTCTCCTCAGACCTGTATATATTAAATAATGAAAACATGTCATACTAGATGACAAGTCTTAAAACAACATATCAGAGCAGTTTATGACTGAAAAATAATTTTAGGACTTGTTTTCTTGATCTGTTTCAGTTCTCTCCAGACATCCTTTTGAATGCTGCCAGGATAGATTTAGCACTTTCCACAACACAAACATTTGATTCCCACCACAATAAAAACATTTGCTAGTCTTCAATTTATGATGTTATTTTTTTTCTGCTACAACCTTAATATGAGTCCTTTGTACAGTGAATGGAGACTAAAGTAGAGCTCTTACAGCACTTTGGTATTAAAGAGCCTTTATGCTGCATCCTTGACCCAAAATTCATTCTCAAGCACCTTGTGCTGCGTGTTCTTGGTAACAAAGGTTTCTGAATCTTATGGTCCTTACATGCTAGACTAAAACTCTGTTTTTGACACAGTGAAGTAGAGTATGTTTACCCTCTTATTTTTATTTCCCCAAAATAGCAGGTTGCCATTTATCAGATAATAGCAGTAGTTGATGAGGCAGTGTAATAACGCTGTGACTGCAAAGTAAGTTCATGTTCCTGAACTGGAGATGGCCTCTGCACTCAGTTTCAGCTTTGGAATGATCTCATCTGAAGTACTGAAGTATGTTAATGCCACAAAAGCAGCATTAACTGCATCATATAAACCTATTTAGAGAGGATTATGCTACTGTCCCTTCATTTAGTCCCTTGTTTATCACACAGTTTGAAAACCTTCAGGAAGCAAGCTCTTAAAATAGAGGTATTATGGAATGTGCTCTTAAAGGATATTCCTAATTCTTTGATTTATACTATTAGTATGGAGAATGGACTTTTGTACTTCGATACTGTAAAAATATTTTAATTACAATAATGAAGAAATGTGGGTGTACTAGTAGATTACTATTAGACCTGATCAGAAGTTCAGCAGTCTTTAACAATTAAAAGGTCATTCTTCTCTCTTTACTGTTTAAAATTAATTTTTAGCATAATAGGTCACACCAGCTACATTTGTATAAATCTGTTCTTTTGTATATATTTGCAAGTATTCTGTATTGATTTGGGCTCCAGTGGATTTAACTTCATTTTACACCAATGACAGTAATTAGCATTTGGCCTGTTCTACAAGGAGTTGAAAGCAATATTTCTATTTCTAATAGTCAGCACACCGCTTTTATCAGGTATGCTCTGTATTGTTCTGTTTAAATAGGCATTCACCCTCTCCTATGTCAAGCTACTGACTGTAATGCAGTCAAAAGCACTATTTTTCATAATTTCCCCCCCTTTTACTTATTTTGCTTATAAAGTGGCAAGCGTCTACTAAAAAATAAAAGAAAAAAGATGTACTACTTCACTCAGTTAAAAGCAGTTTACACATGTTTTTAAAATGTATGCTTTAACATATAATAATCATGTTTATGAAGTGCTGCACGTTTTGCAGCCCACACGTGCTTGGGTCGTCAGGTTGTTAATTAGAGAATCCAGATCTCAGCTTTTTCCTGCAGTTTAAGAGTATTTCAAAACTTAGTTATTTACTGTCAGTTTGAAGATTTCTGTAAGTCTACAGTAAAATTAAAAGATGGTGAGTTCACACTTTTTATAACAACTATTTAAACAGCTTAGTTTGAATGGAAGGGTAGTCATTTTGCTTAATCAAAACTCTTTGAGTACCTACAGCATGGTATCTGTGACCAGGTGGTATAAAGAATTTGGTGATGGTAACTTCCTCTTAGAGAGAGGTTCTTGATTCTCAAAACATCTTAATTAGGATTTTTCTATGCAAAGAGTTGTTAAATCATCGATTATGCTTGCTGTGAGGGTTCTTTAGCTCTTACTTTCTTGGGATGTAAATGATACTGCTCATATTTCAGAGCTGGCTTGTGGTACACAGAGAATCCCTTGGCTATATTGTGGCACTAATTAGTGGATTCTGCCTCTTCACCTGTGGTGTCAGATCTAGTGCCCGTCTGTCCTATGCAGTAAAAGCTAAACTAAATTTTCCCTGTATTTTAAGGCATGGTAACCTAACACTGAGGAGGTTAAGTTGCCTGACACGAGTGTGACAGATACTGTCAGAATTGTTTCACTTCAGAGGTTCTATTAAAAAAAAAAAAAAAAGAGTATTAATCTTGCAGTCCAGTGCTATAAGCTTCTTGTGTCCCCTTCCAGAAAAACACGTTCATTTAGCATGGGTTGTTCTTGATCAAAATAAATCTTGACCAAGTGAAACAGTAGGGATGAATTAAACACTTTCTGAATTGCTTACAGACAGCCTCAATGAATGTGCTTATTATCAGAGAATAACAAGCTGGTATTTGAGGGAAATGGGTGCAGCAGCTGGCTTATGTTTGCCATTTACACTGAGTAATAGGGATGCAGCTGAGAAATGTGGAGGGGACTGGGGAGTATTTTTGCCACACAGCATGAACAAGGCAGGTGTTAGGGCTGGGTGGAGAGGCTATGCAGTAGAGTTCCAAATGTATGTATTTATATGTATCTTGACTTTGCTTTCTACTCACTGAGGAGAGCAACTGAGCCACCAAAGGAAAAGAAATATTACTTTGTTGTTGGTATAGTCCAGCAGTAATTTGCTATAATGTGTCCTGGTGGATTTAGAAAGATAGCAGAATGGCCTTAGATAGCTTTTCTAGTGGCAAGGCTCTGACTTTCGTAAAGAAGTCCATCAGGCAGCACTCTGACTTCTGTATTCTGAGACACACTGTTGCTCCATTTCACTCTGAAACACTTGCAAAGAAGGAAGTCTTGATACAAAATTGACTCTTTCCTATTAAGCTTCAGATGCTTCATGTTAATGAAACCCCAGTGAAATGATGTGAAATACGGCATTGTCAAGTCAGATCGATAAAAAATACTTGAATAAATACATAGGCATATGCTTAAACTGGCAAGGTCTGGAAGATTTTTTCAGCCCAGATAACATGAGCATAATTGAGGAAAAAAGAAGCTGTCACAGATGGTGATAGCAGTGAGAGTCCCAATGACATGTGGTTCAACCCAAAGTTTGTTACAGGGGAGTTACTGAGGTAGAATAACACACCAGAGCAATTGCCAAAATCTCAGGCTCTAAGAAACATGCTTATTAATTAATGAAACTTGCATATTTGTAAAGAGAGTGAACTGAATCCTTCCTTTCTACCCAGAGATATTTATGAGTGGAAAAGCAAACTGAGAAATGTGTATGATGGTCCCAAGGGATCAGTGCCAGAGAGCATCCAGCAGAGATGAGGGAATGAGGATTTCCAGGAGTGAGGCAACCTGCAGTATTGGCATGGTGTAGCTACTGCATGGTCAGGGTGAGGAAGAATTACAAGACGCCTGGTAGAGTTGGAAAATACCCGTGCTTTCCTTTACAGGAGGAAGGGTATTACCTGGGCCACACACCATCTGCTTTGTTTGAAACCCTGCCAAGCTGATCTATAAAGGCAGAACTAAGAGTGTGCACAGTATGGCCAGGATTTTCTTTTTCCCTTTCCTGTTGACACCTGAGCATAAAGTGCTCTTGAAGTAGTTAGCAGCCAATAAAAAAATGCAAGCAGATGAGTCATGGTCAGTGAAGTGGAAAGGATAGCTTGGAGCTATTTTCACACACTCCTTTCTGAATTGCACTCTACTTTCATCAACTGCACTTGAGTTTTTTATGTATTTTGTCTCATTTCATTAATAAGAGTATGGGGGTTTTTGGTTAATAACAGTGTCAGTGATTGAATACAGCTTGGCTAAGGTAAACCAAGAATTTGTTCTTATTTCCCAGCACATGGTAGACCATCTCCTTTCAACTATTACTGTGTTATCCTGAAATTGTTGGGAAAAAATCTGTTTCTTTCATGCCCCTGTGCTCTCACAAGTAGAGAAATGACTTCTTGTGTGCTTGCTGAGGATGTTTCTGTCTTCTCCAAAGAGGATTTTTTTGGTGTTGGCATTTATGTCAAATGTTGATCTTTATTTCTTTATTGCCTGTGACAATGCAGTTTAAATTTTACTCCTGAAGTGTGAGAACTCAACAATAACTGTGTATTATTTCTGTGGATAGGCTCTTAAATTTATTTTTACATTATGTAAGCATCCTGACAATATTAGAGGCTGGAAGTTTTTAGAACTCTCTTCAGGATCTGCTTGCAAATGTAAAGATAAGCATGTTATTTTCCATAAATATAGATAGCTGGAAATCAACTGTTAATAAAAACAAGACATTGTCTTCTGTGCAAAAGGGACTTTTTGAGACTAAATGTAGATCAGAGACACACACCATGAACACAAGCAAGAGCTCATAGTTTTGTGCTGCATTTTGAAATGTCAGTCTGAGGTTTCCTTGTTGATTTGTTACTCAAAGGCTATGTGCACAATTAGTTTGCTGCGCACAAGAGAATAATCAAGAACAAAATACAGGCTTTTGTTTGTTGCATAGCTGCCCAGTTTAGAACTCCTATTATCAAGCGTGACTTGTTTATGATTATTTCAACTTGGCTGTTTAAGTCTAATAAGGTGTATTACAGGTATCACCAGATCAGTAAATTACAGATGATTTTCACGTGTTACAAATCCTATAGGAGCTAGGAAAAGGGGGACTTTATTTGCAAGGTTTTGCAGTAAGGTGTTTTCATACCATTAAGAAAGTAGCTTTAAATTTCAGGGCTGTATGAGACTGTGTTCTGTATTAAATTTTATTAATTCATAGCTTTTAATGTTGTAATATTCCTTGCACTTACCTGACCTCATCAATAATCGATGTAATGAAATCTCTGTTTTGTACAAAATTTATCTCACAGGGAATATCCTCAAATACATGTGTATTTATGACGAAAAAAGCAATTTCATAGAATTTGTAATATTCTGCTTATGAAACTCACTAGTACTGCTCTTAAGCAAGAGCAGCATGTTGATTATCTGACCTCTCAGTTCAGAGAAAAAGTAACCTCAGATCAAGAGACTGACTTGCTCCTTACTCCTGCCTCATGAGATGCATCGACAAAAAGCCTTCTGCTATTCACTTCATGTCTGTGCCTCACTGCTCCAGCGGGAGTACATGGTGCAGGTGCTCCCACAGGCAGTGACTTCAGCAGCCTGTTCAAGTGGAGGGGAATGTTTTATTTTGGAAAGCTGCTACCTTTTTTTCTCCTGGGCTCGTGCTTCAGGTCAGGTGTAACATTGTGCAGAGGTGATTTATTAAATTTTTAGTTCTGTTCTGTATATGCCTTCAGAGGCCTTAAGAGTCTCTGCTGGCTTTTCTCTTTTGCTGCTGCTTTTCCAGTTTTTGCTGTACAGCCCAAAAAGTAGCGCAGTGCCTGCTCTCACAGTAGTGTTCTGTAATGGCTGACTTTCAGATAATCACTTATCTGTTTTAAGCTATGATTTCTATGAACCCTCCCAGGAAATTGTAATGAAGGTTAGCATTTGGCCTTTAATTTTGGTTTACAATACATTCGTCAACACTTTAAATTTGTCTTCTGAAAATTATGTGTTCAATGAGTCACAAACACTGTTACAGAACAAACTTAGTCATAACGTCAAACAAATAAGTAATGGGAGGTTTGTCCTGATGTATGTTGTCCATTATTCTGTTTGTTACACAGAATATCACCCCTAGAAAAACAGGAAGTGTTTGTAGAGAAGGATGTGAAATATTCTCTATTAAACTGCTGAATTCAGATTACCAGTAAAGCAGACCAGTAAAGCACTGCTGTGGCTTCTTAGGAACACATATTGTATTGCAGTAGCTATTGTACAACACTGACATTCCTCTTGCCTTGCTTATCTATTGATTTAATATCATTATTTAGAAAAAGATAAGTGAATGGTCTGGAATACTGAGCACCTTATGAGACGATCTGAATTAATTATGTCCAAACATAGGTTTAGAAGGAGAGCTGCTGGGATCTCTGCTCAGTTAGCACCAGCAGCAGCGTATGTGCTATGGGAATACCTTTGTAAATGTTCTGTTCATATACAGATAGCATCTGCATCTTCTGATGTCTGAGTAGTTGTCTTCAGTTCATTGGCTGACTGGAAAAATCACAATGAAAAAATTCTTTGTCTGAACCACACCTAAGTGACTATCAGTGCAACACAAAATTATCAAAATATTTGACTTTGAATCAATTGCAATGTTTTAAGTACAAATATTTTTATGTAGTTACTGAGGTGACAGAAGAAATAAAGTAATAAAGTCAGAAATAAAGAAATCAAGTCAGAAAGTAATCAGAAGCTGAACATCTGGGACTCATATATCCAAATATTTTTTTTTTGTTGAAGATTGGCAGCAAAAGCTGGGGATGCTAATAAACCTACGGATGGTACAAGGCTCGAAGGCATCATTAACACAGAGGCTTATCAGAATAATAGAACTGAGATGAAAGGTCGTCCTAATAACAAAGAACTTCTGCTGTCTTCTGGGGGTCTATCATTTGGAAATATCCAGTAAGAAAAACAGTCACAGAACTACTGCAAACTAGCACTATTATGTAGCTGTGAATTGATCATATGTATTTCAGTTCAAGACAGGAAATATTTCTACTGCACAAACTCTTCTAGGTTCTCTTCTAAATACCATGGTAGTCATATCTGAGGAGGGTTGATTGACACTAAAAGGTGCAAAAAGGGCCAACAGGGGAGAGAGAAGTTTTATTTAACAAATAAAAATTAAAATTATAAGTAGGGTTTTTTTGGGGTTTGTTTGTTTGTTTTTAGCAGAATAAAAGACAATGAGTAGACTTAGGTGGGAAATGAAAAATTTCTGGAGCTAAAACGAGTAAAGGGGAATGATTTTATGTTTCTCTGCATAAAGGGAGGACAGTGGCATTGTTGGTCCCTATATGAAAACATTGGACATTCATATCAATTTATGGTCATGGGTTTCTAGCTTTATTTTTAACCTTAGTGTATGTCAGTTTTGAATGGAATGCCATTTCAAAATTTTTGTACTAAAAATCTTATTTCTCACTCATTGGCTTATTGGGTAAACAGACCATGCTGACTCTTCTTTTTTTTTTTTTTTTTTTTTTTCCCCTCTCCAGTGAATGATGTATTGACTAAAATTCTGTCCCAGTGTTAGTTCAGTGTTTTTGCTCTCACAGCAGGATACTTGCGTGTTGTAAAGCCAGCAGGCTTCCTACATTTAGGGATCTATAAAAATATTCTCTTGCTGATTCATCTTCTCAATGTTTCTATGACATAATTTAGATGTTAAAACAAATATGGAAATGTGCTTTAAGGGACACATGAATCATGTGACAAAACTTTGACAAAGTAATACAACAGCTGTCACAGGGTGATTGTATTTGTGTCTCGGTGAAGCTCACCAGAGGAGGTAAATGCACCATGCGAGATTATCTACTCCTTGAATGCAATGCTGGCATTTCTAATACTCTCTCTCCTTTTTTATAAAACCTAAAAAAATCCCCAAAAAGGATTAACTAAGCTATGTTAGTCTCTTTGAAAGAGAAGATTTTTATATTCAGAAAGAAAATGGTATATTATTCCACAAGCCTCAGCTAATAATTCAGCTACACAAGTTACGAAACCTCAGGCTTATTTGCTGAGGTATACCTGACTTCACAGTCTTAATGAACAGGAGTCTCTGAAAACAAGTGGGCAAGGCAGGCTTGACCCAAATCCAAACTTTTGTCTTTATTACACATTCATTTGATGTGTACTGTAGAATTTGCCAGCCAGCCAGTCCATACATTCTCTTATTTTTTCATGATAAATCTATGTTCGTAGAATGCTTATAAAATTTGCATGCACCCCTCAGTCACATTTGTCAATCAGTTTCAGCGAAATATGGACATTTAAAACCAATTTATGCATGCTCAGTCAACAGGAGCTTTTTGTTTTGTTGGATTTTTTTTTTTTACAATGCTACTTCAGGGCTTGTTGCATTTTGTTTCTTTGTTGGTGTTGCTGTTTCCATGGATGAATTACAGAGTAAAATAAATAAATAAATAAATTCATATCTCTTTTCTCAGTTGTTCATTTTGGAACAGCAGCAAGTGGAATAATAACACCAGGGCTAGAGGAATGTAAAGGAGTTTCTCAATTTTATGGCAAGGCTCAATGCTCAACAGGAAGTCTTTGCAATGTGGTTGTGGTTGTCATCTCTACACTAGAACAGAACAACTTCTGAGAGTCTGATGTTTTTCTCCCTGCGGCCCTGGTAGGAGGCTGGATGTGAGGAAACACTTCTATAAAGGAGTATTAACTTTGGAAAAGTTGTTCAGAATTGTGAACTGAGGCTAGAGGCCATATAGCAGCTATATATATATAGCCATAGTGGCTGAGAGGGTACCGGTGTGAAAGACAAATAAGGGAATGGGTGTCATAAAGGGCAATGAATAAGCACAGCTGCCCCTCACCAGTTTAAAAAGAAAATATTTTTCTATACTCTAGTTTTCTAAACTAGTTTCAGCTGTTAATATGAAATCAAAGATGAGACTGTACTTGAACTTCTTGCAGTATTCCCTTTAGTCTTCTGCTTCTTTAATATATAAAGCTATTGAAATAAGAATGAAGAACAATAAAAATCACATAGGTGCTTCTTCCCATCTAGGTTTCTGAGAATTTGTGTTGTAAAATAAGAAACTGAAAAATAACACTATTGTATGCTCAGAGAAATCCAGAACAGTTATTAGCTTTTGCACTGTACTCCCAGCAATTATCAAACTGGGTAGAAGCCAGTTTAAAATGTTACAAATACTATTTTATGGTTTTATACTGCTGCCCATCCATGTTGATATTGTGATATTATGAGTAGACAGGGACATGAATACAGTGTGCTCTGTAGGTATTTGTTAAAGACAAACTGTTGCTAGCTCACAGCAGGAGTTGATAGATTTGCATATTCTCTCCACTTTTATTAAGGTCTGAGTGATGCAATTATAAACCCAGAAACTATATCCTGGCTTTTAGTGACACTTGCATTAAGATAAAAGCTTGTCTAAGATCTAAATATAACCATCAATTTTAACATATTTAAAGACCAAATCTCGCACATTTAAATACTAAATATGTATGTAGTTAGGGATGTGACACAGGCCAGCACTTGTTATCTGCCCTTAGAGCATCGACCTCATGGAACTTAGACAGTGGTTGTACTCTGACCCTGTAAGATGTTAAATGCTCACAATCTCGTTGCCTTCCCCAGCTATAAGGGGTACTCGGTAAATCCCGTAAGCAGGAATTACATTTAGCAAAGTAAGTCCTACTTCTCTTGTAATCAGCTGAGTTCCTGAATTAGTGGAAGCATTCAGAATCTATTTAAAATAAACATTGAAAATCAGCCTAAAGTTTCTGTTCAGTCTGCACAAAACCCTGTCTGATTTGAAATTTCTAACTTTAGACGAAGCTTAGTTCCAAGTGGCAAATGAAGCCTGTAATAGTCTTGTATGAATGATAGGAAAATATGATCATGAAACATTTGGAATATTTAGAATTGTGAGAGCCTGGAGGTAGCTCCAGTCAGTGTGTGCAGGCAAGACACAGACTGCAGGATGGTAAATATTCCTTCTCAGTTGTTTTTGACATACTAAAAAAAAAAAGTTGTGGACAAAACTGGCAATCCTATTATCAGTTTCACCACATCTCTCTGTTCCAAATACCATCAGGGATTAAGTATACTTAAAGAGAAGTACTGGTTTCAGGAGAACAGAAACAGCTATTAAAGGTGAAAAAGAGTTGAGGTCAGACAGAAGAGAGAACACAGATAATGAAAAATTCAGAAGTATAGAGAAGGAAAAGACTTACAAGATCATCAGCCCTCTTGAAATATGCCATGAGATGAGCTAAGCCAAGGCTTTATAATAGGCAAAGGTGTTAGACGTGATGAAGTGTTAGATTCTAAACATATACCATACATTAAGTTTCTCTGCCTATGCACTCACATAACTGCAGCACTGACTTTTTAAAGAGCATATTTATGATTAAAGACTCAAAGGGGAAAAATCCCAGTTCTCCCATGGACTTCCACAGCCTAATTTTAACAAAGAATCTGTCACAGAACTTGAAGCACACAGCTTGAAATGCATAGCAGAAATCAAGAGCTAGAGCAAGGGAAGCTTGTGAACTGCGGCTGTAATATCAGTAATTCTTCATGGCAGTGCACTCTCACAATTCTGTGCATTTATAGACAACGATTAACATCTGTGAACTTCAGAAGACTTCCACTCAGGCTAGAGCAGTCTCCACAGCAGTTGTGAAACCTGAATACCAGCACAGCACATTGCTCTAACTGTACCATCTTAGGGCTGCAAATCATCTTAGGTACATTTTTTGAGAGAAGGTGAAATAGAGCTGGCTGGCTTAGGAGTAACTGTGTGCAGTGGCATCAGTGCCTCTGTTTCCCTGGTGTGATTTGTTTTGTAGTGATATATTTTTTATAAGTAATAATTCTATTAAATCGGACAGGTAGTTGACATAGGCTTGTGCAATTCTTATCTCCCAGTCTTTGTGCTATTTTTTTTAGTCTTATATTTTTTCAGTTGCGATGTTGAGTCTTACGAGTCATATGCAATGATATGTAAGTTGTGTTACGTCAGGATCAAGTTCCCTAGACCTTCTCACAATCAAGAAAGGATGGTGTCTGTTCAGTATCATCCAAGAACTGTAATGGTTAAAGGTATTTTTGCATATTCTCCTATTAGCTCATTTTCAACAGAAGCTTTGCTATGATTTACTAAATCTCAAAACCATTCTGTATCCAGTTTTTAACAGTTTCTGGGCTACAAATGAACCTGGACTTCCTCTTCAGTTATAAAGCTTAAATTAGAATAATATAATGCACTGGGTTGGAAGGGACCTTTAAAGGTCATCTAGTCCAACCCCTGATGCACTAAGCAGTGACATCCCCAACAAGATCAGTTACCTCAGAGCTCCATCAAACCTGATCTTGAATGTCGCCAGGTATGGGGCCTCCACCACCCCCCTGGGCAACCTGTTCCAGTGTTCCACCACCCTCACAATAAACAACTTCAATCTAAATTTACCCTCTCTAGTTTAAAAGCATTGCCCCTTGCCCTAACGCTATGTACCTTTGCATATAGTCTCTCCATGTAGCTTTCTTGCAGGCCACCTTCAGGTACTAGTAGACTATTATCAGGTACTATTAGTAGTAAACAGTGAAGCTTGATAATATTAAACTCCAGAACTGTATTATACATACACAGCCTGCAGTAACTTTATGATTCCATGCTTAGAAATATTTCCTCCAGCTGCTGCCTGCAAAAGGTATTGTACTCTGAGCACAATGTTTTTCTGCAGGGATACATTAGCTGGATTTATATATATATATCCTGTTAAAAGTCATAATCTATAGAATTAAGCTTTTAAATATGTGTGATCTACCTTGTATAATGAACTTCTTTTACTGTTTAAATTATTGAAAGGACTCAGTGAAGTGAGACATTTAGTATTTCTAGGGTGAGCTCCTTTAAAAAGACCAGTTAGGAAGAAGATTCAGCAGCAGCAGAAACATGAATATAGGAGTTTTAAGGTTTATAAATATTGGAGGGTCGTATTTCAACAACATGCAGTCATTTACAATTGATCATGTTATCCATCATGCTTTTGCAAATGAACATAAGAATGTAAACAGATACGGAGATTTCAAATGAAAATTCATATTATTTGCAAAATCCTGCAGGATTTGTGCTGCCATGTTATTTTACCCATTCTACACATAAAATACCAAGTAGTGACAAGCTGTACAGAGTATGCCACCTCCCTTTCAGACTATGAGTCTATCACATAATCAAACATTGAACTGAAACTTCCAGTAAAATTGTAAAATTCCGCTAGAAGATGGAATTAAATTATTAACCTCCAGAGGACTAAATATGCCCTGAAAGTAGCCTGTGGAGTTTTACTTTATACAGTCCCCTTCTTCCAGTAGATTTCCAGTGGATTTCTCAGAATGCAGTCTGGCAGCAGTAAGTGTGCTGTGGCTGGGAGCAGCTGTTCATGGTGGTATCTAGCAGCTGCAAAAACCCTGAAGGAGAATGCTAAAAGCCTGAAGTTTTAAAATCTACTCTAGAAACCATTTTTAACCTCTTCCCCTAGAGGGCAATTTACTAACAAAGATTAGAATACTTTTGGAGGAGAAAAAAAGCTAAAACATTAAATGTAAAATGTTATGGCTTTGATTTTTGGGTTTGGTTTGTGGTTTTTTGGGGTTTGTTTGTTTGTTTTGGTAATTATTCTCTCTCCTGTCTATGCCTATACACCTTCTGAAACCAATTTGATGCCTTGGCACATCATACTGTGTGGCTCTTCAGCCTTTCATGTGCATTCAGCATGCTCTTCCTAAAAGACTCAGGTGTGAAGAAGTGTTTCCTGGAAATCCACTACATTCGGAGGGTCGAAGGCATTGTTCCTTCTAATTATGTCTTGATAATTTTTAATATGCCCTTCTTTGAGCTAGTAGCTTCTATGTGTCTGATACCACCACTTTGCCAGGAAATTGTACTTGTATTTTTGTTGTGGCATCTTTTAAACCACTTTGAAGTGCATATCATCCTGTACTGGTTTTGGCAAACCTAGGTGCACTTCTTGTAGAAACAGGCCTGGGGCTTAATTGTTTATAGGAAAGCCAGCTGCTTGTAGCTGAGTACAGCCTCTGTGTTCATGAGTCATGCTGCAAGATAACTCCGTGCTGTCACCCAGCAATCTTCTCACTGTTACCAGCTGCCTGGTATAGATTCTGGGTACTGCTGTAGCCTTTTCTTCTGTGTAGCCTTCCTGGAGAGCTCACTTAGGAACACTCCAAGTACTGATGTAAGCAGAAGGAGCACAAATAATCTGTTTCTTTTTATTGTCCTCTCATCTAAGCCCACTTTATTATCTGCCTACTAACACTGTGATTTGGGCTTTGTTAGATGGAGGAAGTAAAGGGCACCACAGCATGGTGCTGGAATTAAGTCATTGGAAGTGCTACTTATAAGACACTAGTGGCTTCTCTAACTTCCTCAAGAGGTTTCTTCAAAGGAGTTATTAAATCTGCTCTGACATAGAGAGGGCTTTGATGTCTGGGTGCATCTAAACAGTTTCATCTTTTCCAAAATGTACTTTGTCTGTATCCATGCAAAATACAGCTGATGAGGAGGCCTGGACAGATCTGTCATGGTGCAGCTTTTCATAGGTTTCCCTCTGAACCTGTTTATAACCAATCTTATGAATGTCACTGATGGTGTAACAGCTATGGTCTGCAGACACAAGAGGCAAAAACTATTTACAGTTAACCCAAGTTCTTATCTCTGTTTTTAATCTGTTTCAATTTATTTGCACTAGAAGCAATGAATGATCTGTATTGTACCTAGCATTTGATCTGTATGTTATGCTTATTGGGTTCGTGGCATTTAATTGCAACTGTGGGAGGCTATATTCTTAGCCATAGTATAATTCTCTTAGTAAATGATGGAGTTATGAGATTTGCAAAACCAGCTTGCCCACTGCTTTGTATTTAGAATTTGCTGTATTTCTGTCACTAAAATAATTTTTAAATGTTTGTTGTTTTTTTTTTTTTTAATAAAGTACCAATAAAATCTGCAGGCAGCATCAGAAAGCCTGTTGATCTTCTTGTCAGTGGGCCCCACAATACTGGCTGATTATAATTTTCTCTTTATGTGAGAGAAAATATTTCAGTGGAAGCACTCCAAACTTAAAGAACTAACTCGAGAGTTTTAATTAAATGGTTTTTTTCTGCATTTGGCTGCTGCTGTCTGTGTCTGCTGCAGAATGGAGTGACACAGCTTCTCAGTTACTTTAGCTGTGCTATGGTGTCACTGAACAAGGCTCCCTCTTTGCCTTTTGCAAGAAGGAAGACAAAGTAAAATACTTATTCTTTTATTCCAATTGTTTGTTCCTTCTGTCTGTGGGATGCTTGGAACTTAGCTCATGTGTGAGGCAGGAAACCATTCATATTTGGGAAGACTGTTAATGCTTATTATGGGAGTATGAATGCATTTCCCAGATAAAGTCTATGATTAGGTCAGTCACTGGACATCAAAAGAATAAAGGTTGTGAGTTCTGTTTGCACTTACTATAAGTTCAATTAATTTTTATGTCCTATGAAAGCCATTACAATACAGGACTCTGCATAAGATTACCTTCTGCACATTATAGATTTTTTTTTTTGTTATATAAATAGTTCTGCTTTAGTTGGGCAAAGGGGTTTGTATCAGATGATCTCCAGAGGCCTATTCCAAACTAAATTATTCCACGCTTCTGGGTTCTCTTATCCTGAACTTAATCTTTATTTCAAGAAAAAAAAGTTTTAAATTTGTACTAGCAGACCCAAAGTGAAGAAGCACAGAGCCACTTATAATGCATTTCTGCCTCTGAATCATTCAGTGCCTAGGTAAGAACTGAGGGACTGTGGTTTTGAATTTGCTTGAGGTTCCTGTTCTGTAGATGCCATCTGGCAAATTACTTTCTTACAAATGATGGAAGCATTTAATCTCCGTTATGTCATATAAAGCATGTACTGTGTGATAATCCTGAAAACATAAACTGCAACAAACTGGGTCCTGACTCATGGCAAGCAGCTGTGAACGAATGTGAATGAGGTGGGAACATGAAAACACTCAAATTGATAGAGTTAGTAATTGGGAATCTGAAAGGGAAGAGCAGCATCAAAAACCACCCCTCTTACTGAATGAACTTGAATGTAAAGGCCTTCACCTTCAGCACAAAGATCTGTCTGTCTTGCCCTTCTTCATGCTCAGTCCCCAGCTCTGGCCAGGGGCTTTTTGGTCCAGAGCAGGAAGAGGGACCCTAGTAACAGGCAGCAGCCTCGGAAAATGCTCTTGTTAATTGCTGGTGGTAGCTTTGCTGTTTGATTTGCTCCTCTTTCCATGTCTGTCATTTTGATTAATTTTTGTATGAACGTTCTCCAGAGTCGAGGCTGATGATCTAAGGTTAGCCTGGGTTAAAGACAGAAAAGCCTCTGACACGTTATGAGATTGATATATAGAAGCAATCCTCTTGTGCTGAGAAGACAGTGGCTCATTAGGGCATTTCCAGTGGAAGAAATGTTACATTCTCTGTTTATTACACAAGGCAATAATTTTTCAAACTATAAACTCTTTGTTTCAATATTAGGAGAAAATGACTCTGCTTAATGACTATTTTCCACCACTATTTCCATTTAAAGAGGGCATATTACCCTCTGTTCTCTAAAGGGTAAAAAATGTTAGAATAATGAGGAATGTGCTGAATAGACACATGGGACTATTTTGCTGGAAAGGTACTAACTGGTGAAAATGCAAATGCCTGACCTTTAGGTTTCTGTTGAGAGTTTTGGATGTGTACCTTTGTTTTGAAAAGAGACATTCTTACATGATTTGAGGTGCAGTTGATGGATAGTACAGCTCTAAAGAAGAAAGCATGGAATGTGGCCTTGGAAATAAGACAATTTCTGAAGAAACACATATTGCTACTATGTTCTGTCAGGAGACCATAACCAAGAAATAATTGTAAATTGTATTGGTCCCTCTCCAGTAATTTCACTTTACTGATCTTTCAAAAGCTGTATAAAAGCTTCAGATCTTATCCACTCTTTAGAAACATTTAAAAGTGCAGGTAAACTCTGAATTCTTCCTGTAGAACAATTGAACCCTACAGAGTTGCTAAATGTGTTCAGGAGCATGATCCTGCTGAAGATGATTGTCTCCTAGGAAATAATGATCGTTTTCATTTTTACACTTCTAGAAAATTCTTGGTACTTTACAGGATCATTGAACTAAAAAATTAATTTCTATTACTTGTATGAGAAAAAGAATGTCTCCAGGCTCACTGTTTTCAAACATCTCTCTGAGTACTGATGTCTACATGAACTTGATTTTTCACATGTAAAATTCTAACAAGAAAACTGGCCACATGATTCCACTTTTTCATCTCTTCCTGTGTTGTGGATTTAGCCTGTAAATTGTGTTGGTGCACACAGTTTGCTGTAAGTCATCACACAAAGACTCTGACAGATCCACATTCACTGAATTTTCTTGCTATTATATGAAACTAATCAGTTTCTGTACACCTGAAGCAGACAAACTCTATCTTTTCTCAAGAACATTATGTTCTTTCCAATCATATTAACTGTGATATAGCCACTGGCCCCTATTCGCACCCTTACTTGAAATCAGTTGTTAGGTATCTAAAAAGAACCACTCTTCAGCGTTAGGCTGCAAATTTTGGATAATCTTTTTACTTAACAGTGTGTCAGCCACATAACCATTGAGCTAAAATAAATCTTCAAAGGAAAGCAAGCATGCCTAAAAGGTTAACAACTTGGAGTGTAACCCTCTTTCTCCAATGAGTATTTGATGTAAATAATGAATCACACACTACTTTAGAAACGGCACCAGCCAGTCCTCTCTTCTTGCTGAGCAATCACATGAGAACAGTCCTTCATTCTCATCTGCAGAATTATTGAATTGATTCTCATGTAAACATATTTCAATCTACTGAAGGATTACAGATGTGTTTTCAATACTCAGCTTTTGTGGGATGTTTTTGCTGTCAGGATGGGGTATTGGCTCTCTCTGTGTCTCGGTTGGATGACTGTAGCTGCAGCAAAGACTCAAGAAATATAATCAGAGCTAAAAGCATATTTAAAAAACTGACAGAAGACTGGCTGAGTAAGGGATCTTTACATATTCTATTCTGGGTTTCTTCAGCTGAACCTTGCTAAAGGCATTGTTACAAGGAGAAAATATCCTGTATAATATTTGATGTGGTGAAACTCAAAGCATATGTATGAGTATGCATTTCTGTGTCAGGACTTAAGCCTCAGGCATTGTGGACACTTCTCCAAGCCTTTCTGTTAAATCCATTAATCGTTTAGCCTCTGCAGTGCTCTGTTGATCACAACCAAATTTTGTAAGCTAAAGGTAACAATACCTAAAGGAGAAAAGAGTTTGCCAAGTAAATAAATTTAACTCTGTGAGTATAACTCACATAGCAAGTCAGAAATATTGCCATTGTTCTGGCACTCTCTATGGCCAGACACTTTGGGTATGGATGCTACTTTATTCTATCTATCTATCTATCTATCTATCTATCTATCTATCTATCTATCTATCTATCTATCTATCTATCTATCTATCTCTATACAGGGAATAGGGAAAAAATAGTTAACAGGGTAAGATGTGGTTGATGATCTTGCCAAAGGCTGAGAGAAAGAAATGTGCCATCATATACTTGATGAAGTCTATAATCTACTGCTATAAAATAGGTTTTTTTTTTCCTCAGTTTTGTATACTTTCAATCTCTCTTTCAGTTTATCTACTCCATAACTTTTAAAAATAATTTGCTTAATGCAAATTTTTATTGAGCTTTCACATTTTTCTGTCCAAAACTAGTGCTGAGGATAGCTATATTTAAAAGGTAAATAGGTCCAGACTAGGTACATGAACACACGGACTCAGAATTAAGAAAAAACAACATATATCTTTTTCCATTTATAAGGATTTTTTTTCCACCTGATTATAACATTCTTAAGTATTTGTCACTGTCCAAGGTGTAGTAAACTGAAGTTTTAGCAGAATTGTTTATTTTGGCTGTATTATGAGCTATTTCCTTGAAGACTCTCAGGATTATTATTGTGCCCATAATCAGGTTGTGCAGAATTCTTCTAAAAACACTTGTATTAGAAATCAGCTACAGACACATTTTCAAGACATTTGTAACAACTAGTAAATGTTGTTTAAGCTGAATTCTTTACACCTTTTTTTTTAATAGTGAAGTTGCTGAACCAATTGTGAAGGAATTGCTCTATTCATTACTGAAACACAGCAATTTGGTGTATGAACTGCATTACAATAAAAGTGTTACTAAGTGGATCGGTATTTGAGCAATTTGCAGCAATTTATTTGCAAAGCTTTCGAACTTACTGCTTTGAAGTCTTTCAGTCAGACAAGTTTTTTTGAGTTCCAGATGGATTAAAATTTTGAGAAAATGTATAGGAAGATGTTTCTGTTGGTTTGAATGGGAGCATGATTGACCACACATGCAGCTTTTAGGTGTATGTTTTCATTCCTATGATGTTAAAAGCAGTCATGCTTTGGAAGGCAAAAGCAAAGCTACCTAACCTGAATGATAAAATGTTGCACCATCCCCTCCAAAATGACAGTGTTGTCTATAATAGCCTAGGGAGTTTGCAGGTGCTTTGTTTGAAGTTCTTTATTACTTCTTGCTTTTGAAGACTTTTTATAATTCTACTTGTTTTTCTACTGTGAAAACCCTGTTATTCCAAGACAACTTGTCTCACTGAAGACAGCATATATTATGTGATTTGAAATAGAACTGGAAACTGATAGTGCTGCCCAAGATTCAGAGACCATTTTCTGAGAAATGTAACAGTGATAGGGCACGCTGTTTTCAAAGATAAACCTCAGGAAACCTTCAGTCACCAAGCAAATGAGCAAAAATAAGATTGCTACAGAAGGCCTCAGATAAAAGGGGCTGACTGTCACAGTATCACAGTATAATAGAGGTTGGAAGGAACCTCAAGAGATCATTGGGTCCAACCCCCCTGCCAAAACAGGATTAGTGTAGTCCACACAGGAATGCATCCAGGTGGGTTTTGAAAGTCTCCAGAGAAGGAGACTCCACAACCCCCCTGGGCAGCCTGTTCCAGTGCTCTGTCACCCTCACTGTAATGAAGTTTCTCCTCATGTTGAGGTGAAATCTTCTGTGTTCAAGCTTGAACCCGTTGTTTCTTGTCTTATTACAGTACACCACCAAAAAGAGTTTGCTCCCTCCTCTTAACACCCACCCCTGAGATATTTATACACATTGATGAGATCCCCTCTCAGTCTTCTCTTCTCAAGACTAAATAGCCCCAGGGATCTCTTTAAATAAGACATACTGCAGTATTTTATTTTATAGATTTGAATTGGCGTTTTTCATTTTGCTTGCACTTTTTATGTAATTTCACTCCCATATTTTTGGATAAATCAGGATAATCCCTAATGAGATTTTTATTGCTTCTAAAGATGTCTGAGAGTGAGGTTATTACTGTCATCACCTTTCTGATTTTTGTTGTTATCGTTGCAGTACCTGAGTGTTTCACAGATATGTATTTTTGCATACCCTTACCAAATCTGTCTTGATCCTGACAAAGACAGCATTGTCCCTGCCTGTTTCAGCATGTGGATGCTGGTACTGGAGGTTATTCTACCTGTGCACTGTGAATCATGCATTTTTTGAATGGTTTAGGCTGCACTGTGTAACACCTTCTCTGGAATCCAGGGTGGCCTGTTCAGACATGAATTTCTGACCTCTCAGTATACTCAAGAATCAAGGTGATGTTGTGCAAAGAGAGTAAGACAAATAGTTAAGGCTTTAGCAGTCTGGAATGACTCAAAGACTGGTTGTAATTTTGAAGCATCTGTATTGACCAAAGCCCTCAGTATAATCAGCATTATTTAAGTACATTGCAAAATATTTGTACCTTTATGTTTCTTTTTGAGGCTCGATTTTTTTTTTTTTTAACCTTTTTTTTTTTAATTATTATTGTGCACTTGGTAGATATGTGTTTCACCTTGGACATCAGGGACAAAATCCTTGGTTGTTACTAGGTGTAGTAAACCCTTCAGCAATGTTGTGCAATTTATGCCCCTTTTGAGCCTGTATTTCCATACTGACAGATACATCCACAAAGCAGAATAGATCTTTCAACACTTTGTGCATTGACATTTCTGCTGGAGGAGGAAATACATAATATCCCAGAAATGGCTGTGGAGCATTGTTTAAAAAAAAAAAAAAAAAAAAAAGCTCTGACTGTTTTTGAACTTAAAAATAGTTAGAGGAGGTATTTTAATGGCATTTGCTAGTATCTAGAAATGGTGAAACAACAAATTCCTATATAAGTACTTTCCTCCTTGTAAGTGCACAATGAAATCTCTTTTACGCTGTGACTGAGCATACCCCAAATCATTTTAAGCTACTGATTGATTTTTCTCTTGCTTCCTGTAGGCTCTTTGGTTTAATAAAATAGTTTGAGCAGGTGAATGCAGAGTGACTGATTTTATCCTGTAATTAACCTCATATATGACAATTGAGAGATATCTCTGGCTTTTGTTTGTCATGTTCGTTTCACAAAAATATGGAGGTTGGACTGAATGATCTTTCAAGGTCCCTTCCAATCCCTAACATTCTGTGATCCTGTGATTTCATTTATTCAAAGCTGTCTTGTAAATGACTCCACAGCTGGCTGGATGCTGTTTCTAACATTCCTTCTTCCACAGACTAGTAAAGCCAGTTAATCCACTGATAATTACAGGTAGCTTCCTTTATGAAAGTTCCTGAAGTTATTCAATTGGCAGCTGTTCTTCCACCTAGTGACATCTATTGACAGTAATCCACTCGAGGTGCACATCCTTGAAGCTATTCTGACAAGGATCTGAAGAGATAAGGAAGCGTACACCCTGTTTTGCAGGTAGAGACTCAGGAACAGAGAGACTGATTTGCAAAGGGCCATGTTAGTGTATGGCAGAGCAGGGGTTTGAATATTTTTTTCCAGTTCATTAGCTCACTTTCTAATCAATGACTTGTTCTTTCTCATTTGAGTGGGAAGTGGGGGTACTATTTTGAATCTTTTTTGCCTGTAGACCCTTGTATGTTTCCAATGGAGGAATGAACCTTTGCAGAGGGAATTTAGATGCAGTGACTGTGATGTTGCTTTTATTTGCATTTATCACTTTGCCTACATATTATCCATACATTTTCCTTAAATGTGAATTTTCCTTTGATGTGGGCCACAGATGGAAAACTGTTGGAGTGGGCTAAGGTTTACTGGAGAAAGCAGAGAAAAAAATTCCAAAACAGTAGTAATGGTGGTATTTTTGTCTCTGTTTTGTATTTTACTACTGCTGCCTGGATGGCTCTATGGTCACTTTGATATTCTGGGTCAGATTTTGCCCCTGGCTACTTTGTTCCTTGACAATAAACGATTACTTAAACCCTAGCCCTTACTCCCCTTACTGTAAAATTTAATTCCTTTTTACAGTTTATCTAAATTTGACCACTACTGTGTGGCAAAAAGTGAGATGAGGTCTTCTCCAGTAAATTGTCTCTCTTTGAGAGTAAGTAGCTGCCAGCTGATCAGAAACCACACTGCTTCCTGTAACTTCACACTTATTCATCTTTGCAGAATCATCCCACTGAAAACTGGCAGTAGAATTTTGGGTAGTTTTAATTAGTGATGGAAAAACTGTCTTAGGATCTACTTAAATTGCATAAGCTGGAGGTCTACCATAGCTGACTCTTACATGCAAGATTCACTTCTTTAAAGTCTGTCCTTCAATTATTTGCCCTCTATGCTGTCTCAGATGTCCTACTTAGTCTGGGCTTCCTGTCTGAAACCATACCAGCTCAGCACCAAGCAAGTCCAAACCAAAGCGAATGTCTCCTGCTTTGCTGCCCACCTTCTTCTGATTGCTCCTTCTGTCAGCCTCCTACTCTGGCTTGTAGTAGATTTGTGAGCCAGACACAAGTGTTGGTATGAGAAAAATGAGGCAGAAGAGCAGAGTTAGAGAGAATTAGCAGCAAGGAGCAGTCCTAAGATAAAGTAGAAATGTTATTTCAATCAAAACCAGCTTGTCCTTTATTGGTAATGAGAATGGATATATATGCTCCTTCTGAATAACTTTCATATATTTTCAGCCATTTTACTACAACTTAATTCTGAATGGAATGACGTTTAAATCAATATGATTAGGTTCTGCTTCTGGCTCAGCTACAATTTCTTTGTGACTCTTTGCAGAGACTCTTATTGTTTCAATTTTTCACCTCTAAGATGACAGTGATGACTAATTGGCCATTTACAACACAGAATAAAAATTTCAAGGGTGACAAATTTTTAGGAGCTCAAGTTTCATTCAAAACAAGAATCCTGCCAGGTTTTTGCAGAGTTTTTGGTGGCCAAAAGATGCAGATAGCAGGCTAGTAGTATTTTCAAAGGAGGTACAAAGATTAGGTTGTTAATCCTAAAGGAAGTTTGGGATGTAGTCTGGTGATTCTGTAAATCCTGCACACTGTCATCTTAATAAGGTGGGAATAAGACTCAGACAAAAAATCTACTTCAGCAGAAGGAAAGTAATATATGTCTGCTCATATGCCCCAGGTGTCAATGTTTGACTAATAGTGTTAAACACCTTCATTATTGACAGGCCACAGTGCACCCAGAACGACTGCAGAAAAAAACTAGAAGCAGTGGCTGGTTCACCAACTTGTGGTGCTGCCATCCAGAGGGACCTCAAGAGGCTGGAAAAATGGGCAGGCATGAATCTTCTGAATTCAACGAAGGGAACTGCAAAGTCCTGTACTTAAGGAGAAATAATCCCCTGCACCAATACAGGCTATGCCCCAACCAGCTGAAAGTGACTTGGCAGAAAAGGGCTTGGAGGCTCCCGGTGGGCACCAAAATTGATCATGAGGCAGGATTTTGCCCTTGTGAGAAGTCCAGCAGCCTTCTGTGCAGCATTAGGAAAATCATATCTAGCAGGCTGAGAAAGGTGTTGCTTTCCCTTTGCTCAGCCCTGGAAATACTATATTTGTAGTGCTGTGTCTAGTTCTGGGCTCCCTAGTACAAGAGAGACACCAATGCAGTGGAATGAAACCACTGAAGGGCAATGAAGATATCTGGAGCATCTTAAATGCAAGCGGCAGTCTGAGAGAGCTGGGATTATTTAGCCTGGGATTTTGTCAATATGTGTAAATCTCTGATAGGAAAAGTAAAGAAGAATGAGCCAGGCTCTTCTCAGCTCTTCTTAGTGAAGGGACAAGAGGCTGTAACTGGAAATTGAAACAGGAAATTCCATTTAAACATAGGAATGAACATTTTTACTAAAGGGGTGATTGAACAGGTTGCCTAGAGAGGTTGTGGACTCTCTTTGGAAATATTCAAAATCCTGATGGAAATAGTCCTTGGCAAGTTTCTAACTCTCCTCCGAGCAGAACAGATCTAGATGTTTTCTAGATCGTTGTCTCTGACAGCAGCAAGAATGATGTGATTCTGTGAAACTGAAGAAGAATGGCCAAAGTAACTGGAGTTCTTTTGCATTTGTCTCAGGCCAGGAGAGTGAAACCTTATCATCTGGTGTAGGTTAATTATCTCGTGACAACTTCGTGTATCTAAGCCCATAGTGCCCTTAATTATATAGGTACTTTTGACAGATTTGCCTAAAGGATTTGAGAGCGGCATTGTTTTCTTTGGGGTTTTAATTCTTCGTTTTATTTTTATTATTTCTTTGTTTTGTTTATTTTGCTTGCTTGGTTGGTTAGTTAGGGGTTTTTTAATCTTTATCTTTGAGGAATGTGGCTCTGAGCCCTCCCTGAACTGTGCATTGAAACTTCCCCATGAGATCCTATTGTGATTAACAGTTGAAAATCATGCTGCTTTCTCATCCTTGTTTTGAAAATGTGCATGTTCTAAAGTTTAAATTTCTACTTTGCATATACATTGCTAGCGTATTTGTGTGCAAACAATGGTAGACATGCAGAGCTCAGCGAGGTGACTGCTGGGGTTTTCTGCTTTTAAATTTGTTGTAATAATCAGTCTAGTTCCATTTGGCAAGTGAATTGAGAGGCTCAGATGGCAGGTGAAACAAAGGTGCAAAGTGTTATAGTCACACGATAAAGTATTATAATTACTTGGTAGCTCAAGCTAAAGGGTTCTGGAAAGAACTCTGGGAATCTTTATTATGACAAAAGTAAGATTTAACTCTAAGTTTTTTGTCTTAAACATTTCGTATCTGAACATTTGGCAGGCTTTGCTGTTCTAATTGCATCTGCAGATGATGAAAAGAAACAACTTTTCCTGTTGAGAATATCATAAACAGATGCTTAATTCACAGTAGATTACAATGCACTGAGTCTAAAAGGACAAGAAACTGCTGAGACTACACTTTATTATGTTAGAGAAAGCACAGCAGGAATACGTATTCCTCACAATTGCAGAGTTTACTCTTCTAAGACAGCTGAAGTCTACATATGGAAATACATCCATTTTGCTAAAAACAAATAATATAAATAATACACCAACCTTTTAATTTACATTAATTTTCAGCTAAATTGCTATTACACGAATTCTTTTAATGCACATGGTGCAGACTTTGGTCATACAGGATCGTCCATGAGGATAAAGTTGGTGGAGTTACTCCATTGAAACTAACAGAGTAGTTTGGCCATAGAAGAGAAAACGTGCATATTTCCCATCCTAATTAAAGCTACCTATTGACCTCATATTGATGTAGAAGAGCTTGACTCAGATGTTGCCTTTTCCATTCACATTGAGACTGACTATTGATTTCAGCAAAATACTGGAGGGGAACATAAAAAAGCAATCCCGAAGGAGATGTCTGCTGTACATACGTATGTTTACATCAAGATAGAGGCTGGAAGCTTTGGATGCTACTTCCAGAAGCAGGGTCAGGAGAGCATAGTTTGAAGATGAAAGTCAGTAGGTGATTATGAGAAGACCCTTTAAAGTCTGAAAAATGTTTTAAAAAAAAAAAAGTACTCAAAATCCACAGTGGCTTATCTGTGCTCAGCCTGTACTGATAGAAACACTGTGTGCAAAGTTATGGAGACAAAATTGTTCTGCACGTCAAATGCAAATCTGAACACTCAAGCTTTCTGTATTAAGATACGTTTGATACAACTTCCCACAGCATGGTAATTTGTGTTTATTGGCATTTCTGTCCCTTTCAACAAGGAGTGCCTCATTTTATGTACCTATCACAAGAAAGAGATGAGGAACTTAAAAGAATTTCCTAGATTAAAGTCCAGTATAAATTAGCATACTCAAAGAAATGAGAAGTCACCTGCTTCTTGCAGCTTTCAGTAAGAAGCAGATCCCACTTTAGAAAGCAGATTTGGTAACAGCTAATTAGTTCAGCTAAATTTTACAGTCTTTCAGGTAGTGAAGTTAAACTAAACAGGATGAATAGGAAAAAAAAATATACAGTATGCTACTGATAATCAATCCCCAGACATTTCCATAGCTTAATGTATATCGAGACATCTTTCAAAGCCAAATGATGTTGGAACAGCTGAGAGAAGCTGCAGAAAGGCCTAGAATTGTGATTCGCATCTGGCTGCTTTTTTAAGTACAGAAGAGCTGCTTTCTGTAAGATGTTTTTCAGTGTTGGAACACTGAATCAGATCAGAGAAAAAAGTTAACCCAGGCAGTTCTGGGGAAGGAAGAAGCAATCATATGAATCTTTCCCATGGTGTCATGATAAGAATGAAATGGGATGCTGTAGCTTTATTCACCTATATGGAGGTAATTTTCAGTTGGGTGAGATGTGGAAGTGGAAAAGCCGATCTTTTAGTGGAAAAGCCAATCTTTTAGTGAAAAAGATAAGAGATTTGTTTTCACCCTGTTGTTATTTAGGTTTATGTGGTACCAGTCAGACTTTAATGAATAGTCTCATTGTCAAAAGACTTAGTCCCTTTAGCAATTTTTTTTTTAAAAAAATAAAGTTCTGTTTCTCCAGTGTGGGTTAGCCATTGTATCAAGTGAAATCAAATCAACATGGTTGATTTTTTTAATTTTTTTTTTAAGTCTCTTTTATATATCCTTTAGCATTCTGGTAGTGAGTGTATGGTTCACCTTGCACACACAAGTATTTCCAACCTGAAGGAGTTTTATTCTCTCAAATTCTTCAACTCATCCTATGCCTTTCCAAAAGTCTATGCCTTTCCAAAAGTTGCTCTTGGAAGAGAAAAATTCATGTTTAGATTCAGTGTTGTCCTAATGTGGCAGTGAATTTCTGAATCCTTTAGGAAATATGAGCCAATCCACTAAAAATAATGAGATACTAAAAATAAAATTGGTGATTACTCTACTTGCTTACTGGCTTGTTAAGTCTTTACATTTTAAAGTTTCTCTTAACAACCATAAAACCTAGAAGCATTTTTCCAAAATAAAAAGAGAGCTGTAGATATAATTGCGTGACTCTAGAGGCCAGATGTTTAAAACAGAACAGAATGGGACTGAAAAGCAATTTGGTGAAAATGGAAAATGATGCAGTAACAGTATAAAAGTAACGTTTGAAAGAAAGCTCTTTTTTTGTGGTGCACAGTTGCTTGGGTTGAAGTCAACCGGAATCCGTCGTATGTGGTTATTTTGTTTATTAAGCCAGGAGGATGTGTACAGGAAAGAGGTAACTTATTCGGATTATATGACCACGAAAGTGACAGTTGTGTCTAGCAACATGCATTCAATTTGTTTTACTGAATGGTATCAATAGACAGCTCAGTGAATGGCAGAACATCTGTCTATTTAAACCTAATTAAGTTCTGGCTGATTTGCATCCCAGATCTGTTCTCTTGATAATAAGCTGTTCTGTGGACATGACATCATCTCTTGATACTGTTTGGAACATCGCACAATTATTAATATATTGTCACTAAATTGATAGTGAATGGGTTTCCAAGTCATAAAATGAGAGACTAGATTATTTTACAATAGCAAGGATGTAAAATAGCTAATTACTTGGACTGAATTGCCTAAGTGATTTTATTCTGCACTTTGTATGTTAAACACTGACAAATGAGGACAATTAATACTGTAGGAAAGTTCAGAGTGTGCAACGTACAGCACAGAGTGCCAAGGGAGGTTATTTCCTTCTCCCTGGTACAGCTCTATTCCAGCTGCTCTTGGGTATTAGCACCCACCTCCTACCATTTCAGCCAAGACTTCAAGAACATATGCATTCTACCATGTTTTTATTGGTTTCAGTCTTGCCCATATGTATTTTATGTGTCATAGATCATGTGACATACGCAATTTGGGCTAGAAAGCTCCAGAATTTTTTTACTGTTAATTGAAAGTGAAAAAAAAAAAAATCCTCCTCTTAAGCTCAAGTGTGAAACAGGCCCAGGAAGACTCTGAGTTTCAGACCTACTGATCATTACATTATTTATTTTCAAATTATCAGCAAAAGCAAACCTAAAACTCAGTTGTTGTTTCTTTGCAGCATGACTACTTTGACTTCTGGGCTGTATCCAAGTTTGCTTTTATCCCTTTTCTGACTGTTGCTATGAATATTTAATCAATTCTATGCACAGTGGAGCAAATTCAGCAGGAAGGAGTGAAAATGCCATTAACATAGCAAATTGTCCTACATCTGTTGGTCTGGGGACACCTTGAAATGGCAGATGTTGCTTTGGATTTCACCAACATGTTCTAGAATAGGATACCTCTCTTCTGGAGCCTGTGTAAGCACTGCGTGATGGAGAGGGCGTTGCTGCTCCTCCATTTTTCTCTGTTTTGGGAGGGTGTAACAAGGCTATCTCAGATTCTTAACAGCAAAGTGTGGAACACCAGATTCCTGGTAAGAAGTGTAATGAAGTGGTTTTGGTAGCCCAGAAGCAAGCCAAATTAGCCTTTCCTAAGCTCCAGATTTTGTAAGCCTTTCCTGCTCAGCTACTAAAGATTGTGAATGCCAATTTCAGGCATGCACTCACCTTGGGTGCCTGGAGCCCAGACTGAGCTATAGATTTTAGGCGACAGTGCAGTACTTCTGAGTTAAATGAAGCCCTGTTCAACACTACAATGCCTCTCTGCTTCTGCTGCCCTAACCAGGTGCTTGATGGAAAGATAAGGAATCCTAATGAGCAAGTGTTTTATGAATATTTCATTTCTTCTCTCTATGTTTCAGCTTAAAGAACTTTTTTTTTAATCCACAGTTTCCAGAATATTCAAAATAATAAAATAAAATGGTTGCTCAAATGATAAAATTTACTGCCAATAATACACGGAAAAGGCAAGCTGTGTTTTTAATGATGCAATTTGAAAAGCATATGTCAAAACACAAATACAGCAGCATACTAAAGAAGATCAGGCCAGATAGGTTACCAAAGCACAGTACTGTAGAATGAAAGGCAGTGAATAAAGTGCTCTGACTTCTGTCTTCCTTGTTAAGCAGCACTTCCCATGACCTTCTCCAGTACTTGAGCTGCAAAGCCACAGTAACACTGGCAGGTACAGTAAAGTACTATTTTGGTCCTGTTTTACAGATGGTATAATTCAAAGCAAAGAGAAGTAGAAGTACAAGAGCCGAGGATATATAGAAATATCCTTTGTTTCTTTTGGCTCAAAGGCAAACTTTAATCCCCATACCATTAATCCCAGTATGTGTATGACAATGAGAGGGAAGAAGAGCTGGGAAGTGTGGCCACATCCATTTTTGATGCTGTTTTAAAGTAATCCCAGAAAGGAGCAGATCTATCTTAGCTGAGTGAACGTTGGTATATATTCTGGTCTAGAGGCAATGTTGTTCTTTTTCCCTTAGTAGTCTCTAGAGGCATTTGAAATACACTGCATTCTCCCTCAGTGTCTTATTACAAGGTGATAAATAACTTGCCTGCCGTGTCTGCAGCTCACTAATACTAGCAATAGGAATAATACCAGCCAGAACTTTTCTCCCTATTTATTTTCTGCCTAATGAATGCTGAATAGAAATATTGACAGAAGCTGAAGCGTGGACAGGATGAAAACTGAAGTAGAGAACAGTGTCATCCTCTGCACACAGTGACACTCTCCACATTCCTCCCATCCACCTTTGATGCCTTATTGGACTATTTCTTCCAGTTGAGTAATTTTCTTTTCTGCAGCTTTGTTTGCATAAGATCTTTCTGAGATAGGTTGAAAAACCTCTAGACTTTCTCTTTCTAAATGCTTCTTTCATGATCCTGACCTCAGGAAGTTTTCTAGCAACAAAGTCAGAAAGAATTAAAAGAAAGCTAAGGCTGGTACTTGATGCAATGAGTAGAAATATTGTACTGGTGCAATAATCAGTGCTATGCTTGACTCATTAGCTGTAGTTCATCTAACACATGCCTGTTTTTTCAGGACTTTCACATTTAATTAGCTGTAAATTAATTAGGATAATTTTGACTGACACTGCTGACTTGTTTTTCTGCTGCTTATAAAAAACCATCATGTATTTTTGCTTAGTTGTGCAGTAATGTTTTGCTGTGGAAAAATCTAATTCTAACATATCAGTGGCATTGAAAGGAATGACCACAGAGGCAGGTCTCCACTTATTAATGGGATTGCTGTGTGGTGTTTTCTCTACTCTCACCTCTTTAAGTCCTACTTACACATCTTAGAATTCAGGCAGTCTGCCTGCATTTCTCTCCTGGCCACTTCCCTACTGACCTCAGCAGTTTCTCTCCCATTTTGTTTGGCTCCTCTCCTTCTCTTCATTATTAGTGCAAGCTCTCTGTTATGGTTAGATCTTTAAATAGTGAAGCTACACGATGGCCTTTTATTCACTGCACTTTCTTTCTCAGTCTGTTGCAGTCCCCAAAACAATCCATACTTGGATTTCTCCCACATTCTGTTTCCATAGTCTTTTTCTAACAGGAGCTGGGAGACAAAAAAAAAGAGACTGTGTAAAAATGGTATTTCACAATTTCTTTTAAGTGTCTAGTAAGTGTGGAACATTACTGACAACAGCAATAGAATAACAATTGCTTTTTAATATTAGCAACAGCTAGAGCCAGGTCTGGGTAGTGATGAGCATGGAAGGGAAAGGAAGAGGTGCATTTCCCCCCCCCAATATTCTTGACCAAGACATTTCACTTGGCTTCATGTGGTAGTTTGAAATTTCAAATTAGTTAAAGAAACCTTTAACATGCCCCTCTTCTTACTCAGTTCCACAGTCATTTCATAATAGCATTGTCATCGATGTAATACGATTAAACCGAAATTGCCTGTATTGAGTTAGATTTTGCTGAAGAAGGCACCCTGTGCCCAAACGCATGCTTGCTTTTTTCAAGCTGTATCAGCTAATCTAATAAAAGATACCATTTTTACAAAACTCTTTGCTTATGCCAATTCTTCATATCCTCCTAAATCAATAAATAAAGTTAAGAGAATCTAAAAATAAACTGGGCTGTTTTTGTGGAAGGTTCCCAAGCATGCAAAACACCTTAAGAATTGGGCTTTGTATCTGCTCAGCAGTATTTCTCCTGGGAGACAATTACTAGGAAGAAAATTAAGTGAGAGATGAGGACCTGAGATTTGGATTTTTATTTTTAGAATTTAACTTTTCTCATTTTTGCATAAAAGACTTATGTACATACACTGATTCCTAGAGCCATGCAAAATGGTTCCTTTCCTAAGAGCATATACTTAGAACAGCACAATATCATTTACCACCTGATAGCTTCTTATATCCCTGATTTGAACTGGACACTTAGGTATTCATGTAAATAAATGGAATATGTGGCAGGCAAAGAGATTAGAAGCACATTTCTTTAATGAATGGTGGAGGGTTTCAAGCAAATCTCTTAATGGTACATTGACTAAATGATATTCCTGCAATTAGTACTATGTACTAATATAACATAATGAAAACATTCATATTTATCTAACCTTTTGCTCCACATCTGTAAATTTAAGATGCTGAGATGTGGTTGCAAATGCAAGACTCCATTGCAGCAGAGCAACCCATTAATGCTGATTCTATTTGCTGTTATGGAAACAATGGGTTCATAAACTTTCTTTTTTTTTTTTTTTTTTTAACTCTTTTCAATCAGCTTCTTAAGTGGAACCTTCTAAGGAAATATCAGAAGTGATATCACTGAAATAGTTTGTCTTCCTTTGTTGATTTAATTTCTGTTATTTGAAATCAAAGTACTTTTATATTACCATAATAAACATGAGAATAGTATGGTACTGGGGATGCTTTTAATGGCCAGGAACTGTGAAGTACTTCATAGAATTGATGACTGAACTTTCTTTGGGGTCATAGATTGCCTTGTCAAGCAATAGAGATGTCTGTCTATGGACACTGTCTGATATTTAGCCAACTAGTTCTTGGAAAACCATCTTTTAACATCCCTAGTATATTGTTATAATGGATTGTCCTGTTACCCAGAGATTTTTGTCCTGATTGTGAGACAGAGACAGAGTACTGTCCTTACATGCAGCATTCCAGATTCTGAAATTCTTACTTTTTCTTCACTAGGTGGTACTTCAGATGGCATATTTATAGGTTACAACTTGAGTGTAGGCAGCCAGGACTTAAATCAACAAATGAGGAGTTATTTTGATTTTAATTTTGTGCTGACCATTGAAATCAATTGATTAGTATGAAGATACACCTTCTTTTACCCTTACAAAAGATGCTGAAACACTCTTTCCCTGAACAACGTTCCAAATAAAAGACAAAAACCTCTTAGAAAACAACGCCCTTCAGGAAGTTACTTGCATGTTTTTTTCTTTGCATGTATTCTGAGATAATCAAGCTGTTCAGAGAAGGCGAGTTATCACCTACCCCCATGAAGTCTAGTTTTATGTCTTTAATCCTGCTTGCCTACGTGAAAAGCAGGTAACCTGGAGGGAAAATAGCAAGCCTTTGCTAGTGTCAGAATGAATCATTTACATTTGTGCTTGAAGACAGATCTACATTTTCAGTTTTCTCCAGAAAGATTCATATTTTTGTGAAGTAGATGCGCTCACTAGGGGGAAAACATCAGTTGAGATGCTGTCAGATGACCCTTTTCTTATTTTAAATGCACCTTTTCCCTAAAAAAAATTATATAGATATATGAGACAAAAGAGTATTTTATATGGATATTGTAATTAAAATTCTAGTGCTCTCCCAATTTCTCTGCAGAACTGCTTCCTCTACATATCAAATCTTAAATTGATGCAATGAAACTTACACCGAGTTACACAATATGAGCATCTGGTAACTTCTCTGTGAGAGCTTTCACTGATATTGCTCTAAGATTGTTACTTAATTGTAAATGATAGTAAATAAAATGGTGTATTGGGTTGCATTGAGTGTATTCAAAATTTAGGACATAATAGAAGTACTTTCAATCTATTCTTGATGTTAATGACTAGTAAGCTACATAAATCAACAGAGGTGTGAGGAATTTTGGCTGAATTCAGATCCGAATCTGACCAAATTAAGCAGCAGGACTGAAATCTGAGGTCACTGTACTTTCTGTTTTGTGTGAGTTCTGCTAGATTAGGAAGTAGAAAGCTGTGCTTGCCTCTTCTTCCCTGGAATGTAATCTGGAAACCTGTTGTGTTGTGAAATACACACTGGCACCGTGTGTGTAGGAAAAGCTCGAGCAATCGATGCCTGCACTCAAATAACTCATTCCTCTCTGTTCCCTAGTATTTTAATCCAATGAACACAAGGAAAGAAAGGAAAAGATGAGCATGGGTAGTGACTGTCAGGAGGAGACCTTGTGTTACTGAAGCATTAGTCCTCACTTGCACTATTAGCAGCAATGGTTGAATGGTCAGGTATCAGATCTCTCATTAATTCACCTTCTGTTCTGCTCATTCCTCTGTGATTAGCTCTCGTGAAGCAACTCATCACCCTTTGCTGCACAGTCAAAATATAATGTTCCCATTTAGCCAGCAAGGCACATGGAGCTCTTTGTATTAACACTGTTAGGTGCTTGTACGTCCTTACAAGGCAGTGATATGACTGCAGCTATTATCCAGTTAAACAGACAGAACATGACAGGAATAATAAAATCAACTTAATAACTCCAAGGAAGAAAGGGTTAGTTAAATAATATCTATATCCCAAATACTTTTAAGCTGTCAGGAGTTAAGGGGATTTTAATTTATGCTTAGTTTATTTTATTAATTTCTTTGGAATGTAAGGTGCAAGATACCACAGCCACAGCTGGCAAATACCAATGAAGTCCTGTAATCAAGATTATGCAAAATAAGGTCTGATCAAAGTGAATTTCTTTCTTTAATCTTTTTTGTTTTTTCTTTCCCAAAAGTGATTTCTGATCAAAACCAAATGATCAAATAACTCAGATTTTGATACACTCCTGTGGCATGTGCTGATACTAATTATAGCATTGGTGACATTTATGTAAGAGTGGAACTCACAGTTTGGTGAGGGCAGTTTGATTAATACTGCAGCATCTGAGATACTTTTAATTGATGTGCCAAGCAGACCAATTTGAAAGGCAATTGGGTTTGTACTGGGTTTCCACTTTATAAATCTGCTAGCGAATTGTGCTGGAGAGGAAACTGTAATTGAGAAACTGCAGTTAGGTGAATGTGTTCAGGTACATCTAAAAAGCCTTCCTTAAGGGGACTGGGGAGAACTGAAATGGAAAGGGTTTCCCTTTGTTTTTTCTCATTCTGTGTAAAAGAATATGTCTGAACTGCTCCCTGAGCTAATCTTGTAGCACTCATCTGTTTCAAACACTTTGTGTCCATAATACTTGTAGCCATACCATTGCTGCACAGCAGTGATCCCTGTAATGAACCATCCACATTATTTTTTGATGTCCAAAGACATCAAAAACTCTAGTTTTAGGACTACACATCCTTTTGTGTCCTGGTATTGGACTCTTGTTCCTTGAGATTTCAAGCAGATCACTGATTCTGAATCACAAGATCTGGAGCTCAATATGCTAGTCTAGACAGTACCAATAGTGGTAGCCCTTTGGGTTTGTGCAGGCTTTCAAAAATATCACTTGTGGAGCTCTCAAAAGCAGCTATAGACTGATGTTGGTCTTATGATCAAAGCAGATGAGTGTCCCTTTATGTAGTTAGGACTTTTTATAGCCACTTGGGAGATAAGTTTTCTTTGCACAGACCGTCTCTTATACATAGTCCAGTACAGTATCATGGAGAGTTTGCATAAATATTAAATAAGCAGTTCAATGTTCTGCAGTAAATGACTGTTTGAGGGAACAAAGTCTCAATTTGATGGATTTTCTGGCTGCAATGATAGATCTGATGTCATGCTCCATGCTAGAGTAGTTACGTTATTTCATGCTGCTGGCAGTGAAAGAACCCAACTATTTTCATCATCAGGGAAGAGAGTTTGGCAGGGATAGATTTGAGAGCAGATATTCTCTACAATGTTAAATTAGATTGGACCCCTTGGACAGCTATTTGTTTTGTTGTTTGTTTATTCTCAGAAGACTGGATTTATGTTAGGATTATCTATTCACTGAGAGTGAGATTCAGTCTTGTAAGGAAGTAACCTGTTTTTCTATAATAGGATTTAGGCACAGAAACTATAACCTAATGCTGACTAGTAAGAATAAGAAATGTCTTTAGCTGACTGGTATAATTTATGCAGATATTTGGAGACATATATTCACTCTTTATAAACAAAGTCTATTACAGATACACTTTTTGTAAGCACTGTCTTAAATCTCCAGTGTCCACACAGTATCAGTACTTTCCAGATGAGAATTATGTAGGGAATAAACCCTTATTGTTTCAAGCCTTGTTGTTTCCTGAAGAAAAGGTATGTAGAACAAGTTCTTAGTTGCTGACTGCTCGTTTTCAGATAATTCTACATGTTTTTGTATAACAAACATGCTGTAATTTCCATTAATGCATTTTTCAGCTTGGGAGATTTTAAAGTAAAATACCTTCTCTTTCTCAGCTGTAACAAACTTCTTCCTAAGTCATTATTATTATACAGTTAGTGCTTAGTTATGCAATTAGGAAAAAAATAATTAGACAAAGCAGGGCACAGCACTGAAAATGAACCAACCGAGTGCATTTGAAATAAGCTGCATCTTGTTTAAGTGCCAATGCACTGAGGAATGCAGCAGCTTGTCTGTCTCCTGTCTTTCTGTCAAGATTGCTTTTCTTGTCTTTCTGTCAAGATTGCTTGCCTGTCTGAAAGACATATTCTGAGCACGGTCTCTTGGGCTTGACTGAAGAATCAGAATAATATTCTTTGGTTTGCATTCCTGGAGATCAGACTAGGTGATCATAGTGGTCTGTTTCACAGTTAAAGCTGCATGTGCCATATTGCTGGAATTAGTCCATACAAAATCATTATATGAAGTCTTCCTGCTGGTAGAACAGTTTGAAGTATGAGGAGAAAGGTGTGAGTGTTTGGAGACAAAAGTGATTCCTCTCATGGAGTATGTGTTGTTTGGACTTAATCTGCAGGGGAAGAAATTAAGGGTTCCTTAGTTCCTCTGGTTACATCTGTACTAAGTTAAACATAACTAGGTCCATTCTTCACTGATGAACCAAATTGGTACAGAATTGACATCTGAACCACCAAGTGTTTACTCTCCAGTGAAGGTACTCTGCAACCAGACTGCCACTGGAATTCATCACTGTCTTCTGCCACCTCCTGAATCATGCCTGGGAATTGCTTGGAAAATTTTAGGTTAACACAGGCTGAAAGCACGTCAGGAACCATTATGGCAGTTTAATAGTAAAGATGACTGCAGTCCAGTAATCCTTTTACTAGCACAAACATAACCTATAGGGTAACAGCAGTTTGCTTAATTTCTCAGACTTTGTGCTTGGGATAGTAGGTTGTTAGCAATGTATGAGGTGGGTTTTGGTTTTTTTTGTTTTTAAAGAAGCTATATTTTGAAAAATGAAACTTGAAAGATCTTTGAGGCTTCTATAACATTACTCCTTCCTAGATGTGAGGGATGGAAAACAGCTGCATGTTATGGTATTTCTGCTGCTCACAGCTCAGGATTATTCTCCATGATTTTATTTTCATGTGTGAACCAATTTTAAAGCAGACAGACAACATGATTCACAAAGATTTCTGGCACAATTACATTATACTGGAGCATCAGAACAAAGAGGAATCAATGTTAAGATCTGCAATTGAAAATGTAATTTGTTCATTTTATTAAAATTGCTGACTGCAAATTGGTTTGTGTTCTGGTTGTGCTCTAAGAGCATGCATTTTTGCTGGAAAAATTGTTGTTGTTTCATAGGGGAGTGCAGAAGGAGGACTTTTTTCTGTTGATTAGCCTCATACACATATGACATAGCCTTACTGGAATTGCAAATTCTGTATTTCCTTCAAGCACCAACTCCTGGAAGAAGGAAGGAACTGAACAAAGAAAAAAAGGTGGCATTATTGAATGGGATTCTGAAGTTGGTTGTGCACATAACCCGGGGTTAGGCATTTGTCTTAACTGAGTCAGTAAGGGGGACAGTCTGCACTTTCCCTCCAATGAAACCTGCTGGTTTCAAAGGTACTTAAGGAACTAATACTGTAATTTAGGTATACAAATTCTGCTTTGTTTTAACTTGCAGCCTGCCACAGACAATTGAGAAGTGACTTCTTTCTTTGCATGTTACTGTTTACAATATGGAGAAAAAAACTACTGTCTCAGTCTCAAATTACACTCTGGGAATAAGTCAGAATTAAGATACTATAGTGATAAAGCCACTACAGTTGAAAGAAATACAGTAGGCACGTGTCTCAGCTAGAGCCTCAGTAAGGCTGCACACCATCCTCTAACCAGGGCTGCCAATCACCCCTTACTCCAATAAGTATTTCAAGGGAGAGCTCTTTCATGACTTTTACAATTGCACTTCTCTGGCTGAACATGAATGAGATGGAATGTGCATCCAGCATGTTTGTAATTTTTTTTTCCCCTAAATCATTATGGAATAACATAGTAAAAATGGAAGAATTAATGGCACTGAAAGCTCATTTTTACAGCATAACAGAACCATTGAGGGCTTTCTGCTCATTAACCAAGGGCCTGAGGGCCCCAAAACTTGGAGAGATTACATGTTCATATATCCATGTTTTTTGCCTATAAAACTATCAGCTATGGTGAAGTTTTGCATTAATCTTAATAACTTCACTCTAGATTGAGATTCCCTGTGTGCTTTTTCATAGACACCAAAACTTATACAACTTAATTTTCCTGTATGTATGTGGACCGGGGTGGGGGGTCCCTGGAAGTCTGGGAGGAATAGTCAGATAAAGGGATTCCTTTTGCAGCTTTCTGCATCTTATGTCTTGTCCCAAATTTCATTTTGTTTTTCTCTCAGTATCTCTTTGCTCACTACTGCCAGCCAATAAAACATGCTGAAGCTCAAAAAAGATGAAGTAGCTAGGTCATACTGCAGAAGTGCTGATGTGAGCTGTTTCTTAACAGGTTGAACCGTTTTCCCACATAACCCTGTGGATGTGCTGAAACAAAGGTTTTTTTTCTTAGTGTATGGGTATATGTTCTTTTTGGACTTAGGCTACGGAGGTACAGGATAACCTTTAATAGTGCAGGATTTAGTGTTTCCTGTCCTATGCCTCAAAACCCAATAGCTTCCTATGTTAGAATAGTTAACGATTCCCACTATTTCAAGATACAGATTATATCAAACAAAAACTTGATATGAAGCAGTGTGAAACTTCGTTGTATGTTAAAATGCCATCATATATAAAAGCCATGCTAAAGGGGTTACACATTTACAATAGGATAGTGACGGACAAAATGTGTGATGGCAGTTCTGAATGGTTTTCACAGGGTGATGCTATACTGACCAGGCAATTTAGAGATTTGTCCTGATCTCATTTTCACATGCATGCAATAAGTGGAGTGGTTAAACTTGTCACGGTGGAAAGACTCCTAAGGATAAATATGGTTAGAACAGTGAATGAGGAGGGTAATTTCTGTATTTTGTGTAGGTTTGGAAGGCAGAGAATCGAGTTAAGAAAGTTAATTGTCAGGTGAAAGAAAGGCTTCATTTCATGATAGGCCCAAAAAGCATTGTAAATTAGGAAAATGGGAAAAGGTGATAGAAATTTCATTAGCAGTTATGTGGAGTTTCATTTTAATTACAAACACATGAAAAAAAAATAATCTATCTGTGCTTTGCACATTAGCAGAGTATACCCCCTTTCCCCTTTGCATACATTTTGGGAAGCTAGTCTTTTCTACCTTAGTTTAGAACACCTTATTTGCCAGCACTTATTCCAGTATCATTTCCCTGCTTCACTTTTATCAAAGGCTCTAGAAGAAGTTGACAGCCATCACTGAATTTAACCACACGATAGATCTCTGTAAGGTGGGTTGGTGCTGTCCCTAATGTATTTTTTATAAAGACACTGTGGTACAGAGATCCTCAGAAAACAAAGGACTGTGTTTATAGGCACGATGCACCATGTGCCCAGTAATATCCTCCAAAATGCTGCCACTTCTCAAATACCTTGGAATCCTGATTAAAGATCTTTGGTACGTGCAGGGCTGACAACATACAAGTAAATACTGGTGCAAAATGTTTATTGCTGATTTGCTAACTTGGTGGTCTGTATGGGATGATTTCCAGCATGGCACTAAGGTTCATATTCAAGACAGAGGGATTAATAAGAAAAAATTGAGGTCTGTTCATACAGAGCAAGAATTTTAGGAATTTCTTTCGAGGTTTTTTTTTTTTTTTGTGGTGTTTAATGGAAGCATTGTATTAATGTCATATATCTCCTTTAATTATTTTTCTGGTTATCTATAAAAAATACATATAAAATCTTGTTCTGCCAAAGTGCATTTAGAATTTTAGCCTTAGTGATGAGAAGGCTATTGATTTTCTGGGGACAAGACTGCTCTAATTATGTAGAGGTTACAGTTCCACCAATTTTCACAATATCACAAAATATTTTTTCATTATAAGTCTGGTAGGAAGTCAGAATAGAAATTGTTTTGCAGTGTCTTTCTCTGACCTTCCAAATGATTCCATTGAATCCTGCATTCCTCTACCTGAAGAACTAGTTATACAAGTTGCCTATTTAGAAAAGTTCAGTTCTTTATTTGTTCTATATACAAATGATCTAAAACTCCTGTGGAATCAGATTTTGGCTGATTTGTATAGCTCACTCTTAAATCTACCATCTCAGAGTAGTAGTCACATAGTTAAAACCATTTTTTTCAAGTTAATATGTTTATAGAGCTGAATATCTTCAAAGTATACTATTTGGAAAAGGTCCTTCATAACCTTACACAAATAGCTTTATTTCCCACAAGGCTCCCATTATCTTCTGCAGAAATTGGGCCACAAATGCTAGTTTTACTGGAAAACTTTATTTTTAAGTATATTTCCTATTTTAGATAATGCCAAGAACTCATTCAAGATGCTTGAACTTCAGATTCCTGTTCTTATAAAATACACAGAGCTTTATTTTAAGTTACAGAACAGTGTAGCCTCTGCATCGTGAACTGCATTAGTTGTGGCCTTGTCCATTCATTGTCATGGACTCAGGTGTGCAGATTGATGCCAGCTACCAGAAAATTCCCACAACAGTCAACTGGCAAGAAAAGTTTAATGTTAAATGTTTTCACGGTTTTTAAAGCAGTAATCTTTTAGCATCTGCCCGTTGTATTTTTATTTTTTGTCCTTAAAGCATGAAATATACAGGAGCCACAATTCTTAGCCAAAAGAGAAGATTTTGTCTCATGGTAGAATGTTTGAGGTATTTTCTTGGAGGCAGTAGGATTCTGTTGTTTCTTTCCACTGTATCGTCACTGTTTGATGTATTGGCAAGTCTTAGGCACTGAATTAACTCTAGGTCAGTGACTTTTCATGCAGAAAGCACTTTAAATGCTATTTTTCGTGGGAGTTGATGAAGTGAAAGTGGAGTAAAAGTAATTAAAAGAACGTGTACTGTTCTTCGGGAAAGTGATTGTTTCCTTTTTCCAAAATACGACTGCAGCTTGTTAACTTGCATGCATCCACTTGAAGTTGGCTTTAATTGAGTTATACAGGGCAGTGTGGCAGAATTCCACAAGTCTGACCCATGGAGGAACAACAAATATCTCAAATGCTCTCTGTTATTGACGTATCACATTCAGTTTCTGTGAAAACTCTTTGGTATAACTTGGTATGTTGGACTGTCAAAATGTTATTTAGGTAATAATGACAGATGGCATTCAGAATACCTCAGTTAAACAAGACTTAGCATTCTGTTGTTATTGATAAAGATTTAAAATACTTTCTCCTCTAGTTATTCCATTTGCAATAATTTTAATGCGTAATTGTAACAGAGTATGCTTTTAAAAAGAAAGCAACATCCTTCCCTGGGAATGTGCAGCTAACAACTGTTCTCTACGTGGCACTGCTGCCAGGGGACCTCTCACTGGGACCTACAGTGACAGCTCTAGTCACAGTTACACAGTTACAGTGCGGGACGGAGACTGATGCCTACGCTGCTTGTTCATGCGAATGTTAGACTGGCAAGAGCTATGCTGAAAAAATCATCCACGTCCAGGCTCTGGGAGTGCAAGGATTGCTGCTGGAGGAGGAGGCCAGGAGCTGCCTTGTGCCAGTCACAGCCAGCTCCAGCCAGCTCGTCAACAGCCCTGCCAACGCTGAATGAATCAGGGGAGCGTCTGGCCCCTCTGAACCAGTCAGAGGCATTAGTGGTGCCCCTGCGGAGTTGCCTTCACCAAAGGGCAGCAAACGCTGGGTGAGAAAGCACACAGAGGCCATGACTGCCGTGGGCTTCTGGTTAGCTTCCAATGAGTTGACAGGTACAGGAGAAACAAAATGTATTTTGCCAGGTACTTAGGGAACCCAGGCAACTTTTAAATCAGTTATGTGACACAGATGCCCTGTCACAATGAACTCTGTTTGCCCCGTGTGGCAGGTACAAACAGCCCCCCCCAACAAGTACCAAGGGCCGAGGCTTGCTAGAAGCTAATAATCATCTTGGTGTCCCCATACATTAGCTGGTGCCTCTGGGCCCAGAAGTTCCTTTGTTGCAGCCCTCCAACTAAGAAATTGATCAGCACATACACAACTTGCAGGATATAAATGGACTCCTGCTATGGAGAGGGTCCTCTCCACACAAAAGCAGCCTAGCAGTCAGATCTCATCCCCTTAGCACAGGACCTCATCTAAGGAGTCCTCAGTCCCACTTGTGAGTGTATTTGTCTATAACCTGGGTACCAATGGGGAGATTTTCCTTTTCTGAGTGAGTATGTGTACATTTTGGTTCATCTCTCCAAATAGTAACTAGTTGTGCAGCAATATATTCTCAACTGACATCTGAATCTGTACTTGTGTCGGAAGGAGAGCAGATCAGTTGCAATATACACTTTTCAGGTGGTTCTTGCTGTTAGTTCTCTGGGTACCTCCATGACACCCTGCCAGTTACAGTCCTGGTAGTCTGGCACTTCACTGCTGGTTTTCCCAGCTGAAGGGATCCAAGTAGATTTGCTCACACATGGTGTGGCAAAATGATGTATCTTGATTAAGGCCTATTTGAATAGCTTTGTTTTGAGTAAATAGAGATGCAAGTGAAAGGTACCAGCATCTTGTCAGTGAATTAATAAATATCAGCTTTTGCTGATGGATAAACACAATTAAAGTACTTGGAAGAGAAAAAAATATTGGTCAAAATGTTAGAAATTCTAGGTAAGGAGCTGACAGAATCCAGGTAGAGATTCATTGCACTACCTGAGGTCTTCTGAGACTGTTCTAAATAAAATGAGTAGACTTTGCTTCATAAACAAGCTGATTCAACTACTGAGTCCCAATAGAGGGAATTTTTTGCCATTGTATTGTCATGAGGGAATAGTGAAAACATCCTTACCCAGCATTAAAAAATATATAGTAGTAGTATTTTTGGTTTGATGTAATGATATTGAATAATTTCTGTGACAGAGATATCATCCAAAACAGACAACCTTCTGTATTTTAATATTTCCTAACTGTCTTATTCAGGTAAATGTTCAAATATTTAGTTACATTTTCAGGCAAGGTCACTTTGTTTTTGTTCAGCTCGTACACAGTACATTTCCATGGTATTAGTTGCACAGAAAGGACTATTTACATTATTGCATGGTGAGAAAGCTATTAACACAAGAAATTAGTATCTTCATAGAGCTAACACAACAGAAGTTAATCCAGTGACTGTAACTGGAAAACATGGAGTAGTTAGTGTTGTAAGTGCTGGCAGTATTGGCTTGGTTATCAAAAAAGATAGGGGGAGGTGGATTGGTATTGTATGTAATATTTTTCCTTTCCATTGAATATGGAAATAAGAGATTTGTAGGAGAGTCAACACATTTGCTGTTCTGACCTGTTTATTGTTACCTTGGTTTACCAGCACAATGCAGTTTCCCCTTTCAGCTTTCCTTTTGTCTTATCTTCTAACATTCTCTTGATGACAGGGTTGTCTCCAATTATACTCTGCTTGGTGTCTTTAAATATTGTTTATTCTTCTCCCCAAATCAGAACATATGCTAACCTATTTTATTACTGGCAAGCTCAAACTCCTTTGTCTTTTGCTTCCATTCTTAGTATGAGTAAAAATGGTTCTCAATTTTTTTTTTTGCAACTTGTGAATAAGGAAGAGAGGAGTTCCTTATCTGTAGCTTTGTCCACATTATTTTTAATGGGAATTGTTTTCAGGCTTAGAGACTGTCACTCCCTATTCTGTTAACTGGACTGTAAAATCTCTTGTTGCCAGGAACTTTCTGAGAAAATTCTAAAATAGATGTATGATTAAACTATCTCAGAGTAGTTAGGCCACATTTTGCTTACTATAATACACAGGAATACCCACTCCTGCCATATACATGCAAACAGATTTTAAGTTCACTCTACAAAGCAGCAGTTTCTTCTGAAAATTGATCACAACTCCTTCCCACAAGACTAGAAGTGAAATCCTGGTTCCTGCAAAGGCAATGGAACCTTTTACATTGTAAGATCATTTTTGTGCCATATATAGCAAGAGGCTGCTGCTGCCTTGAGGGTTATTCCTCTAACATCTCCAACTGCCACTTTTGTCCATTGCAAGTAAACTGAAATGCTGTTTGGGAACAAGAAGATAGAAACTTTTAACTGATTTTTTTCATGTCCCTATTTACACAGGTCCTGAATTAGGTGCACTTTCCATGCCTTCAACTCGTCTCAATATAATTAATTTTTTCCTGAGAATTTTGCTTTATTATATTCTTGTAAGATATAGTTTTTAATGTATTCTGTGTGTATAAGAAAGGAAGGTTATACTGCTTGCTAATACTCAATAAGAATATTTTGACACAGTCTGGAGAATCGCTACTGGAATAGTGCAAGTAAGTAGATACCTCCATACTTCAAGCCTTTAAAATTAAACCAGATGCTTTTCCAGAGTATATGCTGTTCTCATTCAAATGATGATCTTGAAGATCAAATAAGTGTGTCAAGTGTGTGAAGTTCATCAACCTGTGCTATGTTACACTTTATATGAGATGACAATGGATCCTTCTAGCATCAAAATCTGTCAATGTATTAGAACACTTCTTTTTTAAACTTCATGTGTAATCCAAATATCAAAACCACAAGCTAGTTTTACTGTTAGTTCTGCATCTATGTATCTTTGTTTGAATCTTGTCATTGGTACAATGCTGTCGTTCAATGGGAGCTTCTGTCAGATTTATATTTTTTTTCTGTAGTTGATCAGGGAACATTTGTATATAGATGAAAACTTAAGCTAGTTAAAATTTCTGCATGATTAGCTTCATTTTTAATGTTACCACGAGACTGAGGTTCTAGAGTAACTAATATTTCCCTATTTCCATTACAGCTGTTGTTAAATTGGATTAGAATTTAATTTGGGGTCTTTTGTGTTTTTTCCTCTCCTTTGGGATCAGCCATGTGCAAATTCATCAAATAAAATACCTTGCTTTCAGCAGTGCAATAACTTCCAATAAAAAGGAAAATATTGAAGTAACTTTACTAAGTAACTGAAACCGTTCAAATGAATTAGGAATAATATCTAGATGAAATTTTAAAAGATACTGTCTAGACCTACCAAAAAAGAACACATTAAGTGAAGCTCCACCACTCTGCTAATCAGAGAACAGTAATTCTTTCACTTTCCTACATGTAATATGATTCATTTAAAAATAAATGCCTTCCATGAGGATGAATGGTGTGAGAGGGAAAACATTAAGCAACATTTTTTTTCTTCTAACAAGCAGAACTTTCAAGCGAGAGAAATATGTGTTTGCTCTAGAGACTAAACCACAAGAAGTAAACAGGAAGTGGTGACTGAGGGTTGGTTTATGGTACCCTCACTTCAAGAAAAATCTTGCTCCATTAGCAGCACCATTAAAAAATCCAGCAGTGTTACTCTTAGAAAAAGCTCATATTACATTCTTATAAATTGTCACAATCTGATACTACAGCAATACAGTTCATAAGACAGCAATGAAAAATTTCCCCGTGGCTGCTCATCTGCACATTCATAATTCATCTGAAATACTTGGGTTTTTTTTCAGATCTATTCTTGGATATGAGGTTTTCATACAGGATTCACACAACATCCTATGTCTCTGATGTTCTGCATGGTTTAGTTTCTACTGCTCCCCAACTGTTACTGTCTCTGTGTAGGATTTCTTTACATAGATTCAAGCATCGATATGGTCAAAAGGTTAATACATTGCAAGGATGGAGAATAGGGTTCCCAAAAGGTTATAAGCTTCCCTAAGGACTTCATGGCAGCAAAGATACTTGTAGTCCTTTTAGATGGTAATAACTGACAATAGGCTTGCATCCTTAAATTATTAGATACGCAGTTACATTCCCCTAGTTTGCTCTCAAAGCATCATTGTTCTAAAGCAATCTAATGCTCTGTGATAGAAGATCCAGATTTCACTGCTGAGCCTCTGAGTGACTGGAAATGACCCTCTTTCTCCAAGGTGGGAAATCTTTCTGATTTCTGTACCTTATAGTCTCTTCTGCAAGCTGATTCTGACTCCCTTTTGCTTTAGTCTCCTTATCAGAAAAATCCTCTTAACATTTCCCCCCCCAACTTACCTTACTGTATTTTGGTAGCATATTAGCTTGCACTGGACTTTCTTCTCTTGAGCCTGGCATCAGAGTCCAAATGAGGTAATTAATCTAAAAAAATTTAGTGGTCTCATCCTAGTCTTTGTTACGGATGCCTGCGAATCCACATCGCAGAAACAATACCTTGCTCACTCCGGTTCCAGTGTGCTCTGCAGACTGCTTGGGAGAGAGGCTCAGGGCTTCAATAGCGGTACTGCTAATGGTCAGGACTGTACAGCCAGAGCAGTGCTGTGTCAGTATCAGGAAGCTTTTACTGTGCCTGGGTTCCTGTCAGTGCTACTAATTCAATCACTTACATATGCAATAAATTCACATGAAAAATTAACAAATACCTAGCCAGCAGCAGTGCTCTCTGTTCTCTCTCTTTTCTTGTTGTTTGTTTTGGTTTTCTAAAAACCGTTGTAGCTTTGTCTTAAAATGACTGGGTATAGTGGTGTCTGGATATTTGCAGTATATTCTGTATTTCAGCATTTGAACAAAATAAGAATGTTTTCATGCTAAATAACTTTTCAATATCAATCTGACACATTAGCTGTTAATTCTAATATCTTGCATCAGGTTCTCTTCTAATCACACCTTATCTCCTGAACTTAAAGGGTCTCTGCAGATGCCAAAGTGGGGTGAACTATAGTTCAGTAACTTGCAATGATCTATAATCATAGAATGGTAGGGATTGGAGGGAACTTCTGGAGATCATCTGGTCCAACCCCCCTGCTAATGCAGGTTGCAATCTGTTCCATTCGATGCAAGATCTATCTGATTTTATTCTATTTCTCCCCTCTAAGATCCACTACAGATAATTTTTGGTATGATCAGTAGTAGCAATATCTCTAAAGGCAGTGCAGCATGTAGAGGGAATTGGACTCAGGAATCCTTCCTCCTCCTAAACAGGAATCCCTCGGGAATGGAGATCCAAGGAGCGTAACTTTTCTTGCTAACCTTTCTGAAAGGTTGGTGTTCTTTCCTGAAGGGCTGGTCTAGAATTCTGCAAACAGTGGCCTGCAGTTTACATAGTCTAATGATAAAGAACCGCATTGAAAACTCAGAACTACTCAAAGCAAGCGGTGGCCCTTAACAGCAGGTTTTGCTAGAACTATCTTTCCTAGCATAGCTTAAGAAATGGGGGTGGAAGTGCACATATACATCCTTCTGTAGCCATGGGGCAGGCTGACATTGGTACCAGTTACAAAGCTGCAGTCGTTTTCTGCAGAGACAGAATGTTGAAGCAGCTGGTGAGCAGTGATACTTAGGACACCCTTGGCATATTCTTTCTCCTGTAGATGACTGAGGCTATGCCTCACCACTATCTTAACTGGCTGGCTCACTCTCATGGCTGCTTTTTGACACTGTAACAAATAAATCACATGATCAAGGATGTGTTTTAGGTATTATCAAGGTGCTAAACTTCAATTGCCACTTTCTGAGGCCTTTTACACTTCTATCAGGTATCACACAGTCTTTGAGACGTTATCTCATGATGTTCTTGGTATGCATGCTAATTACTGTCTTAGGTACCATTTCATAGTCCAACTGGTGTCCTCCCTTGTTTCTAATAGGACACATACTTTATGGCCCTTTTCTCAGAACTATTCAAACTTTGCTTTCACTTCACACTTTTTTGCAACTCTGCATCTTAAAAAGCCACTTTGAAAATGTATCAATACAGTTGTGTTTTTGTACTCCATTGCTCAACACCAGGCTGTTCCTCTTGTAATTCTCATAATATACATTAGCCTTAGAAAGCCACCCTGAAACTAAATTGTCTTTAGAAAAATACTAGGTGCACTACATTGCTAGTTGATTTTTTTTTTTTCAGTATACATGAATAATGGAGAAACCAGAATAATCTTTCACTGTAAGCAATAGTTAAATGTGACTTTCTAACTGAAGCAATGTTGGCTTGTTCCTGCAAACCATATAATTTGCTAGTGTGCTCCAAACTAATCTGTGGAAATCAAGACTGGCCCCACAGTTATTCCACTTATCATATTTCTTTCATTATAGATTTTGAGTATACAACACTTATGCAATAATGCATTGAATGAACTGCATTATAGTCAATTAGCTAGACATAGCTGGGATTAGATTGGGACAACATGGCACAGGGAAAAAAATTGTCCTAGTTCCACAGCAACAACAGATAAAACCACAGAGGGTTCTTGTTCAATCAGGTCCACTCTTAAACCCCTGACTTGTCATTCAGGCACTGAGCCTGATTCAGAATGAGGTTTTCCTCCTCCTCACACACTATGGCTGGGAGTTCAACCCTGCCATACTGCCCCCACTTCCATGGTGTGACTTGAGTGCCCAGTGCTGTGTGCTCTTACTGGGCAGGATACTTCTGACTGGGCTTTGCTCCAGAGTTTCTATGTTATTTTTAGTTTTCTTATCCATTTATGGTACTCTGTTATTGTAGTACTCATCTGCTTCGCTTCTCTTGCATGAATCGTCATTCTGCCCATGTCTTATCAGCAATATACCAGAAGGAAGAGTTAAATTTACTTGGCCAGATTTCCATGTTTTGAAGAGAGCCCTCTTGTATCTGGGATTCCGTTATCTGTATATATCTTCCAACTCCACTACCAATTGACTTATGTGAAGGGCACTGAATCCTGTAGCATGCGCTACAATTTTTTGTGTGAAATCTGGCAATAAGACTGGATTCAAATCTGAAGGTTATTTTAAAGATTACTTTTCATTTTCATCAGAATTTAAAAATCATATTAGGAATTAGAAGTGATCTCCATAACTGCATGAACATGTGCTTCTATGTGTTTTATTATATCTGGATAGCACCCTGTAAGGATGGAAGTGTTTTTATTCCTGTCTTACTGATGGAGAAGAGGCACACAGACAGTAAGTGCCTTGTTCAAGTTCACATAGAAAATCTGTGGCAATGCAAAGCACAAACTTAAGCCCAGATCCCTCTATGAGACTGCCATAACCATGGGGACCCATAAAGTTATCAGGCATAACTTGCAGTTAAATAAAAATACAATCCATTTGGGGTTGGTTCAAGTGTAAATGATTTGTAATCAGATAAGAACCTGTGCACACAGTCAAGGACTTAAGTCCTGGCACATGCACACTTCAGAGAATTTAATCTTTGCTGGGGAAATGGGCTTCAGCTGCTGTAACTGTCCTACCAGGACCTTTCTCACATATGGAACCGTCAGGTGAAGAGAGCCCTTTGCTCCCAAACACAGCTGGTTTTCCTAGGTCTTTGAATTTCTTTTTCTTTCCAAATCTGAGCCAAGTGTTGCTTTTTTCAAATCCAGACAGCAAACAGTTTTAAAAAAACTGCGCAGTAGCTTGAGTGCTTTTATCATCTAACATATTGGAAGAAATGAACCAACAATATTGGGACCTGTCTTTCTTACAGACAGAGGAGATTATATTTAAACCACTTAAAATTGTGTGATAGACACTTTAATCCTTCAGATATTTCTGCAGAAAGTAGATAAAGTTCCACATGCAAATGGCTTGTAAACAGGTACAAATTCCCCAAGTAGCATTTAAGCTATTTCTATGCTAGTTATTTCCCTGTGTTCACAGAATGAAGATATCCCTTTTAAGACTACTTTGAGGCAAGTAACCATGCTTCTTACTGTGAAATATTCTAAACGAAACCCAAACTTCACTGAAATTAATGGTGTCTTTGTCATTCTTTTTCTGGAACAAGGATTTCAAGACGTCACTGGATGAGGAGGAGAGGACCATAGATTAGCATTTTTTCAAACGAGTCTTGCCATGTATGAGCACATGGTGCCATGATCTTAAGATGAAATCTGTGACCAATTTCCTGGGTTTATGCTTCTCGTATTTCAGAAACTTCAGAAATTTTTTTACTGCCCACAAACACAAATTCTGATGGACTGCCTCAAAATAAAACTGGAGGGAAACAAATGGTAACTAGATACACTAAACAGATGTTTCTCCTGTTATTTCATGAGAACCTGTAAATGCGTTGGAGCAGAATTTATTTAATGTTTGTAATATATTTTGTCCTTTATGAAAATTATTTAATTATTTGAGGTGAAACAAATGACAAGTGTAGATGAGTTCTTAAGCAGTAATTCTATTGCTTTTTCAAGAAGTGTCCTTTATAAAGAATAAAACCCAAACCAAAACAAAAACCATGAAGCAAAATTATCTCTGACTAATCAACTTAGATTATTCTATAAAGTCTTATCAGGTCTCTCGTAGGTACGTATGTAATTGTCAGTTGAAGTGGGGTTGATAGTCCAGCGGTCATTTCAGTGGTTTCAAAACCAGTGTGTTATAAAAATGTCATAGTTAAAAGAATAACAGTGATGTTTCCACATGTAGATGAGCATAAATGTGTTTCTTTTGCACTCCTTGCTGACCGCTGTCCAAAAGATTACACAGTAGAAGCAACAACTTTCTTGTCTGCAGGATTTTGATTTTTAGAACTGATGATTTAGCAAGAAAGAGTAGAAATCAAGCAACTCCTGTCAGCAGTGATATATCAAAAGCACCATGGAGGCACTCAACTCATCAGAGTTGAAAAATCAATGTTGATTGTTTATTATGTATTAGTGTAAGCTAAGCATTCCAATTCCTTGTGAAGAGTTGTATGGAAGTCAGTAAAAACTTTACTATTCCATTGTATTCTACTTGCAATCCTTCCATCAATTGCAGTTGTCCATTGGGTACACCCTGTACACCTAGCTATCTGACAAACTTCCCAGTCTGTCTCTGTTGTGCTTCAGTAACAGAATCCTTCTGCTCCCTAATTCTGCAAATGACACTTACACAGTATGGAACTTGAGCAATTTTGTGTGCAAGAAGCGATAGCAAATACTTTTGTGTGTAAATTCACATAAAATTACTTTGTATGGTGCTTAGCAAATACACAGAATATATATGCAAAACCCCTGAATGTCCAGATTTTTTCTGTGATGATTAATGAGTTAAATACTCGGAATATTATTTGAAATTTTAATTTGGATATTTGTCAGTGATTACTTGAGGAAAGAGGCAGTGAAATTGTGTTACTCTTTCACAGCTATAAACCACTTTGGAAAACAGCATTCATTTTTTGTATACTGGCAGGGAAAAGTACTGAACTCATCAAATGACCATTCTATTTTCTTGCCCATTAAATTTAGCAATATGCTTTTGCATATCTAGCCATTATCTAGTGATCTCACCTATTTGGAAACTCTTTGCTGGCATGACTCCTGAAATTCTGAAATATGAGTAGCAGAGTGATGCTCAGTAAACTGCAGCACAGCAACTGCTGGCAACTAAGAGCTATAAGACTGTAATGATGTTATCAAGTTGTGATGGAGTGTTCATGGACATCTGTCTGCTTGATAGATTGAGGGATGCAAATCACAGCCATCATGATCTGAGATGGGACAGGAACCCCAGCAATCAGATCATGAAGTAGTTTTGTGAGCTTAAACTAACCCAGAAATATTTTTCTGATTCAATCTACAAAAAAGGCACATAGGACTGACTATAAAATGTGCTTTCATGGTCCCTTCAAAGAGAACACTCCACAGTGAATTCAGTAGTTTTTTCTGACGAGGACTGCAAAACAGAGCACTGAGTTCTCTTATTTAAGAGCATATGCTCTGAATAATGACCATAGGACTTATTTTTGGAGCTCAGGACAGAAAAGTGAGCTGATGGTAGTATGAACAAAAACTGTATCCTGGCTCTGCTGAGGACAGGGAAAATAATCCTTCTGATGCTAACATTTTCTAGTTTAGATCCTCATGCACATGCACTTTGGCTGTTATTAAAATAAATTTAAGTTTATTATTACACAACGATAACAAAACTGGTGATTCCAAACCCTCAGTGCCTGCTTGTGGGAACATGAATATGAGATGGGGAAAAGCTTCAATGTTCCTACATGAACCACTTCATTTAGCTGTATGAGGGAAATATATTTCCTCTGATTATTAAGGTTTTGTATGTAGCAAAACTACCAGTTCAGCTGAGTGGGAGACTCGATAAGGAAGCTGGCAGAGACAGTATTCAAACTGTAGAGCTCAGCTCTAGGAGTAGTCAAAATGATGTTTTGGGGTAGGCAATGGGAGGAGAAGTGAGACTAATGTGTCACTGTCTGTACAGCTCTCTTAGCAGGAGGTTACTGAAGCTGTGAAGACAACTAAGCCCTCCACAGCCATAACAGGAATATTTCTGACTTCTTGAAGCTGAGGATATTGGTCTTACTGAACAAGAGTCAGGGTTTGTTTCTGCCAAAGTCAGAGCAATCTCAGAAGACAAGGAGGGTGTTGTTTCTGGGTTATTGAGGTTCAATCTTCTGCTCTCACAAGAAGCATGTTATACAATGTCTTTCACAAATTGATTGTGTTTCATGTTTAAAGTAATTAGGTTTTTTGCTTCCACTGTTTCAGTTGGAAGGATATTGGAAATCTTGATTGCTCTAATGATCAGAAACCGTCTTCTGATTTCCAACCTAAATTTATTCACAGCGGTTAATATCCATTTGTTCCCGTGCCAGTTTTGTCCTTAGCTAATTTAGGTTTTTCTGTATCTGGTGTTTATCTCTCTGATGCATTTACATGCTGTGATTATGCTCCTGCTGAGCCATCATTTTGCTCAACTAAATAAGCCAAAATCTTTTGGTCTCTTCTCATAAGATAGACTTTCCCTTCTCCTTGATCATCCTTCTTTGGGCCTGTTTCCATGCCTCTCTTCTTGACCAGGTCTATACAAGATTCTCAGTTGAAAATTTGCTAGTGGCATTGTAAACTGGCATGGAAATTTTCCTGACTCTTCTGGAAAAAAGCTAGAACTGCATCTGTCTGTCTTTAAAAATAGATAGATCATATTGATGACTTATAGTCACCTCGTATGTGCAAGTTTTTCTTGATAATTTCTAAATTATAGTTTTCAGCACAGACATTTTTTGTTATTGATTTCATCAGCATATTGTGCTGTCAAATTTAATCATATTTATATTGTTAAAGTTCACACAGTTCCCACTGTGTAGAGACCTGAAATTCATCAGTACTGATGATGTTCACCAGTGCTGATGATGTTTCCCAGCACTGAGTAATCAACACAGTCAACATCTTCCTGTTTCTAGCATGTTTATGAACAAAACATCAGACATCAGTTCCAACAATCCACAAAACCCTTCCCTTTTAAATCTTCCTCAGTCTGACAGTTCTTTAATACTCTAGTTTTTATTTCCCCATGTGAATAAGTTTCATTCCCTCTTTACAAATTTTCTACTTCCTTACTTTTTCCAGCTTTACTAATGATTTGTTTTGTGGTATCATAACAAATGCTTACCAAAGACTATATAGATCAAATCTGTTACATATCCCTTGCTTAAAAACCCAGTTAGGATAACAGAAAATGCTGTCAAGTTAGCCTGGCATTATCTTCTCTTGATAAATTCAAATAGCATTATTTTCATTTTTCTGTGTATTTGTTTATTTTTTTCTTAAAGCCTGTCCCTTAAAACCTTGCAGATTATGGATAGCCATGTGGGTGTCTGGGCTGTTAGCTGTCTTACCATTTTTCTCACCTTATCTTACATCTTGACATATTTTCTATTGCCCTGTCATATGACATCATGCCTGGACTCATAACTAGACTATTAAATATTACCAAGTCTTCAGTTTCATATAACAATTCCATCACCAATTTGGGGTAGAAATCATTTAGTCTACCTCTGCATGAGCTTTTGCTTCATGCATTTTTAGTCATTGCAGGTTTTTTACACCTTTGTAACCGTTTTGGATTTGCACCATACATTAGATTATCCATAATATGAATGCTGCTTTCAGTATCTTTCACTTCTCCCTGCCTTTTAAATCATGCAACTGAAAAACTTTCAACAGTTACTTTAATATACTTTCAAGAGCTAAAGCAACTTCTACTTTCTGCTTTTGAGGAACACTTTATCTCCATTCCTAATGTGGTTTTGGCTTAGTCCTAATGTTTTGACAATTGAAAAATATTAGTTCTGAAGATTCTTTAAAAGTTTTCCTCAGCTTTCTTGTGATCCAGATTCCTAACGTGACCAATACCTTTGGTTTTCTGTCTTTCCTGAACAGCACATAATCTTTTATTGAGTGCTGCAGGAATAAATGTTCTTTCTAATAATTAAGGTTCCTTAGTTTTGTGGTACAGATTCAGGCAAGCCTATGCAACACTTATAGTTTTATCTGCCTCACTACACTGTTTATGTCCCCGGACTAAGTTCACTGGTAATGTTAACATTGACAACTACTCTTCAGAACAATAACAACCCTTCCTCTCTGCCTTCTTAGTTTCTGTTATTTTTCCCTTATTTTTCAGAGTTGCACATCATCGTTTTCCTCCTTTCTTTGGTTTAACATTCTTCCTTCTATGATAATGGTGTCCAAGTCTTCACTAAGGCCATCCTTCTACTTTACATAAATAATATAAATCTGTTCTTCTGCGTAAAATATCAGACACTGAGCATTTTTTCAGATCTTCCTATGAGGGGATACTTCTTTGAATTTTAAAAAGGTCTGACAGATACTATCACATCAAAATGTGATGTTTTCTCTGTTTTACATAATACTCAAAACAATTCTAGTTATTACAGTCTTCTCTTATTCCTACAGTAATACTAGCAAACTTGACCTTAGTAAATTCTGTGAACTTAAACTCTAATATTCAGTGTTATTTCTTGAGAAATAGATCTCTATATTCCAGGGTAGGTTTCAACAGATATTCTCTCTCAAACCACTTTTAATGAACAGTGAAGAAGAGTTCCTGAATCTTGTTCTTGTTACACAAACCAGTTAGAAAGTGTTGAATTAGAAAATGCAACTTGTAATAGGTTCTCTGCCCCTGTTCTGGACATACTGTATTTTCTACACTGTAACTTTGGAACCTGACTGATGACACAGAGGACAGGAGTTAATGTTAAGAATACTTGGAAGCTAATTATTCTTTTATTTACATCAGTTTAATTTCATTAATTCATGTGAAGATAGTTACAGCTGGGTGTAATGTTGATAAGACAAATCTTAAATGTCATGTCTTTGGCTTTTGAAAACTAGTCAATAAAGCCAAGCGATTATCTATGGAAAAAAAAAAAACAAAGAAAACTTTGACTGCTTCTAAAATAAATGCATGTCAAAATTATTCTGAAGTGTAATTTCAAAATGTCAGTGGATAAGAGTATTTGAATTTCTTTTATGTATCTCATAATAGAAAAGTCTTAATGTAATCAAGAAAGATTGTTTGTCTGAATTCATTGCACAGTACTGTCCTTATCACATATGCTTTTGTTATTATACTGACAGATTCTAAATGCATAGCTATTATTTTGGTTGTTAATTGAAAAATGCTGTCCAAAGACATTTGTATTCATGTAACTTGTATTGTATTCGACTTTCATATTAGGACATGTGAGGTGTTTTAAGGAATTGATATAAAATTAAGTAACAAGTCACTAGAAGATAGTAGACTGCTCTAAGAAAAGTGAACATGAGGCAGTAGAGCATTTCTGCATTTTACAGACAAAGTCACAAAGACTGTAGTGTGTTTATTTTTCTCTAGAGACTGCCAAAATTGATAAGCATGTGAGGAAATGAAGTTCATGGACAATGGCTTATCCTGCAGATAGGTTGTAGTGGCTGCAGGCAAAAACTCCAGTTGCTCTTTTAAAGCCAGCTACTTTGATTTTCTTGGTGGTCCCCTACTGTCTCCTAATCTAGATTTAGTTTGTGAGCAGTGAGCTCTGCTGGTAGTAAAGTTCTCAGCCATCAGTTTGCTTCTTTCTGCTCGTAGCAGGGAACTTCAGTGTGGAATATTTAAACCATGTGACCAAGTGCTGCTGAGAGATGACCCAGACCCCACTGCACTTATTCTGCAGTCACGACATGACTGAGCTTGCCTGCCCTGCTGCAGGCAGCATAATGAAACTGCAGTGCAAATGTGGTAGGAGGCAAAGCACTTCAAGAAAGTCTTTGAACCCAGATAAGGAGGAAAAATTAACAAATAGGGCAGAGTGAGAGAAGAAACACTGGTTTGATAGGCCATGGAGAAGCAGAGGAAGGAGCCTTAAGGCTTACATCTATTATGCCTGAGAGAAGTTTAATTAAAAATGTTTGGGAGAAACTGCACTAGTGCTGAAACGTGACTAATCATGCAAACTTCAGAAAAATCACATTCAAGGACTGATGTTAAACTTTGGGTTATGTTTTTTATTCATGGGGATAGGTAATCTCTTAAGATATGGAGTGTATATAGTACGTTTAAATATTTTACTTTATTTATATGCAAATAAACCATTGGAAGTGAAGCTCATTGTCCAATGACTCAGAATTTCCAAAGCCTGAGAAGCAAGCAATGAAGTATCATTCTGGCCATAATAATTGTAACCTGGGAGAAGAATTTGCTGAATGTGGTCTTTGTGATCCTTAAGCATTTTGTTAGTAATGTTATTGGACAATGATGAAAATGAGTAACTACAGAAAGTCGCCTTACATGTCATCACACCTGATGTGGAAGACAACTACTTCTCAGTTTTGCAGTGTCAGCTATTTCTGAAACACACTGTGCAAACTTGCAGTCTGTGATACAAACTGTGCTGAGTATATAAGAAAAAAAAGAAGCTAGTCAGATTAATTCTAAGTACTATTCCAATGTTTTTACCATTTTAATTTCTAACTGTTGCAAAAAGGGTAGCAAATTAAACTGGATACTTGGTTTAGACATCAAAACACCTTTGTTAAAACTTCCTGGAGAATCAGCTTGCTTAGAAACAAGATTATTATAAATTAGGAATTATTTTCTACAGATGAATGTTTATGAGACTGTCTCATCCTTTCATGCACTTTCCCTACTTGGGTATTTCATCCTGCTTGTGGATTTTTTTCAAACTTTTTGGCCTCCTTCTTTTGCAGAGCAGTTTCATCTACAGTCTTCCACCCTGAGACTGCTGGTCTGCCTTTTTCTCTCTCTGATATACTGCCAGTGCGTCCCATTAAAGTAATTAGTTTTCAAACATATGTAAGTCTGAACTTTCAAACAAGTATAAGCTAAGTAATCAAAACAGACTCTCTTGCTCTCTATAGGTCTTCATGCAGCTGAGTATTTTGCTATTGTTCATCAGTCCTTGGCTTAACTAGTTGAATAAGTGCGTTTTAGGATATTTGAAAACATGATTTAAAACAAAGTAACTGCTGTGCAAGCTTAGTATACCTGCTGGATAATCAGAGCAGAAAATGCAGGTGGGGCAAAGTGGATGGGTGGAAAGAAGTGGCCTTGCTGAAGATACATGATCAAGCTCAAGGTAAAATCCAAGTTTCTAGAGGTGTAGTTTAAAGAACTAATAACTGCATCGTGCTGTCATGAATTGTGAGAATGGTGGCAGATTTAAAAAAAAACAACACAATGTGATTTCCTGAGTACATTACCTCTTTAGAGACAGTTACATATTTGGTTTAGACTAACATATTTATATAAATAAATGTCAGTGCTAGGGACTGGTGGCTTCCTATGTTTTATATAAATTTAATTCCAGAATAGAAGAGATGGATCCTTATTTAGTTGCTAAGAGTTGCTCTTAATTTGCATCCAGCAAAAATACACTGTGTGCCAAGAGTTTCTGAGCCTTTATGAGATTTTCTGCTAGGTTCTTGTAAAACCTAAGCTTCAAGGAATACTTCTCTGTACCAGCATTACAAATACTCACAATTTGTACAGTTTCAGTATGTGTCTTAGCCAAAAGCTGTATATTACCCAATTTCTTTGAATGAACTTCTTTCAAAGAAAGCGAGCTCATTATTTTTAGCTTGTTTCATTTATATGCAGCTCATAATCTGCTGTTCAAAACCTGAGAAGCTGCTAGTGAATAACTGGAAAATACCAAGACGAAACAACAAACATAAAATCATAACTACTGCCCTAGTATTGTGAGCACTTTTAGAAAAGGCTTCTAACAATGAAAAATTATCAGTTTATCATAATGCAATTTCGGCTAGGCTAGGGACTATGACTCATCGACAACACTAGAGATCAGTTAGCATTCCAGCTATGTGCCCAGATTTTTAGACTTTTGTAATATAAATTCAAGTTTATGTTGATTTTTAACAGCTGAGCAAAGATTGGATTCGGCATTGAATTCAGTTTTGTGTTGTATGTATTCTTTGCGGGCTGCTTTATTCATGCAAAAAATGCATAGCCTTTTAAAAAAATTAATCATTGATTAATAGTTTGGAGTTTATTTATTTCAGGTGGCATTGTAACCAACACTGTTATGGCATTTTTATAGGTTACCAAATAAACAAATTGCACTTGCATTTAAGCTTGAGACAGTTTGCTTTACTTCTCCCAGTGAGTTAGCCGTGTCTTAAATGTTGGGAAAGCAGTGCAAATAAAAATTTTTGTGTATCTTCTAAAATATTTAATAACACTTTTCAGGCCCAGTAAAACATGTGAAGCCCTTAGGGCTTCATCTTGTAAGAATTTTCACGTGTACATCCTTATTTTTCTGTAGACCCACTGCAATCATACAACTAAGTGTTTGACAACTCAAATCTTACTGAAATGTGAATGATTAATACAGATCATTTCATGTAAATATGAAATGCCAATGGTAGAATGTTAAATATCTTTAATAATGCAGGACACAACACAACAATTAAGGGCATGAAGTTGATTGCCTATGTAATTAAAAATTAGGGAGACTAGAACATTGTAACTGACAAGCCTGTTCTTGTGAAAAAGTGCCAGAGGAATTCTGATAGCCATGTGTGGTCAAGATTTCTGCTTTGTCTAAATTAAGCTATCTCAAAACATAAAACTGCATAACACATACATAAAATCCCATGCCAACATTTGGCAAAGCACTACTTCTGTTCAAGCATTTGTGCTGGAGGAAGCTGACTATATACAGCATTAAGGCAAACTGTTTTGAAAGCATTTATTTTGAATTTCCTGGGAAGCCAAATGCTGCTGCAAATCCCATTCTACAATTGTAATTTACCCTCCATCCGTTTCTAAAACTCTCATAGAAGTCAACAGGAGGGATGGTAGCAGGAATATAATATACTATAAAAACTTTCAAGATATCTTATTGTTGGTTGTTAAAATGATAGACATTTTAGAACAGTGACTGTGGGATGAATTCAGCTTCTGTTCTGCTTCCATCTGGCCTGCTACTGTTTCCTTCAAGATGGAAACAGCACACACTGGGTTGCACACATTGTCCTATGAGATAAATACTCTCTCTTGTACTGGCACAATTGAGCATATAGAGTTGGTTTTTTTGCTGTATCTGTGTAATCCCAGGACATGCTCCTGCAACCATCAGGTTTGCCTTGCCAGAGCCTAAATGTACTGAATTAAACAGGACTTCTTACATAACTGAAGTTGGATGTTTGTAGGTAACCAGTCTTCACAGCTCACTTCAACTTCTTTCTCATGCAGAATCCCCACCTTAAAGGCTCAGGCTGTAGGAGGTAGCCTTTGGATCCTAAACCAGTCTCTGTGAAGTTTTAGGTAGTTACACTGCAAATGGAACAAGTTGGTAAATAATGGCTAAATCAAATGCTTATGCTTATTATGATAGTGAAATAGCTTTGAAAGAACTCCTGGGGCACTGTATTTCTCTACATTCTGTTTATGCTTGTGGTGCTGGTTCAGTGGAAGGCCATTTCACCTTTCTCCTAGGATGTCAAAGTATGCAGTGAACAAATAACACAAAAGCTATCCCTGTAAGGTTCCTGGAATTGCAGAGGCAGTGGTTGAACATACCTCTGGTTTAATTTTTTTTTCACTTTCTTTGGTATTTTAGTTCAGGATCTCCTATCTCTTTATGGCAGGGATTCATTTCTAGAACTGTAAGAGGGAAATACAAACTTGGGTCTTCGAAAAAACAAAACCCAATCTGTACTGTAAGGTGATAATTTAAGAAGAGATACACATATTGTATAGTAAAGTACTTTTGGTTCTTGCTAAACATTAGCAGTGCTTAATTACAAAGTATATTTCACCTACACTCATGGACCTCACTGAACGTAGTCAGAAACTGCCCACCAAAGCTAGTAACACTTGATGCCTATTGAAGGTAAGCAAATCCTCAATCTCTGTAATTATGCTTTATTACATTGTTACAGTTGTTAATGTTCTCATCTTTTAGAAGTCTTCCAATAATTAGCTGAGTTACAGCAGGTTATTAGTAAAACATTGGCTCTCTAAACATCTTTTAAAGTAATTGAACTAAGGTCAAGGTGCCTGGCTTAATCTACCTCACTTTGGATGGCTTTATGGTTCCCTTTATTTTAGACTGGCAGGCAGTTGCAAATAGTTTCCTTAAGCCAGTAGAAGCCTTACCAGAAGTCTTGGAGATACTAAGAAAGGATCTGTAATGCTTAGGATGTGCCAACCTTTTCGCTAGCATGTGGTTTGGTCCTGTACTTGTATGGTAACTTGGATAGTTTGTGTTCCAACATGGTTTAATAAGCATCACAGTAGGTAATTTCATTGCAAAGAAATTAGCTCTTTATTATCTTTGACTCATTTGAAAGCTCTAATTAAGGACATGGTAAACATGAATATCTCTCCTAATGCTTTAGGCTTTTTAGGTGTTATCTGAAGAACATTAATGCTTCCTGTTAGAACAGAAATATACAAAAAAGTTTATTTGATGAACTCAGGTGGGTTTTTATTTTTAACAAAGTGTACTCAGTAGGAACAGTATTTTTAATTCAGCAAACTTTTAAAGAGAATTTGGGTTGAATGTGACTACACTTGGGCTAGAAAAATAAAAATATATTGAATTAAAGGGATTTAAATTACATCAGTCACAACATCTGTATGTTTTGACTTGATTTTTCTATTGCAAATTTGGTTTCAACATTTTAAGGAGTCAAAAAATTTACAGTGATGCCAGACACCTCAATATTCCATTAGATTTCCTTTTAGAAAGTGGCATACATTTGTTGAAACCTTGCAATACATTACTCATAGCAAAGAACTTCTGCTTTTTAAAGGGTATTAATGTCTGTTTACCTTTTGTGTAACCATAAACCAACGAATACTTTAACCTTATTTATCAGAAATAAGCAGTAATATGTATATTCCTTCCACTGATTATATTCCCTGTTAAAAACCTGTTTGCTCTCCTATCACAAGCAATATTACAACATGTTATTTCTCATTGTGGAGATCAGATAAGACAAACATGAAAGAGTAACTGCTGTCATTCAGTTCTGGAAAGCACAGAGTGCTGAATCAGAGCCCTCACGCAACTCACATATATTGTATACAATCCTGTGTTTGACATTGACTTAAGTTTAATGCCCCGATGACCGCTGGGCAGATTTTTAAGTGCAGTGCAGAATCACACCAAACAGCAGTGGCCAGCTTACACTTACTAAAAGTGCTGCTCCTCTGCAAACAGCCTCGGAACTAACACCACTACATGCAAGGCTGGTGCCACAAGGCTGGTGCCACTGTACGTGATAAAAGCATTTGATTGTTCTTGACAATGAACACAAAGCCAGACTGGGTCGAAAAGCAAAGAAATTAATTTGGGAGATGGGTGCAAACCTTTACTTTACTTTGGCATTTCCTCCTCCTCCCAAACAGAATTGGCTTTCCAAGGAAGAGCCATGTGAAGGAGAGCAGAAGTCAAGGTTAAAGTCATCACATCCAAGGCACTAGTATGTTTGTATCAGGGAGAGGCATTTTCTGCTACAGTGATTTGGATCAATAGGATCATGAGAAAAGATTTCTGCCTAAAATGTTGAAGTCACTTACAACATGTGTTTGAATTCATTCTACAAAGTCATTCCAGGGCTTAGCAAAATCAATCCTCATCCCGTGTTGGGAAGGAAGAATAAGGACCTATCACCTTTAAACACAACACCCTGTGCAAATCAACGGCTTTAGTCTGGCATGAAATCTTTGCAGCTTTTACAAAGCAAGTGCTCTATCTTTTCCCTTATTGTTTGCCCTTCACTTGACATACAGGAAGAGATGCATCAAGAGGATGGCAGGAGACGTATGTCACTTAAAGCATGCCATAACAATGTTTGCCTTGGAATGCTCCCTTGAATCTGCTTGAACAAGCAGGCATAACAAATGAATAAATATAAACAAAACTTCACCTAGTTAAAAAGTTGATAGAACCCCTTTTCCCGCCTCCCCCTTGAGCAGAGCTTGCCCCAGGCAAGCAGTTCCCTTCAACCCTGAGTTGGAATGCCACGATCATATTGCACCAGTTCACTTGTTGCACGGTGCCAAGGTGGCATCTCCCCTCCGCTCAACCTACAGAAACTTCACAGAATCACGTTTCAGCCCATCCCGTTTAGAGGGCTTCTCCTCTCCAGCCTGCTTGCCGCCTCTTACCTGCATGTGCCCCTGGTACATTCTGCTTTGTCTGCTTCTGGTGCCCCTCAGGCCGACAGGTTGGGTGTACGCTGGGATCAGGGCACTCCTGTGCGCTCGACTAAAAGAAAGGGGGGGGAAAAAAAAAAAGAAAAGGGGAAAAAAAAAGCGCCTGACCCTGAGCGAGGTATGTTTCGTAAAAGCTTCAGTTTGTTCAGGCAGCCCCTTCACTGTTCTCAGTAACCCAGTGATCCGGGCTGCCTGCTTCCCTCCGCTCCTTTCCTCTCCGCCTCCCTCTCCCTCTCCTTTTCAATGCGGCGCTGCAAACTGCAAAGGAGCTGTTCCTCGCGGGGTGCTGGGGGGAGGCGGGCCGGACCGAGGCGGCGGCGGCGGTTGCGGGGCCGCCGGGCGGGGAGCACCGCGGGGCGGAGCGGGTCCACCCGCTGCCGGGCCTCGCCCGCTGCACCGCACCTCACCTCGTCCCGCTGCCAGCCGCCCCGGCCTGCCCGCCTGGCGGCCCCGGCGGCCCTCCCCCGCCTCCCGGAGGCAGCCCCGGCCTCCCTCCTCCGTTCCCTCCTCCCTTCTCTCCTCCCTCCTTCCCTTCCTCCCTCCCTCCGTCCGCAGAGGGAGCGCTCGGCATCCGGGGAACGCGCGGAGCCCCGCGGAGCGCCGCGGCCAGCGGGCGGAGCCCAGTTTGGGCACGGAGGAGCGGCGGCTCCCGGCCCCACCGCCCCGCCGGGGTTGGCGGCTTCCGCTGCAGCAATTAAAAAAAAAAAAGAAAATAGCAAGCATAACAACAAAAGCGGAACGTCCCGAAGGCAGGGCACGGCAAAACCTATAACTGGCACACGGAGCCACCTGGATGGCCGCGAGTTTTCCCCTTAGGCGTGAAACGAGAGAGTGGGACGCAGGGAAAGGGGCCCATGAACAGGCGCATCCCGCGGAATGGTGCCTCCAGCCCCAGCCCTGGGGTCGGCTGCGTCCCCCTCGCAGCCCTTCTCCACCGCAGCCGCAGCTGGAAGAGAGCTGCTGCTGCCTGCAGCGCTGAAAAGTTTGGCATTGCAGAACGAGGGGGATGTACCGGCTGTGGTGATAATTGAACGGAATTTTAGCAACGTACTTGGGCCAGGCCCTATCTTTTGCTGTGTGTATGAAGAGCAAACGTAATCTGTCATAATTCACAGAAAACATCAAGAGACTCTTGTTCTGGCTTGGTAATATTGCTTGGTAATGTTTTTCCAAGACTTACCAAAGGTAGCATCATGTATAAAAAATCTGGCAATAGCCTGTACGTGTGAAATTCTGACCTTGTAAACTGGCACAACAGGCCTAAGTCCTGCAAGTGACAACTGCATTGTCTTGGATCCAGCTTTTTTCTCCTCTTCCCCACCTCAAGCCATAAACTTTGAATCTGCTGAAGAGAGCAGCTGCTTCAATTCCATTGCAAAATTTCTATCCCACCCAGTGTATCTATATTCAGTAGCACACAAAACATCCAGCGCCTGGAATTTAATAGATGGTATAATTTCTTGCCTCTGAGCTTTCAAGTCTTGCTATTAAACTACACAAAACTTTATGATGTTTTTGATGGACCAGAGCAATCCAACCTTAAGCATGTTTAAGTACTAGAGCAATGCAAAGTAGATTTCTTATTCCTGAATCCAGCACATTTGTATCATCACAGCTCTCATCTCAACTGACTAAATACGCCTTTTTGAAGTGTTCCTAGTCAGCTAAAAGGACGGGGTTTTGCAGAACACGAGTTTGTAAAGTCAGCAGCAATGGCACACACAAAATCCAGCCAATTTTTTTTTTGCTTAAGCTTGAGAGTTTTGTCTTTTAGATAGATAGCAACAGTGCCAGTTCTGTTAACATCCAATGAATATGTATCCAGCTCACTGAGATTTTTCAGAACAGCCTAGTAGTTTAGCCATGTATTGGTGATAAAAGGAAATAAGAAATGAATATTTTTTGTCTAAATCCCTTAAGCCGCTTTGAAAACCTCAATTAAGGGCTGATGGGCTTAAAATACTTCTTTGGGATTGTCCATACATGTTAGACATATCTTACTGTGTAATACAAAAGGCAACTGCACTTAGATAATTCAAATATCATATCTGAGTTTTTGTGGTCTCAAAATATGAAATAAGGAGTACAGATTTTTCAGATATAAATATCTGTCTGGCTTTGGCTCAATTTAGGAGAAAGTTTAGGTCTAGATGAAAAAAACAAGTCCTATTTAAACTTGGAGCCTTTGTGTCTTTGCTGTTTGTTGAGTAAAGTGGTATTAGGCTCTTAAGCTTTTAGTAATTGTGAAGGTGCGCTTTTTCACTTTGGCTACAAATGATCCAGGTTGTCCTTTCGTGACTTAGTGTGCAAATTTTCTAAAGTTTTAAAGTTGCTGAACATTTTTAAGGCATATGAAAATTTCTTTTTTTTGTTAAGTACAGGACCCTTGTTTTTCTTGGGAGGGAAAATGAGGTAAATTTGTCAATGCCAGCATGTCGGTCTTACCTTTTCCTTAGAAGAGGGCTAAATCACTTGGCATTGGTCATCAAGAAGACTGGCAAAGCAGTGAGTGCATAGAGGGGAAGAGGGAGATGTATGCATAGAGGGAAAACAGCAGTTTCTTCTTAAGGAGCTGTTCTTTAAACATCTTTCAGTACAAGCCACACTCACACACACACAGTGCTGGGTTTCCAAAAGCATAAACTCTGCCTTTGCTCTAGCAAGCTTCAGCAAGATTGTTTTTTTCTCCATCTAGTTCTAATCTGAAATCAATGCGTGGTATTTACTGCTCTGTTATAGTGTAGTTTTTAAAATGCAGTGGCGAGTGGGACAGTATTAACATGCAGTTCTATAACATAAACATAAAGGTGAGATCTGTAGAGCTTAGGGAAAGGTGAGTGCCAGGACCCATGCTGTTTGTGGCTCAACTGTATTTGTGAATGTGAAGGTCTGTTTTGTTACAGGACCTGTTTAATTGCAACAGGTTTGCTTGCCTAAAATGCTTTAAAAACATTTTACTGTTGTGGTCTCTTTCGATCTGTTGGTGTGGCTGCATTAATATTTGAACCAGTGGTGTCTGTGTGCAATGAGCTCTCTAAGCTTTGTTGTTTGTTACAGCAAAAATGGGAAAAATCATGGTAGAAAATATGAAAGTCATAATGTTTGTTAAGAAAAAAGAAGAATCACCATATGGCTCAACAGATTTTAATTAATATTAAATTGCCAGGGGAAATTAAAAACAAAAAAGTCTAATGAAAATGCTTTATTTTGCAAATAAATGCTCATAATTTGTTTTCAAATACATTTCTTGGGCAATTAGGGCTATTAGGAAGCCTGGAGATAGTGATGGGAGTGCAGGGGCATTTTTAAAAACACAACATGTATAAGGTGTCTTTGGAGGATCTGTCAGCCACCTAGTTACTGTCCCAAAGCTGACATTTAACTCCCACTGGGAGGTGGTAGATAGTTCATTCCCGTAGGCCTTACTGATATTTATGTCATTGTGCAAATTTAACAAATAGTTTTAAATCACTGACTCTGAAACTGCACAAAACAACGCAACACATACCAGCTCAAAATTAATGACAGTTATCATAGTGTTCTTCATTAACAAAGTGATTGGGATGGCAGGGTCTATGGTTTCCATCCCAAGAAACTGTGTGGCGAGGACAGGTAATGATTTTTTTTTTTAGGGAAATCATGCAGTGCTAGACGGACCTGCACACTCCAAGTCAGAAAAGTGAATTTATGCTCAAGGTGAAACACATAGCTGAGTGCTCTTCCTTAACAGGGATGCTTTTCTAAAGATGGGCACTGTGTAACTTGAAGGAAAATGAGTTTCCATAGCTGTAAGTCATGTGTGACAAAGTGTTTAGTGGAAGGGTTTCAAATGCAAATTGAGGGTGATGATTAGTGGCAGTGGAGGCAGCCGTTGCCTGTGATGTGCTGTAGTCCTGCAGCTTCAGAAGCAAGACTTGGAGAGACTTTTGGGAACTTGGAGCTCTGTGTGCGTGGCAGGTTGTACCCATCACTGTATTGTGCTTCTCAGATCTCTGAAGCTCTTGGTGTCTCTCATGTATGACAACAGATTGTGTTGCCAGCATCCAACAGTAGCATATGTTTGGTTATAAAGACACAGATTTGCTGCTTTGTTCAATAGTTGATTCATGTTCTGGTGCATATATCTTATATAAAACATCAGTGTATTAGCTCATGTAGCCATGGAGATAAAAAGTAATTTGCATACATGGAAACTCTGGGTTCATTTAGGTCTAAGGCCTGCATTTTATTAAGAACTAGATCTTTATAAACATTAATACTAAGAAATATTTCTGTGAATAATATTTTCTGCTAACTGAAATTTGTGAAAACATAGACCTGGGTAAAAATTAACTACCAAAAATAAGCTAGCTTAGTCTTAGACTCAAGTGAGGTGCAAAAACTGAAAATTAAATTCAGTTGTTCACATATTAGTAATTTTAAATTTAATTAATAACACAGAATTAAGGATTTATAATATTGATAGTCCTGACAGATTCTAATTACACTTTGTTTTCTAGTTGCAGTTGTAAGGTATGAATGGTACAACCACACATCAATGAAAGTGCTAATTATATCCTGTGTAGTTACACATTGCTTTTATATGCCAATGTGATTTATATGTGTTTAGGGAATGCATGTAAAGGAGGTGTCTGAGGTGCTTTACATACTTTAATGAACGATAAACATGAACAACACACAATCCAAAATTAATGTTTAAAAGCTAAAAGTTTTGCTAATGATGCATACAAACCATTTAATTAATGAGACTCAGTGTAGAAACACCAGTCACAGTAACAAATAGCGATTAGATTGCAAATTAGCCTGAGTAGAATAGTAACAGGGTAATTCTGTGTTAAGTTGGAGTTGCACCACTTTTGTTCACCTGTGGTTCTGAATCTGTCAATAAATAGCAGCCTAGAAGTTGTCAACAGAATAAAAAAAAAACAACTACATTGTTGCATATTACAGCCATTGTAATTACAAACTCCGCAGTCATATTTCAGATGAAGGTCCAATTGTTGTTACCTGATTTCTGTATAGCATGCCCATTTTTGTAAGCCCAGATTTATGCACAGTGTTGTGAGCAGGTGGAGAAGGGGCAGGGGAGGAGGCCAGCTGTCTCCCTGTTACACGAAGTGTTGTACACCATTGTGTTGGTGGTGGTATGGGATGGGGCAGCACTACTGCTGCTGTGTAGCCCGTGCCCTTCGTGTTTGTATCTGAAACAAGTCCTGTGGAGAAATTGTAACTGGCATGGAAAGGTGGACTCTGAGTGGGTTTTTCATGTAGACTTGTATTAGGTTCAACAGCACCTAGTGTCTACTCTGAATCAGGATACAAGTCATGGTTGTCCATTAATGTGTCATCCACATAAAATCATAACAGGAAGGAGTCTTCTGGTAGACCTGTCCTGCCTTTATCTGGTGTGCTTTTATTCATTAGCACCACAGTTACTGTTGTTCATCCAACCGCATATTCAGTTCCTTGGTAGAGAAGATTTTCTTTATATGTAGAGAGGTTGTTTCTGTTGTGCAGTAACACTGTTCTCACAGGAATGCCTTACACAAAAAGGGATCTTCTGCCTGTTTATACAAAGAAAGGGAAAGAAAGTATGTCTCCTTACTTTTCCCATGTACCTGCAGACTCCAACAAAACTACATTTCAATGGCCAATACTCTGAATTGGGACCCTGGGGTGCTTCTGCTGAAGTAAACACAAACTTTTCACTAACTCTGTTGAAACAGACTGCAGGGATAAAAGCTTCCTCTATGTAAGCACTGCAGACTTCTAAACTGACCATTCCTCACTTATCAAGTTTTAAAAAGTTTTGTGGAAGATTTTGAATCTCCAAGCCTGTCCCCCAGTTACTATGATTGTAGTGCAGCATCAATGTATTAGGGCTGATTTTGGAACCTCTGACTGAAAGTCTCAAAAGATGGGAAGTCCACAACCCCCAGGGTAATCAGCTTCAGTGATTGACTATGTGAAAGTTTTCACTATTTCCTTAATTACGTATCTACTGCTGAAGTTTATGACTTTTTTTTTTCCTTTTAGCAAAATCTGACCTGTAAAAGGATGTATTCCCTTTCCCTTTGTAGCACATATAAATTATTGCATCTCCCTCAGTTTTTTCTTTCCCATTTTTTAAAATCTTGTCACTTGGGTTTTATAGGTCTTGAGTACTCTAGCCTACTTTTGTTGAGTAGGCCAGAAAAATACCTTCATGTGTATTCCATGTGGTATTTCTGTTTATGCATCCCTCCATATGCTGTTGTGACACCACGATGTCATTAACCCATGTTCAGCTTGTGATTAACCTTTGGTGATATTCCCGAATCATTTCCTTACCCATTGTGGGTTTTGTGGTTGATTACTCTTAACCTAACTGGAGATGGTTTAAAATTCTGATCACATTGTTTTGTTCTCACAAACTTTTCCATCTTGTTGCATGTTGCCTGCAAATTTAACAATACACTTTCTATTCCTTTAGCCAAATCATTAATGAAAATGCTGAATTATATGCTGTTCTGTGGAATGCCACTTAGGAAACCCTCCTAGTCTGACAATGAGTCATCACTAATGGTTTTCTGAATAGAGTTAAGCAGCCATCTAACACTGACTTTTCTAGACCATGTTTTCCCCCACCTGTTTATAACAATCACAAATAAAGTTATTATTAAAAATATTGAGTCTTTTTTGCCTGTAATGCCTGTTACCCTGTTGTATAGAGAAAACAGTCTGCATTGCTGATTGCTCGTCCCCTTACTATATTCTAGATACTTAATTTGTTTGATTGTTACAATATTTCTGCTGTAATTAGAAGCAAGCTTTTTGGCCTTCCTTCCCCCTATTTTTAACATTAAGCACTGAGTTTGTACCTTTTTTACAAGTTCTGTTTTACGCTTCTGAGATTGCTTCAATTTGTGCTCTGAGTATCTGAGGGTGAATTTGATCAGGTATAGTTATTCTGAAAACTAACTTGCCTAAATATTTTCAAGCCTGTATTTTCAGTCCCCAGCATTAGGTCTGTTAAATTTCTGATCACACCTGACCATCTTAGGTAAATTAGATCTAGATTTTTTTCACATACCAGTAATATTTTAACAGCATGTTGCTCACTGGGGGTTCCAAGATATGTTTCAGAAACTGCATAAATATGCAGGCATTTACCTGCTCCAAGTTCCTGGCATCTGTGGCTAGACAGCTGCCAGTATCCATCTGGCTTTGATTTAAAGCTAGCTTTAGGATGTCTGCACTGCATTGCCATTACATCAGTGAGTGAAATATAAACACATCAACTTACCTTGAGTTAGCAAAAATTACTTATATAGAGTACTTGCTTATACAGTTAACTAAAATCTGTTTTAAGTGGTTTAATAATGCTAAAATTGTTTACATAGTACTAGTACTTAAAATGTGCTAGACCTTACATGAAAGGATGATTTGCAAGGATTTCCTTCTGATCAATTTTATTTTTTTGAGTAAAAAAAAAAAGTTTTACAGATTTCAAAGTGAAAATTTTTGCTCTTTAATTAGATTTTATCCACTTGTCATTACTGATGATCTAGGGAATACATATTCCTCTTACCATGTTCACTGCTTCACTATCTGTTGTACTTCACAAACCTTGAGAAATTTCTGGATTCGTTGAAGCATCCATTTAGAATGACTTCACATGGTTACATAAGGGATTGCCTGCCAGTGGAAGGTTTAATGTTGCCATATAAACTCTGCTTAGCTGGCATGAAAAAGATACATGAATGTCTTGTACCTCAGGTCCTGTACAAAAGAAAGAAGGATTTTTGTTGAAGTATGAATATTCTTGATCTCTGGAGAGGTACTGCAATACAGAGGAGTTAAAAACTCACATCCCCAGCTCTTATGAATTGTTTTTAAACTACTGGTCTTAAAGCATTTTGGGAGTAAGTGCTGTTATCTCTGTTTTGTACAGGTAGAGATAGAGACTGGAAAATGTCCTTTCTTCACTAACTGTGGAGGTTGTTAAACAGCTGCTGTTCAAGTTAAGACGTTTTATGATCAGCAGTTCCAATAATGTTCATCAGGGAGTATTCAAGGAACCGCTTAAGAATGTCTCTGGACTGTTAATGTTGTTTTTTATTAATTGATACACCACTGGGAAGGCAAATACTGTGCCAGAATTTTAAATGGGATGGCTTAGTAATTACAGGTCTTTCATTCCCTTGCAAAATAATGGAAGAGTGAGATGGGGCATTATTAGTAAAGTAATAATCAGGAATAATGTAATTTATGGCAATTCTCATTGGTTTATGGAAAATATATCTTGTCAGACTAACTCAATAACTTTCTTTTGATATATGAGGTTTGGTCAATGAATGTTGTAGTGCTGATGTAATGGGTTCTCTTAGGGCATTTGTCATGGTACCACATGACCTCTGATTAAGAAATGAGAATAATGCAAATTCAACTGGGCAACACATTAAAAAGGCCTAAAACTGCTTATCTGGTAGTCTTAATATGCAAAGTGGGAATCACTGTCTAATAGGATCCCTTAGGAATTGATGGGCCATGCCCTTTTTCCTTTTCTTTTAATGACTGGAAAAATATTAAAAAATAATTAGTGGCAAATTTATGTAGATAGAATAAAGTTTGGGACTTTGGAAATAAAGTTAGCTCATGAAGTAATCTGTAAATCATATGTGCTTCAGTAACACTGAAAGAAAACCCATATACATGTATGTATGTGTGTATATATATATATGTATATATATATGTATATATATGCTTGGATTTGGTTTGGTTCTTTTCATATGTATGAAGAAATCATTTAGCCTACATTTGCAGGATGACAGAAACGTGTTTGGGAGATCATGACAGATAGCTAAACGTAGGATTTCACTGTCACATAGTGACCAAAGGTCTGAAGATAGCCTAAAGAGGAACTTCAAACAGGAATCATGAAGTCATCACCCCTTGTCAGTAGGGATGTGATAACTGCCTAAATATCTGAGTGCATGTGAAGATTCAGATGAATGCATTTGAAGATTCAGCTTCATGTTTCAAAAAGGAAAAAAGAGAGTTGGTGAAGCTTAGGGAATGATTAATGGATCAGGAATTCTGTGCAGCAAGATACTCAAGGGCTTAAACCTATTTAGTTTAAGCAAAGATAATTTGTCCCAGTCTGTATCTATATAAGGCACAGAACAAGATACTGGAAAACCTTTCAACACAGCAGTTATAAAAGAAAAAATAAACGGTGGAAAGTTAGAAATTTGGTAATGGTAGACTCTAGGTGTACATGCTTATAAAAACTGTTTTTAAAGAATTTGTGTGGATTCTCTGGACATTTTAAAATCAAAATTCATTGTGGTTTTATTTTATGTTTTTTTTTTTTTCTGAAAAATATAATCTGTGTCAAGTAGGAATTGATTTAGACTGGACCTATAGTTGTGTTATTGGAACAAACAATTGATCATTGTAATTAGTGGTTTGCTCAAGGCTACCTAGTAGGACACTGGCAGAAGTTAGGGTAGTACCTGATCGTATTGATTCCTATTAAGAGAAAGGCTGAGATTTCTTAAGTATGTTTCTTTACACATACTTATATATGTGAATCCTGCTTTCATGCTTGGTGTGGGAGATTATAGGAGGCTTTTTTCCCCATCTGTGTGCCTTACCCAAAACCAGTTATAAAGCTATACTTGTGTGAGTGCAGCAGCATTGAAAACCTACCCAAGGCCAACTTAAACCTCAGTCCCTTTCCTCCAGACAACTGATGTCACTCTGGGAAGGCTCTTCTGGGAAGCCAGGGCTGATACACCCCATGTCAGATGGAGAATGTGGTTTCCTTGGTATCCCTGGAGCCATCAAACTTTTCATTACAGCTTTTGGCCTTCTTATCCTGCACTGGCTCACAAAGTCATTACTTTTTTTCTGCTGAGCAGCAAATTCATGTTTAAGATGATGATTTTTCGTATGTGCCCAGTTTCAACCTGTAAGAATATTTTGTGTTAATGATTGATGATTTTGTTGTTGTGTTGTTTTGGTTTTTTGTTTGGTCTGAAACATCTGTATTGGTTAAAAGGTTCCTGTCACAGATCAGGAACTGATTGCTGATACAGAGAAAATGTGTAGCATTGAAAAGGGAGCACACAGGAAAACACTATTCTGAGACCTGACTTTGTGGGATCCTGAGTGTCTGTCCCACTAGCTCAGTAGGCCACATCCATATGTCCTTGCTCTGATGTCTCAATATAAAAGGTGCTCTTAAATTTTCAGTCCAACTGGGCCAGTCCCTTAGTGATTCAATGTCACTGCTTAAGTCATTTGGTATTCTTTATGCTTGATGTAGTGTCATGTGGAGAGCCAGCACAATGATCTCTCTATTTTACTGCGTTTCACAGCAAGAAGAACAACCATGCAGAGAAGTATGTACATCATCTAGTTGATAAGAGAACAGATCCCCATTTGATTCCATCAGAGGCTGGTGGGGGGAGCTGTGATGGACACCTGCCAAAGGAAAAGGCTGCAGAGTCACGGATTATGTGAATGTACTAGCTCGAGTTCATCTTTTCTCCAGCTCTCACTGAAACAGCTTGACATGATTAATAGCAAGGAAGTAACTTTTAAGTAATGAGATTTTTCAAATGTGAGACTGAGCATGTAACCCTGGAATGCCACAAACAAATTCTGCTGAATATTTCCTTTTGGGTTTTCTGTCATTCACAAGTAACCTGCATTTCAGGCTCATGATTTAATGCTTCTAAACATACTCTTAAAAGAAGTATCAATCTTGGCCACAAAGAGTGGCAATACATGTTTTATCTTTTCTTCAGTTAGTAACATGAGCCACCTTCAAATTTTGGGATGTGTTGATGATAAGAGAGAGAAAATTGATTGAGATCCTTTGACATAGAATCAAAAGTTCACTATGGATTTTCAAGTTCTTTTAAAAAATGCACATCCTGGAATACGGAATATCAGCAGTAATCATCAGTTTTAAAGGACAAGAATAGTCAATTACATGTTCACACCTGTGAAACAAGTGGTTAAATTGCATGGCTGGGCTCTGAGGTCTGTTTTTTAGATAAGCTGATTCTTTGAAAGCTGGCTTCCAGTTTGCCAGTGTCTGGTAAACCAAGTTTATTTTAAATTTTCTTTCGTCTTCATATGATAATATAAGACTCCAATGTGAGGAAATAGAAAAAGGGAAAATATTTTTACTTTCACTTTGGGCCAGTTTAACTAACTCTGATCCTATTGCCAAAGGCAGAAGAAAACTCCGACTGAATTCAGATGAGGTGATTTTCAGAATGAAGAGGCTTTGAAAACACTGAAATACAATAACACAGGTCTCACAGAAGGACATAGGATTTGCGCTCAGAGATCTCTTGGTGCTTTTGCGAATCACATCCCCCAAAGTTATGACAAACTATATAAAAGTGATTCTGTGGACATGTGCAATTGAATAAAGCATAAAAATAAAGCTTCAAAGGAGAGCAATTTGAAAAGTTTTATTCCTAACTGCTGTTACATTACAAGTTTTCATTATTCCTTTTTCTTTTTTTTTTTTTTTTGTTCACATTTGAGGTGAATTCTTCATTCTCTGTAATAATGTCTTTGTGTCATTTTCAAAAAGAAACACTTCTTTGCTTTCTCAGGTCATGAAAACAGAGGATGAAGACCAGGACTTATCCAGTCTTGTCCTAGCACTGCCTTTAAGATCATCACGTACACATTCTCCCTATTCCTGTTTTCTCAGCTGCAAACTGGGGCAGAGGTATGGGCATGTAATTAGGAGCATGCATCTCAGGGCCAGACGAGTAACAAAGGCTGTTACTGATGGTACATCTTAATGGGGGATTTCAGATTCAGAAAGAAGCAAGAGTAGATTGAAGATTGATTAGGAAAAGAAAAAAAAAAGCAATGAGTAAGAGTCAAATATAAAAACACAGTTATAAATACAAACAAATCATGGTACACTTTCATCATGATAGGCAACTTTCACTACTATAATACACACAAAGCAGTAAAAGCTGCAAAATCCTGGAGCAGATCCATAGCAGGGATAAATACTTAGAGCTCCATGACAACAGAGTTGTGATAATTCATACCTGACAAAGACCTGCTCTTTACTGTAGAACTCCACGTCTTTGAGGTGGAAATCATCTTTTTGCAGAGGGGTATTTACCTCCTCTTCACTGTTGTAGGCTTAGTAAGTAAATCCTCCATGAAGGGCTCAGAAGGCAGATAGCTGTTGTGCTGCTTTGCTGCATCAGAGTACTTCACCTGCTGTGTTGTGGCAATATTAAGATGAACAATTTGGCTTCCAAAGAATTCCTAATAGGAACATTTTTCCTAACTAATGTGAAAGTCAGCTGGTATCCCTTGAGATGCTATAATTAAGATACAGCAGGTGTTGAAACTTTTCTCCAGAAAGTACAATTGATTAAGATATCCTCTGTAGTAGACATATGCATTTGCCTAGATACAAGGGAGAATATACATAGCATATAAGTTCCCTGTTTCACGAGACAAGGAAGATGCAGTATGTGATGGGAGATTTCTATAGAGAAGTTCATAGCAAAATAAATAACTTGTAAAGTGTCTGGCTGATGAAGAGCAAAAGCATTGCTGACGTTTGGAAGCTGGAGGGCACATAGAGAATTTGTGCTTTGGCAAAAAACTTACTTGATAGGTCCAAGAAATAGAGAACTTTATTTTTAATGCATTCCCCTTTACTCACTTTATTTGGATTACTGCACATCATCCTGCTTTGCTTTGTAACCAACTGCATAGGTGGAGACACTTAGAAGAAAAGTTTGGGTCCTGTCATCTTGGAAGCTCTCAAAACTCTTATCCTCTGAAGTGTGAAGTGATTCCAAGTGACTCTGCATTATAGCTCATCTGCTGTTTTCATTTGCTAAGAAAACCTTGCTTAGTATATATCAGCTCCTTGTGGCACACAGGGCATCCCTTTCTGATGTGCTGTAAATCCCTCCAGCAGCGGATTCTGGGATACTGATTTTCCAGTCTGGGTGCCTCTACATAAATCAAAGCATAAAAATTGCTTCTTAGGCACTGCTTATGCAAACTTTGTTTCAAAAACTGAGTGGTGTTTCCATTAAGGATTTAGAAAATGCACTTAGACTGTTTAATATTGAAGTCTGCTCCAGTGATAGATAAAGAGACTTCAATAAGTTCAATTAAAACTTCACAATTCTTTTTCATGGTAAAGGATTGTTCTATTGCCCTACAAGAACTGCAAAGTGAGTTAATAGTGATCAAAATATCTACTGTACCTGCATGTCAGTTTTCTTACATTACTGGCATGTTAGCTCCACTTTCTTGTCTAGCTTCCAATTTAAAGAATTATGCTCTGCCCATGCACTCCACTCCCATCAGCTCCCCTACTTATCCTTTATTTCTGCTCTAACCTGTTGAGCAGTTATTGTGAGCTGTCAATCAGGATTCCTATGTATAATCCACATGTTTATTTTCACAGCACAGTCTTGGAACAAAAAGTTCTCCCTTCCCAGTGCAGCTGTATAATTTCAGATGTAAAAGTGAAGAACTAAGTCCAGCTAAGCTGATATTTTTGAGAGTTGTACTGGTAGCATGCATGCAGTATGCTTTTATATGTGGTTCAGCTGACGTACAGAAAATAAAACGTGTTAAAACTCAAAACCAATTTGCAGTTTAAAACCACCTGTAATCCCTCCAAAGCATGAACAACAGTTCTGTAAAGGTCTCAGTCTACAGCTAATTAGTATAGCAAAAATACTTTCAGTTTCTCTAACATTTTTATTCTAAGCACTGGAAAACATTTTATAAGTTTTAATGAGTTTAGACATGAAATATGATGCTATGGGTCATCATCATATACATTTGAGAGTGGAATTTACTGAATCTCTGAGGAAAGTTAAATGACTTGGACAGGAAACTGAAGTACTCACAACTCTAACTTTGAAGTCTTTTCTCTGAAGGAAGATCATTTGACATTTAAGTATTAAGTATTTAAGCATTTGTAAAATATGATTTGCAGTTTCCAGAGGGAGTCAGAAGAGTGTTTGTATTAGCCTAGAAATACCTAAACATTTCATGTATGGCTGATGCCCAGTTTCTTTGAGACAGGGAAGTGAGTAATCGCTTCCTGTGCTCAGTAATTACAACCAATTCTCACTTGACCATCCTGTAGGAGCTGAGCTGTTATTAGAGATAGAGGATGATTAGCTGTTTCCTGGTTTCTATAAACACATGAATAAAGACAGGTTGAATCTGGATTGTTACCTCTGGAGGCCTTTTTTTTCACTTTTGCTTTTTTGGTGAGTTGGTTTTGGGTTGGTTGGTTGGTTTGGTTTGTTTGTTGGTGGGTTTTTTGTTTGTTTTGTACTTAGATTAGCCTAATGGGTTTCTGATCTATAACTAAGCTAGCAGGAAATATTTCTGGTTTTATTATGCCCATAAGTGCAAAGCCTAAGAACGGGCAGAAAAATGATACCTTACCTCAAACCAAAGTTACTTTTCTTGGTTCAATCAGAAACCTAACAGGGATTAAGAGAGAGTCCTTGGACTCAAGTCAATTGCATTTATTCCTCCACCAGCTTATATTTTCCTCACCATTTTAAATCTTAGCTGTACTTTCTGTATTTCCAGGACAGGACTTTTCACCCAACCTTGCTCTGTGGCCTTGGGTTTCCTCTGTAGCCAAAACACTGTCACAAAGCTAATTTCTTCTCATAGCTGAACTCTGTTTTGTTTTTGTGGTTTTTTTTTTTTTGTCCATATGTCAGCTTTATTCATTGTAGTAACATGCTGCAAAAAAAAATCATGTCTTCACATGATTTTACTACAAGGTGCCACATTGCCCTGCTGCAGTCATGTATGTTGGAGAATAATACGGGAAATATAGTAATGTGGTTATGTAAGATGATATATAAGATGATGTGGCCTCATGTCGTACTGTGCAGCTGAACAACTGATATGAAAGGATCATGAGAATCATGACTGGGTGCTTGAAAAAGTAGATTAATTCTTTGTGTAGAAAGAAAGAAGGGCACAACCGCACAGCAGCTGGAAATAAATGGCTTATAGAGGAAGATTGGGAACTTTCCTTTCCCTAACACTAGTAACACTTGCATGCTTTATAAGCTAGAAACTCTCAGAAAGTCTTGTATGTGCCAAAGCAACTTATTCATAACTTGTGTTTAGACTTAGAGTTGACTGCTATTTCAGATTTGAAGAAAGGTGTGCATATTGGCAAAGCCCTCTAGTTTTCACAGCTATTCTACTTGATCTGACAAAACAACTACCTTTGCTCATCATCCTAGGTGATAATAGCTGTAACAGTATTTAACAAGAATGACTTGTTTGTCTGTTTTAATGTTGAGAACATCATGCACATTGTTTTTTCTCAGCAGTGTAGCATCTCTGAGAAGTTACAAAATTCAAGCTTATTGAAAACCTGAAATGTTTACACAAAGGACAAGACAGTTTAGAAACCCAATAATGGTTTTAGCTTCTGTTGTGACAGGCTGAACTGTTCATCAACCCTAGCAAAAAGAATGATGAAAAATCAAAGTTCAGTTCTGCACCGTAGTGCCTTTTCCAGGCATTTCAGTGGCATATCAGAGAACAGCAAATGAAATTGTTTGGAATCGAATGCAATGTCTGTGGCACTCAGTTATGGATTGAATCAACAAGTTGCATTTGTAGATCTGTAAGTCATATTTATAGACCTATAGTTCCTTTATCTAGTGCAGTGTCTACTATAGATTACTTTTCCTAATGTCTGCTAATGAATTTCACCTTAAAGGCAGAAGAAATTATCCTTCATGCTCTGCAATATAATTTAGTGTGGCAGTCACTTTTCAGGTTCTTAATCTATTCAGATTTCACTCAACAGCTACAGGGACAGATTAGCATATAAACACACATTATGAATGAGTACCAAATTGTGATGTAAACATCAGCTCCACTGTGCTGAATTAATCAAATGGAAATCAAGGAAAGGAAATGGATTAGGGTTTTATAGTAACAAACTTGGGCTTCTTTGACCAGCAGTGTACTGGGATGGTCTGTTAACACTTCTACTAGTTCTTCTGTCATGGATCATTCAAGAATGTTTCATAGCAGAAAACTCTATATCCTTTGGATCATAAATCATAAGCTTTTCTGGACAGGGACCTGGAACATTTTCTGGCTTGTGAAGAATAAGGAACACGTGGCACTTTCTAAATAATAAATGATGAAAATAAAGCATGAGCAACCATGCTGTAAAATTAAATGTATTGAGAAATATCAGTTGTAGGTCCAAGATTACATAATGAGCTGTAATTTGTTATTTGTCATTCGATTTTAGAGTTTTATCTCCTAAAGGAAGGGCTGCTACAAAATTCATTTAAAAAAAAGTAATAGCATGATATAAACACTTAGGTAGGATTTGTCAAAAACAATTAGAAAGAAGGGAATGAGAAAAATACAAAACCTGAAAAAGTACAGTTTGAAGAAAAGAATAAAGTTTGAATTCTGTCTGCCTCTAGTCTATCAGTAAAATTAATGACTTTTAGTGGGATGTGAAAGTATAGATGCTGTGTGGTGATCTTTGTAGTACTGAGCACCACTATTGTAAAACCTATCTCTTTTTTACTGTTGCCTGGATGAAATGCATTTCACTGATTCAATGCATCTAGTAAACATTTTTCTACAGAGTAAAATGTTGGTTTGAGCTGTTTTTAATGAAAATTCCCATCACAGTTTTAGAATTTGATGATCCCAGGGTGTCATGGGGATGAGAAAGAGAAATTAAAATGTTTAGTTCAAATGGTTTTTATAAATCATGTGGTTTTGTTCTTTATTATTTTTTAAATAAAGAAATTAAGTTCATAAAATATTCTCTGACAGGAATTGACCTTATGTGAGAGCAGAATCATGGAAATTTGTAAGTGTTAAAGATACATTCAAAATGAAGCCATACAAATCATTAATTTTATGAAAATTAGCTCAAAAATAAAACTATGCTTGTGTTCCTGACCAGAGTTCCTGACATCTTGTATTGCAACTTCAAAATGTAACTTAGAGACTCAGATCCTGTCAATACTATGTATAAGCTAAGGACAGACCTGATCCTGCCCATGTATACCAAAGCCACTACTTTGAGTAGTCGTATTAACTGCTTTGTTCTTCCCATGCTACTGTATAATACTGTAGGTGATAACATTTTTTGGGATCATATTAGAATGCAGTCATGAGAAAAATATTATTAACGATTTAGATAGTCTCTTCACTATAGTAATTGAGCCTGTTTTTCCAAGTTCAGCCCTGAGTTCCAGCCTATGAGTGGTCCCAGGAGGCACAGAGCTGCAGAGACACTGCTGTGTTAGGCTTTCATGTGTCAGTCCTTTGTCTCCACTGTTTACTTCTCTGTATTTTAGAAAAAAACAACACATCAGCTTTTAACAGTATGAATTTGACTGCCTACTCTGTCAGTAACATCTAATCTATCTGTCTTGGTTTTCTCAAGTGGTCTCCACATGCAACCTTTTATTTATCATTTTCTACAGCAGAAAGAAACTTTTAGCAGTGCACATTTTATTAATCTTCTAAATCCAGCTGGCACTTCATATATTTATCTTCAAAGGCTGGTGACACATGTACTCCATGTATAGCAGGATGTCAGCTCTGGGTGTATAGTGTTATATATATATATATATATGTACTATAAAGAGGAGAGAAAGGAAAGAAGAGAAAGAGAGTGATTGGCACTGGAAATAATTATACATTTTGTGACAAATATTAGCACATTATTTATAGGCAAATCTACCCTATTAAATTTTGACAGGGGGATATGTCAGCAGCATTTCCCATAATTGTTTGGTACTGCAGATACCCTGTAGCATCTGATGATTCAAATGCATGTAATGCTGGACTGAAGTTCCCTCTGCAAGTTTTAGACCAGGAGCATTAACAGTATTGCCAGTATTGCCAAGAAATTCACCATGTCTCTCTCCTCATGCAAGACGATGCTAATGCTATAGAGAACTGCTTTGCTCCACGAAAAGTACTTCCAGGTGAGGGCTTTACTCATAATGACAGGCAATTACCGTGATCCACAACAAAAAATTTCAGCCTTGCAAAAGCCTGAAAAATTTTGCAACAATTAGCAGCCGTCTGCAGAAATCTTTGCTGAGGGTTAGAATCAGACAAAGCAGAGCTTACTAATGGAGCAATGTGTAAAAAGTAATAAAGAGGTCATCTACCTATAGAGAACTAGGAAATGGTGTTCCACATTTTTTTAGTAGAGCAGCATTTTAGGGAGGAGTCGGGTATTTTTCCATTAGATTGTCTTTAATATTCCAGAGCAAAAGTTTTTCTCCTGTTCTTATTGCCTTTGAAGTATTTGATTATGGGAGACATTTAGGGATTTCACTGTCTCCCACTTGAAGTAGGGACACTCAGCTCCTTGAATGTGCAAGACCTTTGACAGCTGCTGTCTGACGGGAGGGTGCTTGAGTACAGTTTTCTTGAGTGTGTGATGAGTACTGTTAGAGATGAGCAGTGTCATACAGTGATTGATTTGCAGAACAGTCCTCACCTACAACTCTTTTTCCTGTTTTGTCTTAACTAGATAACACAAAGCTAGAATCTGCTAGGTACTGGAAAAACTAGCAGGAAAAACACTAAAAGCTTTAATAGAAGGTTGCCTTGGACTGCAGGAAAGTTGCAGGGTCTGATTGAGCTGGTAAATTGTGGAAGGCTTAGTTAGCAAGAAGCACCACAGTCATTTCTGTCACGGGCAAGCTTGCTTTTTGTACTGTGAAGTCCCAGAGCTGATACCTAAATTAGCTATTTCCATTTTTCAGGCAGAAGGTACATTTGAGTTTGGTGATGGGTTGAGGGGGTATGTTGTTTTTTCTGTTTCTCTGGTTTTGCACTGCAAAGGGATGAATCCTGGTAGGCACATGGCTATAGCTCAGTGGCCAATCCACAGCTTGTCATGTTAGGGTGATAATTGGCTTGTTAAGGAAATGAGTAACAAAAATACAGGGAAAAAAAGCCTATTAAATTAAATAGTTAAGTGGCTTTGGTACAGTTTTAGTCAAAGGACCAAAAACTAATTATGCAGGATCTTCCTATCTTCTTTGTATGACTCTCTCACAGTGCAGGAGCACAAAAATCAAATATGGAATAGATGTTAAATGAATGAAAATAAAAGCCAATAGTTTTAATTGTCCTAATTTTTCATTGCATAGTACAGAAAATCTTTCTTTTTGGGGATTTCCTTTGAAAGTGAGCAGGGGAAGTGGAATGAGATGTGTCCCCAAGGTTTCTAAAATGTCAAGCCTTGAAGGATTCATGTATGTTCCACTGAGATGCACAATAGTATAGAGGTGCTTTCTAAAAGCAAGTAAAGTAAAAAAAGGGTTTTGTTAAGTAACTGAAAGTTAGACAATTGTTCAAAACAGACTAAAATTGCAGAAGAGTGAATGTAATTACTGGGAAGATTCTGGTCTGTGATATGATAAGTGCAAACATAAATCTAAGTGCTAGACTTATTTCAAGCAAAAAAAAGAGATAAAGGAAGAGTTCAACCATGAAAGCAAGGAAAAACAATTACAGATAAACCAGGGTGAATAATAGGATCATGTAAAGAAACACAAGAAAGTACAGCTGAAAAGTGATCATGAGCACATATAGCTAGTAGTGTAATGGTCTGAACTAAAAAAATCTGGAAAGAGACCAAGTCTCGTTTGCATGAGTATGAACATTCCAGTAGGTTTCATACTCTTGTGCTCTGTGAAAGATGTGACTAACACAGTAACAAAGATGTTGCCTTAAATGATTAAGTTCCTAAGTGCAAGACTATTTTCTAATCTGTTTACTGGTTTCTGCAGAAGCATACAAATTCATGTGTCATGAAGCAGGACACTCTGTGTCATGAGCAAGACACTCAAACAAGTACAAATATTATTGTTGTCAATATTAATCCAGTATTGTGACTCTGAAAATGCTATACCAGATGCTTTAGCAAAGGGGCCAAGGAACATTGCAAGGGCTAATTATGGAATAGCCTGATCAAGGCAAGTCCCCTCCTAATCAGCTCTGTTGGAGATTGACTAAGGCCCCCATTATATGGATTTATAGAATTAGCTTTTCAAGCCAGGAGGCACGAGAAATCCAACATCCTGTTTTACACAAGCTAGAAAACCTCCTTTAATAATTCCCGCATGAAGCCTACAACTGTTTAAATATAAACATATATGATTAAAGCCAGACAGTTATTATCTGAAAATGACAGGAGGAGGAAGAAGCCAACTGCAATTTTTGACTTACAGGATTACTGTAAGACATCAGTCTAATGCAATCATGAAACAAAGTAAATAACAACCTGAGATTTATGTCAGGCAAGAAATTTCCAGTGGAACCATGAAAGAAAGTGTCAACATCATTTTATAAGCATTAGAGAGATTTAATTTGGAGACTTGTGAATAATTCTCATCACAGAAGTTAAAACAGGATGACTTTAAGGCAATAGATATCTTTGTTTTTAAGAGGAGGTCAAAAGAATAGAGCTTGCAAAATGAAGATGAAGTTACCTGTTGCCATGGTTAAAACTGAAGCTGCTCCGGACTGCTCTCGATGTTGTGGTATTAAAACACCGCGACAGAACTGCCCACAGCTGAGCTCAGTGCCCCTTCCAGTCAAGCCATAAACCAGCAAATTGAGATGAGGTCCAGACAAACACAATTTGCTGTTGTTGTTTCCAGTTTATAACCAGTATGTCACTGGTTATAATTAACGTTCCCTTCTACATTTCTGATTTACCTTCAACCCTTTATTTGAGGTAACTGGTCCTTAAGTAAAAGCAATTTACTTCATTATCTTTTCACACAAGTGAATACGCACAAAATAGGCTCACACAGTCTGGAACATGCAATAGCTGTGCAGCAGGAGACTTCAGCATTGGCAGGACTTTAAAACTGCTCAACACTTAGTAGCTCCTTTTTTGTGTGTGTGTGTGTGACAGAAAGAACATGGTATGTGGGTTTGACAACTTGTAAAAAGCCCAATTTTTTTCTGAATGCAGACAAAATTTAAAAAATTATAGCAAGTCCCTTAAACTTTTCAATTCTTAGTTTCCTTTTCAGTTAAATGGAGTTAAAATGTATGACATTTTTTGATCCAATGGGTCTTCACTTATACTCAGAATTAGAGAGGTTCTGAACAAGACCAAATTATTGTTTCAAATAATTGCCAAGTATTATTAATTTAATTTCTCTGTGGCATTTATAGATATTATTTTTCATAATTCTGAATCAGGATTCCTTTTCATATAGAAAAATTATGCAGGAGACAGAAGGAACGACATACTGCACACACGTATACCTTCTTGATGTACACAAATTATTGTGGTTTTAGAAATTACATATAGCAGCTACAATCTTACAAATTCCTGTAAATTAAAATGAAAGAAGATTACTTTAAAGCTGCCTTGTTCACTGAGCATTTATCAGCCTACGAGACATGAAAATAAATCAAAGAGAAACTCGGAAAAGCCTGAGAAATCAGCAGAACTTCTTAACAAATGACCCAACTACTTATGAGATGCTAGTTCTGAATAATCAATGAATAGTGGCAATATCTTTTAAGAAGATTGCAACATTTAAATATTAAGTTTTCTTATCTTCCTAAGGACCAAATCCTGGCGCTTGGTGAAATCACTGAGTTTTCATTAATGCCTCTAATGAGAGCATGATCAAACCTCAAGAGCCTAATTTGGAAATGTATTAGCTTTTTGAGTATTACCAGGAACAAGTTCAAATTAGCTGCAGCACACTATGGAATAAAAATCTGTACTTAGGTTTGTCACTTTGTGTCTCTGCATGCTATATGCATAAAGGGATATTCAAATCTGTAAAAAATCATAAGATGTTTTCAATGAGTACTAGTGCAAAAAGGTAACTCATGTAAATAGCAAAGGGAACTGGTTAGGCAATCAGTTGAACTCTCTGTTGGCATCCTGTAGCTTTTTAGGCTTTTTTTTATTAGGCAAATGTGCCACAGTGCAGTTTATTTTTCCTTTTACACAAAATTGCCATTTTTAGAAACTAGGCTTTCAATGTGATACATCTTGAGTTTATGGGAGGAGGATGTGTGTCTGGATTCTGTTCTTGCGTCTTCTCTATTTATGCATGGATAAAATAATCTGGAATGCTACCAGATTCAAAGAACTAGCTTCACGTAGCTGTATGAAAATAAACTAACAGTTTTGTATTCACAAGGCTCCTTTAATTGCTCTTTGATGGTAAACCTCACCTGACTTGGACACAGACAGGCCTGACAGACTGAGAACTCCTTGATTCCATGGGCATTGGTGCATGGCTCTTCTTTCCTGGTAGAGTAGTTTGCCTGTTTAATTCCTGTGATCCTACAAGGACATTACAAGCTGGTGCTCAGAACAGAGCCAAGAATTGCTTTTCTTCCAGCAAATTGTAAGGAGCTGTCAAGGAAGCAGTTGTCAGTGATGTCTAGATACTTAGTCTTGACACCACATCTATCACCAACATGATCTACACTTAGGCAGTGTTTCCTGCTTTCTTAGCCTTTTAGCATGTAACAGTCTATCACCACTGTGATCAGGTGAAAGTAATAGAGTCTTAGTGCTGTTCTTTTCCCACTTGACCTTGGAATTTCAATCCACAGGGATTCTGTCTTGCTTTTTTACATGGTTAACTTTTCACTTGAGTCTGAAAATGAATTTTCTTTAATGTATAGTCAAATTCTTTCTTCTCCTTGGTTTTCCTTTATAGTTTCTTGAGTTCACTAATTCTCTTCTACAAGTTTCTCTTGTGCCCTTTGTATCCATATTTTCATTTCAAGCCAGGCATTCTAGACTTTCTAATTTTCTCTTAAGCTTTTGCCTAGTGTTTTCCATGCCATGTTTGAAAGATGCAGTGTTCCCATCATTTCATCCCAGAAGATGGAACCATATGGGATTTATTGCTCCAGCTTTCTATAATACCCTGGTTTAAAATGTTTTCCATCTCTGGTAGTTTAGTTCACATCTTGTTTAGATGATGCCAAATTTGTCCTGTGTAAACTCCCTTGTCAAATCTGGAATATCCTTCTTCACACCATTTTTTCATCTCTACTTAGAGATTTTGCTTCCCTGTTTGCCCCCATGTGAGGTACTAGGAGCATTTGAGAGACTACTACAATAGAAATTCCTTCTCCTCAATTTCCTGCCTAACATAAAATTATTAAAAATTATTAAAAATTTGACACTGCGACCCTAACATAGCTCCTCCAGTATTTCCTAGAATCCACTTCTAATGCCCATTGAGGTGTCACACCCCAGCTCAGGCCTCCACTTTGTGAGGGTTTCCAGTGGCACTCACTAGGCCTAGTACAGTCACAGTTCAGTAATGGGAGCCTAATGAATATAATCAATTGTTTACACAAAATAATAACTATTTAGATGTCAAAATGAAGACCCAGTTCAAGTGAGCCTTGTAGTTATGAGCTTCTTAAGAAATGAGCCATTTGCTGACAGTATCCTAGCCTTAAAGTATGTGATAACTCTTCTGGAGCAGTGCATTAGGCACTTCTATAAAGATTAAATATGCTGAACTTTGAGAATGAACTGGAAAAAAACTTTTCAGTGTTGCTTGCAGCCATGGAGGAATCATACAGCTATTTCTTTGTGTGAACTGCTCTAGAGTCAAGGCTTCTATTTCATGTTCACTTCACATGTGCCTGGTGTTACATAAGCAAGATCTATTTTAAAAAGCCTACAACATTTTAGTATGCAGTACAACATAGGAGAAATGGGGAATGATTAAAGAGGGATCACTATTTTGTAAACAAGCTGTGAGTATCATTACAGCCTTTGCAGCAATTAATATTGCCTTACAGACTTTTAGGAAAGATACTGTTACATAAGGAGAAACTGCTTAGTCTATGTATTTCCTCTGTCTGTGTATTTCCTCTGTTACTGGATCTGTACAGAACTGATTAGGATATGAACTGATTTTTCATGCTTTCATTCTGGTTTATAGCTATTACAAGATCTCTTTGCACGCTGCAGTTCTGGGGTCTAGGCAAAAGGATTGCTCCTGCTGTCTTGGCTTAAGGACCATGAAATGGACTTGAATGTTGGTTAGTTTGCATGCATAACCATGCAAGTCAAGACCTCCTATGTTTTATGCATCTTCCTTTGTTCTCAGAGAGGCTTTTTGCCATTTGTAACTTCCTCCTGAGAAATGCCCTACCTGCATTTCCTTGTATCTTGCCACATACCCTGAAGCAAAAGGAGACATCCAAGAAAGGATGGGTATCTTAAGAAATGCTGAATAGCTCTAAGCTTTCCAAGAACTTGTCTACATGAAATCTTCCAGATTTTTAGGAATGATTTTTCTCCAGAGCAACGTTTTGCATTTCCAAAGCTGAATATCAGAATATCTAAATAAGGCTGAACTGCTGCAGTGAGTAGCTGTGTGTGCAGAGGAGCACAGTGTGCATTGTCACTGACGGCAGGTTGCATTACAATCTGGCTAGTGACCCAGATGTATACAGTAACTGTTTACCCATGTACAATATGTTTGTTTCTAGTAGCTTAGTAACCAATGGAAAGCAGAGATCAGAAACTGTCACTTTGAAAAAGCAGAGAGTAATTTAAAGCCACCTGAGGCTGGTTCACAGGGACTATGTGCTTCCACTCCTTAAGCAACATGATACCCAGTACACTGGGCTGAAATGCCATGTTACTGTTCATGTCAATGGGGATTATGTATGCAGTAATGAGAAATCAGAATCACAGACATGACTTTTCAGTGGGGGCTTTTCTCTTATTTTACTTTATTTTGTATCCACGGACAGTTAAAATTCGTTATGCGTGAGTGCCAAAAACACAAAAGCAAGGAATATACATCACCAAAAGCATTGTGCCAAGAATCAGGGAATTGAAGTTTTTCCCCCTGCTTTGCCACTGATTTCCTGCTGTCTGATCTTGGAGAAGACATTCAGCATGAGATATGATTCTATGATTCTAGATCCAAGTGAATGCATTGACCCAAAACAGTGATCCTGACTCCCAGTGGGACTGAACTAGTACAGGCATTGGAGTTTGGGGCATGATTCATTTCACCTTAAGCAGATATCTTAATCCTACTTATTTCTCACAGTGATAAAGGGCAGTTTAGCATTAGTTTAGGGCTGTTAAATCTATGTGAGAGCTTCCTATCTGTCAGCTCACATGAAGCATGTGGCATTCAGATATGTATGGTCAGTGTCAGGTGATGATTTGCTGCGTTAGTTCACACATTTTGGATCTGAACATATTTATAGCTCTGGTTGTCTGCATTCAAAGGCATCAATATATATGGTAAAATTACTGCAAATTATTAATGTTATTCATGAATATCTGATAAATGTTGTTAAGAAACACCTACCTCTGAACTCGTCACTTGTTAATGATAAGTAGCACCAAGAAAAGGGGATGGGATGCAATAGGGAGGAAAAAGCAGCATTAACTGGCTTAGGGCAGAAATACTCGATGCTACTGTTGCTGCTGACTTTGTGTCATCAAACCCATACTCCTAGAATTCAAATGGCCTTAGATTTCTGTGCCTCAGTTTGTCATGTTTAAATAGAGATGATTTTACTTCCCTTTATTGGCAAGTAGCTGGAACAATGAAGACTGTAAGGTGTTCTCTGAGGGCAAATGATTACCATACTTAGCACACATACTGTTATTCATGGCTGCAGTTCAGTTCAGCACCTGAGTGTGTGATAGCTGTTTCCTATGCTTTTGTGCCAACAGTATCCAGATAGCCTCAGTGATGAACACGATTTACTTTTCGACCATTGAATTAATGTTTTTTCACACCCACCCACCCACCCTCCTCCCCGTGATATTGTGACTTCTAAAGTAAATAAGCAGCTGCATAAGTAAGATTCTGGTGTTCTGCAATTACTGACAAGTTACAGAGACAAAATGGGTAGGAATATGCATGGAAACACAGCAGGAGAGATTGTTTCAACTTGCTGAAGTTGTACTGCTGCCCAAAGCATAACCACAGCTTCACAGCCAGTGCTGAAAAAAATAGCAACTAATTTCAGGAATTAAGTGAAAAAAGGAGTTCTGAAAAATCTTTTTATTAGAAGAAAATATCTTTTATGTATCTGAGCTCTTAAAGGCAGTTTGGAAACACTTGTTTTCCATTACAATTCACAGAAATTGTGTGCCATGACTTTTGGGGCAGCTTTGTCTCAACCATAAACCTAATCCATACACTTTGTCACTCTAACTTGCTCTCCTGTTGCTTTGCATAAATCAAACCCATTGTGGGGAACAGTGGCCTGAAAATAACTCTTTGGCTCTTTGCAAAAAAACATCAGTTAACATCAGTTTTATTACTCTTATAATTTAATCTTACCCAAGTAATTTATAAAGGGATGCCTGCTATCAGCTGTTCAGCTCAGTAGTCCCTAGTGCTCTCCTGGCACTGTATGCCAAGAGGCACTGGACTGTCAAAGCTAATACATGCTTCATTACACATGATAAGAAGTAAAAAAAGTAGTAATATTACAGTGGGGAAATTAAAGTACAGAGATTAAGTGGAGGCAGAATCTGGGCACTGTTCATATTATTAATTACTATTTAAGTATTAATAGCAGAGGGTTTGTCATTCCTAGATACCTCAGAGAAGAACAAGACATATTTGGATGAGGCACTGTAAGCCAGTCTGTGTCTTAGTTGTTTAGAGTTCAACTTAGATAAAGAGCAGATGGGGAAAGGAAGTATTGACTCCATTTTAGAGGGGAAGTGAGGCACAAAATTTAAAGTATATTCCTACAATCACACAGGAACTTTGTGGGAGAGTCAAAAGTGGAGTCCACATGTGCTTAGGCTCCAACCTGTATTTAAGAAGTTCTTTTTCTGTATGACATATCTAGAGCCTTACCACTGGACCATGTGAACACCACATCCTCACTCAGGTATTTCATTCCCTGAGGCTTTTCTGTCCCTCTTGTTCACTAACACTCAGAACTTAGAGAGCAAACTGGGCCTTCCAAATTCTGGGTCTGTTTTGATTTTCATTCTTCCAGCTGTGTTAAAACTGTTTTGGGGTCAACTTGTCTTCTGAAAAAGGACACAAAAGCACAATGTGTCCATATTTGGATGCATCCTGAATACTTATGTCCAGACCATAATAGTATGTATCAGGCAGGTTAAAAGCTGCCAGTCATGTTTTACTGATTGTATAGAAAAGGTATGGAAAAGGCAGGGAAAGTGGCATGTCTTGGACATGAAACTTGAGGGCTTAACTGTTTATATGGCATCTCTCCAGAAGACATTTGTGACAAGAACATTAACTGGTTAAATCAAATTATTTTTCCAAAGGGAAAAGAACACTGCAGTCTTGATTTCCCACTGCCTGGCCAGTGTTGTAACATACTTTGTCTGTAAAAAACACTACTGATGTTACAGAAATAGTCATTTTGTTTTATGATGTAACCATCAGACACGTTCTATATTATCCAGAGCATTAGGTAGTCAGTTTGATTAATGTACAATAGATGGAACCTGCCACCAAATGTGCATAGTTGTGCTTTGCACTCATTTTTTATAGTTCTAAATGGCTAAAGATCTATGGCAAAAAAAGAATCACAGATGTTTATGTTATTGAAAGCAACTCCAAACTCATTAGCAAATGAGTGAACTATGACTGGTAACCTTTTATGGGTGTTTGTGATTTCAGACCAAGTTCTCAAATTGCTGGCATCCAAATTGTCCTGGGGAAAAATGCTTCCAAAAAACGAACTCTGATTCAAAGCTCAGGTCTTCCACAGATTCCTCTGAGTGCATGTCTCATATCAGTGAAACCCACTGGGACACAGCTTGTCCCATAAAGCCTGTATTGAAAATAAGGAAAGTTTCCACAATCTCATCATTTCCTAAATTTATAGGGACTTTACCAGTTGTATGGCATATGAATATTCAGGTCTCCTCCCCAGTGTATCAGAATATGCTATGAATAATTTATATCTTTAGACTGAAGTCTTGTCCTTTCAGTTTTGGAAATGTATGCATCAACACTGACTTCTCTATTTCCTGAAACTGAAACTGTATCCTAAATATTCTTAATTCTAAATTGCCTGAGAAGGCTCAGGACACCAATATATACATGTACTTGGTGATGTTATAGCAGTGGATGTTAAAAGGGAATTTAATACTATGTGTAAATCGTTAGCTGCAAAAGCAGAATCCTTCCTATGCTGGGTCTCTGCAGCAAAGAGTAGCAAAGCTGTAATTTATCCAACAGGCTAGAACCTGGCTCTAAAGCACATTAAGCTGCCTGTGCAATATTGCTTCTTTCTAGATGAAGTCCCAACTTTTCATTCCCTCCTATCAGATGTAAACTGGACTGTTTTATCACATCTTGTATTATATCTAAAAACACGTTTTTCTTTTGTGCATAGAAATTCTTGTCTCAGGACAGTACTGAGTTTTTTAACAAGGCTATTAAAGTGTGAGGTGTTTGTACACTTGTATGTGTGAAAATAGATTGGTGCCATAATTTATGACTGAAGGTTAATTATAATAGGCAGCTGGAAAACTAAGATTCTAGTTAAGTGCTTCTCAGATTAGTCTTGTCCTTTCTTGTTGCTGCTAGAGAATATATGGGTTTTACCACATTTTACTCTTTATTTAATTTTGAAATTAGTGAAGATTCATTTTAAAAGAATTTGTGCTAAACACTTTTACAAAGAAAAAATAGTTTTGAGGGTGAAAGTAGAAGTATGGACCAGGAATTTTCATCCTACAATAATTGTAAAATAATCATTGTTACAGTAATTTCCAGTATACATAAATTACCTGAGCATCTGTGGGCCTCTTTACTTATATGGCTAGCAAACCTGCACTGTCAATTGCAATGTTGTATTGAACATCACAGTGCTTGATTTCCTCTTCATAGAGAAACCTGCTATGCATTGCTGGGATCACAGTTTTAGTCTGATATTAGAAAACAACAAAAGCATGTTGACGTCCTGGTGAATGTTTAGTTGAAACCCTGGACAGATACCAGGTGATTCGAAGCCAGTCTGTTTTCATTTAAGAAAGAACCAAGCTGAGTAAGGAACAGGCCTGGTATTACTCAAAACACTGACTCTGTGAACACAGTCTAACCTGTAGGTGCAGAACCCTCAAGTTTTAATTGATTAGCATTATAGCTAATGTTTTATCTTTACATTCTTGGCATGTGCCTTACTTCACATGGTTAAGGATTTGTGAACTGCTGCAGCATTAAGTGGCTCTGCAGTCTATGTAGAAGCTACACAGGAACTGGCTCAGTGTGGGTCCATACATGGAAGGAGGAGTCAATGAAGTGATAGCCAAACCAACCTATCTGGGTTTCACATGAGGAAATGAAGCGTAACAGTGCTTCACACAGAGAGTGAATGTAGTCTCATACCAGTGTACATGAAGGAAAAAGCTGCACACAGTGAGGACATGCTAGGCTTTTATAGACAGGTTGCTCCACTGGGCATGCTACTGAAACTGGGAGAAACCATGATGCAGCTGAAGCCTTCAGGAAGGATTTCATAGAATCATTAAGGTTGGAAAAGACCTCTAAGAGCATCAAGTCCAACCATCAACCCAACACCACCATGTCCACTAAGCCATGTCCTGAAGTGTCGTGTCTACACATTTTTTGATCATCTCCAGACGTGGTGACTCCACCACCTCCCTGGGCATCAGGGAGATGTTGCTGGACTTTGTCCCTTTGAGCATTGGTGGGCAGCAGTCTGTAAGCAACTGGATGTGGTTCTTGTAGGAGGTGCAGGCCTAGTCAGATGTTGCTGTGCAAACTAAAGATTGAACCCGATCAAGTTCTCTTGCTTCTCTGTCCTTCTCCCCTATTCCACTGCGCACTTTATTTGGGTGCAGAATCCAGGAAGTGCAGGGTGGGTGTGCTTCAGCCACACATCTTGGTTTGGGAAAAAGAACAGAGGAAGTTGCAGTAGGAGGGAGATACATAATCTTGGAGGTTTTGGAACAGTTTTACCAGAACTGAGAAAGGAGCACAAGACTTGTGTAGGAAAGCTCTGACATATCCAAGTTGAGATGTTTGGAGGATCACAGCAGTTTCTTTTGGATTTACTCACAGAATCTGAAGATTGACTTTCTGTTTTCTCTTATGTGCATGTTCTATTTTTATCTTTCTGCTCTCTGTATACTTCCCCCTGTCCCTGATTCTCCTCAGGTTTGCAGTTTTGAAGTGCTAAATTAGGGTGAAAATGCTACAGTATGATTTATATTTATGAAACTGCTGCAGGTACGAATGGCCCACTTGTCTGCACAAGAATAAGTAACAAACAGTTTGGTGAAGAGAGAAAAAACAGTGTGCAATCTCTGATATGAGGAAACTACTGCAGTTTGACTTGAGCACTATCCAGTCTGAACTCCTACAACACCACAAAGGAAACATAATATAAACGAGAATTCTGTATTTAATGGATGTGTTCATTATTGTTTCCAAATTGATTATTTGCTCTACAGTTGAGATCAACAGTATTTTATTCACTGGGATAATGTGTCTGACAAAGAAAGAAAATTGTGAACAGACTTTGAGACTTGAGAACATCTGCATGGATAAGTTTTCTCTATGCTATTACTCAAAAATATCTTTCTCTACTATGGGTAAGATCATTCTGAAGCAGGTGTTACCTATCTGCTGGAGTGAGGAGAGAAAATGAAACACTTATTGCAAGCCTAAATGTTTCCTTTTCTTCCATTTCAAACATTGCATGAGTTCATTTAGGTTAAAAACTCTCAGTAAATGACAGGTCACATCCAATGAGAAAAGGTTTCCCTGTGTGAGATTCTCTGTAGGCTGAAGATCAGTTTGCCCATTTTCAGCTGCATGTTTCTGAGAAGGATCAGAACTGCCATCTTTTGCAACCCATAACATTTACAGTGCCTGCACTTGTCTGCTTCATAGCTGTGGGAGGTGCACTGTTGGCAGTGGTAACCGACAGCAGGGGCTGAGAGCATCTGCAGGAGGGGAGGCAAAACTGGCACGCAACAGTCTGCTTTAAGCCAAGGCATACCAAGAGGGAAAGACTGTTCCGTGTCAGATTCAAACCACAGGAGGCAGTGCCTTCCCTTAGGAGCCTTGCTTACTAACCTACTTAGATGATGCTCAAATACAGATATTTCCACCCTCAAACTACTTCCCTTTCCAGAGGGCATGTGCTTCGTAGATATTTTATTAACTAATATCTAATCTCATAGTCTAGTCTCTGTACTTATCAAGTCAAACACATATTGGACAAAGTTATTTCTAAAATCTTTATAATATTCACAGGGTATGAATAAAAATAACAAAATTTCAAACCAAGTTATTTATCTGCAGAATTTTAGTTTCAAAATCCAATATCTTAGAGATATTGATTTTCTCTAAAACAATTTTTTTTTTTTTTACTTTTAATAGTGACAAGATGATCTATGCACTCTGAACCCCAGCCAGGACTGAGTAGAATCTGTTATGAAGAAGAATGCTTTTTCTCTTCAATAGAATCAGAGCATCAAATATTTTCAGATGTCTTGGATCCCAGTAGCAGAACAGTTTTTTCTCTCTTTTTGTTTCATCTGCCATAAGACACATGTAAGACAGAAAAGGCAGGGCAAGAAGAGAACAGGATAATGAACACAGTTAGTTCAGAAATGAGATCTGAAACTTCAACAAGAGCATGATCAGGCCAAAAGCTGTTGAAGAAATATATGAGTGGGTAGATCTGCAAGTTGTCACAGGTCAGTTTTCAGTAGACCCATGCCAAATTACCCCAGCTGGGTAATGGTCCTTGCAACTGCAATTCCCTTACGTTTCTAAACCAGCAGGTTTCTCTGCATTGGTCTCACATGATCTGAAACTGGACAGAACTCATTTATAGTCTTTTTTCATATAAAAAGAACATTTATTTCCTTTGTTTCCTGTAGGTATATATCTTACTAAAAACCTCTAGATTTGTCTGCCCCCAAAGAGTCAAATTTTTCTTGAACTTTGGTACAACAGAATGGAGTCATTCAACATTCTGTTGGTGCAGCTGGAAGCAGAATGCAGCCCTCAGACTTGTTATCTCCTATGAATTTCTTAATGCTAGCAGGAAATAGGATCAAAATGGTGAAATGAAGGCAAATAAGCCTATCTGACAAATTAGTGATAGATACCATCCACACTTGAGAACCAAACTTAAAGCTCTCATTCTCTTTGCTGCAGCTATCTTTAATCATGGTAGTTAGACAGATGGAAAGATCATTGTGCACGTTTTAAGAGGTTTGTGCCATGGTAGCTTTTCTGCCAAGGGTAATCAGTTGCATCAAGGAATTTGCCAGAAAGAACAAATCTGTCTTATTTATAGTTAGCTGAGTTCTAATTATTTCTCCTAAATGGGCAGTCAGATAATAATGTGTAAACATAAAGCAAGTGTAGAACTGCAATTACTACACAGTGGAGAACTTCCTCCAAGCTGTATAATACTTTTAAACTTTACTATGTTACAGAAGAAATCCACTCAGATTGGGCAGACCAGAAACCTGTCTTATTTTTTTAATCTTCCATTTTCCCTGTCATGCAAATAAATGGTAGGTTCCTTTTCCAAACTTATTAGTTTGACCTCAAACCTCCTGTGTCATAAGAAACGGGTTACCAGTGCACAGATCTGGTACTAATAAATGTAGAAACAAACCCTGAATTGTATCCTTAGCTCTCCATAGGATTAATGTACCAAAGCACAAGGAAATTGTAATTAATACCAGAACAGATATTTCTGGTTAAAGAAAGCTGGGTAAAAGATCTCGTGTACTTAATGTATCAAAATCTACTTGTCATTATGTTAAGAATCTTATATTGGAAGATTGCAGAGCGCTTGAAAAACTGATCTTAGTCATAATTAATTTCTCCCAAAACCCAGTGTCAGTGATTACAACTGCAACAGTCTGTGATGGGATCATTAGATGATTCTGTGTGTTGCCTATGTACCTTCTCCCTGCTGCTAGGAATGGGCAAGCTGTCTGTCTTTTCAGGTATTCAGATGAATGGAGTGAAAACCATGTGAGTAATCTTTTGTGGTAGATTTTAGGGGTAGAAAATGAAATGAAAAGTGTTTAAAACATGGTTATTTGGGCTACCCAATAAAAGCATGCATGAATACAGCAGAGGTAGCTTTCCATTGGCTTGCTTACCACAGCAACACTTTCTCTTCCAGTGTGCAAAGGACTGAGGAAGGTGGCAGCCACTGGAGCAGATCTAAGGCTGAGAAGTGGTCAGACAACTGGAGAAAGAGGATCTCAAGCTGCTCAGTCTAGGAGGTGTGTGAGTGCAACCATCTGTGTTCCTTCAGCGTTGCTTGTAGCCTGCTCCTTCCAGAGCCTCAGGTGAAAACATACCTACAGGTAAAGCAGAGAAACCCTTTTTATAGTTCACCAGCTTTCAGACACTTCAGTGCTATCCTCACCAAATGCAGACTCACAAAGCAAGTTTCTTTCACTGCCTTTCCAGTGCAGTGAAATTCTCATTATGAAGGTTCTCCTTATGAAAAGTAACCTTCTTTTGGTTCTTGGAACTGAGAAAAAGTGACAGTTGCATTATTTAAATTCCTGTCATAAGAGGTGGAAAGGATGCAAGTGGTAAAACCTTATTTATATCAATACAATCATTTATACTATAATAATCACATAACTAAGCCTCTTCAAAGGATTTAGGACAGGTATCTGGAAAAGCATTCTGTCATCTACCTTTGATGAGAGCTTCAAGGCAAATAATAAATGAGCAAATGAAACTTTCTGTAGAAAGTCATGTTTTCAAACATGTCCAAGTAACATCTTCAGCTCCTGAGAGCAGTGTGCTAAAAGCAAAAGAAGATCATTAAAAATAGAGAGGGTACTTCCAGATTAGTAGGTCTGGCTACAAAAATCCTGAAGTTTCTCTTGAGAATTGCAAATGAATAAATTAAACTAGCTTCATTTACAGTGAATTGACATCAAACTAATTTCTAAAACAGTGAAAACTAAAAACAAAACCCAGTTTTAGTTCCATGTACTCTAACATTGTTTCTTGCAAATGTTTTTGCTAATTAAATTGAATTAAATAATGACTGACAACTACTTAAAGGCTAGAATATATAAGTGAAGGAAAATAAATATATTGATTTTGCTGAAGCCATGACTGTACACAAAATATTTAAGTACAATTTGAAGGAAACCCTGAGTTAGCTATAAAAGAAAGATGGCTTATATGTCTTGAGTTACAGAAAGGGGAAACAGCTCTCTTGCCAATAATAGCCAGATTCTGTGATGATTTAAAGAAGAATATCTCTACTAGTACAGTCTTGCAGTGAATCAAACCATGCTGTACAAAGTATTTACTGTAGCTTCAGGCAGATTCTGAAACATATCCAAATAATATTAGCCAGAGGACAATCCAGGAGTAGCCTTAAAACTACTCTCTTTTCCTCCCTGTTGAGCTCTGAGTGACATCACAATTTCAGTTTCAGAAACCTGAAAAAGGATTCAGGAAAGAGTAGGTCAGGGGATATTTTAGTAAGGGATATTTTAATCAATAGCTCGAGGGCTCTGACATTCTACTTGCCACAGGCATTTATTAAAAAAACCTAGTCACGAACACAGAAGACGGTGTTTACAAGAGATGAAGGGATGTCATGGTTTGAGCCATTACTGCTTTAAAAATATATCAGATTCAAACTGAAGCAGCCCATGAACTAATTACTTTGATAATGATCTTGTAAAAATGAGCAGGAAGTTAATTATGGAGACAGTCAAATTCAAAAGGGTCAGAATAGGAAAATGCAAATCCGTTTAGGTTGAAAAATCAACTAAGAAAATCAAATTATTCTTGAGCCAACACTGTATTTTAAGTACATAAAGAACTTAATTGCAAAGGAATTACCCTAGCACATAAAATCAGGTATGCAGCTAAATATCTTCCTGAATTGGGTCTTGTAGAAATAGAGTGCTGTACGATAAGTTTCAAAGTATTTAGACGTCAGCTGATAGAGCAAAAGTGGAAAGGTTTTCACAAAAGGTGAAAGGTTTTTGGAAGAGGATTATTCCAAAGACAATATTGTTGAGCTGTCATTACAAAATTTAATCATGAGCCTTTTATTTGTATTCCACAAATATTTCAGTGGAGGCACAGGATGTGACTGCTTTATAAGAACAGTAGAATCAAGCTTTTGGTTTGAGCTGATCATGAGAGAGACTGTGAGAGAAAAAAATCTTTCCTCTGTGATGTTTTAGCTCTGTCTCCAGTCAACAGATATTATTCTCCTGCTTTGGAAATTGTTATCCACATAATAGAACATTTTCTTATCTTAGTTCTGCTTCTGTGGTTTCAGACTCATCCTAATGGAATCACAGGAGTAAGTTAGACCTTCATTTGCAACAATATATTTTTTAATCTGTATGCACACACACACACAAGTTGTTATGCTGAGTAAAATCTTTGCTCCATTAAAATCACAGATAATTTTGTCAGTAATGTTAACTGGATCAGGTTCCTATCCTGTGTTAATTCTGTAGACCTGTATGAGATACCCAAATGATCCAAGGTTCCTTACAGTGTGGGCCTGAAAGCCAAACACTCATCCATTTCAAGACTAAGAATATGTTTTGTCCTCACTGAAAAATGATTCCCCATTATATTGATGTGATAGCCCATTCCTATATTGTCTCAAAACAATGCATGGGGCAGGACCAGGCTGATAGCCCTTAGTGACTGTTGTCTCAAACAAGGTGTGACATGGCTAGTCTTGAACTGATAGGGTGATGGTCTTAGTAGCTCTGGAGGAGAGCTGCTGGTTTAACAATGAAAGGAGATCATTCCTGCAGAGGCAGGAATTCCCTCTTTAAAACCATGTGTAAGAGCACCATGTGACAGGCATTGTACTGCAGGGGCATGATACACACCTCTCTTTGTGACTTGCAGAGACTGTGCCCTCCCTCCCCTCCCCACCAAAAGGGTATAAAAGGACCACACCTTCCTGGGCCCAGGTGTTGCATTTACCACAGAAGACCCTGTTGGAATATATATCCAGCACCAAGAACTTGGACTATTCCTGTGAAATCGTCACTGGCTTCAAGGACTAGTGATACTTTCTTCTCTCTCTCTTTTTTCCCTCTCCTTTTTGCTTCCCATTTTCCCTCTGCTCTGGTCCATTACTGAGAGTTTTTACTGGCTCTAATAAACCAAACTCATCAGCCATTTGGTATCAGTTTCCCATAATTTACTCCAAGGGAATTTTTGAATCTTAGCATGACCTCTGCTGCTGCCTGGGGTTGGCTTGGGACACCAGGTCATGACAATTGCTCACTCTATTTCAATTCAGAGAGCTGTGTTATGTTTCCATACATGAGATGGTTTTATTTGCAATTCAGGTTCACATGGGGTTGCTCTAGGCCCCTGAGGATCCCTGTGAATGATTGCATTCATTAGCATTGGAGCTATGTATTTCCTGGAAGCAACTTTTGCAAGTAAGATTAACCAGTAGAGTTTTGCTATTTTTTTCCACTTTTATGAACTTTCATTTCATGAACAAGGCATTCAGACTGAGATAGTCCTGAAAACATACAAACATACGATACTAAATGTCAATTAATTCAATTCAGTTAAAACACTGATTTATATTCTCAAAGTGAGTCATTTCTCATATAGCTACAGAATACTTCCCTTTCTACTTCAAAGGAGAAGAAACAGTTCACAGTAAATATTATCTCCTTTAAACTTTTTTACTGATAGCAGGCCTTGAATGCAAGGACTGTGCAGTTATTTAATCCGTTTTCTTAAATGAGGTCTATCTTGTAGACATATCTGTACAATGTACATCATAAAAATATATTAAACTCAGTGAAAGATTAAACAGCATATAAAATACAGTAGCCTTCTTATGGCTGACTTTGAATTTGCAATCAGTCAAAAAAGAGGAGGCTGAGGGGAGACCACATTGCTTTCTACAACTACCTGAAAGGATGCTGTGGAGAGGCTGGTGCTGGTCTCCTCTCACAGGTAATTGGTGATAGAACAAGAGGGAACACCCTCAAGCTGTGACTGGGTAGGTTTAGACTGGACATTAAGATGAAATTTTTTTATGGAAAGAATGGTCAGGCATTGCAATGTGCTGCCCAGGGAGGTGGTTGAGTTACCAACCCTGGATGTGTTTAAAGGTCATTTGGTTGTGGTGCTTGAGGATATGGTTTAAGGGTGAACCTTGTAGAGCAGGGTTATCAGTTGGACTTGGTGGTCCTGAGGGCCCTTTTCAACCTGAATGTTTCTATGATTCTGTGAAAACCTCATTAACTATCTAAAAAGCTTGGACACATTGCTAATGAAAAGCTAATAAAATATATGAAATGTGAAAAATTATTTGATTATCTCATATCAGTTTTGGTAAATTATTTTCCTATATAGTTTAAAGAGTAGGAAAAAAATCCTAAACCTATGCTGTTGAATAGTCTTTTCCTTCATCCTCTAACATTTTTTTTCTTATAATTAGTAAGAAACAGGCAACCAAACCATAAAATACTTCATTTAAATTTGTGATCCAGTCATACCTTCCTCCTCTTCTATCCCTAGCTATTTTCTCTGTCTCTGTCATGGTTTGAGTTTGGTTTTGTTGTTGGTTTTTGTTTGGTTGATTGGGTTTTGTTGTTGGCTTGGTGGGGTTTTGTGTTTTGGTTGGTTGGTTAGTTTTGTTTGCTTTGGGTTTTGGTTTGGGTTTTTTTGTTTGTTTGTTTGTTTGTTTTTTATTTCTCCAGAGAATACAGGAAATACTGCTTAGCATCAGTGTGTACTAACCCAACCTCCTCAAATACTGTGTGCTGCAATCTGAGAAGTTATGCAGGAAGCATTGAAATTACTGCATTATAAAGTAGAGGTTCATTTTGAGTAGCTGGTTTTCCCTTTCCAGAAGTTCCAGTGTTCTTTTTCTTTGAGACATAAGAACATCCTATTCTGTAGTATTTCTTTCCACACTCCTGCTAACAAAGGAGATAGCCTTGCTTATAGAGGACTACATAGGACACAAAGCCATCTCTTTGGGGAGACAATGCTTACCATGTAGCCATTTGTTTCTATTCCTTTTTGTTTCTCTATGCTGTGCTTTTCTGACATGTGTGAGAAAGCTCTGACTACTGGCATTGTTCACAGAGAAATATGCAGAGAGCTTCTTTTTCTCCTGTGCTCTGGTATTTACAAGTGTCACCTACATATATCATAGAACATTTCAAGTTGGAAGGGAGCAATGGAATCAATATATCATAAGCATATATGACTTTAAAATGTATTGAGGTTCCTGATGGGAAATTGAAGACTATGAATATAGATTTCAAATTAGATTTAAAAACATGGAAGTACTGCATTACTTATTTGAATTCTAGCCAGGAAATTAGTGGAGAAAAACTGTTCAGAGTATCTTGTACCACGAACTTTATGAGTTTGGCACAAATAGCTCATTCATTTAAGTTTACTGATACTAAATCCTCCTGCTTGTTGACTTAGCTGAGAGATCAGATAGGTGTGGAGGTGAATGGACATACTATACCATACCATTCCTGGAGGTGAGGTAAGCTGCAGTAGACTTCAGGCCACTGCACACCTTTGTGAGTGAAATGCTGCAGTGTGTCTTCTGTGTGTGACAGGCTCTGGCTGGCAGTCAGGATCTGTCATGCTCTACATCTGGACACACACTTTGCAAAGACAGGATGCAAAGATAGTAACTGACTGAGCACGGTGCTGCTATATGCAGAGAGCTCAGCACTCACTTTACTGTCTATTTTTCTTCCTTCTCTAAGTAATGTTGGAACTAGATTTTCATGATGATGAGTAAGACAACTGAAACCTTCATTAACTTATAGAACAGAAAATCATACCAGATTGTTTAACTCGATTAATCAGAAGTAGCTCACAACAGATTGAAGAGCATTAGAACAAAAAAGCGTGTCCTCCCTGCAGTGTATCTTCCTGCAGTGCAGCATGCAGATGGTCATCTCTGAATCTCAAATCTTCAACTATCAGAGAATCTAAAATTACTTAGGAAGACTCACATCTATCTTTCACTGTAATCAGTGCATAGCAGCTGCCAAGGTGGAGGCCATGAGTACAGCAGCTGTTCCCTAGCCCTGAAAGAGAGAGATCTAAGAACTGGGTGACTGCCCTCCTTAATGCTGTGCTCTGGACTTTACAGCATTTGCAAAAAGTTGTTTTATGCAATAACCAAGGTTTTCTGCATTTCTGAAAGAAGTAATTTCAGCCAGCTGAACACTTGGGGATTTCTCCTCTCTCGGCTCTCAGAACGCAAAGTAATCTCCAAAGAGGAAACACAGATCTCTGCATGACGTAGCTGCACATTTTCCTTTTCTTTCAGACTTTCACGAAAAGCCCATCAGCAACTAAATGTTAACTGTTTTCACCAAAGAGAAGAAGGCATTCTGTGCACTGAGAGTGTACCTTCTGTGCCTAGGCCAGGTGCTCTGAAGATATTTCACCAAAGGAAGAGACATACACAGCAGGGAAAAAACTTGTGCTGTTTAGATATAGCAATATGTGCTGTTTACATATGACAATTCACACACAACCAAATGAGATCATGTTTCTCCTTTCCCTCAGCAATTCTCCTTTTCCCTGGCATCTCTGAAAGGGAGTTCCACTCTTTGCTGGGGAATAGATGCTGTAATCTGTTTAAATTTAGTATTAGGGCTGCATGCCCTTGGATGCTCCTCTGGCAGTTTTTAAGGCTTAGCTGATTGATTTCTGAACTGGTGAGCAGGCATCTGTAGGAAGACATTGATCTCTGTAAAGCTGGTCACATCATGTCCTCAGACAATAAGCAGCTTAATTCAGGTTTTCAGAGGTATTTGTGAATGAAGCTGGTGGCAGTGCACTACAGCCCCCTGCTATCCGTTATGATGTACGGAGAGTGAATTTCTTACCTCTCTTTTTATCTCCAAGACTTTGGCATATCTTGGAAAAGCAGGCAATGTAATCTGGACTCACAGACAATATTTATTTTTAGCTTAGCTTTCTATGCATTTCCTCCATTTTTCTTCTTCCTGCCACCACTTCTTCCATAAGTGCTGTTAGTGTGGATGCATGTATGTGAATGAGAGGGCATGACAGAGGTGACAGATAAGTAACTGCTGTCTTTCTGCTCCTCCCTCTCTTTTTTCTTCCCAACATTTTCTAAAACAGCATTAGCATACAGTAACAAACATGTATTCCCTCATCCTACCTGTTCAATGGAGCCTTTGGGGTGTGTGTGAATTTTCTTGTTTTAATGTACAGATTTTCTTATATTTTATATATCACAGCTGGAAACAATGCTGGAGATGAAGAGAGAACTTTGGAATTACTTTTATGGTCGAAGTCAGTAGCTGCATAAGGACCTCAAATGGTTGATGGCTGATGTGCTCTGTGCACTAACTTTTGGGAATATTTGCATGTGTCTGGATATTGATGCATCTGCTAATAGTGTTGTTGCCTTCTCCTTGTGTTGTCAAAAATAAAGAAAACAACTGTACTATTCTCTTGCTAGTCTGGTAAACACTCTTCACTTGTCCTTAAAATTCCTTTTCTAATCAATTAGATCAGATTCCTCTCTTTGGATTGGCTGGAGTGGATTTTTTTGGTTTAGTGGTGGGTGGTGGTTTTTTTGTTTTGTTTTGTTTTTTTTTCCTGCATGAATCTTCCCAGCCCTGATTCTATGATTCTGTGATTCTATGACTATTTCCTTTGCAGTGCAAGAGAGTGAGACCCCACGCTCTTGCACTGCAAAGAGGAGTTCCAATTTATTTAAATTGCAAATCCCTGACTGTCAAAATTTCAGCAACCTTTGTAGTTGACTGGGAAATATAGAAAAAGCAAAGGTAGAGTTGTGTATTTTATTTGAAGCCTCAAAATGTTGTAATTCCAAATAAATTTATGTGCTGGTAGCACAACTAGTCCTCAGCAGAAACTTGGGTGAGGAAGATACGGAAGTTTCTTGTACCCCACAGTGCTAGCGATGTTTGCAAGAGTACTCCCAGGGCTCAGTTACTGATTTGGTAGATCTTTTCTGTTTCTTGTAAATGAATGGACCAGGGATGCCACCCAAATAAATAGAGGAGGATCTATATGACTGTGGTATTTCTGTACCACCCACTATGAAGCTTCTTCCTCACTAGGTAATCATAATGGGAAAGAACCATTAAGGCTTGCAGTAAATCTTTTTGTAGAATAAACCACTGGCATGCCATTTGGGTGACAGTAGAAGGGAGGTAGCTTGATGAACCACTAACAGGTTAGAATATGTAGATTGCTGATTTGTTGTGCAACCTGTGACACTAAGAGAAAGCCTAATCTTAGCCAGATGCCTTGGCTTCCTTTGTCTCCCAGTTTGTAAGTGATAAAGTTTTTGCATTTATCCTAATTAAGCCTTTATGCAAAGGGAAATATGTAGAGTGAAGAGGAGGAAAGAAACCATGTTTCCTGTATTGAAATGCATTACAGATGAGGCTAGATAGTAATGTGTTATCTGAAAGGCTTTTAGTCCTCACTACCTTGGAGACAATGTGCTTTAGCACATGCAAAGCTGATCTTGACAGTGTGTCTCTTATCTATTAAGTATCATTTACACTGCAGGCTGGCTGAGAAGAGCTGTACTCAAGGGAGTGTAATTTCGTTTCAAGCATTGATCAGAAGGATTTTCTTCTAATGCAAACAGACAAGATAGAGTATATATGAATGTAAAACGTAGATCTAGAACACTGAAGGACTTTTCTTCTATTAGAAGACAAATTTCTTTCATTAATGAAGTGGTGAAGGATGCTTGAATTCTACTTTGTATACCTTCCAAAGAGGCAGCGCAGTAACCAGGCACATCTATGTGTATGGGATCTGTCAATGAATCATTAAAAATTCACAGGCATTGGGCCCTGAATTATTTAACTATAATGACAAGCTTTTAAGCTCCGGTCCTGAAAAGAATCACTTGCATTTTTAACTTCACAAAGACAGTGTGGTGAGTCCCTTATAGAGAAAAGGTGCTTTTTCTGGTCTTGGTCCTAGAGTTGGTTCTAGAGGGAGCTGAGCTTGGCTCCTGTCTCTGCCAAAAGCTGTGTATGATTTAAGCAGATCACTTCTATCTCCTCTACTTCAGCATGCTGTTATATGAAAATAGTATAACTCTTCACCTTCTGGTTTTGGGGAAAGTAACTGTCTTCATGTGTTTGTACAATGTGTAGCACAATAGGGTCCCAGGTTTGAGACCTGAAATAAGAAAACATTATTTTGTCTGAGAAAGTTCTTTGTAATGGAATGCAATTGCCTGCAAGGGCTGTTAGCTCACATGAGTTGTAGAACATGAAAATCTCGACTGGTTTTTCTGCTCTTCAGGGTGAGAGCATTTCAGATGCTTTATTACTCGTCATAAAGGAGAATATAATTTAGTCTATGTTAGGCTCACAATCTGTGTGGCTGTTGTAGTAATGAGATTTTTAATCTTATTAGTCTTACTGATTTGTTTTAATTAAAATATTAGTTTACATTACTGTTAAACTTCCTTAATCACTTACTGTAATCATTATAGGAAATATTGCCAGCTTATGCTGCTCATTAGGAAAAAATAGCTTCTACTCAGTGTAAGCCAGGGTGATGCTTTCTCCAGATCCTTGTTTCCATGTTAAAATTATGAAATAAGGAGGCTTTAAATGCTCAGGTAGAGCATTTGTGCTCAGGTAGAGAGGACCATTAAATGCTCAGGTAGACAGGACTCCTCAGCAAGGGTTATTGCAAAGGTGGCGGAGAGAACATGGCAAAGATGTTTTCAGGTGTTTGGAGGGTGCAAGGATGGAGCTTATGCAAGTAGTGTCTTGTAATGCCACAGTCAAATTGCTGGGGCAATCTGAGAAATACTGTGGTCTTTAAAGCAGCAAGGAAAGACTGAGTTTACATGACTCTCATATATCATAACTGCTATCTACCTCCACTCTTATTTATTGGGCTTGGAAGGCTGATTGCCTCTATGTTTCAGCCAGAAGTGCTTTCAAGGATAGTATTGACAATAGTAGCTGCACAGAAGCAGCCAGCCATTTGAACTTAGCTAATCTCTTCCTGAGTAGGGATAACTAGCCAAGGGATCACTCTGCAAACAGAACTGTACCACTTCCAGTGCTGAAACAGATTTGTTTCAGAGCTGTCTTGCATCCTGGATTGTGGGAATGTCTTTGGAAACCCACACAGAATCTTTCCATGTCATTTAACAAAACAGCGTTTTGCTAAAGGTGCCAGACAGTGTCTCCTAAAGTTCCAAACTCTTTTATTTTTTCAACAGCAGAAATTTTTTCTGCTGCTTCTATATAAGGACAGGATGTTGTAGTTCTCTCTAATATTCGTTCCTCAGTCGAGGCTGCTGGATGGAGTCAGCGGGTAAGAAGAGGGCTAGAGTGAGAACTAGATGGAATCTACTAGCTTATGTCAAATACACCATCAAATGGCTTTGAAATCTGGCTTCTTGTCAGGTCAGGATGTAGCTGATCTTGTGCTCTGTGCCATATCACAATACCAAGTCCCTGAGCTACTTAGACTCAGTTAAAAAATATCTATGGGCAGCTGTCTTTGTTAATTCTTTGATGCTGATCCTCTGTCTAATATCTTGTCACTGATATTAAAGCAATGTTTTGCATACTTAATTACTTTATCAATTAATGAAGCTTATAAGTCTGTGTCAGCTTTTCTGTTTTTCAGACACCTCCTGAATGGCTGAGGGATGTTGCCTTCACATGTACTTTCCTGAAATGCAGGTTTAAAAGGCAGAAGTCACAACGGGGAAATTAGCTTATCTGTTTGAACTCCAAGGGGCAAGAGCCTTCACTTCTTTTGATGTTTTCCTTAAGATGGGAAATCAAGCCCTTAAATCAGAACACCTCATTCATCTCACAAAATTAGATTTGTTTCAGTACAACCCAGTAAAGAATGTCTGTGGCTACACACAATATGCCATTAGTGCATCAACCAAATGAAGAAACTGTACATGGCATTTACTTTGAGCAATGGTTGTGGAGCAGTAATATTTTTTTCCAGTGCTAAATACAATAAAGTATGTGATTGTTACAAGTACGATCATACTTAACTCCTCTGCTCTAGTATCTGCAGAGTTCAAAGAAGAAAAATTACTCTGTGAAGGTTAGAGAGCTTTCTTGTATTTGTATTAACTGTGTAGACCTGAACACTTCTTCCTTGGGAATATTAGAATCTATTTTAAAAATACAATTATTTGAATTTGAGCTGGTTCAAGTACTCCACAAAGGCCTAGTAGTGAATTTTAGATCTCTTCTGTCTGAAGTACAGATGACCTTTGGATGCTGAAGTCGTGCAAGAAATTTCATCTATCTCTCTTTTGTCTGGTAAGAAATATAACAGAGGAGAGTATCCTGGGTTGATTGTGAGTATTTAATCCCTTACAACAGCTCGTTAAAAGGGGCATTGTTAGGACTCATCTAATACTTTCTGAAGGGTATTACCAGAGAATGATCTTCAATATTTTGTGGTTGGGGAATATACCTGAAGCCCAATGGACTAAAGTCCTTGGACATCAGTGACTGTTTTCAGAAGCAGTACAGAAGCAGAGAAAGAGAATTTAGGGACAGCCTATTACTTTATTAAAGGAATACACAAAGCTTTCAAATTTTATGGGATGCAAAAACCAGTTAAAAGAAGCATCGAAAGGAGTAAAAAAGAAAAAAAAATATGAACAATCCTTTATTCTTTAGATGGTGACTGGGGGCTGTCTCAAATATTTTGTGGGATGACCAGGAAGTGATGAAAGGGAAGATGAAAAATAGATAGATTCTGGTGACATTAAAGATTACTGGAAGTGGTTCTCCCAGGAGCAAGTGGGGAAAGATGGGAAGGTAGGGAGAAATTAATTTGACTATGTTCACTTTAAAGTGGAATTAAATGGACTGAGTTGAACTTCAGTGGTAATTTCTAGCACAAATACTGAAACCAGTTTATAAAAATTGAGGTCAAGGAGCTTTGGTTACATCTTGCACATGAGTGAATAGAAAATGTGATACTGTAACCTGCTAAACCAAGTGGATTAGGTAATATATATCTATAAACCCTTGGCTCGGTTGGTGACTTGGAAAAGATAGATGGCATTTTAGGAAGTTCAGTTTAAAGTGCACCTGCAATTAAAACTTAGCAGTAAAGAGGGGATAGTGAAATTGTAAACTATGCTACTTAAAGTTCACTGATTGTTTGGAGTTGGACCATAAAATGACTGAACACAGAGACCATAACTTTCTAGCTCCAGACATCAGTAACTACTGAGCCCTTCCTAGGCAAAGAATATTGTCAGGAATCTGTGATTAAAGTCAGTTACTGCCTAGGCATCTTACCACCTGGAAGAGGAAAAATCTTTCATTTTTTCAGCTACTGCATCTCATTTTTGAGTTGTGAAACTCAGCCAATCCACTGTATTCAGCAAATCAACTGCTTCCTTAGGGCTCTTGTTTCAAAGTGAATTATCTTGTTTATTTTTTAATCTAAGGATGTAATCATTTTTTCAAGATTCTGATGGATTGGTCCTGAAAAACTTAGAAAGTGCTACCCTTCTGGTAATGTCTCACTCGTTCTGATGGTGACAATGTGCAGAGCCAAATCCAGCACTATCATCCCATTTGCTGATGTTGATAGAGTGATGATGTGGAGGATTCTGATCAAGGTGCTCACTGTTGTTGAGTAGAAACTCATGACTATTTTTAAGCCAAAATATGAAAGCAGCCTTTGGGGATAATGAATTTCAGTCGAGAATATCCCATGTCCTTATTTTCTAGTAGGGCTATGTGAAATACATGCAAGCAACAAGAGCAGTACAAGGTTGGGAAAGTGAGTGAGGATCCAGCACACCAAGGTCACACCTCAGTGTTCTGGTTCACTCTCTTTCACAATCTGTGCCTGACTTAATCTAGGTTGGTTTGTGGCCTACAAAAAGGGAGAGAAGGGGGCTTCAAGTGACCATATCACCACAATTGCATTTGCATTATTTTTATTAAATATATTTATTAAAATAAATGTAAAAGCTACAGCTGAGATTGGAGCCCTAAGGTATACAAAGGTATAGAGAAAATTGTATGAGAAAAAAATAAAGATGAGAGTAGACAAATAACTGATTATGGTCCAGTATTGGGTAGGATAGCTGAGCCTAGAGGTCTCCTCCATCACTGCCTTGTAGGGGCTCCTAAATTCCCCAGTGCTCCTTTAAGAACCCACTTGTCAGAAACAGAAATTGTCACAGTTCTAAGGACTGAATGGAGTTCAGTCAATTACCCACTACATATTTCACTTATATTCTCATGTGTTGTCAAATCATTTTTAAAATTTACATTCTTCTGAAGTATCATTAAATTATCTTAAGTAGCCAGTTGCATCTGTACTTTTTAAAAATACTTTTTGATAAAGAATAAACAAATATGCATTGGCAATTTTGCAAAATCTTTGACTTACAATGCCCGTCATATTTTATTTCCTATAGATCAGTCAGTTAAGCCTTTCATGTTTAGAAGGTTCAGTCCACATGAAAGTGGACAGGACATCCAGAACATGTAGAACAAAATTGTATCACACATTTATGTCATCCTGAAGAATTGCTTTAAAATAGTCCTTGTTCTGGCTTCCAAAAATGTATTTTCCAGAAGTTTGGGGGATTTTTTTAGTGTAACTGTCTTCTCAAGTCTGGGAGAAAACTACTATCACACCTGTTATTTGTGGTCAATATTCTCTTCCTCGATTTCTTTCTAAAATTAATTCAAGCCAACTAAACTAGCTTTTGGGATTCCAGGTGTTCCTAAGAGCTAGTGACCCCAATGCTTGTTAATTGCATAAGTTACACAGATTTTCTGAAACTGGAGAGTACCACTTCCTGAGTTAGGTTGCTAAGTATGTGTCTGTTTGTAGAAATGCTGCATTTAAGTTACAATCCTAAATTCAATTCTCTAGTTGCCTTTTCATAGGAGATTTTCCTTGTGAATGATTTGAAGATGAAAGTTGGTCTTCTCAGGTATCATCTAGTGATCCTGTCTAAACCTTCCTACATGGCACATGATTTTAGTTGGTTTAACACTAACCATAGAACTGGGAGATGAATATCCACCTCTTTGGTTCAGCATTTAACACTGAAACTAATTTTCTAATACCTGCCTTCTAGTCTCTACCACTTTCAGGTCTATCAGAGCTGAAACCTTGATGTCAGTGCCAATGAAGCTTTTTTTTCCAGAATGCTGAAGAGTGAAAATAGTTCACCTCTTTTCTCATGGCTTTGTAAAGGCAGTACCTAAACTGTCTGCGGGACAAAATCCTCCAGCTTTTTTTTAATTGTTATTTTTATTCTTTTTCAAAAGCACCCAGGGGCTTGGGTCCACATCCCCAAACAAAAAACTACAAGGCTTCTCTCTGAGGTTTGGCTTCAGGTCCATCTCTGTGGAGTTTTGAAGCTCTGTGCTAGTGAAGGTGAAGGTGGATTGTCACCAGCAAAGTTACTGCCTGGGCAGTCTCCTGGAGCTTGGTGCTCGTTGGCATGGATTTTATTCACCGAGGTAGAGGAAGAAGCAGAATTATACTAAGAGTAGAAAGGAATGGCTCAAATGAACAGAGAAAAGTGCCTTGTCATGTAAGAGCTGTACTCAGCCATGAACTTCTCTTGCATGTAAGTGACTAAGGAACAGTAGGGAGCCCCATTACTTCCCTGCATGTGGGCTACTTTATCTTCAAAAATGGGAATGGGGCCAATGCCAGATTGCTATTCTCCTGCTATACAGGAGGGCAAGAAGTGGGCAAGCAAGCATGCAAAAAATACTGAGTCTTGATGTTGTTTTTCTTCCTTCTATGAGGTTTATTTGATGATGTTTCTGTATTTGTTCATCTGAGTCACTGAAAAATGAGGAAAGCAAGCTGCTAGGGAAAGTGACAAAACTACTTGTCACTAAAAGTAGGGAATAGCTGGGAGAGATAATTACATAATTCTTTAATTCTCAATTTGCTCAAGATGTATTACATTAACCTGTTAATGTTTATTTTATAATATTTACCTCTTAGTAAAACAATTGGTGTGCTAAACAGAGTAACTGAAACAGTAGTTTCAGTTTAGAATCTGCACAGCCAGCTGTGTTGGAACTGCAGAAATTGCATTAAGTATTTCCAATTTTTATTTCCAAGAGCCAACATGCACTAATGGTGTAATATGAACTAGTTAGAGTTATGAGAACCATTCAAGAAAAAAGCAGACCCTGATAACACAATTTTTTTCTTTCAATGTCAAAATCAACCTCCCCTAGGTTTTTTTTTTTTTTTTTATTGTTCATTCTCTACCAGCTAAGAGAATATCAGTGTTCTGCCCAGTTTCACTTAAGAAAGCAGATCATTTCAAAACTTCCTATATTCTATTGTATCCTATATTAACAAATGCTGGTAATAGGAGATATGTGGATTGAATGAACAAGCTGTTTATAACCCTCAGGAAATTTTCAATTAAAACATTTAATCTTCACAGTGCACAACGAGCTAACATTCAAAAGATATGGACATGAGAAATACAGTTTTGTATTTTAAAATTCTCCTATCTTTTCTTGGGTAGTTACAAAGGCTTTTTATGAAAAGAAAAAATGAAACCTTGTACCAGCAAAAGATATTTTCAACGTAAAAGACAATAGTGAAACAAAAGGAAAAAGAAAACAAGCAGACTGTAAGGAGATAATGAAACTGTTTTAGCCAATAGGTCAGGTATCTGTGGCTGTTCATCAGATGTATTTACTTTATTGACCAAATGACACATTTGCTTTGTGTGTGTGTGTGTGACATGATGGTAATGATGCAGCTGTAGTGAATGAACTGAGCTCTATTTTAAACCCCTGAGTGTGAAATTATCCACTTGGGTTTTTAACAGATCGTTCAAATTCACAGTATATGGGGTTAGATTTTAGTTTGTGTGTTAACAGTAAATTCATTTAGCTCTGAGATACCAGAAATATGCTACACATTAAGGAGGACGATGGCTTTTTGTGTAACAAAGATCTTTGCTCAGTGTGAATTTAGTGTGAATTTCAGGTAACAAAGCTGAACAGTGGCATTCAGCATGACACATTTCAAACCTGGAGCACTGCCACGTGAAGGTGTCCAATTTATTATGACCAAGCTTGTCTGTTGTACTGATGTCAGGTTCTGCTTGGTTGCACCATCCTAGCAAAAGAGTTCCCGTCACAGACTTCCCATTTGAGGATAGAATTTGTGCTCCTTTCAGTGCACCCTCTTTCACAAATGATCAGTAAGCTCATATATTTTCATTTTGTTGTTTACATTCATCAGAGCAATGAGCAGCACAAGCCTATATTAGATTTACGAAACATTAAATCACCCACTGTGGTCAGAGAAGTTGTGGATGTCCCATACATTTGTACAGGTTCTCAAATGACTGTTTCTGACATTTTATGTTTTAGCTGCATCAGCTTCAGCTACTGCAGTTCACAGGACATCCAAGCAAGGTGAAGTGTCAGTTTAGAGATGGAGTGTTGGCTTAGTATCTTAATTTTAAAATATAGGTTTTGAGGGTTTTTTTTTAAGCTTTCCTTACAAAAGCAAATTGGGGTCTAAATGAATTTCTCTACTTTTCTGGGAGCCTGAGGCTACTGTGGGTGACTTCTATGTTTAAACAGCCCTAGTCAGCACAGTAGGAGGTTACTGTGATTGAAAACTGGGCAATTATCAGTTTCCCCAAGCAAGAAATACTATATACCCAGCAAATCTGTCTAACTTGATTAGGAAAGCTGGAGTGAAGGCATTTTGCCTTCCTTTACCTGGGGGCTAGGTGCTTCTAAATGTCCTTCTTAAAGTCTGCTTAAAATGTTTTTCACTTCAGCCTGACTCTCTCTCCCTGTCCTAGTCAAGCACTGCTACCTTCTCCCTTCTGCCTCCTCACAGTAAGTGTACATGAATTGTACTGAGTATAACAAAGATTTTTCATAAATTCTCTCATGAAGGCTTTTCCCACTTCCCTTTTTTAGGGAAATTTTTAGTGATCTATAGAATTTAAGACCCTAATACCATAACTGATTCTGTGTAGGAGTAAGCCTGTGCCCACTACAGCCCCATTGACTCCAAGGGATGGGAATAGGGTGCCAGGAGAAGGGTGGGTGACAGGGCTTTGACTTAGTCAGTCTTGAGATCGTATAAAAAATATACAGACTCCCAATTACCTAAATATAACATTAGAAGATAATAAACCGGATATTAATGCTGTAAACAGAGAGGGATTAAATATCCTGGGTGAGACAGATTTAATATAGAGCTTGAAAATTAATCAAGCTTCCTGACCCCTGTCCTTGCAGTCTTGCTCTGAAGGTCAAAACATGTCAACAGCAGAAGTTAAAAATCTTGTGTTGGACAGTCTCTGAGCATCTCACAATACACACACGTTCTGCTCACCTCTATGGGGGTACATTGTGAACAGTTCCTTCCTCTGCTGGTTCCAGGGTGTGTGGGATTTACTGTCATTGGCTGTGTTTAGGGATGGATGGCTTCCTCTGTCACCAGCAAGTTCAGCCTGGCCCAGGGTTCAACAGCACAAACAAGATACAGGCTTCATCCTCTCTGCTCTGCCTTCTTGGTGGTGTGAGTGCTGTGGGCTTTCAAACAGATGATGCAATTATGCCCTTTGTCAAAAAGGTTCCCTGAGCCAGTGAGGGGAAATGATGTCACTTGCAAGCGCTGATCTTACCACACTGCTTAAACGGAGGGAGTAGGTACAAGTTGCTCCTAGATTTGGTGTGGCATCTCATAACCTGTTTGCTCCTACCAAGCAATGATTCATTCCTTTCAAGGTCTATGTATTACTTTTGTTATGATTGATGTATTGTAAATTCTTTTGGCACAATCAAGATTAAGCCTATTTCACAGAAAATGGTAAGGGCTCAAATGTTCATATATGGATGCTGATTCTGGGGATTTTCCTGGGTGCATAAACTTATCTTTTGCTCTTGGAGGATGCTGAAAAATATTAGGAGTCACAAAGATACTGTTAACAGGCATCATTAGTTTACAACTAGTTTGCAACTCTTGAAAATTTATCAATTTTAGTTTGGAAGCTTGTTCTATGTACCCTAACATAGTACTGGGCAGCTCTACTTTGAGCTAGTTCAAATCTCTATTAAAAGCATGAAGGTTTTGTGTGATTGTGTTATGCAGATGCCATATGGATAGTATTTTTTCTGGTGTTTGGGGGAATTTATTTCTGATGATTTATTTGGTGTACACTCTTAGAGTGTCAAAACCCTTGGACAGTTAAAGCACTTTCGTACTATCTTAAATAATACTTGACAATGCTTTAGTCGTAAGACAACTCCAAGAAACCTGATGCCAGGTTTCCATGTGTGCAAAGGACATAAATTAACTTTTGGTTTTTTTTTTTAAGAGAAATGGAAAGCATACAGTTGAAGTAAAATGAAATTGCCTTTCAGCCTGCAAGCTCACAGTAACTTCTGGTTGTTGCTGTTAATGTGAATGTATATTTTTTTTTTTTGTTTCAGTCATTATTTTTAACAGTTGAGACTATCTAGTCATTAGCTGGATCATGAAGTCAATTCTTTTTATGTATTCAGTAACTCATCTTGTCTAAATTGTTTCAGTTCCTCAGAGATAGTTTGTGAATATGCATGACATATTTCAGCATAACAATTAGGAAGTCATTATATGTTGCATCTCATTAGCAAAATAAAGTATCAAAACAGATTTCCTTTCCTTTAGACGAAGCTCTTCACTTAGCTCTGGAGAATAATTCACCTTTGGTTCCCTCACACATGTTAATACCTATTCCTGAATATTTGATCTTAAATACTAGACTAGATCCACTTCAATTGCACTGCACATAATTTACTTTTCTTCTTCAAGGATCATAAAAGACTACACCAGTCTGGGCCTTTGACACAATGTTTATGGGATGGACTTCTCAGGACTTACTTTAAGTGATTAGCATGGAGCAAAGCTACTGAGAGCAACTGGCAGCTCAGGCTGTCCCTTCTCATGCAGAGGTACAGTATGTGTTAGTGGTAGAGCCTCCAGTCTGGTGCTGCTACTACAGCCCACGTAAGAGAGAGTGCAGAACTTGCTCCACAAGTTGTTTGAGGTACCTCATCAATATATAACCTATAAAAAGTTCATATTTATGTGGTTCTAAAGTCACATTGCAAACAAGTATATCCTTACATGCCAGCTGGGATGACTTCATCTCTGCTGACGCAGAACATGGAAGTTGTTTATGTATGCACTGTGATACCACACAACAATTTAGGATAGGAAACAACTGCATGATCAAAACTGGGAAAAGCTGTGGTAGTATATGGTGCTTTGGTCTCTCTTGAGATCATGGGACTACATAGTTCTGTATTTCATATTTTCATATGGATAGAGAATCGCAGTAGAATCTCAGTAGAATCCCTGGACTCAGGAGATGTGTCCCTGGAATGACTGAAAGAGAAGTGTGAATAAGTATCTGCTAAGTGCTGTAAGCACTTGTGCTTACAAAACCTCCTCTGTCTCTGAAATGTCCTGTGTAAATACTGATTTCGTTTGAGGTTTACACTGCGGTTTTGTCATCGAGGTCCTGGGAACCAAGAATTTGAAGAAACCTCAAGATTTTTGTAGAACACCTCACCACTTACCTATGGGCAGACAATTTGGATTATAGAAATAAAGTGCATGCAGGATTCCTGGCCTGGAGAGCAAATGGTTGCCCTATCACTCTGACTTATAACTGTCATGAGGCAATCCTGTAGACAGGAAAATATGCTCAGTAAAGCTGTTGTTTAGCAGCTATAATCATATTTGACATGCTTTCCCTTCATTTGCTCTCATGTAATTTATTAGAAATATCCATACTGAAATCAAAGTCTTCCTGCAACGAGAATGATGCAAACAACAAGAGATTCTACTGTATCTCCAGTATACTGAGTCATTCGAGGCAAAAGGATTACATGTCTGGCTTAAAATTGTGACCTGACATAGTAAAAAATGTATGTTTATAACCTTCAGCTGCAACAATATTTTCAAATACACCACACAAACATTTTTCCTGCATTTTGTACATGTCTTGTGAAGAGTAAATGTGGAGTTCACTGAGTCTTAGGTACTGACAGATGTTATGAAAAATTGGGAAAATAGAGGAGTGATAGTGTAGGAAAAAAATATGTAAGTAATGTAAAAGGAAACAAATTGTGTCTTAGTGGGCCATGGCCTGGACAGAGCAATCATTCTTACTCAAATAATTTCCATTTTTCCAGGGAGCTGCTTTATAAATAATGCTCTTTATTTATGATATACTTCTCACTGCAAAAATAAAAATAGAAGTAGACACGTCCTTCATCAAGTATTAGTCACAGTTTGATTCCTGATTTTTAGAACCCTTTCTTTCTCCAAACTCTACAAGTGTTGCGTGGCTCTAACTTTGAGCTCCTGTGAACAGCCATCTCTGCCAAGCTGCTCAAGCTGCATCATCTGTGAATGCACAGACAGAACTAACATCTGTAGAATGAAGCAGATTACAAGGTAGAAATATTTCCTTTTTGTATGAACTCGTTTTAAAGTTCTGATGAATCTCCCACAGCTTTAAGTTGCAGTTGTTATTTTTTTCACAAGCCCCTTTTGGGAATCTCTGGCCTGGTTGACTTGGCTGCAGAACACTTGAAACTGTGAAGTTTCCATTACTAAAAGACGATAAACTCGCCAATACTAATATCTGTGACTTAAAAGAGGAACATACATTTCTGAACTGGATTTAAGAATTACAAACTTCTGAGTTTGAACTTGATCAAAGCACCTCTTTATTGTAAGTATTTTGGAGGAAATCTAGGTACCATAAAAACAGAGAAGTTTGATATGTGTGACTAGTAAGTCAAAGTTACTTGATCAGAATTCAGTAAAAAAACCCCAAACATTACACTTAATTTATATCCTCTTCTAGCAAGCAGGACATCAGCTTTATGCAAGCAATGAGGAGAAAATGGGCATTTCTGTAGTGGGGTCTGAACTGAAATAGTGCCAGATAAAATCCCAGCTTTTCTATACTGTCTGTCTCCTAATAAAGAGGCTCATTTTAATTGATCCAGAGTATAAACAGTTATAGTACTGATACGGCTCCTGACGGTTACAATTTAAATACTCAGGACTGTATCTCTGCTGATATGTGATGGCTTTATTAAAGCTGTGGATTTTGCAGTCCAGTGGTTATGCAGGCAACCCAGCTTTTTCTGTATTGCAGTTTGAAAATGTGGCTGGTGTACATCTATCAGAGACACACTAAAAAATGTAAATACATTATTTGTGGAGGAAAGATTCACACTTTTAAATAAATATCATGATTTTTTTTAAGGCCTGACTCACAATTTTAATGCTAGTGTTGACAATATTGCTGTTTCTCTCCAGATGGTTCTTTCTGGAAAGAAAAAAAAAACCTTCACAATACTCTCTGGGACACTTATCTTGAAATTCAAATAGCTATGGTAGATATGTAAAAGCAAGGAGATGGAAAAGAATAGAGTGCACAAATCTAAAAATCCCAGGACAGATATTTAAAGCTGGATTATATCTTGTCTCATCTACTCAAGGATGTTCAATAAAATTAACCCAAATTAATTTGGATTTGAAATGTAATCAGTGAAACCACATTTAGTTCTTTTATGTACATGCAGTCAAAATTTAAATGGATTCAATTTGCTTTAGTTTAACTCCCTTTGAAATAAATTAATGAAAGCAAGTTATGCCACCTTTATTTTTGAGTGAAGGTCCATCCATTTAGTAGAGCTGATCTACATAATTTGCCTTAAATTGGCACCTCTTGGTTAATTCAGCTTCTTTTCCCAAGTGTCTTCAACAGATCTGGGAGATAGCACAGGGCCAGCAAAGGGATAAATTACTGTCAGATTCAGCGAGATTCTTTCTTCGTTATGCTTACCTCTAGATTTTTCAGGCTTCTAATCTATCCTGTGGAACATGCTGTCTTCCTCTCCTGATGAAGTCAGTGAATACTCAGCTGCAAATTGCCTGAATTATATATACTGCAGATGATGTATTTGTGCTTCTTTAAGCAGATGTGCATAAAGACCCAGCTGAGGTTGTTGTGTGCCACCTTATGAGTGTGGAGCTTCCAGCAAAGGGCACCTTCTGTTCTCACATTCCCTGCATTGCATAAACATGGGAAGAGCAGACAGACAGAAAGTGTATCAGCCAGTACCTGTGCCCATTTGCTGCATCTAAAATCAAGGTGGGAATTCTAAATACCAACAGCAGTGTAACTGGGCATGTTGGACAGAACTCATACAGAGACATTTTTCTACCAGATTAATTCTAGCACACAGCACTGAGCTGGTGTGGGCTTCCTGCTTTCATGCTACTGGCTGAATGACAAGTAGTACCTATCCCACATGAAGTTGAAGTGCCACAGACAGGTAACACCAGATGCAGCATAGAGCCTGCCTATGCAAAAACATTTTTCAACTAATTTTAGAAGGCAATAAAAGGTTATGGCATATCTGCTGTTTCTTAAATGCTCACAGTATTTCTGGTTTAGTGCTAAGGGGTCCAAAGTTGGATTTATATATTGTCAAATCCGAAAAAAGGGCCTGAAAGAGACACCACAATGATCCTTGCTTGGTGGTGTTGAAACTGAAAGCCTGAAAATGAATCTCTGGTTTTAAAATAGTATGTGGTTATGTGAGATTTGGATTTAAAGATCCAAGGTATTTTTTCAATACTGCCACATATTTAAGGTGCTGGTTGTGGGGTTTTTTTCATTCTCTGCGCTGCAGTCTTTCACTTTATGCAATCAGTCAAAGACATGATGAGTTATAGAATAAAAGATGTTGTCCTTAACTTTAAATATTTGCACTAACTACCCTGTTTCAATCTTAAAAGCTTTTCATATCACAGGTATCATTTTCTAAATCAGTACCTAGAAGTTCAGTGATGCAGGTCATTAAGACAGAACTTTGATTTCAATAGGAGGAGGGCCACAAAGATGATCAGAGGGTTGCAGCACCTCCCCTGTGGGGAGAGGCTGCAAGAGTTGGGGCTGTTCAGCCTGGGGAAAAGAAGGGAGCCTATAGGAGAGCCAGGAAGGAACTTTTTCCAAGGACCTGTAGTGAAAGGATGAGAGGGAATGGCTTTAAGCTTGAGGAGGGTAGATTTAGACTGGATATTAGGAAGAAATTCTTTACAGTAAAGGTAGTGAGAAACTGGCACAGGTTGCCCAGTGAGGTCATGAATGCCCCCTCCCTGGAGGTGTTCAAAGCCAGGTTGGATGAGGCCATGAGCACCCTGGTCTAGTGGAAGGTGTTCCTGCCATGGTAGGAGTGTTGGAACTTGATAATCATCAAGGTTCTTTCCAACCAAAACCATTCTATAAACTGATGAATAAAAATGTTGTTAAAAGGCAACAGGTTTTGAGACTCTGTTGTGGCTTTGAACTGATAAGCACTGATGGAAATCAGGAGAATCACACAGATCTCACTAGCATCTAGATCCACCTTTAAATTGCACTGTAAAAGACAGTAGACTCTTGGAAATATTTTAGGAAATTAAACTGTTTTATAACACAAGTAGATCCCTATATGTATGTATCCAGAGAAAAAGGTGGATTATGCTCCCTCTGGTAACACATGGAACACTTCAAATCAGACAATTTTCACAGGAAAACCTGTTCTATCTTCCTCAAGACGTAACGGTAAAGCAGAAAACTACATAGAATCTTCAAATCTGGTTGTGGTAGGGTCTGAAGTTTAATACAAATTAGTCTTTGGTATCCAAGCCTTCCTGTCCTTAACACCAAGACAGATTTTCTTATAGCTGCTTTCCCATTTGCTACAACATATCATGCCAAGAAGCGTGACAGATCAAAAGTGTGATTTGATCCCCACTGGAAAGTACTTAGGCAAAATTTATTTATAAAGCAACTGACATCATTTACCTACCCTTCAAAATGATTATGTACGTATTTTCAGTGTAAATTGTATTTTGGACTAGCAGTTCTCACTACATATTCCTTTGCTTTCATTCACTATGGAAAATATATGAAACACTTGAGCAGTTCCCAACAAGCCCAGATGAATAGCTATGGGCTATATATACTTCCACAGGAGTGGGGTTGGGGTTGTGGCATTTTCACTAGTGATTAAATGTCTTCCAAACCTATTCATGCTGCAGAGCTATAAATGATGGATTTTTCACATTAATGAAAGGAGCCCTTGGAGCCCTCCAGAGTGCATAGTTCTATTTTTACCTTTCACTATCGGAGAATGAGGGAAGATAGGCCACTGTGTTTCTTTTTTTAAAATGGCAGGAACAGAAATTCGGTCTGTTCTGGCTGGCATTCAAGTGCCAACACCATTAACCATTGTTGGGCATGAATTCAGAATTCATACTTGTTACATCATTTCATCAGGGGAGGGTTTTTTTTTTTTTCTTCCTTTGAGCTCATTAGCAGACCTGACCTAAAAATAAACATACATGGGAAATCTGAAACTGTTCCACTATGAATGCAATGTGGTCTGAGAAGGGAGTTAGAATTTGGAAATCAAGCTTGAAAGGCCCCAAGAAACGGTGCTGTGGCTTATTATGCTGCTGTGTGTTCTGTATTTTTACCTGTATCTCGGTGTTTGTGAGTGCAAAAAGGGGAGAAGCTTTAGTCCACTGTGTTTGCTTTTCAGGGAGGGTTCTGTCCTTCTCTGGATGCCTTGAGAAAAAGGTTTTGATTGAAACAGAAGTCCTTAAAGTGACTATGATAAAGAACCCAAAAACTTAAGAGCAAAAGCCTGAATTCACAAGTTGTCTTTGCCAATCACCCTCAAATAAAAAGGGAACATATAATTTCATCTTCACCTGATCTGTCTGTAAAAGTGCATGTAGCTGTGCTTGCATAAATAGTAATCCCTCATCCAGAACTAATAAGGCAGCAGGAATAAAGGATCTTATACAACAAAACTGCCATAATTTATTCTTTTAGCCTATTATTTCAACAGGTTTATTCATATTCTGGTTTTGTGAATAGCAAAGCTATAACTGCATAAAAGTAAAAGCTGGATTCATGCCACTGAGACAGCTTTGACTTCTAGCAACCGGCATTTAGGATAACCAGAGTAAGAGGTCATCAATTTTCAGTTCTTTGTAAGCAGAAAGAAATTGTATTGAAATTGGAATCCTGAAAGGGTTTGCTAATTTGCAGGTTCCTTGAGAAAAGAGAATGGAGTCTCTGAGGGAAACTACCTGTGTGTTCCTCTGTGCTCAGACATATAATCTTCCAGGCATCTCAGCATGAAGCTTCTTCTCAGAATACACTATTCAGTTGTTGTTGGACTGGCTCTCCTAAAATGGTTTCAGGCATGTATTATTGAGTCAGAAGTGAACAACAGCAATAAGTAACTGCTTTCATGAAAGAGGCTGCATCCTTGAAGCCTCTGGGAATTGTTTGAAACGTGTTGATTTCTTTGCTTTTTCCTGTTTTTCTGGCTTTGGTGAAGAGACTTCAAATGTGAGAAGAAAAAAAAAGAGTGAAATAAAGAATGCATTTTCAAAGAAAGAAATCGTTACATTAAAGCTGTAAAAAGCTTGTGGCCCAAGTGGTATAGGAGACTGCATCATCCTCAGCAAGTAGCCAAATCTCATCCAAAGGTCAGGGTCTTTGGAGAAATCATTATGTTAATCAGCAACACGGGGCAGTTTAAGAAACTGAAGAGATTTACAGATTTAATATATTGTCTATAGTGCCTTAAATCATCACGAGGGAGGAACAGAGAGAATGGAGAATCATAGCTGTTCCCAAACAGTTTTCATATTAATAGAGCTCATTACAGTTGCTTAAAAACTTGCTCATCTTTGATATTATACAATGCCTTAACTTGGGTAGGTGATAGACTGAACTGCAAACAGTGTCTTTGATAACTGTGCTAAATCTAAATTGCTATTTTAATCAACTGCGACACTTAGATTTTCAGCTGATAAAAATGTGTGCAGAAGACACATTGCTGATATAAGTGCAGTGGTATTTGAAATCAATATAAACTGAGAAAAACTATGTTCCTCTTTGCTTTTTCTTCTTAGGTTTCTATGGAAACCTTCTTGGAGGTGGTCTGAGGGAAAGAAATGTTAAAATAAAACAATAAAATGTGTTATCTATACATGTAATGTAAGTATTCCCTCATTTTTTAATGGAGGAGAAAATGTGATTTCATAATTTAATATTCTTCCTTGAAAGCCAAATTAATTATGACCCAGTCTCCTTAGGGTTTGCTTTTCTGCATTTGGCCAGCATGTTTGAGAGAGGAAAAGCAGTCATCTTCCATGCTGAGCATCCAATATTTATTTACTGGATCTTACTAAACTATCTCTATAATTTTTTTAAGGCAGCCTTTATCATTTTTATTATGAAAAGAATGTCTTAAAAGTTATTTTGAAATTACTGCTCTGTTAAGCATATCGTGAAGATAGCATTCCTTCAGAGTTTCAGTCTGAAGAATATAAAATTCGAACCTATATCGGTACATAACCATAAATAAATATTAATAACAGCTGGTAAGGAGACGTGTACATGCGTTCTTTAATGAATCATTGCTGCATAGAATGAATTTTCACTTACCTTGAACCAACTAGATATACCAGGTGTGACTACTTTGATATCTGGCACTGTTCTGCTACATTTATCAGCTTTGTATCTTCAGATTTTGGGGCACAATTTTGTTGGCTGTGTTCTCATCAGTCCAGTCACCTGCCTTTGAAAGCTGGCTGTTAAATCTGAACACACACTCTAGTCTGTTTAGTGGACTTTTATGAGTAGTATTACTCTGAGGAAACATTTAGGGGCTACTGAACCCTGTACTTGGTTTAATCTCATGGTGGAACTAGTTTTCCAAGAAAGATGTTCAGCTGTGCCATAGCCACTGCACAAGTTTATGTCTACACAGCTTCTGCTTTCTTTCTCCTCCTTCCAGCTTTGGAAAAATCTCTCAGGGTCTGCTAATAGGGTTGTCCATTCACATTTAGATTACCTTCCTCTTTTCTCATGTGTCCTTCTCCTGTCTGGGTCCATTAATAAACTTCTGTATTGGGAGGGAGTTTTAATCCTCACTTTGTTGGACATGTGTGTGTTTTCTCAGGCTGTTTGCAGAAGTCCAGTGCAGAAAGTAATAGGGAGTCTCTTCTACCTTTCTCTTCTGTGCATGATAACAATTCAAGGTTATAAGTTTTTTGATTCCTACACACCTGAGGAACTGTGTTACTAATCTTGAGGCCCATCTAATGAATCTTCTCTGCTCAGTATTTGCTGGTATATACTGACATCTCATTTCTTGAGCCCTCCAGTAACAGGTAGCGGATGAAGCTGGATGGCATTAAGCAGATAGTTTGCTCATCAAAAAATATAGTGTTTAGTAAAATTAAAGTTATGATTTATTATAATTCCTGACAACAGAAAAAGGGGATTATTTTTCTGGAGAATAATTGAAATGTTTTGTTCTGCTATTTCCAAAATATTACATTTCAGCTTCTTTTAGTCTTTTGATTTGAAGCTTAGCTTGCTTTTCTGTTCCAGGACAGACTGCTTACAGAGCACAGGAGTCCTTTAATGTGCAGGGTATCTAATGCAGCCCCCATCTTAACCCTTTATAATACTCAGCCCTGCCACAGGACAAGAACAGTGTGCAAGGGATAGCAGAGAGGGATAACTCTGAGCCTGAGGGAGGCTGGGTTCAGCTATTCTCAGCCAGTTCCATACCCATGTGCACAGACATCTTCCTGACAAATCTGCCTCTTTCATCTCCCTGCTCCCTGCTGTCTCTGTTGCCTTCATCTATTCTGTGAGATAGATGAAACACTTGTTCTGTGCTGGCTAGCACAGCAGTAGCTGCATTCCCCAAACTCTTCTGTCCTCTTTCTTCTCGGCTTCCCTGCTCTCTAATACCATTTCCTCACCTTCCCTAGTTTAAGTCAAGTCCTCTAGCTTTAATACTACCTGTGGTTCTTGCCCCTTTCAAAAAAAAAAAAAAAAAAAAAAAAAAAAAAAAAAAAAAAACCCCAAAACCCACAAACCCAAATCAAAACAAACTGAAAACTCAGCTTATCAGTACTCTCTATTAATTATGTAATAACCTTCAAGAAAGATGGGGTTATTTTTTTCTTATGGAAAAGCAGTAAAACTGAGGTCTCCAGAGTGTTGTCTGTGGCCATGCTCAAGGCTGAAGCCATTTTGAATTTGTGTTATTATAGCACTGGGCAGATAAACAGAATCCAGCCCCATACTTTCCATTTGCAAAAAAAGTAATCCCACAGAGCTGTGATAACTGGTCCCAGGAGGTATAAAAGCTTTAGTGCTGCATTGCAAAACTCTCTGAGAGTGCCAGAGGCCTTTGCCAATGAATGTCAGAGAGCTGAAGCAGAAATTGGTCTCAAAATCATTGCTAATCATTTCCATAAACCATTTCCAAACGAAAATGGTGTAACTAAGCCATAGAACAGCATTCTTGTAACCAAGGGTCTGAATAGCATGGTGTTCAGGTTTTGGAATATGTGTAAAGAAATCAGAGTTCTTTGGGCTCACAAGCTGCAGAGGAGCTGTCCCTTGCCCCCCTCTGCTGCCCACTTTGTGGTCTCCATCTCCTGTAGCTCCCTCATTCACTGACCAGTGCAGCAGCCCTCATTCTCCTCTTTGATCCCTAAGCTGGTCATCTGGTTGATAGGTGTTGGCACTAGAATGACTGTGGCCTGCTATGGCACGTGTCAACACGTCCTTCACCCTGTATGATAATCCAGTGGGTTGAGAATGAAATGGCTTGGATGTTTCTGATCCCTCAAACATGAAAAGAAGGTGGGCTGCATGAAGACTGCATACTAACCTGTGGTATGGAAAGGTTTATTTTACAAAACAGTTTCCAGTCAAACCACCAAATCACATTCACACAGTGAGATCCTGCCCATGGGTGCATGGGCTTGGTGAATAGACAGGCCATATCTGCCTATATTTTTACAGACACTAGGACTTATCTATTCAGGAACTGGAAAATCTATGTTTGGTAGGTTTTGATGTTCAGAAATGTAGTCTGAAATAACTGAAGCACAGGCAAGCACTTCAAGAACATTTTGAAGGAGCTGGAGGAAGCAGAGATCCCATCTGGATGCAGGAAAGGGAGAAGAAGGGAAGAGAAGGACAGGGACCCAAATGCTGAAAATGGGAAGGAAAAAGAAATTAGTGACTCTGGAGGAGCAAAGTGATGGATGGAAAGACATGCTCTGGTACAGAACCTGGAATGAAGATGAGTCAGAGGTGGTATCAGTGGCTTGCTTTGGAAACATGACCCATCAGAGAGGCATGGTATAGCTATGGCCTCCTTAGAGCAGCATTTCTTTCTACTTAATCTGAGTTGCAGAAATATCTAAAAGGCTGAGAGTGATGTAGCTCTCTCCTTCCCACCACCCAGTGGAGTCTGCTTTGAGTTGTGATGAGACCTGGTATGGGTATGCACAAACCCTCCATCAGCCCTACTTCTCTGATGCTTCCTAAATTACAATGATTTATTCCTCCCCCCCCCCCACCCCGATGTCATTTTCTCTCTACTGTGATGCTTAGGTTGAAAATGGTCAGAATAGTGGTCTTGGATTACAGCTGGACTCCATCTTCACTGTCACCATGACTTGTCCTTTTATACTTTTGATGGACAATATGGCTTTATCCTGAAGATTGTCCTTTTCAGTTATCTGCAAACTTCTCTAATTGCCATGTAACCTGGTTGTAAGATTGCATAAGGAATTTGTTCAGATGCCAGTTAATCATATCAAAAACTCAATATTACTGATAAATGCATTAAATGCAAAAAAGCTACCAAATACAGAGCTTTATATTAATAATACAAAGCTTTGCCAATTTAGGATTCATTAACAGTGAAAAACAAAAGGTGTTTGGCAATCCAGCAAGTGCATTTACTAGTGGTTGTAAAATGCTTGAAAACCTTTTCACGATGATTAAAAAAGCTTATTCAGTTGCTGCTTAAAAGCTAATGGCTAAAATCCTTAGCCAAGGGTTTTGTTTGGGTTTTTAACTTGGATGCCTTTCTGTATCCAGGTCCTAGGTGCAGAGATGATCTGCCGCATAAGGCCTCCCTTGCACTGTGCAGAATATGGACAAGTTCCCTGCACTCAACATCTTGAAACTGTCTAAGGGATCCACAACACCTAGTCAGTGTAGAAGAGTGTAGGGTTTAAATTGGATGTGGTTTATATGTTTTGGTTCTTATATTTGAATACTTAAGATTAGACAGAAGTCAAATTTTGAGAGCAGAAGCAGGTGAGGAGACATGGCAGATAATCTCGGTGGAGGGCTGGCAGGGATAGCTTTACCTTGTGTCATTAGGTGACAAAACCTTTTTATGTGGATGGAACACATAGCTGTGCTTTTGAACCGTGTGTTGCACTGGGAAGAGGAATCTGGAAGTGCAGGGTTTTGTCATGGGATGGGATTCATTCACATCCTTCTCCCTTGGATCATCATGGGAGATAAGACAGGCCAATTTCCTGAGCCTTGATCTTCAATAGGCACCCACTAGGGACATGTCAGGACTTTTATGAAAATTAGGAATGGCTCCAACCTGGCTCATTGACTTCAGAGAGCTTTGCTGTGAAAGGACTTCACAGCCAGATGCATATTATCTGTATGCCTAATGTGTTTGGGTTATATGATTACAAACTATTTTTTTTTAAAATCAAGAGGCCTACCCACTGATATAGTCAAGAATAAAGAGCTAAGGAGAGATGCAAACTTTTCAAATATAAGGGCATCTCCAAAAGTGGCATCCCTCTGTTAGATCTGAGGCACAGCAGATGTGGAGGTGGCACCAAAAAATCATTAAAAAATGAGAAACATGAAGGACTAACATAACACTTTTGTCTTCAGAGCACTGAGCAGTGAATGAATTGTTGGTTCTTCAAACAGTTCTGCAAGGTAAGCCCTTGCTGTGCTCTGCCCTCAGGAATTACTGCAAATGCCATGTGATGCCCTTTCAGGCAAACCAGTTTTGTGCTTTAGAATGACTTCTGAGGCACAATAAAAGTCAAGTCTGGCAGTGTCTATACAAAAAAACGACTTCCACCAAGCTCAGGGCAATCCATCTATGCCTCCCAGCTCTGCAAACTCTGATTTTTATGTTTGATATTGTATGCATGTCCTCTTGTATTTTCTTTTCTTAAAGTCCATACTTTCTGAGAACCTCTGAATGTTGTACAACCAGCAACTACACCAACCATATCCTAGTTTCTGCATAAAAAAAAACTTAGAAGAACTCCTATATTTCTACCATATTAGTAAAATTCATCCTAAACTAAATGAACATCATGAAACTGCAACCACAAATGTAAACTTGAATTGGTAATCCACGTTTTTTCAACAATGTTAGTATTTCTTATGCTCCATTTTCATAGATATTCTAGGAAATTATTTCCCTGACAGAAGCATCAAGGATAAAACAAATATTGAAAGGGACTCTGGATAATGTAAGTTTTAAATCAATAAAATATGGCACCAGCCCCATAGTTTAGAATTTCATTAACTAGTATAGAAAGATCTATTTTGTGTCAGTGGAATTTCCAATTCATTCAAATCAAACTCTGAATATTGAACATCTCCCAAGAAAGTGCAGTTGCAAATCAAGATTTATCTGTGAAAGCTGTCAGGGAATGTTCAAGAAACTACCAATCACTTCTAAAATAAGTTGCAATGATAAAGAAGTGTAATACGTCATGTAAAGCACCACAGTAAATTATTCGCACCGTTCTCTTTTAGTTGTAGACTCTATCCTTGAATCCATTTCTGGAAATGTCATTATAATTCATGGAAAACACGTATGCACTTTAGCAAAAGTTAGTTGAAAATAGTCACTTCTATGCTTGTCCACAGGGTTCTGAGCTTGTAGACAAATTATAGTAGTACAATGGCTACGGCCATTTTGGAAAGTGTAAGGGACTGTAAGATGCTGGGACAGCAACAGGAGAGATGAAACACAGGGACTGAAAGCAACAGTAATTTTCCTCATGTCTCCTTTTTTTATTTTTTTGGCTAGGTCCTTTGACCAGCTGCAAAAATTTTTGTTGGCTGCTGAGTTGCTCTGGCTTCATGCCACCTGACAAATGACTGCTGCAGATGGCTAACCTGACTACAGGGCGTCTTTACATGCCCAGAGCAGTGCAAGGTACCCCAAACCAGGGAGATATCCAGACTGCACTGTGTGCTTAACCTGGAAATATTATCTATGTGGAGGAGTCATGAAAGCTTCTAAAAGGATGCCTAGTTTCATTCTTTTTCTGCTGGTTTCATCTCTACGGTTTGTTGACACTGACTGACCAATATTTGATTGTGTAACCTTAAGAGACATTGCAATATGTCTAAAACCTGCATCTTGCCCCATGCATCAAGCAAACCAAGCAATAGTACAGATAAAGAAAGCAGTCTTTTGCTGTGAATTATCTGTTGTTTCCTTATAAAAGCATCAGTTCAGAGTCAGAGGAACTATCTAAAATCCCATTGAGCAGAGTCTGAAAAATCTTTCAGTCTATTATAGAAACTGTAGACATACATTTTTGCTCATTTTAAAAACAGTGGGAATATCGCAGCATACCCCGACTTACTCCTCTTTTAGCACAAAAATCCAGTAATGGAACATTGCAGTGTTACTCTAACATGCCAGCTATCTCATTTTCTGCACAGTCAAAAGCTGGGTTTGAAAGTAATCAGAACAAATATGTAGCCAAGATTTTAAGTGCTAAGTAATACAGCATTTTAAATTCAAGTATCTTGCTGTGTAAGGAAAGACATCAACATGTAAGGATTGGACAAATCTCTGGTCTTTGGAGCTCATGAAGTTTTTCCTATTTAGGCAGAAAAGTTTAGAATCAATAATGGGAACAACTGAAGAGATTATTAATTTTTAACTGCCCATTTTTTGTATTTTGCAATGCGCCTAAATGCTCCATTTCTTTACTTAACATTCTTTGGCCTCAAGAAGAAATAGTCAAGATAAAATAGTCATTCATCCATTGGCACGCTTTCCCCCAGCTGTTCTCCCACTGAATTCCATTTCCTTCTGAATATTGAGGCTTGGTAAGTTGCTCTCATTTTCAAGGCCAAAAAATCAAGTGTGAACTGTGTGTTTGTTTTTTTGTTTGTTTGTTTTGGTTTGGGGGTTTTTGCTTGGTTTGGTTTGTTTTTTAATCAGGGAAGTAATGAAAATTGATATTTAGATGAATATTCTGCTAGATATATTTTAAAATAAGCTTCCTTTAAATTGACAAGGATCCAGCTCATGTGATCTTAGCTACAGCAAAATGCAGTGTTGCCAACATCATATGTTTAAAATGTCTGCCAGCCATTTCAGAACCCCCAAAATGGTGTAAGAATTATGAAATGTAAAAATAACAGCTTTGAGGGTTTGCCCCTCTCTTTTTTGAGGTTTGGGTTGTTGTTTAGTCAAATCATAAAACCTGGCAGCAGTAGACATGGCACCGGGAGAGAGGTATTTTTCCAAGTACGTTTTCAAACTTTCTTTGTGGATGGAGCCTCAGCCAAATTTGAATAAAAGCTATGAAGCAGCAGATGTACAGTAAAAGACATAGCAAGTAATTTGTCAGTCACTAAGATTTTAGCTTTGAATATATCTGCTTGGAACAAATAGGACAGATTGGCATGTACTCTGCTTGCCCCTTGAGGCGGCGTTGGCACAGTCTTTGAACTGAAATGGATGGTAAAATTCCCAGTTTCAACAGACAAATTCAGCTGCTGAAGTATGTAGTGAGGCAAGATACTGGGCAGCTTAGTTTTGACACATACACTTGAGATTCAAGTAGGCCACAGTACTTTGGTCATGGCTGGCTCGAGGCTGTGGCCATGACTACACTTGGGTTGCACATTTTCCTCTCGATGTAAGCTCTGACATTGCTCTGGTTCCTGTACTGCAGGTTTCTTTCATCTCCAGCCAGGCAGCTGTCTGAGCACTTTTGAGAAAGAGAAGGGGGTTTTGTGCTCATGCAAACTGACAGATACAAAAAGTGGAAATAAATGCTGACTGAGAAGGAAAAAGCCCAAAGGACTGAGACAGATGTGGCTGTTTAGAGCTCTGAAGGGAAGCTCTGCTCCTTGATTTATCTTTAGTATATCTGACTTGGGATGTTGTGTGTGGGTGCCATCCAGCTTTTAGCATTATTATCTACTGAGACACAGATTATCACTAAAAGCAAAAATGAAAAAGGAGGTGGAAAAAATGGTCTCTACAAAACACCTCTACTCATTCCCTATTGCTATCTTTTCCCAGTTTCACTTTATAGCATTTTCAAACAAAAGCATAATATTTTCTATGTTCTCTGAGGGAAAAAGAACACTAGATCCAGTGAGCTGAGAAGAGAATAAGGATGTTTGTCAGGTTTTGCAAAAAAACCCAAGCGTTGTTTGGTGAGGGACATGGCTGTTGTTCATTCATACCTGGCCAACAAAGGAATATTCACTGAACCTGTCTTCTGATACTGAATGTTCTACATATTATTTACCTATTTGTCCTCCCTGCCAGATCAGACTGCCTCCTGTATGTGCCACAAGTTGTTTTGTCTTGAAACAGGTAGATAAGAGTGAGCTAGTAAGCTAGTACCTTATCCCATGGTAGCTCCTGAATTTTGTGTAACTTGTTCTGTACTGCAGATTTAATTTCTGTAGCTAGTTTTGGGCATTCTTAAAAGCTGATTCAGAATCTCCTTCCAGAACGACATAATACTAGAGGCTCGGTGGTTTTGGGTAGGGTCTACCAATGATGCTGAGAAGTGCAGGACTTTGTTCTGGAGCCTGAGATACCTACTGCAGTCTTGAATGGCAGATATGAAAATCATCTTCCCCTCAAACACTACATCACTCTTCAATTCAGCTTAGTGATGATTTCTGTTCAATGACTTTCTTCCTGTGTGTTTTTACTATCTCTCCAGGACTGCCATCCTTTGTTTTCTCCCATTTACCCCCATGCGTTCACAGGCAATGGGTTTTCTGGAGTCAGGGGACCATCAATTCAAACTTCCAGATTAAAGGACAAACTTTAATAATGGCCTGGAGGCACTAATAAGCACTAATTCATTAAATGCTGGAAGATAGCAGGAACAGAAAAATGCTTGATTCAGATATAAAGTGACTAATGCTAATTAGATCTGCTGAGTAATCCAAAAACCTGTCACAAATTGGAAAGGACCATTTGAGATTAGTGAAGAGTTCATTAAAAAATGACTAAAAGCTAGCAGGAGAGAGGAAAGAGCTTGAAGTGCACACACAGATTTTAAGTAGACTTGCAAAGAGAACTGTTCTTGTATCTTCAGGAGCTTGCTAATTCTGAAATCTTTGGCATCCAGTTCTGAATTACTTAAACAAGTATGAGGGCCTTTCATTTGGTATCCAGTAAGACATCAAACTAGCAGCACGTTTTTCCAGGTTCTTAGTACACCCCCTGTCAGTAAAGTATTGAAAATGTGTGCTCAGGCTCCATTGATTTAAGTAATTATTTATGTCTGGTTCTCTTAGCAGTTGCAATTAATTCTGTCTGATCGTTTCAGTAAGAACTATCAACTTGTTTGTTAATCTTCATTCATTTCATATTCTTACCTAGGAATACATTTATTTCTTGAAGAAGGCCTGCTTCCTTTGCATGGTAATAGAGAATACCTAGAAAAGTTGTCAAAGGCATATAATAGCTTAAGAAAAAGTGGATAGACATGCCAGTTACTATTTCTAATAGAAAAACCCTCTTTTGCAAAATGCTGCCCAAACCATGAATAAAAAAAAGACAGAATGATCCTTTGGAGTTGAAACATTTATTACAGAGGAAATTATTTACCAATGCAGGATGTGTGCAACAATTGTTTTGTGAATCCCCTTGGGAGAAACTCTCCCTTTGAAAACTTCATTCTATCAAGATGCGGAGAAAGCTTACACAAGGGTGGCTCAAAGGTGTGCAAGAAGAATATTTAGCTCATGAATCTTTATGTAAAGCTCCCTTCCTGTTTCTAGAAAGTGTCTTTTTAGTGCTATTCACCGACTAGCTGCCTAGCTTTAGCTGCCTTTAGCACTGAGTAACTGTACCAACTGTGAGCTAGACCTTCTGCCAACAATTAAAGGGAGTTTATGTTCTAGATAGTATCAATACCTTGAAGTTTTCCTGGCCACTCAAAGAGTTTGTGATCCGCAAGGGAGAAAAATATTTTCCTGTGTTGTATTTTCACATGAAAGGTGGATTCACAATGCTAGCAAATAAGACAGGCACAAATCTGCATGCACTTCTTGTGCACATGAACAACCACAGAACATGCAGGCATGGCAGAAATCAGTATGTGTGTACCACAGGACACTGGGGCTTCAATAGTAGGGTCCTGTGTGTTGCTGCATTGCAAATCAGTGGAAATTTTAATGACTGAGTAACTAGTGAAAAGACAGAAGAAATCCAGTACTCTGCATATTGCTCTGTGCAACTAAATTAAAAAAGAAATTACATACTACAGCTATATGGTAATATATGGAGCAATTCTGCAGTCGTTCTCTAACTACACTCAGACATGAATTCCAAGTTGCTAAGGACCCTTAGTTTTCTGGGGCAAGTGGCAGAAACAGCATGTTCTTAGCCCTTCTATGAATTTGGCTGATTAGTTTAATTATAAATGTTGCCTGAATAGTGGCTTTGGAATCACACCATTTCACTGTTATCTTGCAAGAGTTTAGCAATCTTATCTAATGTATAAAAACGTTAACTGGCACATCTGTGGTCTTCTAGATGAATTTGTATTAGCTTCTGGAACACACTTCTTCTTTTTAACTCTTATATTGCTGTTTTCTGTAATGGAACACCTTAAAAAAAGACCTAGATGATCTTGTGATATTTTCTGATGTGTAGGGCCATTTTACAGATAATCTCTCTACTATTAGTGCAACTGCATGTGGTTTGTATTTTTTAGCCTTTCAAATTATAGCTTTTGGCCTTAGTAAAATTCTTTCTTACAGACTTCTAAACTAATAATGTATGTGAAAGCATGGCTGTCAGCTGGGCTTGTAAGTATATTTCTTCCTGTTATGTCAAAATCAAATATAGAAAGGTTATGCATCCTCCCCAGTATCTAAGGAGAAAATGGAGCTCTGGGACTTCCGTGCCTTGCTTTCATATTAAAGCTGCTAGTCTAAAGGTCTTTGTAGCAGACAGTTTGCTTCTGCTGCTGCAGACATGAAAAAGTAGCACATGTAGACAAAATCATCCTCAAAATACAGGTATTTCATAGTTTGTTTGCACTTAGAAATCTGAGATGAAAATAATAAATTTTGGTCAAGCAACATTTTGCCTTCAAACATGACTGTTCCCAAATTAAATTAATTTACTTTTAGACAAATCAATTCATGCTTAGCATAAGGAGGGCTCTTGAGTTCAGATTCTCAAAAATCATCTGGAAAGGACAAAGGGTGAGCAATTATTTTTACGATTGGCTGCCCATTCAATTTCTTTTTCTCTAATGGGATTGTTCAGTGAGTCTTCTACCAAGAGCACGGAAATTGGGTAGGGTAATTCCACTCTGCAAAAAAAGACAAAACTCCCTAATATGCTATTTAGCTGCTTGCTTTTTTTATAGGCTCTGCCTAAGCTCTTGTACTGCATTTTAATCTGTATAACTTCAGATAGTTTTGACAGAGGAAGCTCAGTTCTGACTTTCCATTGAGCCATGCTTCAGCAAAACACCTACACATGTTCTTGAGGCCTGTTGCCTTTTGTGAATAAGCCTGCAGCTAAAGATAAGCTATTGCTTAAATCTCTCCTTTTCCTTTGACATTAAGAGGGACATTTATTAACTTGTTGCATATTGTTATTGCTTCATTGATATGCATTGAGGGACAAGGATTTATAGCAAGTAGGGATATGGATAAATATAATTCACAGGGAAAAGTGTGACATTTTTAGTGGGAATCAAAAACCTGCCAAGGATCTCTGGCAGTGTATAAAATAACAGTTAGCTATAACAATCAGGTTAAACAAACAAACAATCAATCCCAAAACAAACCAAACAAAACCCCCAACAAACACAACAACAGAAAAAAAAAACCCAACAAGTAGGAAAGTTCAGAAGATCAGAGACTGCCTTCTAACTCTGCAGTGGATATGTTTTTCCCTTGGCAGTTTGTACCCACATCAGCATCAATCTAAGTGTTTGGCTACACAGGGAAACTCAGACAGGGAATGAGAAATCACCTCCCCATGCACATATTCCTTGGGGCTTATTGTACAACTGCAAAATTGCCTGTGCTGGAACAAGCAGTTGCAGAGAGGGGTTAAAGATGGGATAAATTCTTTCAAGAAGCCTTCAGCAGTTCTGCTCATTAATGTGAAATAATGGCTTCAAACTTTAGAACTATTACAGACATATCAAAAAAGCCCTAAGATGAGGCTAATTAATATACCCTTCTGGCAAATCATGCAATATATACCTACATGCAAATGTATACCTACATCCAAATCATAGTGCAGGGACAGAAAGAGTCATAGCCAGGCAGACAACAGAAAACTTAAAAACTAATTCATTTAAAAATGTATTCAAGATTATCTAACATACAATCTCGATGTTTAAGAAGTTGATCTGATGTAGAATTTTAATGGAATTTGAGTTACAAAATTGCCTGGAATATTTATGGGGTTTTTAAATGACGTTCAATAGGGCTGAATATTAGCTACATAATGTCTGATCCCCTGTCACTTCCCCTGCTCATGTGAAGCTGCTTTGGGAATAATCTTCATCATGCTGAGGAATTTCTTTGGGCATTTTAAAATAAATAACCAAAGAGTTAATGACTTGGAAAAATCTGAGATATTAAATCAGTTTATTAGGCATATAAAGCTCTGCCACTGTTCAGTAGTACTTCTTTCAAAAAATCAGGAAAGATGGAAATGTCTGGGACATATGTAGAGGAGAAGAGTGTAGCAGACCTACTGTAGGGCATATAGGGCAATAAACAATGTCTGAATAAAAACCTTCTGTCAAACATCAAGCCTGAGAGAGAAAAATAGCGTAAATTAATGAGTGCTGGAAGTAGAGGGGAGAGCAGTGAAACAGCTCTGAGATGAGGATGGATCTACAGAACAGAAGCTGAAAGCATAAGCAGACCTCCTCTGTAGAAACAAGTTGTCACTTTCAACCTGACTCCCCATCTGGGGCCTGCTAATCATGGAACCATAGCACTACTCCCCATTTCCAACACAGATTGACATTATTTTAGTTCATTTGTAAGTAGGAACTACACTGTGGGGCAGATTTATAAAGCTCCAGAAGTGCTCGACTCCTCTTGTTAAGAAAATGCCTTTGAAAATCAGCTGTTGTGTTCTAACCATTTAATTTCTCTTGATTATTGAAATAAGTTACTCCTTACTTAAAATAACTAGTCAGGTCATGAAAAGAAAAGTTATTTCCTTACTGAATTTTAATTCCTATTTAATTATAGTCTCTCACTAGCTTTTGAGTGTAAGATCAGTGGAGACTTCAGTGCTTTTCAAGATGTATCCCCCTTACAAAAGAGGAGCAAAGCATGTCCCATCAGAATCATAACAAATAAATGTTAATCTTGAAATCTCAGTTCCTGACTCAGTCTTTCAAACATCACCTGCATTCTGCTGTGACTGCAGTAAATACATCTCTTGTCCATCAGGGAAGTGGTGAATTAGAGAGGATGCTCTTAATCCATAAAGACAGTGGATGCATCCTACAAACTCCAAGGAGTGTAACACTCTACAAAAATGTTGAGAATTCTTTGAGAACTGCAGAGTTATCTCCATGAAAAGCTGATGCCTGTGTGGACTCTGCCATCTCTTGTGGTTTATCCTGCCAGTAGATTCTTTGCAGCTGTAGTGACATGGCTTTGTAAGCAACAAATACTTTTTTCCTACCAAAAAGGTCTGCAAGCCTGGGCTGTAAGAATTCTCAATTTAAAAAAAAAATAAATTCTCAATTTAAGAAGGACAGAGATACTTGAACATGTCCAGAGAAGGGCAACAAGGCTGGTGAGAAGTCTCGAGTGAGGAGAGGCTGAGGGAGCTGGGGTTGTTTAGCTTGGAGAAGAGGAGGCTCAGGGAAGACCTTATTGCTCTCTACAGCTACCTGACAGGAGCTTGTAGCCAGGAGGGGGTTGGTCTCTTCTCCCAGGCAACCAGTGACAGAACAAGAGGACACAGTCTCAAGCTGTGCCAGGGGAAGTTTAGGCTGGAGGTGAGGAGAAAGTTCTTCACAGAAAGAGTAATTGGCCACTGGAATGTGCTGCCCAGGGAGGTGGTGGAGTCACCATCCCGGGAGGTGTTCAAAAAAAGATTGGATGTGGCACTTGGAGCCATGGTTTAGTTGTCAGAAGGTGTTAGGTATTAGGTGATAGGTTGGACTTGATGATCTCTGAGGTCTTTTCCAACCTGGTTGATTCTGTGATTCTGTGATATTGTGCATTCCTTGCCTGCAGGAAAATGTAAGGAAGAGCAAGTGCTTGAAGTGCTCTTTTCTTAATTACCAGCTACATTCAGTTGGACTAAATCCTCTAAAAATAGAATTGATTTTATTTAAATCATCACAATAGCTTTATTTAAACTAGAGCAAGTAAGAGCAAGGCTTATTAAAGAGCTGACCAATCTTTTTAATTATTCATTGTTCTTCAGTTACTTTGTAATGTGGGAGGAAAAACACTTGAAGTATTTTTCTTAAAGTGACTAAATCCATATTCATCTTTAGTTTGGTTTCCCCATTGCTTTTGAGAGAGGTAGTGAGCCAGTTTAAACTGTGTCAGCATTTGGCTATGAGTGAATTGTAGAAAATTATTTTAATTGATTTAACTGTTTTGAATAATATATTAACAGGCAATCATTGAATTCTGCTTATGCATAAAACTAAACAAAACTCATGGGAATGTGTAATGTTACATCAGATGTTTTACATTTAGGCTTAAATGTAACTAATAACTTCTAAATCCACTTTTGTATGCACATGCAAATTCCATCAAAAGCAGTGCCAGGGACTGTAGGGTTGGTCTACTAGAGTATTTTAGGACACTTTTCTATCAAATCTGAGTTCTTACATCAGATTTTTATTTGAAAGCGGAAAAGTGTCCATAGAAGTCAGTGGAATTACACAATTACAAAACTGATCTCACCCTTGAGATCTTATGCAAGCAAAGAGCAGAAAGTCTCAACTCCAGGCATCATTTACATGCCCTTGCCCTTGAAAAGAATGAAGAATCTGCTTGATTTCTGGCATGTATTGATCTGAAGGTGCAGCAATTTACTTCTTCACAGAAGGACTCTTGTGGGTCTCAGGAGATGAAGGAAATATGCAGCACAGTGGAGTGTGGCCATAACCTTTGTCACTGTGAATGGTCTTTTCTAGCTTTCTGCAAGCAAAAGAGGAATCCTTGTGCTGACACTTCATCAAATTAATCTTCACTTCTTTAAGGGCCTTTTGCTGCAGAAATAGTATTAAGGGATATTAGTGTAAGGAGAGTTCAGTACTTTGAATTGCAGGCTTTGCTTGTAATCTCTGCCAGTATTGTATACGAGGTAAATCCTACAAGAAAATTCATGGAAAGATGAAGTCTCTGCAGGAAAGGAACATATAAAGGTAAAAATCACCATGGAGGAAGGAAGAAAGAAGGAGATCAATATCACTGGAAATTAAAGATATAAAAGATAAACCTTTTCCATCACTACAGTTCAGCAGCATGCAGGAGTTCAAAGCAGATGCTGTGTGATTTATTATTTTGCTGTGCAGGTAGTTCCTATATTATATTTGTAATACACTGTGACTCTGCAAAACAGATTTGTGCCTTCCCATTTCTTTCTGTTTTACCTCCTCTCTCTCTCTCTGCCCCCCCACTCTCTCCCTATGTATATATACATATATATATATATATATGTATATATATATACACACACATAGACACACACATATATACACACACATATATAACTTCTCTATGCAGTTAATGATTAGGACTTTTAAAAACCTTTGGCCAGTTAGAGACAGATATTGTGAAACACTCCTCGACTGTACTGGGAGTCTCTGTTAAGCAGTCTCTCTCTATTTGGTTGTTAAATGGGGAATACCAGTCTTATCATAGTAGGAGAGTGATAAATTTACTACTGAAACATAATGCAACTGCTCAGAAGCACTGGCTCCATTTCATGCTTTGCTACTCTTGCTTTATAATCCTGAGGAAGTTGCTCCAAATTTCTAGGTTTTTCTAATACTTGATTTTTATCCAGTTTTAGGTTTTGTCTACTTAAACTATTTATCAGAGTAAAGACTTCTACTCTGGCTTTCTGTGTATTTTTCTTTGTTCTCTAAAACCCAGATCTAAAATTGGGATCTAGGCAATGCTGTAGTTAAGCAATAGTAATAGATAACACTAGCAATAAGTCAGGATTGAAAAAAGCAGTTCCTTTTCCTGACACTTGATATATACTGTAATGTCAGCAAGCAGAAAGGTTTAAAGAAAGTAGTCTGAATCATGCCACTGTCATTTGTGAAATCCCTGAGCCTTCCCAAATGCAGAGTGGCATGCATGGCTAGTATTTGGGCTGAGAACTTGGAGAAAACTTGAGTAAGTTTTACAAGAGCCTGTGCTGAGACTTAGGAACTTCATATCCACAGTATTCAGCTCTTGGTAGCAATTGTATAATCAATGATAAGGACAAAACTTGAGTGTTTTACAGATATGACATTTGATATGATTACAGAACTTTACCAGTGGCCACTGCAAGGATTCCTTTGAGCACCACTGTCATACAACTGATTGCAATGTGAAAAAGGCCAGACAGGAGACAAAAATACTCAATTCCTAACTAGCATCTTTTACAGACCAGTTAACATAGTTAACTACTAAAGATACGTTCTGAGTCAATGCAAGAAGAATTTTTCTTTCTCAGACTAGATCTGGGCAGTTTGTCATCAGCAAAGACACCAAGAAACTTTCTCTAAGGATACAAGTCTCTAAGGATTCTGATAATCTTAGTAAAATTACTATGCCCAGTACACAGCAAAGCATGGTTTATTTTAAAGTCAACAAGAATGCCACAAAAATTCTTTCAAGGATAGCCAAGGCTTATCCCTCGTGCAATAGGATTGTTTCATAAATTGTCTTGGCAGTTTCACTTGGATCAACTCTTCCTTATCTGCTATGCAGTGTTGTGTGCTGCTAGATCTCACCCAGAGCTGTGTGCATTTCACTGATAAGTGAAGTAACTGCAGTCACTTTGTTCAGTGGTATCAGTGAATCCTGTGTGATCTCCAGTCCCTACACTGCTGCATTCTGCACAAATCTCTAACAGGCTGCTGTCATCCTGGAAATGGGTGGAATCAGATAGAAACTGGAAGTCTCACAACAGCAGCATCACAAAGCCTAGCCTTTGGAATTAGCACTCCAGAACCAAAGAAATCCAGAGAAATGCTGTAATGTGTCTACAGCCCAGGTTATCTGTGAAGAAAAGGTAGCCTGGAATCACAGCCTTCACACCAGAGGCATCTAGGAACTTGAAGCTTTGCAAGAAACCATCCAGAAATTGTTTTGGGAAACCCAGCAACTTCCAGCACGTCTCTATGGATATGATCTCTGTTTTGATAAAGACATACTTTTCAACAGAAAATTATTAACAGTTTTTTATCATCTCTGCCTCTAATGCTGACCTGGCCCTGATTGTTCAGTGCAGAAGACAGGTGTCTGTTATAGGGTTTTTCATGTGTTTTCCACAGAGAGCACAAAATCTAAAATCCATTCCTTACATGCTATGCTGTTCAGTCATTTGTTCTTCACCAAATCTGGCAAAATCAACCCAATCTTAATTTTCAAATTTTAAAAATGATGGGTTTATTCCCATCTCCAGTGTGAGTCTGAAATCTTTCTGTAGGCTGCATTTATACTTCTGTTGTAAGGCAGCTGCTAAATAGAACCACAGCAGTTAGAGATGGTAAGAACTTACTGAGTCACCCAGTTCAAGCCTTCTGCTAGATTATGTTCAAAAAGAAAAAGAAACAGGCCTTCTACATAAGGATCCTCCTGGTTCAAATGATGTCAAATTTGCAGGATTGGTAGCCTAGGGTTTTTAATTTTCTTAAATAGATTCATCAAATAGGAAGCAATATCACTTTTGCTAAATGAGTTTGGCCATGTAGCCTGTTGTGATTTATGATGGAGTGCAGCACACTCTAAAATTCTTTAGCCTTTAATTCCACCAAGACTTACAATCTGTACAACCAGAATTTTCAAAAATTAATGGATGTAGCAGTTGAGTGAGTGCGAAACAGAAGCAGAAATTATTTCCTAATGGCTTAGTTAAAATGTTTATTTTAATCTTCACAAGGGACCCTAGTCTTCAAAATTAAAAGAAACTGGCTCAGAAACGGGATTGCTTAAAAGACAAGAAACTACTTTTTACATTCCTAACAAGGTGATGAAGCTTTAGAGATACAGGTTTAATCTTCTCTTACTTTGCAAAAGGAATACAATTTGAACTTCATCTAAATGTTTTTTTCTTCCCTTCTCCTCAGCCAAATGTAGCTACACTGCAGTGTTAGGTGTTGCCAGTGAACCTGACTCAGATTTCTTCAGCATTATTGTAGGTAATGGCAATGCTACAGGCCAGACATTGCCACTTCGGATACCTTTGAGATTTCTTTATTGCCAATGCAAAACAAATGGCTGAAATTTGTGAAGCAAATCGGGTGTAAAAGCAAAAAACTGGGACAGCAGTCAGCTCCTTGTCCTTCAGCTGCAACTCCAGTAAAACTCTGAGGTTGTGACTAGCAGAAACAAGCTGTAATTTGGAAAACCAGTAGCAACAAATCTTTGGTGTGCAAAAATAACATTCTTAGGCATTTAATTTTAGAGTAAAATGACATTAATTTATTGTGGTGTCGTTTGAACATAAGGGTACTTAAGCAAGCATGATGAACTTGTGTTTACCTGAGGGGCGTATATTGCCATGTCTTTGGAAAATGCATAAAGCAGGATAAAACAGTTACTCAGAGTCATGCTCTTCAGAAAATGCTGTCAAATGCATAGCTTTCAGAAGAGTTGCTCCCCTAAACTGCTGTCTGCAAATATTATTTTCCTTATTCTCTATACAAATGAAATACAGAAACTAGGGTATGTGCAGCCCTCTCAGCTGGGCAGTGTAATCTACTTTTACAGCAAGCCAGGCCTGAGACTGACAGTTATCAAATGCTCAGGAAATATGGATCATGTTTGCTTTTTCCATTGGGGATTTAAAGAGCCAGAGAGGAGTATGATCCATTTTTATGGCTTGAATATTCTTCCTTATGACAGTCCTATCTCTTTTTTCACTAAACTGGTGCTGAATCAGGCAAACCTATGTGCTGTGAAGCAAAAACTGTATGAATGTTGTTTCACAATAGAAAGGCAAATACCCCATTTCCAGTCAAATTCATCTCTCAACACAAAGGATCCCAAACGTGCCTGTCACTACAGGAGCGAACAGGATGTTACCACATTTTTGCTGCTGCAGAATTTCACCCTCAAGAAAGGACTGCCAGAGTAAGTTCAATAATCTCTTATTCTAAGTACCTTCTCCAGCTCAGGTATATTGTCCTGGATGCCTTCTCTCTCCTTCAAGAGAGAAATAAACCATGGCTCTGAGCTGTATCCGTGGAGCAGTGAGTTTTTGTGTTAATCCTGTCCAATATCCACTTATAATTACCTCTGGAAGTTGCTATGCTCAAAGAATAGCTGTATGTTTCCTACACCAATGCACAGCTCCATGCCAGTTTTCTCAGCCTTATTCTCCAGCTCTGTGGAAATTTTAATGCAAGCAGTAAATCATTTTGCTGTAGCAAGTGAGCCTGCTCTGGCTATTAGCTGCAATTAGCACTCACCCTTCCTGTTCTAAATGAACATGCTGCTCTGGGCTCGCCCTCTAAATACAACATTTTACTCATTTTAAGTCTTCATTGTCTTTCTAGTAAATAGGTATCTTGAGAATTGTTCAGCAATAACAGCTATTATAGTTCATCATTCCTCAAGTCTGGGAGTTTATGATAAATTGGCACAATATTTATATAAACAATGGCTAATGCAGTTATGCAAATGAACTCCATTTGTACTGAAGAATAGATTATCAGCATGAACTTAAAATCTGTTAGTTTATGCTTTACACATTGTATTATAATTGGTGTTTATGAAATATTACTGTAAAAGGCTTACAACCACATTACCTTTGCCTTGCACTGCTCTAGGGATCATCCTATAAAACAATGGAAAACAAAGCCTACTGAGTTAGATAATGACCCTTTCTAGATTGATTCTGCCATTTTAGGAACTAAACTTAACAAAATACTGATGTGCCTGTGAATTTCTTCTAGCAAGTGGGACTTTGAGGTGGGAGAGTGACAAAATGGCAGTATGTTATCAGCTGCCTTCTAGCTCCTGGTTTTGAAACATGATCAGGGAAGTGCCGTTCAGTCACAGTACATTCTTTTCTGCAAGAATATCCCTTTGGGTCTGTGCCAACCCATGACATACCTCTATTAGGTGACTTTGTGCCATGAAATGAAGCCAATCTCTAGTTGAAGACAAAAGTCACAGTGCAAGAGATTTATGGCCACTTTACCCTAAGCTGCACCTGCTTGAGTGCAGTTTGGAGTGCAGAGTTGCTATAGGAACCTGGTGAAAGAACCCAAGGTTTTCTTTTGTTCCAGTGTCATTTTCAAGCCCACAACAAATACATTAGTAACTGGGCTGATAGGCTGTTGTGGTTAAGTCTTGGTGGGAGAATCTACTTGAAATGGTTTGAGAAAAGGAAGGGTCAAAAGGAAGAGTAAGTCTTTGGGAACAAAAGGGACATTTTCTATTTAGATTTTTTTAATACATACTGTACGGAGTGTTTGAAGGCAAAATGAGCTTAGTTAAGTTAAACAGAAAAAATCATAAAGTGAAGAAACCATGATACGGACAGGAAAAGAATGACTGTGCAGAACATCTAACTTTGAGCAGTGGGAAGGCACTTTGCTGTGCCTAGGTGCCTCATTACAGTTCAGGTAGCATGAGGTGTCAGAGCACAGAGGTTTGGACTGGGATTTTTAAACTATCTCATTTGATCCATTTTGCTGCTTTGCTGTAGTAAGGTCCAGTGGAGGGTGAAGCACAGAGCTAGTAGCAATAATGCTTCAGAGACGCTAAAATAATAGCTCTCTCTGCCACCATACTCACAAGACCTTTATAATGCCAGTTCTCATCTCCACTAAAGCTGGATCCCTGTAGTGACATCTGCATCTGGGAACTAGGGATGCACCATTTTGGTCAGCATCAAACAGGCCTGCTTCGAATTAAAAGTTTAGTGAACTCTTTACAGATGAGGGTACTGGAATAGCTGCCTGCTCCATCTTCTTGCACAGTAAATAATGCAGGCTGGATAAGCAGGAGTTCTCAATGTATAAATGTGTAAAATCTGGTATTCTGCCTGCCTGTGCAGGCTTCTACGATACGAACAAGTGTGAACTGATGAGGAAATATTTAACTGTCAAAGAAAACTTCCACCCTTCTGTGCTCACATCACATTCACACACAGTTCTTCCACAGCAGGATTGTTTTAGGGGAAGGGCAGGGATGTAATTTCTTTCTGAGAGCTCATTGTTAGGCTAAACATTACGGTAGGCTTAGATTAAAATAGTTGTTATGAAGAAAAAAAAAAATTAGTTGCCAGGTTATATGGAAAATAATATATGTCTTGCAAGTCTCCCTTTTTTACTTTTTAAACTGAAAGCACACCAGTGTCAATTGGCAAAACTCAACCATTTGTGCAAACAGCCACAACTTCACAGGCTCAGACAATAATGTCTCTTCACATAATGGCTCTCTGCCAAGGCTATGGTCTACTCATTCCATGGCAAGCATTAAAGCAGAGAGAGCAGAACCCCTTAAACCAACACACTAGCACTTGAAGTACTGTTTAAAAACATCTCCTCAGTCTTGAAGTATACCACCAGCTAAGTCAAATCTGTGTCCTGAGCCAAAATTTTGTCCTGGAACCAGAACTGTGACTAAGCTGAGGGTGGTATTAGAAGGTATTAAATATTTATTTGGGGATTCTGACGATGCTGAACATTTTTTTTTCCTGTGGAAGCTCCTATCCGAGTGACCGTAAATGAAGAACAGGACTTGGATGAAGCAGATGGTTCAGCAGATGGTGACTTGCTCCTTTTTTAACCAGGCTTTTGTGTAAATGGAGTGTGGCATGGATCTCTGTATGCTTTTTGACTTTGAGACTGTGTATGTGTGGCTTTGGATTTTAATAAGTGTTTCATTGCAAAACCATGTGTCATGACCATGATACAGATTTTACTGGGTCTTTAAAGATTTTGGAAGTTCTCAAAATTTTAGTTTGCTCTCTGATTTCAGAAACCATTACTACCTTTGTAAAAGATTTGTCTTGGTAATGATTTTTAATTAAATGGGAGCAGCTGCAATCCTTTAGCGTGAGATCGGACAAAGCAAGATTTTATTACAGTCTTTACTTCTTTTTTTCTTTTCTGGTTTTGATTATCCACCTTTAGGCTTAACTTTCCCAACTGTCCAGAGAATTAAGATTTCAAGGAAACTGAAAAACAAAAGATCCCAGAGGTAACTGAGGAGTGAGATGTGAGGTTCACTTTGCAAACAGTTCTGTCGAGCTGTCAAAAGTTAAACGGTCTCCAGCACCTACTTACCATTCCTGTGCTGAAGTTATCAGCCCCCTCAAAACTGCCATCAGGATTGCTTGTGCATGTGCTTCCTAACCCATTTTATTCAAAATTAGATGGATTAGTGAAAAAGTGTACTGTTGAACCATTTTAACTCTTGTGCCTCATTTATACTAATACAGGTTAAGGAAAAGGCACATCAGCAGCCTGAACCTTAGAAGATCTGGAATAGAATATTTCTGCCACAGGAAATGTGATGATTTGTTTTAAGGATTAGATTGAGAATGGCAGCATACTGCACTGATACAGCTGCAGCCAGGAGAAGATGTCTTTTTACTAAGAGTGGTTAAACCAATACAGTGTATTCTGTCTTCTTAAATCTCATATTCCTGTAACTTACCTGTGAACATGCTTTTAATTCCACGTTATTTCCTAAGGTTACAAAATGGTCGTCTAGGATCCAGCTTTGTAAGTTGGAATGTAATTGAAGATGGTCATCTTGTATCATTTTATGTAAATTCTCCTATCACCTAGTATGTGAGTGGCTTGTAACCTTTCTGGGAAAAGGGACCTTTTGACTTTTGAGGTTTGCTCTTTTGCTCATTATTTTCCCAGGCAGGCGATTGTGTAGGCAGAGCAGTGTTTTTGCTGCCAGAGTTCGCAGGTTTAGCAGACTGTTATTATTACACTAAAATATGTTTTGATTTCTAAGCCAAAAGAAAAGCTACTTGCAGAATTGTCCAGCTTAACTTTGTCTCCTGCTTGAAGTGTTTCTAAGCTGAATATAATGAAGATCTATTCTAAGAATTCCTAAGGGATCTCTTCACACAGAATCTGGAAATGATCCATGGGTTTCCACACTTTCACCAATGCAGAGTCTAATATTGATTTCCTTCAGAAGTCAAAGAGATTTGTTTCCATTCCCTGGAGACTTTGGGTTTTTACTTTTGGCTGCAGTCCTTGAATTAATATGGAAATTGAGAGCATTGCTTAGAACTAGTCCCATGTGCAGTCACAGGGAGTCAGGTACCCTGTGCACACTTACTTAGGCACTCTGTCTTCTCTGGCATCTGGACATCTTGCACAACTCTGCTCACCTCTCTCTAAGCTTCTTTGAGGAGCAGATCCCCTTTTTTTTACCTTTCTTTTGATATCTCTTCCTCATGTCACTTTGGACTTAAGTGATCCCCGGAAATTTGCTTATGCTGGTAAGATAATAAGAAGCTGGTTACAAGCCAGAAAGCAGCTACATGGAAAGCAGCCATCTCTCCCATCATTAATCCACAGTCACCTGTAGGTGACTGTGTATCAAGCAAAAGTTTCAGATTTGCAGCTAAAGCCTAATACATTTCCTCAAATCAGCACTTCTAAGCTACCAGTATGATCATAACACTGCCTGTGTGAGATTTCCTTCCATTGTTTGGCAGTGTCAAGGCAGAGTGGCTCTCACTTGCTTTATACTACATAAAGTTGAAAATTAAATACTGGGGAATCAGATGTCAACAGTAGTGTTCCATGTTAGAATTCCTCCCCTAAGCTTCAGTATCACAAAGGACTGAGGATATTCTGCTCTCTGCTTCCTTGTCACCATCTCATAGCATCACAAGAGCACTTGCAGCAGTATAGAGGTCACCAAGGTAATCCTTTTAAATGACATATATGATCTTATGAATCTGTCACAATGAGAAGGGAGTTGAAACAATTCCTCCTGGACACAAAGACATGAGTTCAGGTAGTGATGTAATCAGTTAGGGTCATATCTAGCCTCATTTGAAGGGTAAGGTTATTGTTGGTGTTAAATGACAATCTGTCCTGAATTTGTCATGCCCATATGTCATCAGCGACAACTTACAAAACACACCTCTCATTTTAGATCCAAGTTTGCATCTGCTCCAAGCAAAACATGTGCCATCTCCCTCTATATTCCTAGCAAGTCTATATTGGACAACACATTAACAAGCTGAAAGTGAAACAGGAAAAAGTCCTTTCTATATTGTGGGAAAATTAATCACAAAACACTGTCATTTTTACCAGGCTCTACATGAATTTAAAATCTCAGTGGAGAAAACATCTCCAAATACTTCACCTTATTTTTGTGACATATGAAAGGTTATTGTAGCTCATGCACTATCCCTTAGGAAAAACAAGTTTTCATATGTTTTCCAGACTCTGATGCTAAACATATAATGTGTCTGTGGGAGGGTGTGGGGGGGTTGGTGATCAATCAAATAGGTATAGAAATTTAGTACCCAATGACATCACAGCTGATGCTTCCATTGTGTTCATCTTTGAAATAAAAATTGAGGCTGTGAGCAAGCCATCCCTGGATACTCAGATGTCAGATAGCTGATATGGTTTATGAGAGGTTGTAGCTTCAAAGGAATTGATTTATAAATGTTTTCCAATTTTAGATATCCATCTGGACATCTAGACATATAGAAACATCTGACTGGCTTGTATACTTAATTTCCATTGACTAAAAACCAACGTTTTAGTGCTTCTATAAATCTCCCTATCTGTTTCTCTTCATCTTTAAACACATAAGCGCTTCATAAAGCTAAAACAAAAATTCAGGGCCTCATTCTCAAAATATCAGATCTCATGTGGCATCAATGGCTAGATTTCAGAAATGTTCTTTTCTCAGCATCCTGAACTTCTGCAAACTCCGCAAATTCATTATCATTGTTTTTCACATAATTTTTCAGGAATTCTGAACTTTAATCTGAAAAAAAATATGCCATATTGCAGAAAAATCTGCAATCCCAGAATACATTTACAGTTGCTAATATTTATGGTTTTTTTTTTTTTTTACAGTTACAGTGATGCAGAACAAAAAAAATCTTTTAAGTATGTTTCTGCTCTAAATAACACAGTTGGTACTTCGTTTGCTTAGCCTACTGATTTTTCTATACGGATATTTACATTTAAAAATATCTTTTATGAAGTGACAGATAAGAAAAGTAGGTTAAAACACTTTTTTTGTATGTTATTGCCAGGGACAAAATTTCTGAAGGCTAGACTTTTTAAACTTTTAGGCCTCTGCAACCCCGGTTCCTTCAGGGAGACCTGACAAAGAGGGGTAATGAAAATGTAGTAACTCATCTGTTGTATAGAGTAATAGAAACAAACATTCACCTTACATGCATCAATTGCAGGAGCTGTGGGAGCACAAAATTTACCTTTAGCAATTAAGTGACCAGCCATACCAGAGACCAACCTTGTTGAACAAAGTGCCATGCGTGCTTTAAAGGTTTTAAATAACTGCTTTATTCAATGTTCAAACCAGATTTGACTCTCCAGATATTTTTCTTAGGGAAGTTTCTGCTGAGCTGGTACTGAAATCCAAGTTGTAGAACTGAGGAAGTGTTTAAGATCCAATGATAAGGAAAAAAGGCAAGCAAATGATGTCCTACAGAAATGGTGATACTAGTATAAACATGGTGACATTCCCAGGTGCTGCCTTTGTTATGAATGTTCTAGTTTTCCCTTGTATTTACACTTTGATTATACAAGGTCACACCATATAGTAGTGTGACTTTTGGAATTGTTTGCTGACACAAATGTTTATATCCTGTAGAGTTTCTTCTCTCCTTCCTTCTCTTTTCCCATCATCCCAGCTTCCTGTTAGCATGCCAATATGAATCAAAATTAGTCCAAAAGGATTTGAGGTGATAAAACCTGGGACAAATGATAATTAAAGTGATAGACCTGTATTGCTGAGCTCTGCTCTGCTTTGAAATATTCTGCCAACTTAGTGAGAGTGGATGAAATACGCTGTGCCAAATTGTCTGCTTTCTAAACTGCAAATCCTTCTAAAAGGAGAGACATTATGGGTCTCTAGTTGTTTTACAAGGCTATAGTTAGGGCTGCAAGCTCCTATTTTTGGACATTTCAGCAACTACTGTGAGCATTCATGTGATAAGACTGGGAAGAAAAATTCACATCTTCCAAATTAGCACCCTCTGCGCACCCATTTTTCTGCTCTTTGTCCTATTTTGTGCAAGATCAGCTACCCTGTGCAAAGAAAGGAACTATCCATATGTACATAGAATCTCTAAGCATCTAAATGGTTTTCCTCAGCAAATGCTTCAGAGTGCCTGATAGTGGTTACACTTGGGCCTGACATATATTTTGTTTTACTAGAAGTTCACTGGGTTTCCAATGTTTCTTTAAAACCAGCATAAATACTTCCAAACCAGACAATATAACTACAAAGATTTTGGGGAGAATTTCATATTTCAAGAGAAAGTAAGAAGATACATAGAAAGTGGAAAAATCCCTAACTTCACATATTCAGCCCTCAAATTCAGACTTTTAAAGCACAGCAATTCAATTTCAATTTAATAAGGTTCACAGATATCTGGAAAATTAGCAATGACATAGAACTGGCTTCTTATTGAGATTCCTTGGCTTACTGAGATGCCAAGCATGTATAAATCTGACCTGATCCAATACAAGATTTCCTAATTCAGAATTAGCCAAATGCAAGTTAAGTTCAATTATACATGAAAATGACTCAAGGAATGTAGAGTTTAAAAAAAATCTATAAATTATGTATGAAATTGAGTCATTCTGCCACATTGTTGTCTCAAATGCAACATGTCAAGGGCACCACATTTAAAAAAAAAAAAAATCATGAGTGAATACAGAAAACACAAAAATCTAATTACCTCTGACTGCTGTTAGACTCACATTTTTCTGCCTGATTAAAATTTAACCCAAATAAACTAAAAATAGTAGAAAAAAAAAAAAAACTCCCAGCAACCTGAAATTATTTCCTAGGTTTTGTACACACTTGATCAAGTTTTCTTCCTGTAGTTGTGTTGACTCCAAACAGATAATGGCTGTGAAGGTTTCAGCAGGTAAAGATGGCATCTCCATAAAGGTCCCAGTAGGGAAATACAGTCTTATCTTGGTAGAGCACAAAACACTCTGGGGGATCCCCAGGTGGAAATAACAGTCAGATAAAAGGAAAATCCCAGCTCTTCTCACACTGATAACACCACTTAAGGCAGAGACTTAAGTACAGTCTTCAGAACACTCCATGAATACAAGCACCTCTTCCACCCACCCCTGCTCCCTGCAGTAAGGCATAGCTCTAGTTAGTTTAAAAGCTACCAAGGGTGGTTCTGCTTGCACCTTGTATAGAAAGGCTCTGTCACCTCTCCCTTCCTTTGCTGTCAAATGAGCCATTTCAGTGGTTTATCAGTGCTACTCACTGGTACACCTGAGGAGAAAAGAGGTTTGTGGCAGGAGCAAAACCACCCACAGCTAGGACGAGCTGCAGCCTAATTAAACTTAACTGTCCCCAAGTGCTTTCTTCAGAATAGTTGCTCAAAATTACCTAAACTAATCCACTTTCTTAAACACCCCCTGAGGCTTTGTTTTCTTCTCATTTATTAGGATTTTACCTTTCTAATATCCACGACCGTGACAAAGTTGCTTTTGATTTATGTTGAGGAATCTGCAAGCAGAATTTAGCCACTAGGCATTAAAACAGAAGTACTCATCTTCAGAGAACTCTTCAGCCTGAGAAATGTTTTCATCCCTTGCCCACTAACATTAATCCTAGTGCTCTCCATCTGCTAGCAAGTAAGATGCAAGCTAAACTGTTTATTAGAAGTTTCAAGAAACACCAAAGTTAGGCACTGAAAATGAAAGTGCACAGTCTTGAATAGCAGATCTGAGGCCTCAGAAAGAAAATGAAAAGATTTTCTTGTTAATGAGAAAATATAATCTTCTATTTATGTAACTCCTTTTTATTCTAGAGAACCTCATCAGTTTGGGCTTGACCTTATCATCCTCCCCATTTCTTCACCACTTACACATTTTCTATGCAGTCTCACAGTGAAGGGGACTGTAAAAGCATATTTAGGCCCTTTAAAAATGAGTGGCTATCTAACTATAAATGAGTAATAAACTGCCACTTAACAAAGCCTTTGAGAGGGCAAAAGAGCACTGCAGTGTTGTATAACGACTGCCACAGCTGAGTTCAGGAGAGGTAGAAGAGGAGATCCCAAACTGAAAAGGGAGAATTTAGCTGCACAGATAAAATGAATTAGAAAAATGCAGTTTGGCTGTGCTGACATTTCAATACATGCACATGGTAAGAGCTCATTTTCTGGGGGAATGTGTTTCCTTTGGAAAATGCTGATAGTGTCAAAATGTAAACATTTGGCAGGACTGTGTACTATGGAAGTGCCCTCCCCAGAAATCAGGCAAGCAGGGAAACCTGCCTGGGCTTGGGCACCCTGCCCAAGTGCAGATGTTGAATATCATGCCCTGTATTGCCCAGGCCAGAGCTCACCATTTGCCCAGCTGGTGTTTTCCCTGAGTTTAGGTACAGAACAAATAACTGTTCTGCATGCCAGCATACAGAATTACCCATGCTTCCCCTTTTCAAGCCACAGCTAAAAAAGCCTGTTTAGGCATTCACAGCACTATGGCAGGACTCAAGCCCTCATCTCAACATCATCATCACATCCAAATGCATCGAATGTGCCTCCGTCATGTAGCCATATCTAAGAAGGTAGGACTTATCCTGTGCCACATGCCATGATGCTGAGCACATCTCACATGACTCCCCACCTTGTCCCATATGCTCAAAGGACTTTTGTGTTCTTGGGAGCAAACAGAGTTGGCCTGATACTGACCAACTCCTGAAGAACTGCTGGTTTGCAGAGTCTCATACAGATGGGCCAGACAACTGCTTCTCACTTAATAAAAAGTTGAAGGAAATTTCCCCCCCTTTTTTTTTTTAATTAAAAAATAAAAATCAGTCTTCACAGGAAATGCTGACATTTCAGTCTTCATTCTAAAACTGGAAAAACATTTTTCTTCAAAAGCAAAAAACTATTTCTGTAGTAATTTTTCGCTTTGGTCTAATACCTCAAAATTGAACTTCTCTATTTTTATAATAATGAAGTTTTCAGACTTCCAGTCTTTACAAAATGCTAGGGAGCTTGACCAAGTGTCAGTTTTTTCTTTAACGTTAGGAATAGATTAGGAAAAGATTTTATGAGCCTTATGGGTCTATATTCTTTGCCCTTGACATGTTTAATTTCACTGGTATTCCAAGAGGACACTGAGGGGTAACCTCATTAATGTTTAGAAATATGTGAAGGGCAAGTGTCAGGAAGATGATGATGTCCAATGATAGGACAAGTGGCAATGGATGCAAGCTGCACCAGAGGAGGTTCCATTTGAACATAAGGAAAACCTTCATCACTGTGAGGGTGACAGAGCCCTGGCACAGGCTGCCCAGAGAGGTTGTGGAGTGTCCTTCTCTGGAGACATTCATAACCGTCTGGATGTGTTCCTGTGTGACCTGAATTAGGTGTTTTTGCTCTGGCAAGGGACTTTTCATGATCTTTCAAGGTCCCTTCCAACCCCTAACATTCTATAATTCTGTGATACTTATTTACAGCCTTAATTTTAAAGCATAACTGCAATGTAAGTTGAATCCAATATGATTAAACTAACGCAGAAAAAACACTAGCTTTCTTTTAGTGCAAATCGAATAGTTTATTTTATTCATTGTACATTACATTGGTAGAAAAATTTTACTATAGTGGGGGTTGGAACTAGATGATCCTTGTGGTCCCTTCCAACCCTGACTGATTCTATGATTCTATGATTCTATGATCTGCTTGGCAGTCGATTTTCTCTTTAGGTGAATCTGAGTAGTCATAGAAAGGCTGCTTTTTCCATTTCAAATATATTCGACAGCAGCCCTCCAGGTCCCTTCCTAAGCAACACCAGACATACCAAAAATTATATATTCTGCCCTCAACACACAGATTTATGCATAGAGGTAATATTCTATTCACTAAAGCAAAGCGTGGAGCAATCCTCATTAACAATTATTCCCCAATATTTCCTGAGGACCTTTGGTGCGACTCATCATTGTGCTGTTACAGGCATGCCTTGGCGGTTAGAGAGTTCAGCAGTTGAAACTATAATTGAGAAGGCAATGTGAAAGCAGTTGTGACCCTAATCAGTTTATGGGCTACATTCTAGTCTTGAACACCCCTGAACCCATTGAGTTTGCACATATATAATGAACACTTTGTAGGAAAACATGGAGATGAGAGACAGCAAGACGATAAACAGACTTATGTAGCAAATAAACTAAAGGAGATTATTTTTCTGTTTGGCAGCTGTCTGTAGCTGCATCACACTAAATTCAGGCTCTGCTTAATGTGGTTCTCTGTATACTTTGATCAAAAGCACAGAAATGTACTAAGGAGAGTATAACTGCTTCCCAAGATATTTTGATCAGCTTTGATCTCTGAGGCAGATGTTACTTGAAAACTTTATGAAACAGATATGTAACTAATAGCAAGGGAGCCAAAATTGGGAAACACTTAAGCAGGCTTTTTTTTACAACAAAAAGGACTATAATTTTCTCTTCAAGGCAGACACTAATATTTACTAATTTTATGTAACATACCTAGTACATTAGGTTCCTTTACCTAGTCAAGGAGGATAACTTTCAGTGGCAATACCAGATGCTCATTTTGAGTATTTGGGTACTTCAAGAACCTGGATTTCATTTTCAGATTATGAATGGACCTGAATATCAGTAATATCCCTTTGGAATTCTTTGACACTTGAAACTGTTGTGATTGCTTTGAAATCTCTCTTTTGACTGACTCACTGGATGATTTTAGATGAATGGCTTCACCTTTGTGTACCTCAATTTCCTCATCTAGAAATTGTGAATAATGATATTTCTCTATGTTACTTTGAGACTTACTGATTGTAAGTGTTGTATGAGAACAGTATTGTTTTTATAAGAATTTATTTTGTGCAGTGCCTCCATCTGCACAGTTTAATTTTAATTCAAGGTTATAAGAAGAGACTTAAATGAAACAGCAGTTTGTGGACATATGAGATTCATTTTTTTTTCTTACCTAACTTCATATCTAATTTCTTTTGGGACTTATTGTATACAAAGTCTTCCTGAAAAGTTCAGAGCTCTCACCTCCCTTAGCTGTAAATTACTGATCTGTGCATCAGGTCAGACTGTGTACTGCCCTGAGAAGCACCAAACCATATTCTTAGAAACCTGGCTTTAATCATTTAAGAGCATTGATAATAGTTTTGAAGATTAAGATTACCCAAAAAAAAACCCCAGAGATTGAAGTATCAAAAGAAAAAATATATTCTCAGTCTCCAGCACACAATAATCTCACTTGGATTCTAGTTACTAGGGAGGAAATTTTTGACTGTAATTGGTCCTGAGGAGCTGGGCTTCTGTTAAGAGTTTGTTTACAAGCAAGAGCGAGCTGAGCTCTTGTTGTTCACATCTTCGCCTGCTTTTCCCAGCTGGGGAGCCAGCATTAACAAGACTGTTCTGGAGACAAATAGGGCCCAGGTGACATGAGACTGAAGAAGAATAGCAGCAGCAGTATTGCACGTAACCCTTCTTAGCCTTAGGTTTTGCTGATCAATCAGGAGAGCCTTGGAGAGCCAGCAGCCCGGAGAGAGTTTGACTCTTTATCCCTAAATGATGATTTCTCTGCCTTCTCATCTTTGGCATGTTTTAGTTTGGACTTTATTAGATATGTGATTCAAAGCATTATGCATTAGAGGCCAGGCATAGGAACATGTGCAATTAATAGCAGATTTATAAATGTCACTGACCTATATCTTCATTGTTCTGGCACACAAAAGGCTGCTCTGAATCCTGGACTCCTTAAGGCACAAAATCAATGACACGAAATTGTTTAAAAAATACACGTCTGTAAAGCTTTAGGTCCTTGTGCTTCTTTCTGGAGTAAAATGCATTAGTTCCCTGGGGAACTGTGGGAAATTACAACTGCTGTTCTAATTTTCTCAATAAAAGAAAATTCAAAAGCCCTCAGCAAGCACTCAAGAAGTGGCACTTAGCATTTGATGCTTGATCATGATAAAAAAATTATTCAGTGAAAGAATAAAGGTAAGAGAACATTTTAAGGGCTTATATATGTTTTTTTTCCACTCAAACTTATGTCAGATATAGACCTGTCAATCACCTCTGAAATGCACTTTCCAAAAAGTGCAATGAAACTATTTTGTTAGAAACTGGAAAGTTTTAGACTGGATTTTCTTATTCTTCAGTCTTTTTTTTTTCTTTTTTTTTTTCCTTTCAGTTTGTTTTGGGTTGTGTTGTGGTTGTAAATAGTTGTTTTCATTGTGATATTTGAAAGTTCAGGTGTGAGATGAACAGTTTGAGAGGATGAACTGGCCAGTGACTCACAAATGGCTCCTGAATTCACTGTTCCAGGAAACAGCAGGCAAAGGCAAGCTTTTGAGCCTGTCAAGAGTTCAGATGTTTGATCTGCTGCCTGGTAGAAATCTCCAGGCACTATGCCTTGCTCTAACCTGTTTCTTATTTGTAGCTGAAGCTATTTTTTGAGTCAGTCAGCAATTATATACTGTGCTTTCTCTTTGCTACAAATCTAATTCAAGTAATATTTGTACAGATAGTTATTTGTTTTTCACGGAAAAACATCTGCCATGGCATAAAAACATGGAGGCCACAGTGTGATAAATGTCAGCCCTACTTTGCTACTTGATACCATACTTCTGAGATTATCTTTTCTTAAATGTTTCTTTTGCTCTAAGCCACAGGCCCCAGATTCAGGAATGGGCTGAAAAAAACAGCTGGCAGAATGAGTTAGAGAAGATAAGGATACTGGAACTGGATTTTTGAGAGAACATTCAGGTGATACAGAAGGGAACACCAAATTATGTGTCATTAGGCATGGGTAGAGTTTCCTGTAAATGATTTGAAAAATATAATTGTGGGCTAATGCATTTGAGCTAAATTTACTGCTGCCCTAAGCACTGGGACTTCAGTAGTGTTTGCTGTGGTGAAATTCTGACTTTTGACTAATTGATATTACCAGAAAACTTGTGGAGAACGGATGCTGTTTTCAGGATTTATGGACATTTAACATGTTTTAAAGAGGTCCCAGAACATTGCAAAATGCATTCAGGGATGATCACAAGAGAATCCTGTTCCTTAATAACACATCCCTGTTCAACATGTCACTTAAACACATACTTGGTGCAGGACTATATTGTCAGGTATCCTCATCTCTCCTGATTTCTTTTGCTTGTATTTGTTGCAGTCTGTAGGTTCATTTCTTACATCTGACCAAAAAAACAAAGTATAATGGCAGAAAAGGTGGCAGCCAGGAGAGAACTTCTCATGCTCAGGCATTGTGAAGGGCACATCTATAGCACACAATGAAACTGAGAGCAGTGTAACCTCCTTAATGCAATGTTCCTGAACTAATGAGTGTGCCTGTGAAGCTGGTGTGATTACCTCAGCTTTGGCACCACACCAAAGCAGCTATGTTGCTGTCGAGACCTCAGTGCCGTGTGCACTGCATAAGTGTCCCAGTGCTGGTCAGAGAAGTTCTCCCCACGGTGCACCTATTGCCATGGAAAACTGCCTGCAGGATCTGTGTGTGAAAGGCATAATGAAATTGAAAGATATTGTAGATTAGATTGTATATGAATGTGTAGATCCTGAGTTATGTCACAGGTCAGAGACTTCATCAAACGTTAGGTGGATCCCCTATCATGCCATAAGGCAGGTGTTCCTGAGGGGACCAGGTGACATGTATGAACCACAGGTGTGGTCATGTACTAGGAGCAGCTCTGTAAGCCATCAGGGCTTCCCATGCCATAGGCTGGGATTTCTGTGTTTCACTGTTTGAACACACAGCACAGGAGATCACATTCATTTTTCTCCCCTGTGGTTTGGCACAAACAAATAATATCTGGAACTAAAATGGTTAGCATAGGTTTATTAACTTCGAGAGAAACAAATCATAAAAGGGTAAATTGAAATTAACTGGGTTGAAGACAGGGTAAATCAACAGGATTATATAAGGGTCACAAAAAGCAAGGACTTTCTTTTAGTCTGTGACCTTTAGTGAGGATAAGCTTGAGGAAACACATGAGACAGAAAAGAAAATATTCTAAGCTCTAGCTAAATAGCAATAAAGAGATGTTTTTTAGCAGGTGGTGTAAGCCCTGAACAGTGGGATGTAACTACATGATGTCTTATTTGTCTAAATCCAAATAAAGGAGGTAGACTAAAGCCAGAATGATGCAGGTGGCTACAGGCTCTCCTTCCAAAAGCCCAACAGCATCTCATTTGCTCTGGCTGAAATGCAGAAGGAAATTTTCTTCTCAGCAGACAACTAATCTAACTCTGTCAAACAGGTTTTCAGGCTTCTTTTGCACATAGATATTAAATGGAAGGAATTCTATGACTAGAGAAATTCTGTTATTTGGAATTTGCAGAAAGTTCTTGACCATTTCAGCTTAACATCCAGGGCAGATGACACTATGGTTGCATAGTGAATTATAATAACGTCTATGGCTGCAAGCTTGCCTGAGCTATTGCTGCAGGCAGGAGTTGTTGCAGTATCTACTATATTACCAGAAACCAACTGAAATAATTCTGAGTTTGAAATATAAAATTATAATCTATGCAGTGACCCATACTCATTTTCATAAATATATCTGTTCATATATACACCAAAAGTGCAGTTGTCTCCCTCCCTGGAATATGATACCTTTTAATGTAAGCCAGAGAGTTTGTTTCCTAAAGCTAATGGTGAGCTAAGAGTAACAGTAAGATCTAGTTTGATAAACAGGCCAATGCTGGGTTAGAAGAAACTGATTAATTGTACAGTAGAGATCACTAGTAGCTTCTGGGAAAACAGTCACTAATAACCTAGACAAAAAATAACTCAGATGTTAACAAAATCTTTCTGACTGTTCTTTGGATGTGTTCTGGATGAATTATGAACAAAATGATAGATAGCAACTGGGAAACAAATAATCCATTTCTTGGACATCTTAAAAACTTGATGAAATGCAACAAAAATTGGATTCAACTTGGGAAAATGCCAGCTAATCTATCTCAAGTTGTACATAGATTCTGTAGTGGACAAATCTGGAAAGCAGTAATGTGAAGGACTGAGAAATTGTTGGAGTGCCTGTGTTTGTGCAGCAGGAACAAGGAAATAATTGTTCATCTCCATACAACTCTGACAGGAGAATACCTGCCTTTCTAGGTAGCTCATGACAACAAACTGAAGGTCGTTCAGTGTACAACAAAATAACTACTGAGGGATTTCTGAATAGACAAAAGAGGGGAGATTGGAATGGATCAATATTTATACTCTGGTGAAAGGAAAATTAAGTAGTTGAGAATCAAGGAACATGCCAACAGTCTATGAAGGGCATAAGCAGCAAAAAAGGAAGAGGAGTTATTTAGGATGTTCTGAGACAGAAGGAAGGAAGAAATTAAAATTTAGGCTGAATAATAAGATAAAAACTGTGATACAGACACCAACTATACTGTGTAAAGTTCTCCCAGGGAACTATTTAAACCTCATTACTTGAAGACTTGAACAAAGCCTTGACTAAATATATTTCAGTGAATAATTTATTTCCATTAGCATCAGGACATGACCTTCTCACAAACTCTCATTAACTTCAGCACATTTCGTATGTGCCTTATGAAGCAGCAGCAGGGACTGCGCTGGCTGTTAGCACTTGGCTGGGGTACAGCAAACTCCAAACAAATGCAGTTCAGACCCATCACAGGGCCTGAGACCAGTCCATCCTCCAAAAATCAGTCTGTATAGATCTACATTGAGAAAGTAACCCCAAAAGGCTCTGAGGTTACTCATATGTTGGGTTGTATTAGAATGTAAACTACAGCAATTAACTTCTCTGAAGTGAAGAAAAATTTATAAAATAATGTCTGTCTTTGCTGTTTGAGAGTTTGCAGATTGTGTCTTTCCTCCCAGATTTACTTGTTGACAACCAAATGAATTTCTACTCTGGGCCTTAGGAATTTCTTCATGGCAACATTAAGTGTCTCACTGTCTTTGCCTGGGCTGCAGGCAAAGCTTACTGCTGATTTTCTCATGCTTCTTTTGCCAGTTCCTTCCATGGGAATGAGCAGTGTCCTTGTGGGCTAAATGTGTCCATTTAACTCAGACACACTTTCATGGAGTATTCACAGACCAAGAATGCCCAAATCAAACACCTCTCATTGCAACCTCCCATTGTACTCATATCCCAGCTATAGTTTAGACAGATTCAGACAAAACCAACCTCTGGTAGCATACGTGAAAGCAATTGTGACCTCAAATCACATATGACACAGATAAAAATAGTAAAAGCTACTGCTGCACCTGGCACTGACCACTCTGTTAAAAGTCACAGATAGGTGTGTCACCTAACAGTGAAACTAAGAAAGATTTCCCACAAGAACCTTTGCAACCCAGTAAGATATTGGGAGAAGTTTTTGCTTATGCTACCACAGTATGTTCATATGATACCAAGACTTGAGTTATACCTTTACATTCACATTATTATTAAATTTAGGAAATAAAAGTCTATGCAAGTCCATCCCAACTCCTTTGGGGTGACTGACATTAAGTAGCACAAAAGTACACTACTTTTCTGTTGGGTTTGTGTTCTAGGACAGATGAAGAGACCATGTTCACTAACAGGATCCTCTTAGTCTTCTAATATGTTTGTCCTGTAGAAATGTCCTCTGGTGGTTTTGCTGGATTTTTTTTTTTAATGTCAATATGGGAGTACAGTGTGTGCCTGGGAGTGAATAATGACTCTAAGATGATTAACATGTTATTAAACTACGGGATAATCACTATCCTGTCAAGTGTCAGTGCATGCATTTCATCAGCCCTCATGTGACTGCACCTCCTGTGCTGAATTCCCAGTACCTTCCATCTAAGGAGAATACTTTTCTTGGCCAGCTGCTGAATGTGACCCTTTCAGAATTTCAAACAGCACACAATAAGCCTAAACTGACTTTTCAGATGACAACATACTGGTGGGATTGGTAATAGTGAACAATGTGAGATATAACAAAGTGTGAACTTCTCAAGAAGTTCTGATAGTTCTGTTCTTCAGATTGGCTGATGAGTTACATACACGGCATGATGAAATGGACCTGTAATATATGCTCCAACTGCTTGGGCATTGGTCAAAGTGCAAAGCCTGAGCTTGGGACAGGGCCTACTGAAGCTTAGTGGGCTCAGTTAAGGGGTTTAGTTGGCTAAGCTCAGGATCAGCTCCTTTGCTGACAACTACTGGGAAGAAATCTACACGTGAAACAAAATTTTTAAGTAGTGATGTGTTTTGCATAAAGAGATGAGTGAGACTGAAGGCAGAGATACCCTGGGAAGTGGTATGTTCAAACTCCTGCTCATCTCCTGACAGATTTTAATTTCTACCATGCAGCCACTGGGTCTTCTCAGCTCTGGGAACCACTGTACAAGATAAGAGAACAGTGGCCTTCTCCAGTGAAAAATTCATTTGTTTTGTTTACTGGGTTTTGCCAGGGAGCCAGCATTTAATCACTAAGATGTGTCACACTGCTAAGCTGTGTGACAGTTTGATGCACCAAAGGATGCTCTCCACTGAAAACATAAACTATTTATGCTGTATATTTTTCTACCTAAGAAACTACAGAATTTCACTAGTTCATAGATTTATAGAACAGTTTAGGTTGGAACGGACCTTAAACATTACCTAGTTCCAACCCCCCTGCCATGGGCGGGAACACCTTCCACTAGACCAGGTCTCTCAAGGCCTCATCCAGACTGGCCTTGAACACCTCCATGGAGGGACTGTTGGGAGTAAGGGCTTTCCTTTTTTCCAACTAAAGTACAAAAAATTGTCTGCACTGGTATCAGTGAAGCTAAACAGCTCTTGTACTCTTATCTTACTTTCCAATATGTTTTTCTTCTCTATGATCAATAAAGTATGAAGGCAATAATATGTTTTCCCTGTGAAAAAAAAGATGTGTCTATCACACTAGCCAAGCTACTGCTTTCTCCTGCACTTTCTGGCTCCTAACACAGCTCTTAAAGAGACCAAATGACTGTTTCATCCCCAAGCTGAGCAAGATGCAATTTCTGAAGCAGAATACAGAAGATTATGGCCCATTTTAGGTATCAACAGGAACGTACTACTGCTCAGAGTCTGCAATTACAGTACCTTAGACTTCTCATTATAGCCCTTGTTATATTTTGATACCTCCATCTGCTCCTACTGAAGATACTATGTATCTTAATCAACTTTCCCCCTGTCATTTCCCTGTCCTAAAGCCTCTTTTTACTTGTTGTTGGGTTGGGGATTTTTTGACAGCATTTTGCAACAAATGATTTGCCAAAGACTCTATAGACAGTTTCTGACCATCTGATACTGTAAATTGCTTCTCTGATGCCCACCTTACAAGAAAGCTCTGTTAGCTCAGGTTTTATCTTTGGCAGTCTAGGGAGAAGCTTTCTCACATTTTGAATTTTCCAAACCTCTTCTGGATTGCAGGACCCAAAATGCTGTTTGGATGTCATGAATTGTTTGAATTCACTGATTTTGAAGAAAAACCGTCCCATATATTTCTCAAATGTATTTTGTGATCACTCCTAACACAGGGCAGACTTCAGTTTCAGAGAAGCAAAACTCTGAATTTTCATTATGAAACTAAAACCCAGTGAAAGACAAAAAATAATGGAACACTGCATTTAAGGACCTGACAATAATCTGTTTTCCTAGCTGTCACTTGCGTTTCTTGAAGGCACATTCTGGCAGTGGAAACTGACAGGACAGTTCAACCACATCTGTTACTTTTCAGGACCAACCTTCTACTGGATTATTAACCTCCTGTTTAAACTTTTGATTGTATGCATGCTATCTAGCACTAACCAAGCCTTAGAGCATTTCTGAAAGGGCTACATCGTTTCCTTCCAGCTTCTAAACTTAAGCAAGCATTGTATTGGAGTTTTGATTAACTCTGACTGTCAGTGAAGATACAGATTAGAACCTGGCCAAACTGAATTGTGCTTACACGGATTTTGTTGACAGCTTTTTATAGACAATATGTTGACATTTTGTACAGATGGAAAAATCTGGACTTCTTTCTCCCACTTACTGTTCTCCTACACACGTACACACAGTCCCTCGTGTATATATTTACCAGTTTTAGGAGGATCAGATCACCACAATTACAAGAGGGGAGTTTAAAACACCAGTGTTTTAAATTCACATGTTTATTCCTCACTCACAATCAACACAGCACAGAGTTACATCGGCAATTAGTTTTGACAGCAAACAATTCCATTTGCATATGTAAGAACTTTATTTGTGGTACTAATGATCATCCTTTCTTCAGGCAGAATTTGCAAAGGTATTTACATGCCTAACATATTTTTAAATCTTTTTTTGAAACCTTTATGCATCATTTTGTCTTTAGCTGCCAATACTTTTAAAAACAGAATTAGTGTCATAGAACATGCTACAAAAAAAGAGATAATGGAATGCATAATTTTCATTTCAGTTTGTCTCTGCATTTGGTTTAGGACACAATATTGGGGTTTTTTAGAGAGAGAAATTGTGGCTTTTGCTGTACTCAAGTTGCTTTCTTCTACTCTAAGCCCATGACACACATTTTTCTTTCACAGCAGTTTTTGTGTGTGTTTGTTTGCTTTGTTTTTTGTTGTTGTTTACTGTTTTGGTTTGGGTTTTTTCCACATTTCAAGCTATCTCTTCTTTCTTGTTTCTGCTATAGATTTTCATTTGTTTCAGAGCTTCCCTTCCCTGTGATTATGTATTTGACTTCAACTGCCTTAATGAGACAACAATCTAGAGAAAATCAACAGATGTATATTACTTACATTTCAACAGTCTCAGACAAACAGTGTCTGGTCTCTGACACTTGATTGCACTGACGTGATTAATGCTTGCCTAATTGTAGACAGCTTTACAAGCACAGAAAGTTTAATGACTGTTTTCTGACTTTCATGCTTGACCTGAAACCTGCTGAAGTCAATGGGAGCCCTCCAAGTCCCCATCCAAAACCCATCAGAGGAATTGAGCAACCCATTGCAAACAGTAGCAGTTGTTTCTGTTTCAGCCTTCGTATGTTGCTCACTGAGCCAAAACGCAGACTGGAACACCAGGCAACAGATTTTACTTACAGATTTAAAAAGTTTTATGATACAAAGTGGAAACATTTAATACATTATAAACCTGAGAATAATTATGAAATTCAGAGCAGATTCTTTTTTTCTTTCATGGCTTGTTAATTTACTTGCAAATCAGTCCCAGCTTTCTGGATGTAACACTGAGAGGAATTCATCAAATGTTTAAACAAACAAATATGATATACTTACATTAGTTTGGTATTTCACTGTTCCATCTGGGCTCTGCTTTTAGTTGTTGACTGGAAAAACAAGCTGGATCTGTCAGGAGACTAATTAATGTCTACATGTGAGGGTCACTACTTATAGATGTTAGTTACTGGAATCATGCTATCCAGATAATACTGGAATTAACTTCTCTTTCCATTTGCAGAAATGTTTGTTAATCATTCTATTTCCAGATAATTCTTACTGAGATAAAAATTAATTGGAAATCATATCATACCAGCTCAGCTTATCAAATTTAATGGGAGTTCCACCTGCTAAAGACAAAACTCATTCTTTGATACATTTTGTTTTAAATAACAGCATGGCCATGCATTAAATAGGAGCAAACATGAAGATAATTAATCTGTGTTGTGAAGTTGCCAACTGTTTAATTCTTTGTAAGTTAACTAAACTGGTTTCCACTTTTTAATTTTATTGTAGTGTAAATAGGACATATTTTTTAAAAGTTAAGAGCCTGCTCATTACTCTGTGACAATGGTTACATGCCTGGGTCATTGTGAGCAACTGAGAAAACAACTTTTGTTATTTGCTAATTGCTCTTTAGGCAGTATTTATATGTTTATATATATTTAGCCATATACACACATGCTGCACAAATCGAGTATTACAGCAACTGAACATGAGATACAGAAAGAAATGAATTGTTTTACTAGGAACAGAACTCCAACTGGTTTAGATCTTCTAAAGACTTCTTTGAACGCCTTTGGAAAATTTATATATGTGACATAACAGTTTAGAAAGATGGGAATTACTGGAGAAAGAACTTTTTGATGACAACATGAATACTGTTCTACTGTGGAGGAAAGACTTAAAGTTGCATGCTAAAAGTTAAACATCTTGTAGTGTTTGCAGACCTGAGATCAAACATTCTTACTGTATTTTGCTCTATGGTCAAAATACAATTTGGGGTTGTAAGTAATGATCTACGCTGCTGACTGGGAAGCTGCAGTGACTTACTCTAAAACTCAGAAACCAAGATGACTCTCCCTTGCTATAAAGCAGTAGATACTATCAGTCAATGGAGTGTTAGAAGCTGGAAAGTTCATTTTAAAACCCACAAACACCTGACTGCTTGGCATACCTTCTGCTGAGTCCCTCATGTATCACAGGAATTTCCTCTGTAGGCAGTACTTCTAGATATGTTGCAATCTGTACAGGTGGGTGTATACATATTGTCTGTGTCATGATTATCTCTAAGTTGCCTGACTGGTGCTCCTGTCAAATAAGCAAATCCTTATTCACAACAGTCTGTTTTTTCATATGTTGGTATAAAAATGTCAATGGCAATGTTTCCTCTGGTAAGATTTTCAGCATCACCTGAAACCTTCAAGCACTTGTCACTAATCTGTAGGCACAAAATGCTGCACTAAGTACACAAGCAGCAATCTGTACAAGCAAACAAAGGCTCAGCAGTGCCACTGCCTGCAGTTTGACGGAAATTAAGAGAAATCAGAGGGGGTTCTCAGTTGACATTTCTTAACTATTATTTCTGTTGCATTCCAACAGGGCCTAAACGTCGATTCAGAGCCTGGGCAGTTTCCATGGTCTGTCTTTGCATATTTATGACATACAACCAACTATTGTTTGTCTACACATTTCCAGAAATCTGAGAAGCACAAGGGTCCGTGACACCATAAGCAGGTACTCAGCATATCTCCAGGTGAGTCTACATGTCACTGAAACCCTTCTCTCTTTCACAGACCATGCCAAAGTGGGAATTAAGGGTGAACTTTTTCACAAAGGATTTGGCTAGGGTTGTCCCATCACTCTAAGTTTGGTGATGTTTTCATACCTCTTCCTTCATATTTGGTGATTATGCCCACAGACATCTTGTTTTCCTCAAAGCAGAGCTGCTAGCTGTCTAGCAATTATTTTGTGCTGAACTTCTCTTCAACACTCTCGAGCTAAAATAATATCTTGGATATCGCGTCCCTTTGCTGCTTCATAAATTAACAGAAAGTCTGGGCAGCAGGACTGCTTTTGGCAGAATTTGCCAAAAATCTGACAACACAGCTGGAAGTATAGCTCTTCATGTTAATTTTCATTAGTACTATTAGTTTCATCTTTCTTTGCCCAAAGAATATATTTAGTTGAACATTTCACTTCCATTTGCAATAGTCTAAAATTTATCTCAAATCTGCCCAAACTTTGCAGAAAATACTTTGACAAGCATGATCGTATCTTTTTGTCAGTGATAAAATGTGGCTCTTGACACAAAATCCTTTCCTCCATGCAATTTTCTTGCAAGCTTTACCACTGCTAGTGGATACTTGGGAACATCTGGAAAGCAGCTTGACCTTGTTGCATTCAAACTGTGCTTACTGGATTTCGATGAAAATCTGCTAAGTATTTCACACATCCACTTTGAAACTCTATCATGCCTACCACTCTTTGGATTGTTCAGGGACCTTATCACTGTGAGTTTGACCCTGGATTCAGAGCTAGCTTGGTGTAAATACATAAGCTTTCTATTGTTGAGGTTACAGGCTGCATGATGGATTTGGGGACCTGCCTTTTATCATGCGTTGGCCTAAACTGTCAGAATATTTACATCAAACTCACTCAGACATGTCTGGTTTCAGAGTATTGGGAATGCTCCTCTGTGAGTAGAGCAATGTGTTGATTTGTATCACTTTCTCCTGCAGAATCAGGACACTTCCTGTTCACTCGCTTTGTTTATTTAGCACATGGGAGGGAGCACTATCCATCCATCCAGTTCCTAAGGCAATGGAACAGAGGATTCATGACATTGTAGCCCATGGAGCACGCCACCTCCTCAGGCCTGGGAGTCTCTTAAACTGTATCTATACCCCTGTGTTTATTCCAGACTGTCCCATTTATCATTATCTCTGCCTGAACTGTGGTGGCTGCTATCAAAAATATTTCCTATTAGGTGACTGAAGTAAAACTAGCAAAAATTGAAAAGAAAAAAAAAAAATCCACCATTGAGATGATGCAGAGATACTTGTAATAGCAGAGTGGATGTCCAGGCAGCATCCCATGAGAGAAAAGGATGGCAAAGGCTTGTCTGTGCTGTGAGTGAGGTGGAACAACACACAATATGCTATAGTCTTGCTTTGCTTCTGAGTTCATGACTAAAACTTGAAACATAGGAAAGAAAATTACAAGTCCATGCTCATATACCCTGCTCTGACAAAGATGGAATTATTTGGAGCATTCTTTTTATTTTTATTAAGATAACTTCAGAATCTGTTTGGCTTAGTTAGAGGACTTTAAATATGAAGTTACCCCTCATGTTCAGGGGCAACTAATCAATATTCTGTGTGCTAGTATGATATAAATTACAGAATTTCCTAAAATGCAATTGATTTCTACTCACAGAAGAAAATGTGTGTAAGGACAGTCCATAATTATAGGTGGCTCAGTTTTCACCATGACTTTTTGTCCAGAAGCCAAAACACATTTATGGTATTTATTCATTCTGTCTTGTACCTTCTGAATGTGTCTGCATATTAGACTGGAGAAATGCTTGCATAAGCAGAGTTTGTGCTTCAAACAACTTTTTTTATTGCTAGCTCTTTGTCTTTGCTAAGCAAAGCAAACTAGCTCTTCCTCAAAACACCATTCCCTCAAATAAAACTGCCATTATTTGCAATTGTGTAACTCAGTTCAGGACATTGTACTTGCAGTGTGATTCATCCAGAAAAGGCTCCCTTTCTGCACTGGATATTTGCAGGTGCATATCAATCCATCCTTAATCAGTCTTAATGTCTAGAAATTTCCATCTGATGTTCATGGGGTTTTTCCACCATGGTAACCAGAAAACTAAGTACATACCTGGTCTTAAATAGATCAGGAAGACTTTAAATCTAAATCCTGACAGCCGTTCAGTACACGGTCAGTGTTATGCCTCCTTTGTCTTTTGTTACATTAAAACAAGGGAACATGAAATGAAAATAAAATATAAATTTGCCCTTCTAGTGTCTTCCCCAAGTCTGTTATACCAGTGATATTCCTGCTGGCTTTGAACTGAGCTTCTGAGACCTGTGTCTTTGATATGATCCTTGCCCTCTCAGTCATGCTGCTTCCTAGAGGAGTTTGTGTCACTGATCTGCCGACAGCCAGACCGCTGGGTTTTTTTTCTGCAGCATTGTACTGAGGGTAGAAGTGACATATGCATTTGCAGTGAGTTTTCTTCTTCTTTCCCTCCTTTTAAAATTAATTATTAAATGTGATGCCAGGGACAAACTATTCTTGGGGACTGAAGAACTGTGATCTTTCTAATAGACTTGGATTAATCCCAGCTGGTTTTAAGCACCTTTCTCCATTAGCCAGAAGAGGTGATTAGCATTAAGAGCCTCCTGAGCTAAGTGTCTTTTTAGCATTTAAAGTTAGCGCTAGTAAACTAACCACCGAATCCTGCATTAGGCCTATTGGCTCCAATCTGCGTGCATGACGTTTTCCTGGGATAATCGTCCATTTTCCCTATGTTAGAACACAGCTCTTCTGACAAAGCCAGGTCTCTCCCCTGCACACTTTCAGTTGTGTGACTTCCCACCAGGAGGCCCGTCCGAGGGACAAATCAAAAGAACAGCTTTAGGAGCATTCTGCTTTATTGACTTCCAACGTGAGCTCCCTGTCCGTCTGGGTAAGCTCCGGCCCCGCACAGCTATGCTGTGTGTGATGCTCCTTCGTTTGTCCTAATTCAGCGCACACATATGAGAACTGATCGAGAACATCTCGTCTGCTGTGTTTCTGCAGCTCTGTAGATTCTCTACGTCCTGACACACAGACGCTTCAGAAAAACGTAGTTTGCGGGAAGTAGCTAGGCTGCGCGGCCTCTGAACGAGACACACCGATGCGACAGCAGTGCGTTTCCCCTTTAGTCCCGCCACCTGCACGCCGCGGTGGCCGCACTCGGCCTCAGCCTGGGCCGAGGCAGGTAGCACGGGGGCGCAGCGCCCTCTTCCGACATAGCCGCCGCAGCACTGGCCGTTAGCGGCCGCTACCGGGCGCCCCTCCTTCGACGCTGGGAAGAATTTAGCAGCCGCCGACAGTCTGTGTAACTTTTACCTTGTCGATTTTGGTGGTTTGTTTTTTTTTTTTTTTAAATACAGGCGGGGGGTGGGGGGGCTCAGAACAGGCCCGCAAACGGAGAGGGGGCTGCCGTTTCTGCCGCCATCCCTTAGAACGAAGACACGGTCCTCCTACTGACCAGGGGGCGCTCTGGGCACACCCCACCGCATGGCGCAAGCGCCTGCGCCTTGCTGTCCCGGTCGCGTCCGGCAGGGCAGCGACTGATTCCGGCGCCGGTTCCTGTTCCGGGCCAGGCGGCGGCGGCGGCGGCGGGATGGATCGGGAGCTGCTGCGTCAGGCGCTCAGCTACCACGGCCCCACTCTGCTCTCGCTGCTCCGCGCCGAGCAGCATGACAACCCTGACTTCCGCGGACTGCTACCGCCGCCCGGGACTAGCCTTGAACCGCCCCGCGGGGCGCCGCAGCCGCCGGCCGCCTGGTGAGGAGCGCCGAGACGGGGCGGTCAAGGGGAGCGAGCAAGAGAGCCGTGAGGGGCCGCAGGGTGTTTCTCACCGCCTTCTCCTTCTCCTAGGAAAGAGAAGTCGAGCCTTGACACCGAGATAAAGCGCTTCATTGCCAAAAAAGCCGATCTTCTTTTCGCGCACTCGTGGAAACCCAATGGCCCTCTGGCCGAGACGATTGAAGAAAATGAAGGTAAGCCTGGCCAGGGGCGGGCCGGGCTCCCCGGCAGAGCTGTCACTGCAGCGCCTGGCGGGGCATAAGGACACTGTACTTAAATGTAGTAGTGGTTATTTTTGAAACTGTGCAAACTTATTGCTATCGCTTTTATGGTCTGCACAGAAACTTCTTGTTAGTACAAGTAAGTCAGATTTTAACATGTTTTGCTGTTGTGAAGTATTACGTATTTTCAAGTTGTAGCTTGGTCATTACTTGACTGTGCTTGTCTCATGTGTTGCAGAGTATTATGCTGTTATGCCTCCTCTGGAACGGTTCATGGATGTTCCCAGGGAAGACAGGAGGGAATTATTTTTTCGAGACATCGAGCGTGGGGATATTGTGATTGGGAAGATTACATCTATCCGTGAATTTGGCTTTTTCATGGTGTTGATCTGCCTGGGAAGTGGTGTCATACGGGAGATTGCAGATATAGAAATCACTGTAAGATACAGCTTTGATCAATGTTTTCTTCTTGATAAATAATAGCTTTTTCATGCATTAGTCACTTCTTGCGTTTCTTAGTGAAGTTGTATCTGTAAAGGTGAAACTGAGCTTCAAGCTGGTCATCTTATGATGTGTTGCTGAGTCAGCAAACTTCTTATGGCCGATATTCAACATTTATTACTTTTGGCTTGCAAAGCTGATTATTTATGGCTGCATAGGTTTTTATTTGAACTGAGCCATGCCTTTTACTATCACAGATCTGATGTGTATGAAAATTAATATTCTTTTGTCTTAATTATGCAGAGAGACAACAGTATTTTGGCTTTGTTTACGATACTCTTAGTTTGTTCTATTGCAGGCTCTTTGTCCTTTGAGAGATGTACCTCCTCAAAGCAACCACGGAGATCCTTTATCTTATTATCAAACCGGAGACCTTATTCGAGGCAAGTAGCTGCAAAAGTTTCCAGGAATTTGTTTCAGTTTTGAGACATTTCTGTAATTTAATCTTAACTGTTATTGTTTCTGCAGCTGCAATCAAGGACATCGATCGTTACCATGAGAAGCTCACCGTGTCACTTTACAGCTCAGCTCTTCCACCCAGTCTTTCCAGTACAAAACTAGGTGTGATTACTTCTGATGACTTCCCTTTACATTATAAGTAAGTACACTACTGAACTCTACTTCTTGGGTGTATTCAGTGTGTCTGCAGATCATCTTTGTCAGACCATTCCTTAAACTTGCCAGTAGTTCTGATTCAACAGGATGATTGCATACTTTTATTGTTTATTTCTTTTAATGTACTTGTTTCTGGATGTGTCAGGTGTGGTTGATCTTTTAGCTTCTTGCCCACAATGTAAGGAAAGCAAAAAGCAGAGCAAGGTATCTGTCACTGTGGGACAGTCTTAATAAAAAAACCCAAACAACAACCAAACTGAACTTATATAAAGCAAACAAACAAACAAAAGTATATATAAAAAAATCCAACCCCAAGAAACGAACCTTTGGGAGACTGGAATATGAAGTTCTTAAAACTCGATAATTATCTTTGGAAGACGGAAGGACACAGCTATCCCTGCAATTTTGGTGATGATTTTTATGTCCTGGAGATACCTAGAATGGTGCCCAAATAGATTTCAAAAGGGTGAAGGATATAAGGATTGCTAACAGGTAGGAAAATATGTGCCTGTAAAGAGAAGAGCTCATGAGCAGTAATATCAATAAAGCCATTTTTATTCTGAACAGGCATCATAAAGTTGAGTATAGTGTCTGTGAGATTGTGATTGTGTACACTGATGTTTTTTTTTTTTTTTTTTTAAGGCGAAGCATGGAAGTTGCTAATACAGGAGAGACATTTGAAGAGGTTTTGCATCGTTCCCCAGGATTTGCTAATCCATCATTAGTTGAATTTTTAGCAGAAAAACTAGGACTAAGTGAATCAAATCCACCGTCTTTGATGAGAAGTCTTCAAATGTAAGTGATTTGTACATTGTTCCTATCCTGTAGCTTTGTGGAGATTATTCTAATCCATTGAAGTAGACTTGTGAGTGGAAGTAGTAGACCACTTAAACCTTTTTCGTTTTGATTTGCATGGCTGCAGCTTATGTGTCCTTAAATATATAAAAGCAAATTCTACTCTAGAGTAAGAAATTTCCATTTGAAATTCAGTTACTTTTAGTAAGGAAGACAAGACACTTTATCCAGCAAAGTTTGATACAAAATACTTTAGGAATTCATTCCTTAAATCTTGTCAACATCTTTGGATTGAAATGTGGGACCTTTGTTTAAATGTTTTCTGACAGCTGTTTAGTCATAATGTTTATTTTAGTAATCTGTCCTCTGTAGTAAAATAGACTCAAACATATGCAACAATTGATGATGTGAGCCCTGTATATATCAGGCCTCAAAGCAGGTGTGAATATGGTATGTTTTTGTTAAATGTACTGCAGCTGTACTGGTTCAATTCTGAACTTTCAGAATGAGTTGATAAAAATTGGTTTCAGAAATATAAAAGAACGTTCCTGTCTGAGGAAGAATAGTCAGGCACTGTATAAATAATGTTTCAGCTTATTTCAGCTGTGTTACGTACTGTAAGTCTAATTTTATAGATTCAGAAGGCCTGTTTGACCTTTTCTTTTTTTTTTTTTTTTTCCCCTTAAAGTAAAAATTTCAATGAAGAAGATTTTGCCCCTGCATTGAGGAAAAAGCAGTCTGCATCTTGGGCCTTGAAATGGTATGCAATACTTCTCTCAGAGCTTATTGTTAAAATCACAGACTGTTAGGGATTGGAAGGGACCTCCAGAGATCATTGAGTCCAGTCTCCTGCCAGAGCAGGATCACTTAGGACAGACTACAGAGGAACATATCCAGGCAGGTTGTGAAAGCCTCCAGAGAAGGAGACTCCACAGCCACGCGGAGCAGCCTGCTCCAGTGCTCCGTCACCCTCACCATAAAGAAATTTCTCCTCATGTTGAGGTGGAACCTCTGTGTTCTACCTTGTACCCATTGTTCCTTGTTGTTAGGTTAGATTACAGGTTATACTTCTTAAAAGAGAATACACATTGAACCAGTTTTTCTCCTGAATGTATAGTGATGTAACCAGAAAGATCTTCTTGACAGTAACCCTAACCGCCAAGTGGGTTCATGATAGATAAAGTCTCAAGATTGAGTTCCAGGATATGTATCAGGTTTACGGGAGAACTGTAAATGTTTACAATATGCTGGCCCATTGATGGGATGAGAGCAGGATTTGTGACAATGCCAAGAACACAGTTTTCCGTTTTGTAGTTGTGTTGAATGACTTGGTACTGCTTGTCATGGCACTTAAGCCTCAAACTGTAGGTTTACCAAGTGTACTTGTTGATTTTGAAAAGTTAAATGTATTTTCCTGGCTGCCTTTGGAGGAGCAGCTCTGGGTAGGTGCTTTGCTTTTATGCTAGGCAACGATTTTGAGCATGCTGCAGGGTGGAGGAGGTAGAAGAAAGAGAGAGTTTTCTCCTATAAATGTAAAATTTTTGTGGAAAAACTTCTCTTGGATCTACTAGCTAAAATAATCTGAGAGAAGCCTCTGAATTTCTGGTTCCTGTACTAACAAAGCAATGTTTCTCTGAGTGTTTTGCAACTTCATTAATTGCAGAAAAAAATTGTTTATCGTGTTAAATATCAACTTTACTTTTTAAAGAAGTCTGTAATGAAAAGTACTGAAATTCGGCTCATATCAGTTGCCAAAAGAAGAAAGGGTCATCTGAAATGTATAAAACTTCAAAATACTTGAGATGAACTGGTTTCAGTTTTTACCATGTACCCATCTTGCTTCAGGTTGCTGGTCTAATCATGACTTTCAGCTTTGGATATAATTAAAGCCTCTTCTAGTCTAGTGTTGGTAGGTCACAAGAGTTTGTGCAGAGAAATGCTTAAATATTCATTCCATAAATGAGAAGCAGTGTGGTGTAGCACTATCTGCAGAGGTGCTCTCCAGTGCCTGAAGATTTTGGATTAAAGACAACATATTGTTGTGGAATTGTGTTGATATCACCTTCATTTGAAATGCCTGTTTTAAGTACATTGGAATGAGGTCAAGTAGTGTTGTTGCTTGTTTGGAACCATTTGTGAGTAACTAACAGTGTGAGATTTGCATGGGTGCATGGGCTAAGGGCTGTATGTAATGTTTTCTAATTGTTTTTCTCCAGTGTGAAGGCTGGGGTTGATTATTTTAAGGTTGGGCGCCACGTGGAAGCCATGAATGAGTACAACAAAGCATTGGAAATTGATCCACAAAACGTTGAAGCTTTGGTAGCACGTGGAGCTCTGTAAGTCTGCTCATTCCATTGGTTTAGCTACTTGGTGAAAGAGAAGCATCACTCAAATCTGTACACCATTCTGTTGTCCTAGGTATGCAACAAAAGGAAGCCTAAACAAAGCCATAGGTGATTTTGAAATTGCTTTGGAAAACTGCCCTACCCATAGGAATGCAAGGAAATACCTCTGTCAGACGCTTGTGGAAAGAGGCGGGCAGTAAGTGTTGGGGTTGTGGTTTCGTTTGCTTGCTAATAATTTTTCTCAATATTTTTTTAATACCATTCTAGTTAGGACACAGAACAGCCTCTTTCCAGGTTATTTGTCTAAAAAAAAAAATCAAAAGAGAAGTCTTGGAAATACTTCTGCCTGTGTAGTCAGTTTGCTCTTTCTCCTCTGTCTCAGTTAAATCTCTAGAAAAGTATTTGAGTTTTAATCCTTGATACCCTTTCAGTGGGGCACCCTACCAGGCTTGCATCAAGTCTTTTGTATCCCAGTAAGTTGTTTTTTTTTTTTTAAAGAAAGTATGTTTAACAAAGTTATGTTCTGTTACTGTGTTACAATACTGGTTAACCACTGTAATACACAATTCTGTTTCTGAATATTCAATGAATAAATTTCATCTAAGCCCTGTGTTAAGGAGAGAGAGTATTTTTGAAACTGGAGTTTAAAATTAAAAAAAATAATGTTACTGGTGATGATGAGAAGTTAATAACCTGTCAGAAATACAATTTTATTTCTTTACTGAAGTGGACTAATATGGATAAGGTCTTGGAGGGATGTAGTGATAGGATTGTAGCCCTAAAACCAAGAAATAAAATCTGTCAAGATACGTGGCTTTATTGTCTGTGAATTATAACTTGAATTTTAGGTTGGAAGAGGAAGACAAACTGCTAAATGCTGAGAATTACTACAAAAAAGCCTTAAGTTTGGATGAAACTTTTCAGGAAGCAGAAGAGGCCCTAACGAAACTCCGTAAGCATATGCAGGTGATTCTTTACTTTCTCTTCATATAACACTCTCAGTGACAATAAATGAGCAAAAATCGTATTAAATCAGGGAGAGGTTAAGTTGATGGTTTGTCTTACTCTCTGCTTCCCTTCTCCACAGTAAATCTTTTATAGTGAGCATTATGGCTGTACCTACCAGAAGAAAGGTACCTCTTGATGACACCACTCTTTTGAACAGGATAGTAAAGAAGTGCCAAACAGCGGAGGCAGGAAAGAGCAAACCTCTTAAAGCAAGGATAAGAATATTCCATCACACAAGCATGATTAGTAATGTTAACATAGGTCATTCTGTGAATACAGGCATGCAAAGTGTAAAACACACAGGCAAGCCTAGTAATCGCTGCACACAATTGTACTGCCAGATCCTTTTAATTTGGAATAATTAGAGAAAGAACTAACACCAGCAAAGCTAGATCACAGGAAGATCATGGGAGAGGGGAAATTAAGAAGTGATTTAAAGCAAAACAGCAGGAAGTGGAGAGTTTTGTGGGCAGGTAGTTTGAATCTCTTAGCTTTCTTCTCTGCTGTTTTTCTTTCTCTCTTCTCTTGCATGCAGCATGTGTCCCAGGTGAGCCCTGGTGGGTCTCTGTGCTAACCTGAGTTGTCTTCTTTCTTTTTTTTTTTTTTTTTTTTACCTCCTTTACTTGTTTTCCAGAAAGGATCAAAGATTAAAATAGAGCACTGGGAACAGTCTTGTTTTGTTCTGTGCCTCTGCATGTAAGGAAGTGCATAGACTGGGGTAGATGGCACTAATCAACACTTCTTCAGTTGGTGGAGCCATAATGCTGACAGGTTATGTTGAAAGAAGGGGGAAGAGGAGATGTGACAATCTTCAATGAAACTGAAGTGCATCATAGATAAACTGTTGTGTGATATTTGAGCACTGTCCACATTTGGCTGCTTTAGAAAGAGGTGACAGTCTCAGTTAAAATGATGAAAAATGCTCTTATCAAGTGGGAGGTAAATTTATTCTGCTTTAGCATATTCCTGGTATTATGGGTAATGGATGCAGCAGGTAAAACACATGATGGTAGCTATTGTTTGTTGGTCTGCATAGCCTGAACTGCAATTAAGGATTTCTTTTATTGTACCTGTTTAGACGGTTGCCAAGTTTTTAAAACAATAATCAGACTTCTCACTCAGAATAAGAATAGAGCTACTCTTTTGACCTGTAGGTCTGATCTCTAATAGGCTTAAGTAGTTTAAGGATTATTCATCTGGTGAGACTCTCATCTGCATTTACCTGTATTTTAATAACACAAGTCTGATACCATCACTGTTGTGCTAGTATGGCTGAAGCAACACTGAAGAGTTCTTTCCTGTAATACTGATTATGTGTTTTTCTCCAATGTATTTTCTTCTGAACTGGACCGTTATTGCTGTCTGACATCTGGTGCTGCTCCTCACCAACAAACCCGTGGGACATGATTTCTTACGTAAACTATGCATCAAACTGGTCTGTGAAATTGGTACAAAATGGTTTGTATTCAAACATGGCCAACTTGAATTTCATGTTTTAAAATGGGTTCTGCCATGTTTTACTGGTAAACTACAATATTGACACTTCCCCTCAAACCTTTCTTACCCTTTTTTTGTTTGGGTTTTGTTTTTTGCCCTTTCTGTTCTCCATGTTGGTGCTGTGTTTTTCTTGCATCTATACCTTTCGGGCTCCATGCTTTACGGTGTGCTGGATCACTGGTAACACTGCAATGGCTGGTCAAATACTTTTTTTTTTTTTAATGGAATAAAAACTGCAATATGGTCCTTAATGTACACTCATTTATCACAATGGCCAATGCCAAACTCCTGAACAATATTAACTTTTTGGTCTGGGAATCCTGGTAAAACATCCCTGGTATTACACATTTGAATGGGGTTGGGGACATGGGAAAAACTACTGTCATTAACACTTTTGATGTAACTTTTTTATGATGCCTGGGTTCAAAAAAGAAATCTTTGGAAATGAGGGAGAAAGCTGCCAAAGAAGAGAGACAAAAAGAAAAGAAAGTAGAAACAAGTGCAGAAAAATTGCGTAAGCTCTTAAAAGAAGAAAAAAGGTAACGCTCTTATTCAGTATACTCATTATGTGGCAATAAATGTAGGTAAGACTGTGGACAGCCTGTTAGGAAACGGGTTGTTCAAGAGTAAGCTAGGTAGAACTTCTACCTAAGTAAGCTGCATTTTCTCCAGAATTTTGTTTCATGGAGATGGATGTGTAAGAGAAATTTAAAGACTGCTTTGGAACATGAGGTATTTTCAAAGTCTAATGCTGTATTAAGCAAGGAAAGATGCCTTTAGTCTTAATTTGATAAAGAAATCACATTTGAAGTTGTCTTGCCAGGTCAGGCTCAATTTCCATTCATGCCTTAAAAGCTCAATCTCAGCCAAACTGGGGAGTACAGGTTTGCTTTCTACATATAATTTTGCCTGATGCTGAAGATTATCTCACATGTTAATTACATTTTTTAGGTTGAAGAAGAAAAGGAAAGTATCAACATCCTCCTCCTCCTCTTCTTCTTCTTCTTCCTCCTCCTCGTCCTCCTCATCAAGTGATTCTTCATCAGATGTATCAGTTTCTTCTTCCTCCTCTTCCTCTGATCGCAAGAAACGTAGGAAAAAGCGTCGGAATAGATCTGAGTCTGCCCACAGCTCAAAGAAACGCTCATCTAGAGCATCCTCCTGTTACAAAGATCAGGTTAGGAAGGAGGAGTGGTATTCGCCTCCGGCTGATACCTCTGCTTCCTTTCTTAACCAAAATTTTGAAGTGGAAAATCTGCTGGAAAGGCAAGACAGCTTAGTGTGTCCAAAAACAGAGGGAAAAGAGAAAGACAGACACTGTTCTTTTTCGAGGACTTCAGGTGATGATGAAGACACTTTTGGAGGTAGGTCTGAAGATTCAAGAGATTCTTACAGTAGCTGCAGAACTCTGCCAAGTAGTAGCAAAACTGAAAAATATGGTAGAACCGAGAGATTTTTCTCTAGTTGGAGGGGTTCTTCAGGTTCATATCATAAGTCAGATGATAAACACAGGACGCATTATTTTAGGAAGTCAGAAAGGGATGTAGAGGGAAGAAGAGAGCAGTTTAAAAAGCATGGCTCAGGTCAAGACAGGTATTATATGTCTCCAGCAGGCTCTGACTATTCTGGCAAGTCACTGGGGAAATACGGATCATACTCTAGCACCTGCTCATGGGAAGGTGATAGAAGTTATGATAGTGATAGGCACATGTCAAGTCAGCATAAAACAGAAAGTGAGTATAGGAGTAGGAAAAGAAGTTCTGAGGAAACTAATAAAGCAAAGGAAGCAGAGGAGGAAACGTCTTTAAGTGATACAGCACAAACAGAAAGTGGCATTAAAAGAAACCTGCCCCAGAACTTAGTTAATATTTTCAATCAGATAGCTGAGTTTGAGAGAGAAAAAGGAAGTAAGCAGAAGAAACAGTAAAGTACTTTTAAAATTGCTATTGAGTGTAGTTAAATGAACTTTTATTTGAGTATCTCTTGAGGAAATGCTTATAAAGAGAGAAAGAAAGGCAAAATTTGTTCTGTCTTGCAAAATGTCAAAGAATTACTTAAGTAAAGATTATATGCTGGAAAAAGACACAAGGATACCTTACTTAAAGTACCAGTTATTTAAAATCTTAAGTTTCCTGTGCTCTTAATTTGGGGTGTTCCTGTACAACATTCTCAGGCTGGTGGGTTGAAATCCTTTGATCCCCCTACCCAGGTAGCTGTAACTGACATCAGATAGGCACTTTAATGACAGATGGGGTTTGTTTGTTTTTTTCTTGTCCCTTGGGGTAGTGTTGACTGCTGATATTTTTGTATCAAGCTTAACTTCCAGCTCTAGGAAGGGGATAACAGTGAAAGTCATATGCCATCAATGTATATAGCTCATTTGGTCATTAAATTTTCTTAATTTTTCTTAATTTGTGTCTTGATTTTTATTAACATTGCTGGGACATTTCATACTGGTGCACTGGTTACATATACTGCTGATGATAATGAGGGGTTGCATTGCTGTGGAAAAAGTGGTGCTCTGCTTACAATGAGATCTCCAGAAATGGTTGACACTAAGGAGCTTACATCTGGCAGACTACACAGTATAAGCTGTACTTCGGCTGCAAGTTTCCCAAGTAATTCCATAGACAGAAGGCAGTTGCAAAAAAAGGTGCTCTGTAATTTTGATAGAAAAAGTGCAGTTTTATAGACTTCCGTCATACACTGTCCTCTTGCAATTAAAGTATGATCTGAGATGACTGTTTGATTAATAGTCATGGTTGATCTTGAAACGAGGCATACATTTCTTTCCTGGGTTGTTGCACTGTAATCTAAAACTAGTTTTGACAGCAGTGAAGATACCAGTTCATGAAAATTAATGGCTTTAATGTAACTCTCCTTTTCATTATAAGTGAATTAAAGCTTCTGAAGTGTTCTGAAGATCTTCAATTCTTCAACAGCAAAATGAGAAAATAATTTGAGAAGTTAATTTATTGCATAAACCATCTGCTTAACATTTTCCTAGATAATTTAATGCCTACTGTAGAAGGAAGTTAGCATCAATTTCTATCAGAAATGTACATTTTAAGATTGCCACTACAACTTGATAAATGAGTTAAGCCTAACTAGTCTGTGAAGATTCTACTGTGGCCTTCAAAGGATGACTTAAGATGATTTTTTGCGTTTACAAATATCGGAGGCGCTAGCTCTGCTGGATGGCTGTGAACCAACAGCAGCTGCTTCCGCAGGACTGCCGATAGGCAAGCTCAGATCGATGACTTTGAGGGATGAAGGTTGACTAGAGCCTGAATTTGTGCTTCTGGAAGAAGATCTGAAAGAAAAACAATAGACCGTTCAGTGTACAGAAATCCTTGAATAGAGCTCCTAATGTTGGCTTACACTAAAGCCACCTTGCAGCAGTGTTTATTTCTAGGTAAGATCTTCCACAAAGGTCTCTGTAGACATTACCACTGATTGCCTAAGTAACCTGTGGGAATGTTTGGGGTCAACTGTTTCAGCATGTTACAGGCACCATTAGGTGATTACATGTTGAAGGGAAAGAAGCTGTCAGTAAAAGCATACGTGTGTCTTACCTATTTAATGAGGAAGCAGAGCTCACACTGTCAAATGCAGAGTGTGGTTGCAGCTCAAGCTTGTGCTTTTATAAGGTGAATCAGAGCACAGTTAGCAAAAGTAAAATAAGTCAGTAATTACAGAATAATTTAAAATGTGAAGGATGCTGAAGTAAACTTGTGTGCTAGAAAAATCTAGTCAACTTAGAGGTGGGACGTGGGACAGTGTAAGGGGGAAGTTCCTACAGTGTTCAGGAAGTAGAGACAAGATTGAGAATTCTTCCAGGAGTGAGGAATTCTGTTATTTGGGGACTAATTTTTAGTAGTTTAAACTGTAAGTTAAAAAAGAAAGCCAAAAAACCCCATTGCTAGCACTTACCTGGTAGAAGCTACTGAACTTCCTCTGGATGGTGATCGAGAACTCTGACTACCACCAGCAGAAGCAGTTGTTGGAAGCTCGAAATTATACTAGAAAATTTAGAGAAAAAGTTGACTTAATGGTTGTATAATAGGACTGGGTTTGCAAAGATGTCAAATGCAGATAAACATTTTTCCCTAGTTTACCCTAAGGACAGTTAGTTGTTGAATTTGCCCCCAAAAGGCACTCATCAGTAGACTAGAGCTATCAGTCAAGATTTTGGTGGCAGTTAACTGGAAAGCTCACCTGGTGAAAGTATGTTTGAAAGGATGAGGTTAAAGCAGGATTTGCTTCTAAAACGTCAGCTAACAATTTGTCAATGGTTCTGTTGAAGCTTTTCAGGTCACGAAGATTGATGTCTCTTTCTTCTTGTGTTTCTGTTTTAGTTTCCTTCAGAGACTGGATTTCTTTGGACAGTCTAGAACACTTTCAACACAAATATTTTTAAAGCACTGCTATTATGTAAATGCAAAACTTACGCAGAAACCTGCTATCTAGCACTATAAAGTCAGAAGTTGTTGTTCATGAATATACAAACCTGTTTTATAACCCTTTCTAGTTTTGGTTTCTGTTTTTCTATCTCTTTATTCAGCTGCAAAATAAGAGCTTGTTTTTCCATCTTTTGCTCTTGGAAGAGGGCCTCCTGCTTCAGCACTGTATCAAGGTGTTCCTCCATGCTCTGAAAATTGATTTGAACAGCATATTAGTCTCTACAGCAGTTCTGATAGCTTTCTTGAGCTGAATCAATACTCCTTCAAGTGAAGTATGCTGAATCCTAAAAAAACCCAGAATACGTATTCCTAGAAAATTCCTGGGACATAGATGCCAGAGAACACAAGATGTGTGGATGTTAATTTCATCAGTACTGGACAGGATGATGCAATATAGTGGTGTGTGTGTGTGCTACAGAAAAATGCAGCTGTCAGAACACAGTATCTGTCAGTGTGCATTTGAAAGTTGTAGCTGGATGCCACTAAAAAGCCTGAAGTTCCATTGTGATTCAAGAAACTTCAAATAAAAACTATTTTTGAAAGGAGAGGTCCATTCATACAAAACATAGGGCCAAAAGTCTGTCCCAGAATTTCCTGTTCTTTCAGTAGGACTTCTTGCATGGTTTTAGCTACATGCTGCAGCCTTGTCCGACTGGAACTTTCACTTTTATTTTACCTGGAGATTGCCTTGAAGTTCCTTGATCTGTCTTTGTTTGTATCTGTATTTTTCATCAGCAGCCCTTTTCTCCTCCTCTAATTTCAATTTCTCTTCATATTCTTCACCTGTGGTCCCAAACAGGCAGCATTAATGCCAGACAAGCAGTGTATAGCACTTAATTTTCATTTTTAAGTAAGTTGCATTTTAAACTGCATCACAGAGTATTTACTATATTAGTGTTGGGAGTTTAAAGGATTTTTTTTAAAATACCCTATTACTAAATCCAAATCACTGAAAAAGTTAACTAGCTTCATGAGAATGATTTAAGAGCTACTGCTGCCAGAACCAGCAGAGGGCACAAAAGCTCAATAAAGTTAATTCTAGAGAATCTTATTTTTTGTGGTGATGTTTCTTGTACTCTGAACAAAGGAAGTTCCACTGAAGGGAAAGCAAGCTTATGAAGTCTAAGTAGCAACAGAAATAATAGATGAAGATATTTTCCATAATTCTGAGGAATTTCCAATATTCAAAATCTTATACGTAGGTAGTCCTAACCTACTACACTAAAGTTTTACTCTTCTGAATCATTTTCTCAGATGACAGGTTTCTCATATGGAAGAAGGGGAAAAATTAAAATCAGAGATAAGGATGGTCTGGCTAAGGGATCAGTCTTCATTATTAGTACATGTACCTAAGTAGTTGCTCTGGGTACAGTTTTGTGCCCCAGCTGGCTCAGTCTACCACAGGAAGGTCAGCATTGGCACTGGTTGTCTTGCTTCTGCAGTTTGAATTAGTTAGTAGCTGTGTGTGATGCAGCATGACAGAAAAAGTACTCTGTTGCATGCACTAGACATGTGTACTTGAGTGCACATCCTTCCTCCCAGCAGTCACCTTTTTTCCCCAGTAATCATCTTTATGCTTTGCCTTTTCTGACAGTTACTACTGATGACTTTTCAGGAAATGTATATAGGCTTAGAGATTTTAACATAAAGAATGTAAACATTAGTTAATTACACCTTACAGCACTTTATGTGCTTATTCTGCTGAACTATTCATGGCGGTGTGTGAATTATGCTCCCTTTTGCAGTTTCTCTGCAATTCATTCCTTGCCGTGGAATTTCCTCAGATACCTGAATTACTTCACCTGTAACTCATACAACAAAGAGCAGTTTCTCTGTTACTTACTTGTCTCAGTGACTTCCTTGAAAGAGTTTTTGTAATTGCTGTTGCAGTTATTAAGTACCTGCAAAGTGTTTTCCAGAGCTACCATTTCTTTTTCCGCTTTGCAGATCTTTGCATCTAAATCATCACCTTCCTGTTGAAGTGCTGCCTTTTCCTGTGCAGCCTGAAAAGAAAACTGGTGTTTTAGGGGACTGCTTGCATACTGAAAATAGTAGGACAATTATAGAGGAAAAAAAAAAAAAAACACAACAGCCTGCACTATTTAGGAGTTAAAATCCCTAGGTAGATATGGGACTTATCTGCGTTGTCAGGCTTGAACTGAGATGTGAGTTACTAAGCAGCTGAATGTAGTTATGTGCAGGATCAGAAGTTCTGTGAAGTATTTCATCCATGTGCATTCCCTTATGACCACCTGCCTCCATCTGAGCTGCCACAGCCCTGATCAGCAGTGTCACCCACACTGTGCAGTTCCATGCTTTGCACCACTGATGTGAACTGCAGCACATCTGTTTCCTTTACTCACAAAATCCAAGGAACAGTTGAGATTGTACATTACACAAAACTCACAGCGTGTCAAAAGTCATTTGGTTGGACCTGATCAGTGAGATTCACAAAACACAGATGGTAAAGGGAAGTATTTGATAAAGCTTCTCAAAAAATCTGATACAGTTAAAAATCTCTATAGTTGTAGAGGATACATACCCACAGGGACCACAAGGACAGACCTACCATTGTTAAGAAATTTAAAAGTTTAAGAATGAGGAAAAAAAAAATTGACTTCCAGAGCCAAGATCACAGCTAGAAAAATTTTGCTTTAAGAGAAAATCGGAGAATTTGTGGAGATGGAAATTTCTTTTGCTTTGTTACAGATTCAAGGTATTGGATTATGGATAAATACTGATTTTGATTTTTATTTTTCCAGTGAAAAGCTGCAGTGTGTATAAGTGATAAGTAAAATTGGAAAAGCAGACATTCTCCAAGGTTTAAACACTTTATGGTGAAAGAAAAACCTAAAAAAAAAAAAAAACCCTCAGAAGAGTTAAATTCTGATCATGTAAGACTGTGATAAACTTGTTTCTAGTTTAGAGCAGATTATCACATGACCAGTGTTACTTGTGTCTTTGTAAATTAATGAGCACTGAAGTGAAAATTTTCAGACTGCTCAGAAGTAAGGCTCCACTGGTATTAGGTCTGACCACAGAGATTCATAGGAAATTGCTCTGCCTTTGAAATAACCAAGATAATGTAAAGCAATTAGACTGTGAAAGGAGGTTGTTTTAGTTACTTGAATAGGGACCAGGGACAGCTACAGCACAAATACTTGAATTGTTACAAATTGTGTTAATAAAATACCTTAATTACATAGTAGGTAAGAGTTTTCTCCTCTTCTCCTTCAGGTGGCATCATGGCAACAGTAAGAAGTTCATATCTGCATCTAAGTTTATCAATCTTACTTAGGCGATCTTGAAATTCAGCACTGATTTATTTGGGGAAAAAAACAAATGGATTGAGAAGGTGTTTGTGGACACTTCTTCCTACAGCAGTTTAAATTATTGGTGTTATTCCTGCAGTTTGTCTACTAGGAAGCAGGCAGGGCAGCAGTTCTGCTAACTGCTTGTCGCTTTCTGTGTTCTCCCAGCCACAGTCATCCATTTTTCTGGTTGCCTACAGTTCTTGTGCAAATTGAGACAAATTTATTTTCATATTCCAGATTATTACATCCTGGGAGGTTGTGCCACAGTCCTCCCAAAAATTTTTAAAGGTTTGGCATTTAAATCCTACAGCTGCAGAAGCTGCCCCCTGCTGATATTATCTTAATATTGCCACTACTAGAGGAGTGTGAGCAACAGTAGGCAACAACCCCAAATCAAATTACATGGAAGTATCAATTAGCTGTGTAATTATCAAAGGGAAAAAGCCACACAGTCTGCATTCTCGGTGAGCAGTTAAGCTTTAGTCACACTAAATCACTCTAATTTTCTATTGTGTGGGGTGTGGTTAGCAGACAAGTGAATAAAAAGCCTGCCAGATTTCAGCAGTTCAGCTGCTGAAGTGTTGATTTTGGGCTGGGTATAGATACTGGGATTTCAGTGCTAAAACTGTCCCAGTACTTTGCACTGATTATTACAGAAGGGAGCAGTTATCTTCTATGTGGTTACTTTATAAGAGGGTACATACATAATACAGAAGATTTAATTTTGTTATATAGGACACATAATGGAGAGAGAATTTTCTAAAAAGGGGAAGGAAAAACACCAAACAAACAAACCCCCCAAACAAACTAAAAACCCCAAACCTCAAAACGGACTCACTGTAATGAGTCAAAGCAGCTGGGAGGAAGCCTTCTTTAAAAAGCAGCTATCCTGTTTTAAATATTTTGCTGTATCTCCAGACACATGATTTCACATTTCCTGATTGTTCTGAACAATGCGGGGTCACACACATGAGCTTTACTACAAAGAGATGTTTGCAACTCTGTGAGGTTCCCTCTCAGTACAGGATGGTCAATAACAGAATAAGCAGTACCTCTTGTTCATCAAGGAGTTAAAGCTGTAGACTGGATTTCAGAGAATGGATCTCTTGCTGGGCTCAACTGCCTCAGTATATAACTTTGAGCAGAACTTATTTCATCCTTAATTTCTCTAATGAAGTAAAATGCTTCTGTTTCCCGGTACATCCCAATGTAAAATATACTCAATAGGAGTTAGGAGTTTAATTTATCTAAGAACTATTACCTTATGCGTTGCCGTTCCTGATCCACAAGTCTTATCTGGGAATCCAGCATTGCCTTATGAGTCTTAATTTCCTCAGTTCTTTCTGCTATGGCTTTCTTTAACTCCAGTTTTTGTTTTTCCAGTGTTAGAACTTTTTCTGCCTTACTACACAGAGTATCTTGAAGACGGTTCAGTTCTAGTTTTAGGAGGTTATCTTCGACCATCATCTCCTAATAAATGCCAAAGTTCTCAAAATAAGAAAGCATCATTTAAAATTAAGATTATTTATTTATAGCAGTTACTAAGATAATTTTTGGTAATGCATCCGTTCTTTTATATGTATACAACTAAGATTACTCTTTTTGCTCTGCATTTAAAAAGATTCTCACTTTCTCATTTGCTAACACTTCACCTGGTGAATGCATTAGAGGTAGATTGTTTCCTGAATGGTTTTATACAAATTCATCAGACTTTCTAATTCAGATTGAGTTATGAGTTGTTAGATGTTTCCACCTTAACTTTCTTTTCATTTTAGGTGGTTTCAAAAAAATTAGGCAGACTTTACAAGAAACTTTCTGAAGCAGTTAATACCACTTGAACCATGAGCCGTGTTAGATGAGTAGATTTATATACAACAAAGCTTATGGAAAGAAGCAAGTGGTGAACTTCATTAACATGCAAACACCTTGAATAATTTTTAAACATCTCTCATAGATCCCAAACTCTATCCTACTTTTTTCTCTGAGTTCTTTTATGCTATCAGTTTCTGAATTCCTCTGAATTTCATCCCCAAAAGAAGAGTTCCAGATTAAGGAGAGAGTTTTCACTGAGGAGCAAGCACACCAGGTAAGTCAGTGGCAAAACCTTCCCCTGCTCCTTAGGCCCTGTATTGTTCTACGACCTTAGTGCTTCCTTATTGCAGGAAAAATATGTGCAGTAATTAGAGGATTTGGAACTGTTTGTTTATCAAATATAGACTGAAGATCTTCCATTTCCTTTTTAATTCCTTAAACTGAAATATAAATAGATACAAAGCATCTGCTGAAAAAAATTCACAATTCAATAATAAAACTGAGCCAAGCTTACTAGCTGGCTTCAGAGATTAAGAGTAAAAATTCAGTGGCAGATAAAGACATCCTTCAACAGTAAATACATTTTTCTATATTAATCTTTTCTCAGAAAAAAAACAGTGGGTATTGTGGTAACCCAAACAAACTTTATGCTGTATATGGAGGAGGAGCAACACTTTGCCTAGTAAGGTAATAGTGATAACAATTCAAAGTTTGGGAAGGAAGGTGTAAGTCAAGAAACTACAAAGAGGGTTCCTATGGATATAATGATGTAGCACTGTGGGACACAGCAGCCTTCAGATCAAGTCATTAGTTTATGGTTTTTGAACAAACCAACACGTGTCCTGTATTAGTAAAGCTGCAAAATGATACTGTACCTGTTTAGTTGCTCTAGCTTTTTTTAACTCCTGATCTGATCTCTCATTGAAAAGACTTAGGTCATTTATCTTGGTCATCAAACCACTTGTTTCTTCTCCTGTCTTATCCATTGCTCTCTTGATGAATTGGACATCACTCTGTTGCCAAAAAAGTTATGTTTATGTCAGTGAATGTACGTTGCAATGAAAGCTACCAGTTAATTTTACATTATCTGGTTTTAAGTCCTGGAACCAGGAACTGTCATCTTGTGTCCATATGCTGCTCTGCAAGCAGTGCCGAGAGCACTGTGGTCTTCATGCTGAGTGCTGCTGCAATATAAATGTCATTGCTTGTGAAGCAAGGGTTGTTTATACAATACAGCTCTTTTAAACCAACAAGGCAGTTGTAATACAATCGTGTATTTTGCCCTAGATTAAAGAAAAAGATCTCATGGAATGTCTGACCATGACTGTGATATTTATAGTTCATTTTCATAAAACCATCTGTCTTTGATAATGCTCCAGAGTATGAATAATCTCCTGGAGGTGTGTTTTAATGTTTGGTTATACTCACTGCTGAAATTTTGTGTCTCCTCAAAACTGAAGTGTGCACAGCAGCTGTCCAACATTAAATCTTCCTATTGCAAGAATCAATTCTTGCAAGATTGCAAGAATCACAGGATTCTATGGTTCTCTAGTTAAAGGGCTCTCCCATCAGCAGTTTTTTTCCCCTCATTAGGTTTATCACATCTTCTTTATCACTTTGAGAACCCAGTTGTGATGTTTTATTAAAAAAAATACTTTTTGTCTTTGGTTTCTCTTTGAAAAGAGGTTTCTGAATATGCTAACATGTAGCTCATTAATAAGCAAATACAATTCTTATAAATTCTAAATTGGCTACAGAATACCTGACTGGTTCCTATCTACAAGAAAGTAAAGTGCATTTTCAGAGGATCAATGATGGCTACTGGATAGTGGAAAACCAAAGAACAAGCTTCTACATGCAAAATTCTCATGAAACTAAAGACAGAAAACCAGTATTTTTGATTTACATATCAGAGTAGGGCCAACTAACTCAAATATGTAACTGCATTTAGCATTTAATGAAAAATATTAAAGTAACAAGATAACATTCTCCTATTTATACATGGCCCTAACAACGAACTCAGACACCTGCAAGCAGTCAGTCACATCTTTAAACAAAAGCTAGGTTTGCCTTTCCAACATTCCCCTGCTTATCTTCATGCTAAGGGGTCTCAGTTGTGCAGTTACAGCTTGTACTTTCTGATTTAGGAAACATGAAGTTTTCCACGTGGGTTACACAAAGTTCAGATATCTTTTAATCTTGAAACCAAATTATTAAGAGTCAATCTACTTAATTCACCATGCCTTCTAGATGTTACACACTCAACCTGATGTTCTGAGGAAGCTACCTGAAGTTTCTTGTGCTGTGTGTGTAAAGCATCATACATATTTTTCTTCTCTTCTAAAGTTTTCTTAAGTTCAGCAACTTTTGCTTCCAAAATTTGTTTTTCATCTCCATTAACCTCCCCTTCTAGCCGTGACAGCCGTTTCTGTACTTGCTGAATATAAAAATCCTGTTAAAATAATTTTAAAGAGAATTAATAGTCTGAGATAAGCAATTATAGCCATCCTATAAAGCTAAAACGCTGGAGATAAACTTGGATCTAAATGCTGGCTTTAGGACAGTCACCCAATTAAGCTATTGTTTTTATAATAATTTATGGCTTACAGACCTCATTAGCAAAATATGACTGATGTGCAGTGATGGTTCAGAAGTAATCTTCTACAAGAGTAACAAAGCATACTCAGCACAGTCTGCTGTAGGGAGGCTTACAGTGGAGTTGACATCATGCTGTTAGCAGTGGATGCTGATATAAAAGAGCAAATTTTCAAAGTGGTGCATGGGAAATATGCACAAAATCCAATTAGTAAATAACAGAATTTTGGCATGTACCTCTTGTATTGCTTTAAAAGTTTACCCTGAGGTGTGTGTGATTCAGAAGGATCAAAGCAAAGAACTGCTCTGAGAAATTAGTGGGAAAAGAAGCAGATCAAAAAAAAAAAAAAAGTGAAATACATAAGTGCATAATATAGGTGATACTGTAGCAAGTTGCAGTTCTTTTGATTTTATCCATCCAGACAGACAGAAATAAATGCAGACTTAGGGTATTTCCAAAATGGTAAGATTAAAGAACTCAATTTACTGTCATGAGACCAGAGAAACAATCTTAGTGTGAAAGTACATGAACATTTTACCTGGTTATATACTAACTCTTCTTGTTTTATTGCATCTGCATCAAGTCTGTGCAGTTGACTCTTAAGGTTCTTAAGTGATGTTCGACTTCCCTCAATTTCTGCTAAAACACACTTCTCCTTATCCTTCTGCACCTTCAGCTCCTGAGTCTTCTTCAAAAGTAGCTCTTTTAACTGGTTAATTTCTGTTTCTTTTTCCTGGTGACGAATAAGTAATTCATTGCATCAGAAGTAATTTCTATGGAATGACTTGCCTTTATTAATCATATATAGATAGATTATGTTCTGAAAGACTTGTTTACATTTAGGGGAAGTCTGGTACAGAGTTTGAAAATGCACCCTTAATATAGCAAAACACCTTTTCTATGTTGACTAAAAATGTGTTTATGCTTGATGTATACATTGTGAAATTTGCCTGTGAACCATCTTGCTGGCTGTACTAGTGGCATAAGATAACTCCTTTACAAGTTCATAATCACGTGCTACTTAATGTAAGGCCAATTCCAAATCCAAAACTCAGAAAGTAAAAAGCAGGCATGAGTTTATATGAAGTTTTTATGGCCTGTAGCAACTTACACTGTCAGTGGGCTGAATTTAATTTCAGAATTAAACTGGGTTTATGCATGTGCCCAATTCTGTGTTATATTTCTGATAGCTAATGACAATGATGAATTAATCTACTAGAACTGGATTGCAATTTGACCTTCATTTCATAGTCTTTCTTGCATATCTAAAGTAATTTATTTAATAGAGATTGTTTCCCTTTAAGTGAGGTTGTTAATAGAGATAAGATGTTCAGTAAGCTTCTCTGTGCAACCGTATTTTGCCACAGATTGAAGAGGGAGAAGTATCACAGAATGAAAGCACAAAATAGTGACATTTCATCCACATTGTTCCTGCAAATATCTCTTCATAGTAAATTAAGATGCAGCAAATAGCCATGTGTGTCTAATGGTGATGGAAAGCATGCTCCTGACTAATAGATTACAGACATTATTCAGGAACAGTTCATCCTAGTTAAAAATATTACCCTGAAGCTGTGGAGCTGCCAAGCTCAATGTCATCTTAGGTTATCCGCCACAGATGCAAGTAAAGAAACCCTGCTAATGGTTTAGCCACCCTGGTAACAGTCTAAAGGGGAAGTAAAAAAGGTTTTTGTTTGAATTAACTGTTATATCATTCCTACTTGGTTTCAAATCATCAGAAAAACCAAACAGTAAAAGAATCTCTAAAGGAAAGACATCCCCTCTCTATTTTCTGTATGTATATTTAAAGTGTACAGTTTATGGAGTTAAGAAGTTTGAAAAAGAACAATATTCTCCAAGGCATTATTTCATATACATGCTGCAGGAAACACAAAGTAGAGGAATAAAAGGTACACAATGGTATGCAGATGCAGCTTTGTTGTCACTTTTGTGGGAACACCTGATGTCACATTAATTTAACCTGATGGTTTCACAGTGAAGAAAGTGTTGGAGTATCATGTAGTACAATGCAAACAATGAAGAGGAGACTTGGCCAAAATCATAGCTCTTGGCAGGTTTGTAAGTTTTGGTAGACTTCTTCTAAAGTCAAGAAGTCTGTAGTGGTAATATTACTGAAAAATCATACTGAGAAGATTCTGTTTAACAACCTTATTGATGGGAAACTGATAGAAGTTCAAGGACCCTTGCTCCTCAGCAGCTCATAAAACAGAATGTTTAGTGAGAGATGACTTCCAGAAGAGCTAAGAAAAATACCAGATTTTGACTTTTTTTGCAGCATTGTTACAAAGCAGGACCAAGACATTACTCTGTAACCACATTTGCCACATTCAGTAAATAGCTTGTATTTCAGTCAAGAAGTTTTAAGTAGCTTTTAGTTGATATCAAAGGTAAATGCCCTGTTCACTGATGCAGTCAGGATACTGTTTTTTTTATCTGATCTGTACAATGACAGTTCCAGTATCCTATATCAACAAAATGGGGCACCATCTTCTGAATTACTAGGACCACTTATTTCCACCCAGAGCGTATTCCCAACATAGATACTGACAGATCTACATGCACATAACTTCATCACTCAATGTAATAGCTACATATCAGATGAATACTTATGTTGTATTTTAACCCATAAATGTTAGTTCTAGGCAGAGCTTGCAAATTCATATTAATCCTCATTTGCAGAAATCATGAAAAACGTTTTACCTTGACATTTTTTTCTTCTTCCTTTAGTAGATCTTCCATTCTCAAAGCTTTGTCTTCTGAACTGAGTGTCTTCTCTGTCACAAGCTTCAGCTTGTTGGAAAGACTTGCATTTTTTTCATAAAGATAGCTTAATCTAAACAAAATTAACATGATTTAACAAGTTAACTGCATGTTCCATATACAACACTGCCACAACCTAGCAGCATACTTTACTGAGCAGTTGCCTAATAAAACAGGCTGAACTGGAAACAACGATGACCAAGACCCTAACTGATTCTTTCCATGCCCTTTAAAAATAAGGATTATAAGGAGTATTTCCTAAATTGCACAGTGCCAGAAACTACCCAGGACATGAAGTAACCAGAAAGTTGGAAGCTTTAATCATCAGCGTTACATTTAGGGTTCTTTTCTAGCTCAAGGATTTGATTACATCACAAATCCTTACAAATTATATTTTTAAAGGTATGTATCTTACCTCTCTTGTTTTTTCTGAATTTCTTTCTTCAGATTGGTTACTTGTGTTCTCAAAGACTCTAAATCAGAAGCAGTTCGGTCCACAGTGGATTTCAAAGCATCCAGCTAATAAATTACAAAATGGATCAATCAGGCTCTTATTTACATTAGTACATGCTGGGATGTTTAAAATTCCTTTTCTTTTTAATAGTGTTTTCCAAATCAGAAGTTCTACAGATTTGGAGGTGCTGTAAATCAGCACAGCTAGTAAACTCAGTAGACAAATCTACATAACCTGAACACTGGGACAAAATACTTAAGAACATGGAATGGATTACGAAGGTGCTGTGGCCTGCAGGTTTTGTCTAAAAGCATCTTTATTAGTGGAACCATGGTTTTGTACAGCACAGCTGACTTTGAGGTTCTTTGCAGACATAGATACCCCTATATGTCTAATAAATATTTGGAATTCAAACTTTGTTGGGTACAGAAAATTATTTTAAGATAATGGAACACAGACATTTAATTTGGTAAAAAACACCTGACAGCATACACTTATTAAACAGGATAGGAATACTTTATAATCAGTAGCTCATTAGTCTTCACAGTATCACTTAACAGTGTTAATTGTCTTCACTTTCACAGGTGTAGAAACCTGATCAAGGGTATATAGCAAGTCACTCTCTGTACCAGAATGAGAAAATGGAAGGTTCTAAATTATCAGCTGAACTGTAAGTCTGTTTCTTTCCTCGTTTCTCACTTGCATGCCACAGATGCTCCAACACCCAATAATGGGAGATTGTTCTCATTATCACATTATGTAGTATTGTGAAAAACTTCAAGCAAGAATCTCACAGCTTGAGATGAAAACCTATCAACTCTGTGAACTCCCAAGTTTGCATGAATTATAGGGTAATCTAATAGCCTACATCTTGTTTAAGCTACCTACAGTTTAATTAGGGTATCAGTTTATGAACCACCTGCTACAGAAAAGTCATCCAAAATGAAGGCAACAGCTATGCAGGTTTGGTTTCTTAAAAAATAATCACCAAGCTTGCCAAGTAGCTCAGTGTTGCCATTTTTTTGTTGAGGGAACACTCACCCAGGTAATACAAGTGTGTCTCTTCTCAGCAGAGCCATGACACTTGAATTACCTCTTAGACATAATTCTACAGACATTTAAGTAGTTAAGCAGTACAGCTCATTCCTAGCTTTAGGCAGGTAACACAGTTAAGTATGGACAGCAACAAGCATGGCTTGTTCACCTACCCTACTGCCTCTTGATTAGAGAACCACATGGAAAGGTGTGGGTTTTTTCCAAGAATTTTAACCTCACTACAAGGGTCATCATCACTCGTTTGTGAGAGCACAGAATAGGAATGGTGTGGAAGACAGAGGAGATGTCTCTCATCTTTATAAAATACTGCTGTCTATGTATGCCTCCTTCTGAGGCATCTAGTGATGTTACACCATTGTGTACCAATACAACATAGAATACAAGAGAATCTCTTCACCATCAAGGAAAGGATTAAGATGATAAATAATCATGAGTAGACTGAGAAGATATTTTGTTGAATTAAGAGTCTAATCTAAAACCAGAGAAAAGCAAATGCTATTCCTATATTTCTTCCATCTAGTCAAAAGTTGTAGTTTCAGCTTGTTTGGTCCTTACCTCATCCTGCATCTGAACCCTGTGCATATCCTGCACTTGATACTGATTTTGGAGGCTGGCAGCTTCCCGTTCAGCATAAGAAATTTTCTTTTCATATTCCATATTATTAACAGTTTCATTTACCAAAAAGGAAGTCTTCTCTTTCAGCACTATTTCTTGCTTTCTGATCTCCTGTTTTATCTCTGTTATTAGCTATCAGGATGAAAAACATTTAGATTTGCTTGCATTAGTTAAGAATTTGTTGGATAAAGGGTACAACCAGAAGATAGATTGCTGGTAAGACAACTCTTTGCAGGAGACAGCCCAGTTACCACATTGTTCTTGCATTACTTTATTCCACTATTTCTGCTAATATGAGTATTAGGTATACCCATATGGGCAATGAAGTGGGTGCCCTTTCAGCAGGAAAATACCAGAACAGCTAAGGCAGAGCCTTCTTTTACATATAGTTGTTCTTTCCCCCCCGCCTTCAGAAAAGCCATAGTTTATTTTGAGCTTTTCTGGTGCATCTGGTTCATTGTCCTGGAGAACTTTCTGAGGAGTTCACACTTCTCCTGCCAAAATCAGGATAGAATATACTACATTTGTACCTCTTGCCATTGTACCATCTGTGCATAACACACTGACAAAAACAATGAAGACTCTATCTTTTAGAAATTACCTCCAACTCAACGTTCAGCAGGATCTTTTCTGGATTAGAACAGTGCGTGCTGCTTCTTCTCCCCATTTGCAGAATGTACTTAGAGACCAAGTTTTAACCTTACTGTGATTATTTATCATAATTCTGACATAAGCATTCATCACACAGTTGTTCACAGAGGTATCAATGTGTCCTGGGTTAACACATCCTGCTCTCACAAGCACCCCTCTTTCCCAACACAGACAGGAGGGAAAATAACACGAAAAACCCCTCTGTGTTGAGATAAAAAGTTCAGATAAAGTTTTACTGGAAATGATACAATGCACAATTACCTTACCCTATTTGCAGAAAAGTGCAGCAAAATGCAGAAGCAGCAGCAGAAGTCATCAATGAAACAGTTCCCCCCCAACCCAAGCATGCAGAAACCAGCCCAGCAGAAAAGACCAACACTCCAAACCCAGAAACCAGAAGCAGCAACCAGAACAGGAAGCCTCTCATGTTACAATCTGAACTCCAAGCCCCATGATACTTTGCTCCAGCCAGCACTTTTCATTTTGAAGCTGGCAGGACAGCAGCATGGTATTGAATATCATCAGCAGATTCAACTCAACCCATGACATTCTCCACCCCTTAATAAAATAGAGGTAAACACAAAGAGAACACTGAATATCTAAAAGACTTGTTCATTGCATGGCAATATTATCAGTATCATGAATACAAAACTAGGCTGATGTAGTGATAGGGATCAGTATCAGCAGTTTACCAAAGCACAATGATCAATCTGTTGATCTCTTTTCTGCATTTGCTGTATTGCATTCTCCCACTGTCTGATGACTTCTTGCCTCTCCTGATGAACTCTGTGAAAATCTTCAGCTGTCTTGTCAAGCTCTAGCTGTTTAAAAGAAAGCACTCCTATGATTTCTGCTATTAAAAACCAAATATATATATATATATATGTATAAAGATATCTTCAAGAACCTTAGAGACAAACCTGAGCTGTGATGGTTTCTGTAAGCTCATTATCAAGAGCTCTGCGCTTCTGATTTGCTTGCATGGTTAACTTTTCTACTTGAAGGGTTAATGCCTAAAATGAGGATATGAAAATATATTTGAAAACAAATACATAATGTCTTATAAATTCTTAAAGCTCTGCTATAATCTAGCCTCCCAACTTTTTGGTCATATCAGAGGCCCTAACCTCTTGTGAGCCCTTGGGACTAGACTGCAACAAGGCCAAAGTAACCCTTCACCATGTATAGATTTCTACGTGGCATCTTCAGCATCAGCCATTTCACTTTACTCTTCCTGCTATGCTCTGTGAGCTGCTAATGTAAATTATAATCAGTGAGATTGCATAAGATAAAGGCTTTGGGTAAAGTACTAAATGAGTGTGAAATCAAATTTCTCCTCTCCATATTTAAAGGTTCAGAAGAACATTAACCAGGGTTAGTTATCTTTAATTTAACAATATACATAAGAACTAACTCTTATAAAGTCTGAACACTATTTATACCATCTTTCATTATTCCAAGAAGCTTTACTGGCATAGCTGTACTTTGTTCTCAGTAATATGAACAAATTCAGTTTTAATAGGAAAATCTACATATTTGGCAAGCATTTTTGAACAAACTCCTCTATTAATTCAGCAGCACTGTTGTCCAGACTTTACTATTCATTTGTGCACTTTCTCAGAAAAATTAAAACTTAAAGTTTACCCAGATGAACAAATTAGCATCTTCAATGACACCTTTCACCTGTTGTAATGCCAGTTGTCTCTGACCTTTAAGATTAACCTCATATGGAATTGCACTGTTGTGCTAAGTGGAAACCAGGTTAAAAGTGCTGTTGTACAAACTCTCATCTTCTTCCCACTTGACTTGATAATATAACAAAATCTTCAAATGCTAAAATTTAGATTGGATATTAGGAATACTTTATTTACAGAAAGAGTGATCAGGCACTGGAACAGGCTGCCCAGGGGGGTGGTGGAGTCACTGATCCTGAAGGTATTCATAACACATGTAGACATGGTTTAATGGCTATAGTAGTGCTAGTTCGACAGTTGGACTCAATGATCTCCAAGGTTTTTTCTAACTGAAACAATTCTATGAGTCTATGAAAACGGTTCTCTGTTTTGTTTCTAAAAATTGGTGTCATTTTACTTACTCCTAGTTTCCCTTCATCTTGTTGTGCATACTTCTGGATCATGATAGTGTCATTATCTTTACGATTTGATTCCTTTATCCAGCTCTCTAGCACTTCTTCATCACAGTTCATCTGTTGCTTTAAGTTTTCCAGCTTCTTGGTGGTTTTATTTATAATATTCTAATAAAAATAAGAGATAAATTAAGGGTTAATATTTACTATCCAATATTTTCTTTGAATAGTAACTGAAACTACCAGTCCAAGCCACAGTAACAACTTCACACACATCTTTTTGACAGCAGGATTACTAGTTTTCTTTTTTGTTAACTGTGTATTATTCTTGAGGAATGCTAAAACATGTCCTTGTTTTAAAGGATAAACAAGACATTAAATTACCACAAACCTCAAATGCAATGATTTTAAACAGAGAAGTCAGTTTCTGGTGAGATACACCTGTGTGTGAGAGATTTATTCCACATAAACTGATCTGAAGCATTAAGGGTACATACACTGAAGGCCAGTTCTTAGATCTTTATCCTGCATATCAATTTACAAATGGCCCCACTTGACTGTGAAGAGACTTCCCCATGCAAATATGAGGAAATCTGGATCCAGCTGTCATAGCAAGGGTATCTGTATCCTGCTATCCATTCTGAGACACTGGAGATTACAAAAGACTTCATGAAGAGAAAAAAAAAGAGAACAAATCACACACACAAAAACAAAACAAAAAACAACCCAACAACAAAAAACCCCCACCAAAACACCACAAACACAAAAAAAACCCCACAACTACAGTTGTTCATAGAAAGAGAGACAGTTGTATTAAACAGAAAACTATATGTAAATAAATAGCAAGCAAAATGTAAATAACTTTTTTTTTTTAATGTAAAGCAAATTATTGGAAATTATGCCCCATGTTTTGTTGGGGTTTAGGTTGGTTGTTTTTTTTATGGGGGAAAGAAGATTTGCCACCAACAATTTGATTTTTAAACCATACAGAAAATACCTGTGAGAATTAACAAGATGGCGATACAAATATGTGGCTGTGTATTTGGCATTAAGAACATTAAGAACTGCAGTCTTCACATCTAATTAACATTTTCTATCTCACTGACTAGTCTATACAAGGAGATACTCAGTGTCATTCTTCTTGCCCCACTCGACATCTACAGCACATCCAGATCATTTTATTAAATTATATCAGTTTTAATTATAGTTAGAGAAATAGTAAGACAAGAATAGCTAAGTGCAAGTGAGGACAAGTCATAAAATCTAACTGCTAAATTTTAAACCTTACTTCTTGACTGTTTTTCTTTTCTCTTAAGGAAACAATCTCATCTTCCAGTCGTTTAATCTCACTTCTGAGCCGTCCAGATTCTCTCTCAGCAAGGGCTTTGAAGTGTTGTTCAGTTTCAATTTCATTCTCTCTGGCTTTATAAAGAGACTAGAGAATAATACAGTTCAGCATTTTACAATCAACAAAAAGCAGAAAAATCCTTTTTACATACAACCAAAGCCTATGTCAGAAATGGTACAATTCATCATGTAAATATAAGGAATTTTCAGAGCAATGTGTTTGTTTGGATTTTAGTATCTCAAACATATGTATTCTTTCATGTTTTTATATATATATATACACACACACACACACATACATACACCCCCCCCCCCCCATTTCATTATCAGATATCCATCACTTATAGCCCTAAAACATCAATTCAAAGATTATTTTTTTTTGTATCCAACATTCAGATTCTTAATCTTTCGTGATCAAAATCTTAGTCTCTTGGTCACCAGTGACTTTATGTCAGGTTCAGGAGACACAGCAAAAGAAATAGTACCATAGGCCAGCCTGGTGGTTGCCTGCTTCAGCACAAAACAATAAAACTATCTCTAACCTTTCTGACAAGTTATTTAACAGGGTGGGTTTTTCCCCTTGTGTAACAGGAAATCTATTACTTATTAGAAGCTTCCCTTAATAGTAAGTGGTCTTTCTTTAAGAGCAGATTAAAAGTTGAATACAACAACAACAAAAAATTAAAAGTTGTTGAGCTGCAAGGAAGTTTCTTAAGACTTTTTCATTTAGGATATTTTACCTGGAAGGCATGCAGCTTTGACTCAAGACTCTTTAGAAATTAATTTGGAGTGTATGGGATGACTTGGACCTTAATCTACCTTTCTTGACCATTACAACTTTTTCCCCTTTCATTGATGTTACAGTCACTCAATCTTGGATGGTCTTTTTAATGACCAGCAAATACTATCATTGAGGTTTATAGTTTGTTTCATGGAGAAGTCCTGGAATAGAGTCCTGACAAATCTCTAACAAAGCTGGCAGATATATCAAGGTACCACGCACAGTAAGATACTTGAGACACAAGTCTGATGGATAAAGTGGATCTGCTAGAGGTGGTGATTTACCTGTGTGAAGCTGTACTCTTGCCTTACGTTTTTCAAATGAGATGTCATTGCTTCTACACGGTCTTTAAAGTTGGTCAACTCATTTTGCAGGTTTACTTTTTCTTTTTGCATCTTTTGCAGCTATTTAAGAGAAGCAGTGTTGTTTTTAGCTGAGTGCTTATTACCTGCAACTCCTTAAAAATACAGTAGTTAAAACTACTGATCAGAAAATGCAAGACCCGTGCTCTGCGCTCCTCTAAAGCAGTGAAATTCGATTCCAGAAGAGCCCCCGGCGCTTTGCTAAGCGACTGCACCGCGTCTCGCCCCCCCATCCACTCTGCGCCTGCCCTCCAAGGAGCCAGGGGCCTGCCCGGGGCAATCCGGAGCCCGCAACAGCACCTAGAGGGCAGGCGGGGCGGGACCTTGAGGTGCAAACCTTACAGAGAGGCGGTGCCGTCCTCTCAGGCTAGGACCTTCCTCTCCTTTTCCCTACACAGCTCCCCAGAACTCGGGGACTTTATCTCCTTCTCTACCCGGGCCGCCAGCCCGGCCCGTGGCGGGAAAGGCTCTGAAGCAGTAGGGAGTAGCAGGGCACCGACGGTCCCCTCCGAGCGATGGCTCCGCGCCCCGGGGAAGCCCATGCAGGGCTGCTGGCAGAAGGCTGATTCCGCCCCCACCCCGGCTGCAGCCCCGCGCTTACTTCATCTTCCAGCAACTTGTTCTCCGCGTTGGCCACAGGGACGGCGTAGCCATCGTCCCAGCTGAGCTCGGCCAGCACCGAGGCAGTGGAGTGGCTGCCGACGCTGTCCATGGCCCAGGCAGGCAACGACCTGGCCTGGCGTCTCCGAGCTCCTTAGCAACCGCCAGGCGCTTGCGATCGGCCAAACGGGAAATCGCTGAGGCGGGAACCGCCTCCCGTATCGCCCCTCCCTAGTCTCGGGCCCTGCGCCCGCCCGGCCCGGCTCGGCCCGGCTCGGCTCGGCTCGGCTCGGCTCAGCTCAGCTCAGCTCAGCTCAGCTCAACCTGTCTGGCGCCAGCTTCAGTCTTAGGGCCTCTCGCTCCTGGAACGGCTGCCGCCTGATATGACCTTAGCACGTTGAATTTGGAAATGCCTTGTCTAAGGGCATCTATCAGCTCATAGGACGGGCTGCCGGAGCTGCCTGGGGACGATGACCTGCCAGCAGTTCCTTGTAACCATGTTGAAATGGAAGGCATCAGACCCAGGGCCTTAATGTGACATGCCACTGTCAGTGCCTCAGAGCCCCCACACAGTGATCTCACTACCAGAACCAGCCTGCATCACAGCTGCATCAAACCTTGGGGCCAGGCAGGGAAGCTCAACTGTTGCTGCTAACACCTGACAGATTTTAGGAGGGTGCAGAGTAGGTGTCCTGCTTCTGAGCAGGCCTCTGGTGTTAGCTCCCAGTGACCAACAGATGGATTCTGTGAGCCAGAGATTGCGTTTGGATGACCATACATGCTAATGCCTTATCCTTTATAAACTTGGCTAGTACCTTTTTGAATCCATCTGTACTTCTGAAATGCAAACTGAATCACAGAAACACAGAATGATTTGGGTTTGGAGGTATCTTAACAATCATCTAATTCCAAGTCCCCTGCCATGGGCTGGAACACCTGCTGGATCAGTTCAATCATCCTGTGCTATTGAGTCACAACACTGTTACATGGAGAAAGGCACTCCGGTCTTGGCAGTCTTGCTGCAGAAGCCCTCTCTTGGTGAGTAGTTGCGCTATTGTCTGGCTGAAACATCTGAGTAGCAAATTTTCTACATCAGAACAAAGCCTGCTCTCAAAAAGGAGAAAGGAGGAAGAAGCTTCTGCTAGGACTCCAGCATGAAGAAATATATAGCTTCTATTCTTGATTCTGGTATATGTGGAAGAGATTTCTAGAAGATTGACACTTGAAGACAGCTGGCTTTTCAAAATGAATTCTTAGGGACCATCAGCCCTGAGCACTGTATCATAAATGGGGATAAGCACAAAAGGGATCAGTGCAGAGTTGATGATGCATTGGTGTGGTAATAAGGTAGAAGCTGTCACCTGGAAGGTGTCAGGTGAAAGGGCTGCCTGCTAAGTACTGCGCTTTTTGACCTGCTGGAGGGGAGCGTGCCAAGGGCTAGGTATTGCAGAGTGCAGTTAGGTGACCTGACTGAATGAAAAGGTTCAATTCCAAAGACTCTACAAGCTACTAGAAAGACAGCAGAGACTACAGGGGCACATCAGTGTGTACATACAAGGGGCCCCTTCTGGCCCTACCCAGAGTGAGAACCTCATTCTACTTGCTCTATCTGGAAAATAAATGCAACTCACCTTGCAGAGATTTTAAATTAAGATCTGTAAAGTATGGTGATTGCAGTGCTGATCACCTGATAATCCTGTTTTACCCAAGCAGAGCTTGTGTGTTAAATCACATGGGACCACATAGTACCTGAGAAGAAGAAAGCAAATCACTGAGTAGTTGTTTATTAGGTGGCCGGTCCTACTCACTAAGGAAGACAGGCATTTAGTGAAAAAAATGGTAATTTATAATCACGTACTATAATGCATATGTGCAAGAAACCAAATTAAATTGATCCTGGTGCAGTTATTTAAAACTCATACTGAACCTCTTGACTGTAATCATAAGTGTCCTGTTCAGGACTCACAAAATCATGTGAGTCCAGTACTTGCACATAGTGCCTGAAAAGTATGAAGTGTTACATGAGTAAAGATTATAATTTTACAATTTTCACAGAAATTCAACCACCCTGGATTTCTCTTGCCTGATCCTGACTAAACAAATCTCCATGATGTGCTTTTGTTTGTAAGGCTTCTCCCTTCCTCTGCCTGTGGTGATAACACTCTGTGACTGCAGAGACGTTCAACGGAGGTGCTGCTCCAGCAGATGGTGCTGCACGTCTGCCTATTTGAGGGGTTTCTGTCGTGGTGGTTTTTTAATTTTTTTTTTCTAATAACAGTGGTTACCAACTCCTCAGATAAAAGGAAAAATACAATTCCTATTCTTATATGTACATATATAGAGAGAAGGTTTTTTGTTTTTATTTGTTTTTTAATTGTGTTATTTTTAAAGTTGTTAGAGAAATAAAAGTAATTCCCTTCCTCTGTTAACATTCCTTTTGGATTGAATTTTCAGTTATGCAAATAACTATGTCAATTTGTTCAAATTGCAAGAAGTGTAAATCTGCTGCTTCTGGCCTTTAAAAGACCTATAGCTCCTCTTGTGTTTGTTGAAAAACCAACAACCAAAAAACCCCCAAACCAAACAGACAAAAGCCCACAACAAACAAAAAACCCATAATGTTTTGTTTGTTTGTTTATGTCCAAGCTCCTCAAGTGGTCATCTGTGTGCATATAAGGATTTCAGTTATGATTTGCTTTCTAAGAGGTGATACTTTTGTTATCTAAAATCAGGTAAACATTTTTTCCTGACTGCACCTCCACAACATCATCTGAAAAAAAAGACTCATTTATTGGATTATTTGTAACTGATCCAGTGTAGACAGTTAGTGTCATTTAATCACTGTTTGTAATAAATTTCCCGTGTGAACCTTTTCTTCTGCAAGTCGCAGGGTGTTTGATAATGGGATGTAATGAGACCTATTTTATCTTTTCTTTCCTGTGGGTGCACCAAGGCTGCTAACACAATGGCAGAAGCAGAAATGGGACGACTGAGGAAACTGTGCAAGTGAGATGAGGATGTGCAGGAAGTCTGAAGGATGGAGAATCTGGCATGATAATGAGTCATGTATTGATTAAAATCTGATGTCTTTATTGCAACCTGGATCTCCTGACCTAGGTAGGAGAAGCACAGTTCCATAATAAGGTGAACTGGTCATAATCCAGGTCTGATGTGTTGTTGGTTACATATAGTCAATTGCTAACCACTGAATTATATAAGTAGACACCAGTTTGAATACATTAGTCTTAGAAAAAAAAAAAAAAGGAAGAAAAAAAGAAGACAAATGTGAGCCAAAATCAAATACCTCTCAAGTGTGAGGAAGTTCACATTTGTCACCAGTATACTAGTTCTCCTTGCCCCTTTCTGTACTTTTTGCATAGTCATTGCAGTAAGGGCTGTGACTTTTGCAGGTACAGTACTGGGGATATGGGCTTTTGTGTGCTGGATACGGGGGTAGAAGAGAAGAAAACATCCTTTTGCTGCAACATTTGAAAAATTACTATAAGCCACACTAACACAGGGTAACTTATTTTACTTGTACAACCTGAGTTTTCACGAAAAGACTGCTAGGGTAGCTGTGACCACAAATCCCTTTAAGTAGAGACAAAAGCTTATTTCATGTCAGTGGTGAAGGGTCGTGCAGCCCCTTTGAGCATCAGCCAACAGAGGGCACTGCAACCAGCAGTCTGAATGGTGCCCAGTGGGCTGGGATGTACGTTTTCAAAACACTGCTCAGAAAATGTTCATGTAAAACCATTACTAGGTTTTATTTAATAACCTCCTAACCCCCTCTCTCTCTCCTCCTCCTCCCCTGTGTTCCTCTAATGCCTTTTACAGCTCTTGCTGCACAGCGTGAAGCCTTAGAGCTGTATTCATCAATGACTCACACCCTTGCTTAGGGGCCAATTTTCATGGAAGCTATACAGGAAAATCTTGAAATGCACCTATCTCATGCAGGGCACAAGATGATTTCTCTATTCATTACTATTCCAAAAGGACTTGTTGTCCTTTGGAAATGTTCAGATATTACTTACATTTGTGTGTGCATGCATACGTGTGCAGAGCTAACTTGCCTTTAGATTTGAGTGTTCTAAAAATAAAGATGTATTGTTATTATCATTGACACTAGTCAGCTGAAAGGTAACTAAGGACCAGCTTACACTGAGTGGAAGCAGGGAAATGCAAAAGAAAAAGAGCACTGTGCTTTAGATGAGCAAGTCCTACAGACTCAAGCACAAAACTTGCTGAAAAAATCCATCTTTTGTTTGATGCTATGATTATCAGCCTTCTGAGAAATTTGGGAGTATAGCCAAGGACTTACTCTGAGAAACCAAACTGCACTTTTGCCTCCAGAAGTTATTCATGTAGGGCAAGGTTATAGCACATTTAGAAAACACTAGAAGAAAACATCTTCCTTTTCCTTAAGACATCATGTGGTAGCTCAAGCTTTTAACTTTGTGGGGGAGAGGAAGATAAAATCATAGAAATTGTTAGCCAAAATGACCTTCCTGTTCAAAACCCATCTGACAGGATGGGAATCTTTACTGCAAAATTGCCAGTCATAGAATAATTACATTCTGAGCAGTTGCTGATTATAACCAAAATTACTTTAAACACTTTTGGGGAAAAGACTGAGACTGCTTAGCCTAAAGCAGTTTTATTTACGCATGTACAAAGTAGCTTACACATCCCTACAGGATTAAACTAATTGCAATATCTTACTGTAAGTTGTTGTAAAAATGGTGTCATGCAATGATGAATCAGAACTGATAGGGGGAAAGTGGGTAAAATATACTTTTGCTTTTCATAATTTTTCTAACTTAGGCATTTCAAATGTAATTCTAAAGATAGCATTTTCCTTCCCTTTGATTCTTAAGATGAATGAAAAATCTGTTTTGCAGATCAGGCCTATCCAGTGACGTCAATTTCTGCCTTCAGTCTGCTCAGGTGAGTTCCACAAGAATGTGTTAAAGATCATATTTTCTTGTTCTCTCTTCATGGAAATTGTTTTGCCTAAGTGAGTTTTGCTAACAAAACTTTTTGCTTGACATGTCCATTTTCCCCATGTTATGATAGCCTAACAAGAGATCATTGTCTTAGAAAAGCACATAGAATTACCAGGAAAATTCATGATCCTATTAAATCCAAAAAATAGGCAGTGAGTCCCAGAAGGCAGTCTTAAAGATGACAAAACAGAGGCACAAAGTGGTTAAGAGACTTGCCTCATATTGCCTACAATACACAGTAGGAAATGGGAATTTTTTACTTGTGTTTTATTTTCAGGCATGACTTGAACACATATGGAAGTCATTGCTGCTTTGTTTACGTAGAGCAGCCTCTATGCAGCTCTCGATTTCTAAAGTCCATTTGGTGTAGAGAATATTTAGGGATTGTGAATGTCCTCGTAAGTAGCATTCCACAGTTGAACTAATTGCCAGGCCAAGCGAGGGACCACAGTAAATGGGTGAATAATTTGATCCACGATGGATTTGTACTCTACCAACACAGCCTGAAATCTTCTAATGCTTTTGGATTTGACTGTGAGCTGTTCATTGTTGTTTGAGCCTGTTCTTTTCTATTACCATATTTTCTCTGGATATCATTTCTGTGTACCTTATCTTTGTATAAAAGGCCACATCTTTACCATATTTCCAGGAAGTAGTCAGCAGAAGCATACAAAATTTGCTGCTGTAGACCAAAGTATGACAGATAAAGGTAGTGCATTACAAAGTTCTTGCCCTCAATCATGCAGAAGGCTCTCTATGCTTCTGTGAGCAGTGGTACGTATGTGGCTCCACTGTAATGGGAGAAGGGTTAACAGCAAACCAAGATATTTTCTGCAGCAAAAAATGAGATAGAATCTTCTCTAAGCAATTACCTATTATGTAATAAACAATGTCAGTGGTCAATAGAGGGAGTTTTCTTACCCTAATCCCCTTCCATTTAACTTAAAATAGAAATGCTGTTAGTTTGACTAGCAGGCTGCTGTATCATGAAGCCTGGCCATACATGATTGCATGTTAAATTCAACTGCCAGCAGAAGTGTTACTACAGTAGCCTTTTTCTATCCTTTTATTGAATAAAATACAATAAACAAATAAAATGCTTGCTAGAACTTCAGTGGTGTTAGGTGCTTTTGGCAGACTTGTCTATATTGCCGTCTCTTTGAAATACACAGTACAGTGCTTTTTATTACAGATTCTATTTGCATTATGAAATTGTGAGTATCTTTTCCTGTACTTTAGCTTCTATTGACTTTGAAAACCCAACTCTAATTACTAATGGATACTTGTAAAAATAATTTCACTTTGGTAAAGGATGCACATAACCTGTTAACATTAGATGTCTACTGGCAATGCAGATAGCTTGTGGTTTGTCTAATCCTTAAAGGAGGGGAAGGTTTGGTAAGAGAAAAATGCTAACCGCTATGATATGTGCTTAAGGTAAGGAAGAAGTTAAAGACTACAACAAGATATCTGTCTTTCTACATAAAAGCTTTGACTTTCAAGGAGTGACTTTCCTCCTGGCTGTGGTAAGATTTTTGGTACAGAGCAACCACATAGCTGAATATGCCCCAGCTCAATTACAGGATAAAGAAAAGACCAGGATACAGGAAAGACCAGAGCCTCAAGGCAGCATGCTTATAGTTTCCTCTGTAATATAAAGAGTGTCTCTATGTACTAGTGGAATGCAGCTACTGTGATCTCTTTCTTCACCGTCAATTCTCTGGTGTTGTCTTTTACACTTCAAAAAATACACTTATTTGAAGAAGAGTTACACTCAAAAGGAAAAAATGGGGAACAAAATTCAAGACAAAGAAAGTTAGTGCTACTTAGTATTATAAAAGGTTGTATGCCAAAGTAGTGGAAATTGCAAATTTTTCTTTTCTATACTGGTTAACTTTTATATCTATTTCTTTATAAACAAGAAGCAAGGGCAATGCCATGGAAGGGCAGTAGTTTTACAGTTACAGGAAGCTGATCAAAGAGAAGAACTTTGGCCTGACCTTAGCTGTATCTAAAGTGTTTTGCTGAAGTCTCAAGTAACTGCTATTTTTTCTGTTTTCCACTTGTGTTTATGAATCCTCTGTGCTTGAATCCTTCTGCTTCTGGATTATAAAATTCTGTGTCTGTAAAAAGATTCTTAATTTCCTTCCTTGTTTTGGCAGTGGTGAGGGAATCAGAACAGTTGCTAATTGTTAATTTCTTAGCAGTTCTGGTTTTTGTGGAAGGAAATTGGCCTTCCTCCTACCAGCATAAGTGGAGCCAGAGAATGTCCCAAAGTTGTCAAGGCAACAGGTTTTGTTTGGAGAGCTTCAGAAGAGAAAGTGGCAGGAATATCCTCTGGAGAACCAAGGTCTTTTGCTGTACATCATATAAACATGTGCCTGGTACCTTTACAGCAAGCAGTGTTTATGGGTTAGTGGAAGTAGAAGTTAAACACAGTGCAGCATATGAGATAGAGCTTATGCTTCTGCCAAAAACACCCAAGCCTATGCACAGGTACAGAACTGCAGCACCAAACCAGACTTCTGTGCAATGTATTTGTTCTGTTGTACAAGGTCATTGCATGACCACGTTAAATATGAGCAGAAATCAAGTGGTTTTAGACTTCTTGGAAGGGAAAGGGAGCTTGGTTTTCTTTAATACCTAGAACTTTTGGAAAGCAAAACTTTATACTTAGTATTTTTATAACTATTGAGTGCTTCAGAAGAACAGTTCCTCTATTGGTCTAAACTGCTAACTGGATTCCTTCAGTAGTATTGCTTGCCTTCACTGGAAGAGTTGGTTCTCATGCTGGACAAACTTTAAGAACAGTGAACCAGATCCTTGGCACATAGCTCATCTGAACCAACACAGCTATGCTGAATTTTATCTGATGCAGACTATGCACTGCATGAACTCAATATGGAAAATGCCATGGCAGGAGTGATGGAAATGTACACAACCAAGCCAAAATTCCATTGCTCTCTCACAAGGGCAGGACCCAAGGAGTCTTTCTGCATTGTAGTATTCCTGGAATTTCTACTGCCTTGAGAGCCAACAGTTGGAAAATCAGACATCTGTATGTTATAGTTGGAATATTCAATGCATATTTCTCTGGAGCCATGAAAAATTATACACCTCCCATTAGACATACAAGGAGGCTCTCAAGAGTTTAACAACATAATATTGTATGGAGAGATCAGATGATCCTAAGACTTGTTGCTTTGCTTAGTATCTGGCATGCAGTAATGACTTGATATCTCTGAAGTGCATATTTGCTGTCATGTTACTGCCATGTGTACAGTAAAATACTATATAGGACATAGCATAATCTTGTTTGATATTATGATCCTGTAATTTTCTTTACAAAGATTAATCTTGTAAATACTGTAAAGTTATATTAGCAGTTGCAGTAAGCTGTTTAAGATTTATGTGCAGCAGCATTATTTGTATTTATAGTCAGTGACCTTGATACCTTGCACTTACAGTTAATTTGACTTATTTTTTCTGCAACCTTGTTTCTTTATTTTCTTTGCCTTGGTAAAAAAAAAAAAAAGCCAAAGCATTGTTTGATTTTTTACTTACAAAAGAATTTCCAAACTTTTGTAAACTGTAATAGACATTTCTGAGCTATTTTGACACTTATTCTTGTTTCTTCTGGTCACTTATGTCACAGGGGAGTGAGGACAGATTAACGATACCTATGAATTAGGCTCTTTGAAATGCTTTTCATTGCAGTAACAGTCATTGCAGAATAAAGTTCTGAGCCTAATGAAGATATATACAATCCCTTTAAAAGGAAGAATATTTGAATTTAAGTTGCAACATAGACAGTTGCATGAAACTATCTCTCCTGACATGTCAGCTGAAATATCAGAAATCCTGTTTCTAATCCCTTCCATGTAATATGGCATGGGACACAGATACATATCAGCCATAAAGAGAAACAGCACAGCCTTTCAGACAGACTCTGCAGGCTGCCTATAATTCAATCCCCCTGCTCCAGCCTCTCCACCCACTGGTTGAGTCTCTCATTGCCCTTCCAACACCTAATGCACTCCTGACACAATGGAGGGAGGGCAAGAGCAGTGTGGTGAAAAATTAGACACTGCAGACAAAAACTTGACAGACTGTCTCTCTCCTAGTGTCACAATATGAACTGGCCAAGTGAAAAATAATGGCCATTATCCTGTCTCACTGAGTGACTTAAATGACTTACAGCCACATGCAGAGAAAGTTCTTTGGACTATTTCCATGGGGGTTTTTAATTTAATTTGCATGATAAGGTGTACAAGGTATGTTTGTATAGTTTAAGCAGCTTCAGTTTTCTCTGACCCCTGTGTAAAGTAGGGATAATTTCACTCTAAACTCGTTGGAGTAACTTATCCAATGGATGTTGTGGGAGCACTTTCACAGTCCTTAGCTGACTTTCCAGTTGTTGCTTCTCTATGCTTGTGATAAGCTCTGATTTACATCCTTCCTGAGACTGAGGTTTCTAGGCATGGTGGGCATTCAGCCAGCACAGCTTCCGACTTCCTCAGGAAAGATGACTGTTTATCAATGATGTTAGTGTTGTAAAGGTCATAATTTGAGTCAGCCTCTAGGAGTATCATGTACCCAAGCAGCTTATATATTGATAATCTAGAAAATGTAGGTATTCTAATAAGTACAATTTTATATTTACAACTTTACAAATGCTGTCTCAGGTTCACTTGAATACTCGTTTTTAACATTCCAGGCTAGTATCTATATCCTGGCATGCTGGCCAGGCCTTTCTTACCTTTGTAAGACAGAAATCCTGTCTGACAAAGGTAATACTTCTTTCCCCTGAAAGTTTCACTAAAATTGGTAGAGTCCTGTGAAAAGTTCCAACTCTGAGAAGAACAGTTTTCTTGAATTCCCAGCAAGACCTGCAGTAAAAGCAACTGTCCTCCATGTACTGCTAATTCAAAAGCATAGCCATCGACTTGAGCAACTCTATGAGCAGAAGCAGCCAGAGGCTATATTGAAGAGGAGTGGAGAAGGACCAAGACCTGTGTAGTTCTCTATCTATCTATCACATGGGAATTTGAGCCACAAAACTTTGCTGTCACCTGTTGTGTGCTATAGCTTCTGTAACCTGACCTGATCAATAAATCCTTTAGTTACTGTCAGGGCTGTACTTCTATATATGCACAAAAGCCAGGAGAAGACTATTTGTATCTACTCAACCAGTTGCTGTTAGTGTATACAGCTCTTCAAAAGCACACTTGGAGCAGTCAAGAGCTTGATGTGCTTTTTGTCTCCCGTCCACACTATGTGCTGCCTGGAGGGCCTACAGTCACCATGTGCATGTTGCATTGGGGATGCCTTTCAGCATACCAGGGCACAGTGTGTACTTGATCATAAGGCTTTCTCTGGGTCTGCCTGAGGCCATGTGTACTTGAATAGCATGTCTGGCCTTGCGAGCATGCTGAAGTATGACTTGAGAGGCAACAGAAGATGCTGTTTGTCTTTTCTTTATTCCTAATGTAGATAAGATCCTGTAAATAATAGCAAGCCAAAAAAAAAAAAAAGTCAGCTTGTTACAAGTGTAACATTCCAGAAACAGTTTCATTCTCTTTGCAGTGGAAATGTATTTATCAATCTCTTCCCAGTTACTATTTCTGGTGGAAACAAAAGCTTACCACAGAATTAGCCAATATTTCATGTACCTGGATCCATGTTGATTCTTTCAGCAGCACCCTCCATCTTTTGTCACTTTCTTCCTTTTTCTTTTCTCCTTTGTCCTTTTTTTGTTTGTTTGTTTATTTGTTTTAATTTGTGGTTGGGCAAAACAAGGTGTTTTCTAAACTTTATTTTAAAAACTTTTATCTCTTCCTGGGTTTTATTTTCAAGGGAAAAAAAACCCAAACCAAAACATATTCTATTTTGTCTGCTGGGATGGAAGTGAAATAAAATCAAAAACCTGCTGCAATTAACGTAAACCTATGGAAGTTAAGAACTTGAAATTCAGTGAAGTAGTTCTGATTCCATATTTAATATGCATTAGAAACCTGGATTTATTTTATAGTAAAATAATATATTTATGGATTATTACTTGCAGAAAATCAAATAATCATCTGTGCTTTATTCCTTTTTTCACCTTTGTTCCAATGTGCTAAAATAATATTTTTTGCAGTGTAGCCCTCCTGTTGATGAAGCCTCAAGTACCTGGCAATATGATTGGGATTCATTATCAAGCAAATAGTGTAGTGAACTTTGCAGCAAATCATCACAAAGTAATCTTGCTTTTCTCTCTGGCCTTGCTCTGCATGTGATTTGCACTCTTATGAGAGAGGACCTTGTGCTGGTTTTGATGTTACATACAAATGGTTTTGCTTTGTAAAATTTCCATTATACCTGTTTACATTTAGTAGCAGTGTTATTGATTCAAGATGTACTGATTTGAAAGTAGAAGTCTTTAACACTGAGCCCCTTCAAAGTTCCTCATAAATTTGTGGCATTTTGCCAGCATTGCTCACAAACTGCTGGGAGGAAAAGCTCCAGCTGCAGGAATAAGTGAAGCCAAAAAGTAACATCCAAACAGAAATTATCCAGTTCATGATTTTGTTTCATCACCAGATGTTTGTCATGTGACTTCATCATTAGAGAAGTGGAGAGAGGAGGAAGTGGGTGGTGTGATGCTTAGCTGAAATCTTAACACGAGCTCATAGCTCAGCAACAGAGATACACAGTTAGCTTCATCCATTTTGGTGGAGAGATTCTTTGTTTTATCATGACATGGATTTACAGCAGACTATGTCCCCATGTAAAGTTTTGGGATGATTTCTTAATTCTTTAAACTCTGAAAGGCTGTGGAAGCAGAGCAAGGTGCACTCCAGATTAATAGAACCAATTGCTCTGTTTTGATTGGTAATTTTATTCTATCAGGAGCCTAAGTGTTCCCACTGTACTGGTTTATGGTGATGTTATTAAATCATAAAGAGTACTATCCTCAGCTCCTAAGGGTTGCACAATTAGAATCATATCTTTTTTCTGCTTTTAGCATTGGCATTCATTTGATTAAACTTCCTCTAATACAGTGTATTCGAAGGAGCTTTTTTCAGCCTCTCTTAGTTATGAATTAGTTGAGCCATTTCAAAATGCATGGAATTGAAAGGACACTTTAGAATTTTCAAATCGTAACCCTTTATCATCTCTGTCAACTATCTCATATAGTGCAAAGCTCCATCTAAAATCTCCTTAGGAATTTTGCTCTTATTAACCTTACAGAGTGACTGATGCAAACTTTTGGTTCTCTAGGGATTAAAAAAATCTTGATATGTCCATCCTAAACTTATTCAGGATCTGTTTATAGCTACTTATAACAGAAAAAAAAATATGATGCATGCTGTAGAATTTCAAAGTGAATTTGGATAAATTGCTTAATCCTTATGTTTGACTTATCCCAGAGAAGGAGTCCTTCCCCTCTATCCTCTTCCAGCTGGCCATACACTTGTCCCACTTGCTGCCTCAGGTAATTGTCAGATCACCTTCTTTATTGGTCTGTGTCAGTACCTTAGTCTGGCAAAAGTATGCTCTGCTGGAACAGTGGACTAGAAAAGCTCAGCAAGTGCCTCAGAAGCACATAGAGAAGGACAGAGGCAGAGCTTGGCAGTTGCATTTCTGGTTTAGGTTGCTCTGGAACTATAGCCTCAATTCCAGATTGATAAAGCTATGATAATTCTTTCTTTTCCAACATTTTGTCTATATTGTATGTTTAGTTTTTCAGATCTCCAGATCAAAGACTGTGTCTTTTAGTGAATTGCACAGTGACAACCACAGTGGATGCTTTAGATATCAAGAAAGTACTGATACAAGATTACAATAGAAGCAGCATGCTTTTTTTTATTATTATTATTATTTCCTGCCTTCTATCACTTTTTTGTGTTGTGCTGCAAATGTATCTAGTTTTACTGAAAACGGATTACATTTCTGCTATTTGCTTTCATCTTATTTATGAACATACAGGATATAATGTGAATTTTTAATTAAGTAGACTTTGTTTTTCAGTAAGGAGACAAGGTAGATTTCATTAATAGATGCTTTTATGTGAAACAAAATATTCTTAACATTTTTACTAGCTTCTGAACTTACTGCCTCCACCCTTCACTGTAGTATTTTGCATACGTCTGGTATTTCTGGGTCTGTTTCTCACAGCAGTGTTGAGAAAATTTCATGCTTTCACATTTTTCAGCTGTAATACTATTTACTTCGAAGAGAAATGAATATCCTCTAGTATTCTGCCAGGTCCCTCTCCAGACTTCCACACTGAGGTAGTTTTATTTGATCCTTTTATGCAAAAGATTAAGTTTCCTTGTGTTGTATGGTGAGATACCAGTGCTTATTTTCAGGGAATAATCTTATGGAACATTCTGTGTTCCAAATCATTTGCACCTAAATCCAAAATGCCACTAGCCTTTGTTTCAGAAACAGAACACCTGATTTTCTCTCATACTTTCAGAGACTGCTGATTTCCCAATATTTACCTATGTTCTCCATCCTTCATTATGAGGCCAACATCTTAGTTCTGGCTTAGAAAAAAAGAATACTAATATTTGAAAGATAAATGGGTTACATTGAGTTGATTGATGGGGAGGAATTGACTGAGGAGTTGTGAATGTTCATTTGGTTTAGGATGTATGAGTTTCACTGTGCACTGAACACATTTATTCCGAAACTCTTGTAGCTCAGTAATTCCTGACATTCAGAAATGTTCATTTAACTTGACACTCTAAATGCTCTAGCTGGTTTCAGAGCCTCGTTGCACTTTCTGTGTTCAGACAAATACCACTGTCTTCAATGAGGAATTTTACACTGAAAGAGGTTTTCCCTCTGATAGGAGTTTTTCCTGAAGAGAAAAAGCTGTATCAGTCCCACATGTTGTAGAGACTTAAAGATCAGGAATTAATATGCAGTACAGCTATGACAGTGGCTTTAATTCTACTCACATTAATTTTCACTGTTATTATTAATTAAACCCTGAAAATCAGGGATTTAATGGAAATTCTGGCAGGCCTTTAATTATAGCATTTCAACAGTCTTAGAGTATAGGATGTCCTCTACTAGTGCACAGGACATTCTGTACTTGAGAGGCTATAGAAAGAAGTCATAGTGTTTGGTGTTCTTTATGTTCAGAATGTTTTTTAATTCATGGCAATCTTTTACTCAATGTTGTCTGCTGCCTCCAGGTAAGTTATCTAAAGTGAATACTTTCATCGTTGTGCTCAAAAACAATTTGGAAACAGAATTTTACATTTTTTTAATGGAATTGGTCATTAGTGTTGAAAATTATCATTGTTTTAGGAGAATGTATTCCAGTCTGTGAATTTCTCACAAGCTATTTATGTAGCATAGTGTGTTATGCTCACAGGTAAGTCTGCAACTTCTATTATTTAGACCTCAGACTTTTGTTTAACATCCATCATAGTGGGATCATAGAATTCCTGTGTGCACTCATAATATAATCCATAAATTGCAGTAATTCATCACAGATGATTTGTTTCACTATGTACAAAACCTTTGCACTGTATGTGTTTGATTAAGGCCTAAGAATGAACTGCTTAGGCCTTGACTGTGCAGGGTAAGAGCAATGTCAAAATGTATGGTGTGATTTACAGATACTGAATTGTCAGGAGGGTCAGGAAGCTGCAGGGAATAATCCAATGTTGTGGATAGCAGTGTTCTGTAATCTTTAGTAGATTGCAATTCAATTTATTCAAGAGTAAATACAATATTCTTTTGTGTGTGTGAAACCCAATATTACAACCTACCTGTTAATTTTTACAATTTTATCACAAAGTTCACAACTTATACTTTGCGTTCCTGGGTGCACATGAAAATGCCATTGAAGGATGGAGAGAGATGGATGCAAAGTTTTAACTGTGGAGACTATGAAGGCAGTACAGTCTAAAAGTCTCAAAATCAGAGACAAGTTTGTCAGTATTTGTAGCTCTTAACAATATGTGCAGCGAAATCAAAGATTTTGGAGAAGCTGAGTAAGGAGTTTTAAAATGGTTTAGACATTGGTAAAAGCTGGTGTTTAATCAGTTATCCTCCTGTCCTCTTGATTAGATAACAGAACTAAGAAATGAGATCAAATGTATATATTCTAAAATTAATAGGGAAAGGAATTTGAGGATGTTCCATATTAGGAAGGATTTCAACTTTTATGTGAATCATTCTGAGATTTCTAAGTTTGTATAATACACAATAATGTTTGGATGTGTACATGTGAACCAATTCTAGAAACACTTTAGGCAGTTAAAAAACCCCGACTTTATGCTAGGAATCTAGTGAAAACTATGTGCAGTGGTTTGTGTTTGGGTTGCATATTCTAAGTAAAATTTTTTATGATTCATAACATACCTTGCACAAGGGATGTTTGAGTTATCCCATTTTTTATAGAGGTACATACATAGGAATGTGAAATATCGAATAGAACCAGTTTTGCATTAGCAATCACTACTCAGCATCAGGAAGCACTCTCAAGAATTAAAAACTTCTGGATTACTTTAGGGATTACAAACACATGAGTTCCTCTGATTAGAGGTTGTTCTCTAAGATCCAAGTCCCAAGCGCTCTGGTTGGATTTTCTATCTGAGTACCCTGAGTGAGGTACAAGTTACTGATACAGGTAAAGCTTAGAAGGTCATATTTCTTTTTTATCTGCCCACAAAGGTAGACTCACTGTCATTCTCTGCAAGACAGTACCTCTGGCTTAAAACTCAATTTAAGATCTTGAGTGCTGGCACAGAGGACAAGTTTGCCAAGTCCAGAAAACCACCAAAGCCATGGCACTATGCTGTCTGCCACCTGCTACAGGGAGAACAGTGTGGAGTACCTCCTGCTCACTCTGTTCACATGAAAGGAAAATAATACTTATAGCAGATAACAAATAAATCTGCATTTTATGCAAATGTAGTGAAAATGCCTCCAAAATAATTGCTTCAAGTCGTTAGGAAAGCTGCTTTAGTATACGTACTGCAGAGACTTCTTCTTAGCAAGTGCCAGTATTGATTGGCTGGGTTTAGCAAAGCGCTGGGGATGTCAGCTATGGACAAAATTGTTGTTAGTATTAGAAAATTGCCCGCTGTGTGGATGGGCTTAATGCACTGTTATATGGTATGGATGCAAATTTAATGGGCTTGAAAATAGAGATCGAGCCTGAAACCTGTAGGGTATGTCCTTGGCCCAAACTAACCCACACCACTTCAAATCAGGAGTCAGTCTACTCAAGTGGAAGGCATTAAACCAGTAGCTGATTAGAATCAGGACCCCTTTACGTAAAAGAGAGTTTGGACTGGGCAGGTGACCACGACTGCTTTTTTGCAGGGGTTATATTTGTTTTTTTTTCAAGGAGCAGAGTAGCTCTCATTTTAAATGCACATGAAATAGAAACCCAAAGTCTTAAAATGACGTTTAGAAATAGCATAACCATACAGACAATCTTAAAAGAATGCAGTTTGGGAAGGTGTCCTTCCTCACACAGTAATGGGATTGCTACTGCTTCTCTGCACATCACAAGAAAGTTTTATCTTAAAAGAGCAAAGTAATATCATTAACAGCAAATTAAACTTAAAGTCACCATGAACTATGGACTTAAAAGACCCTCAAGAAATGAAAACCAATTGTCTGTTGGAAAACCAGGAGGTCAAGTAGTCATTGACCAACCAAAAGCTGCACCGATTGCTGAAACGTACAGTACTTTCAAATCCAATTAACTGTTTCAAGCAGACAGTCCTCATTTTCTCTTTCATCAGGAAGGGAAATTTGCAATCATATATTCCAATGAAAGTTAAGTTGTTTTGATCTGATAATTGTCAGATGTATTTATCTTAATTTGTAAGTTTCTAATGCTAAAGCTCCAAGCTGTTCAGATATAACAGAAGTAGTGGGAAATGAGGTACAAAATGCTGGAATTCAAATTAACCAATAAATATATTTTAATATATATCAGCGGGACTCTAGAGGATTCCATTAATGTTGAAAAATAGAAAGGATTTAGGTTAATTTGGTAAGAAGGCAGGTCAGAACGTTTACAACAGTGGCATAGAATTGTATAGAGATGCAAAATTTTTCAAGAGAGCAGAATTTTTTCAAAAACGCTGACTCTAGCTGTCACAGCCCTGCCTTGGTTAAATCCAGTGGAGAGATATGAGGACTTTCTAATTTGCTTTCCCTCTATTTTAATAATAGCTGTGCATAAGTAATTTATGAAAGGCCAACCAGGCAGTGGGCAACAGAAAATTAAACTCATTTTATCTGAAAGCAGGTGGATTTCTATATATCATTAGCATGCATAGAATTCTCACAATGTTATTTCTCATACTGATGGAATGTAACCAAATAATATATGAGTTTTTTGCTTATGCACGAGTGAAATTTTTAGATAAAAGTGCCAGCCCCAATGGCAATTTTCTGCAAAACGAAAACTAATTCTGCGAAGCTTCTTATTACTGGGAAGACTCATTTGGCTTGCATTAGAGACTGACATAAGTGACTTTAGGATTTTACTAACAGATTAGATGAGATGTGCTATATGCAGTAATATCATTAGAGAATGTAGCAGCAGAAGCAGAAGAGTTTGTGGCACTTAAGGACACTGGCAAAAGTAAATTGTTTTCATTTATGTCAAGCTTTTAATTTTTTTTTTTCTCCTGATGAGAATATGTTTTACTTCTAGGTTTCCCTCCTCCTTCCCAAAGATAAAGAAAGAAAGAAAGAAAAAAAGCTTCTGCCTAATTATTCCTCATGTTATTTCAATCACTGATACTAAATCTATTGTATATGCCTGCCTTATCACCTCTATCACCTTGAGAGATGCTAGATCTTTGAAGAAAACAACACTAAGGCTAAATAAATGTGTTGTCAATTTATTCTAATCTAAATGAGGAGAGAGAAGCAAACTACATATTTCTCTATGTGCTGTATTTTCACTGTTCATTAACAGAAGTGTATTTGGAATCTATGCACATATTGTTCAAAGCATTTTAGAACAGGAACAAATATGCTATAATATTTTGATTTAACCAAATGGAGCTTTTCTTTTCTTACCTCATAAAACTCTGTTAAGAGTTTTCTCTTTTAATTACAATAGCCCAAAATACATCCTGCATAAGGCCACTCTTGCATCTTCTTTAATAATAAATGGCATTTGCCACACAATATTTTTCTTTGAGATAAGGTGAAGGAATAAAAGGCTATCATATTTTACAGTGAGGATGAGAGCACAGAGAGGTTGTTTGTCTTAAAATGATTTTTTTTCAAATAAAATTCAAGAAGCAATAGTAACAGCTACCAAGAGTTAGCAATACTTTAATGGATGAATTAGTTTGTACTGATTCTTTGTAGTTGGCAATATATTTTGTTCACATTTGAATTTCAAAAAAGAGGGAAGATCTGTGTTGTTGGAACCAATAACACTGACCTGTCATAGGACCAAGATAGTCCTTTGTAACCATGACCCATGTGAGGTGACTGTGTCCAGCTGTTCTTCAACAGCTTATTCAGTTTCTTTTATCAGCACTCATGTATGTCACACTTACCTGACTTTTTTATATTGCATGACTTTTTTCTTGGTTTACTGTGATAGCAAAGTTTGTATTTACTACATATTCAGTACTTTTACAGAGCTATCTTGACTACTAAAGGCCCTAAGAAATAGGAAAATAAAATCTTTAGGTAAACTGCAGGGGTATAAATGTAGAGTGTCTATATTTACTTCAGTGAAGCTAATCCAGGTATATAATGCTCTGCTTAAAAAGCAGAGTTTGGCCCAATGTAACTTACATTGAAAACAGACTTGATACTAAAGAGAACTGCAAGTTCTCCAGTGAAAAATGCTGGTCTTTGCCATACTGAAGCAAATGCATAGTTGCTGAAGTCAATGGATTTCCTTCTGGCTTTGCTCGGCACAAAGAGGGATAGTTTGGTTCTGTTGTGACACAGACTCATAATGTATCAAATGATAATGGTTAGAAATCAAATGGGAACATTCAAGCAGATGGAATACAAGGCTCTTTACACACTCTGGTCCATAAAGACCCTAACTGTGTAAAAGAGAAGAAATGCATGAGGAAATACAAAAGATAATCTGAAACTTCTGTATCAGGGTGCACAGACATGTTGCTACCATCTGCTGAGAGCTGTCTCCTGCTATCATGGGAGAGTGAAATATAAGGATCAGCCCTTCTCCATTCTGTGTCATACCTCTCTATGAAATGATCTGACCAGTGCTAATTTGACCAGATGCTAACATGTAGCATAGAAACTTAGAAGATTATATGTAGCATCTTAGACCACTAAATCTGTTTCTTTTTGCAGTCACGATTGCCACATAATTTGCATCATAAATGTCTAAAATTCCATCTTAAAGCAAGTTAGGTTCTCTGCCACCACATTCTCTACTGGAAAGCTGATTCATGATCTCTTTTGATGAAAAAAAGTTGATGACTAACTAAAAATAACAGCAAGTTGGTTTTTTTCCATTGCTGTTGTCTGTAGTTGAATTAGCTGACCTCCTTTTATCTTTATTTTAAAGAAAATATTAGTTATGGAAGACCTGCACAGTAGATCTGGAGCTCTCTCCAGCTATTTCGTAGTCTGCCCAGATACTTCCAGTGTTTTCTGGCATTATCCAATCCTATATTCCAACAAGTAACTTAAGAAAAGCCAGTTCACCTCTTTCAGTGCTAGGAAGTGCTTTTTCCTATGCAAAATTCCCATTTACCTTTAATGCTAAGCAGATTTGTATACAAAGTGCTCTAGCACTTATGGCCTTAACCATAGACTTCTGTAAGGGTGGTACAAAGTATTGGATTATATCAGTGAGTAGAGCAGAAACAAGAGACAGAAGTGAGAACAGAGAAAGTGGATTGGAAGGACATTAGAATATTTTTTCTTGGCAAATGATTTTTTTTTCAGTTTGCATCTTCTTTTTTGTCATATTTTATTTCCTACTTAGTAAGAACATTGAAGCCAAAACAGGCATATGGGTATGTCTTTCTTTTGCCCCCATTTTCATTTAAATATACAACATTTGAGGGCGTTCAAGCATCTTCTTTTTTTATTTGGAGCCAGCAATCAAAAAGTATTTGCACCGTATTATTTAAAACTGAAAAATAAATACTATATTTTTAATCTTAAGCCTTTTAAAAATGGAAGGAGATACTTCCCAGTAAGTGTCAGTAAGTCTAGCTCTAAGTTGCTTGTGTTGACATACTGCTGAAGGCTAAAAACAGCTTATACAGATTTTATTTGTTTGTAGGGCAAATTATAAAACGTTCCACCAAAATAAGTAATGACAATTTTTGTCTACAAAAATGTGCATGTAAAATGTAATGATGTTTGTTGTCATTTCAACATGACTGCCATTATTGAAATAGAAGAGCCAGTACTAATTCTTGCTGTCATATTTCTTAAAAAATGAAAATAAGGCATTTAAAGAAGCGTCAGGGTTTTCAGTGTTGATCATTCATCTCCTGCATTCTCTTAGAATAACACCCTCAGCAAAACAGACAGACAAAAGCTAACTAGAGTTCTGCTTTCTAATCTCTTTAAGAAACACACATTTGAAGATATTTTCCAACTTCAGATCGTTCTGAAACTCAGTGAGATCTTAATGAATAAGATGTGAGGTTTTGTCATTGTCTTAAAGGTTGTATAACCTGGGCGCAGGGTAAAAACCTGAAGTAGTCTCCCTTTGTGCTCATCAGCCAAAGGAAACCCTTTTCATTTTTAATTTAATACTTACAGGTGACTGTCACTCTGCCCATCCTCCAGTGAGACTATCTACAGGATAATAGCTGATAACATTCAGGTCAAAAAGGCTTCTCCATTGAGCCTATCTGTGATTTGAACACAGCAGTGTTTTTTCAGACACCTTGGAAATGAGAGTTCCTGTCCTCCTTTTCTCCCATCAGTTATTTGTACGCTGTCCCCAGTCAGCCATGGTTCAGTACATGCTGGGGAGGGGAGCAGTACTCACTGCTTGCAATTACTTACTCTTCCTTTCATGCTCCAGAGACATTTAGTGCTGCTCACTGAAGAAAACCTGGGCATGTGGCAATTGGGGCTATTTAAAACTTTTTAGAAGTTTAATTTCTGGATTTTATGATTCCTACAGCTGACACCAGCCTCTCAACTCAGACTAGTAAGACCTTGCATTGGCCACTCTAGGGAGATGCCATACTCTTTGTGGGAATGTCTTACTTTCTTTGACAGATGGCTACAGCACAACCAGGAAAGGATCTGAAAATTATAATTCCTAAGTGATAGTGACTATTATAAGTAGGTTTTAGGGCAGAATAGAATTAAAAATCAAGAAGTTTGGAATTCCAATCTTGACTCTTCCACCACAGTTGCACATGACCCTAGGAAAGGAGGGAGCAGGGAGGGTGATGTCACCTGAGTTTTGCAGGAGTGTCTCATTTTTGTGCATAAATAGACATACCTTCAAATGCCTGATTATTCACACTCCTTAAGAATCATTTCAGCCTAAAACTGCAGACATATAAAGTCTTTGAAATCATATGCCTCACCTGTTCCAGAAAGTAAAAGCTGCTTTTGAAACATTTTAATTTCCCCATGCCTCAGTTTCCTCCATGAGCTAGCAGGATGAGATGGAACCTGTGATGTGAGGGTAAGAGGGATGCTAATTTATTATCTGTAAGGTACTTTGAATATGTGAATGATACTAGTTATTACTGTGTGCTTTTCCATTCTGGGAGTTCAAGAAGCACCAAGCAGTGAGCCTGGCAGATGTTACTGTTTCACACTGTGCCACAACTGTAATGACTATTCTGCAAGATTGCTGGAAGCTGCCTGCTTCTAGACTTTCTGGAGCAGCAGAGTGGGGTCAGGGACACAAGGCTATTTCACTCATGGAATAGAAATATGGAAAATGAAAAGCTGAAACCAAAGGTTCACCTGAATCCAGGAGCTCTGTGCAGAATTCTGCCTAGGTTAATCCAGCAGACCTTCTGCTAACTATAGAACACATCTCTAAGAGTGAAGCAAAAAAACCCAGCAGGCATTGTGGGACTATTTTGGGGAAATACATCTGATACAAATCCTAGATATAGGTCCTAGATATAGCACTAATCATAAAAATCAAGAAAATATTGGAAAACTTTTCATCTTCCATTTAAAATTGATTGAATCCCCAGATACTGCTTTAATTATTCATGCTGCTGATGTGGTATTTTGTTCAGCAAGTTCTGAGGAGGCAGCACCATGGTACGCTCACCGATTGTTGCTGTCATCCTAAACTTTCCCACCATCTTTCGTCTTATGTAAATTTAATTCCAAACACACCACTTCATGCCTTATTATCTCACAACAGCAATTGCATTTGGCCCTTTGATTCATCTGTGGAGAATGCATTATGAAGCAAAGCATAAATATCATTAAATGGTTAGTTCATGGGGCTTCTAATTTCAGGAACATCACAAAATGCAAATTCATAGTCTTCATACTAGCACCAAAAATATATTTCAGTGGATGTCGTAAGGGTAAATCCCTGCTCTCATCCTTCACTTGGAAAATGCTGCAGCTTAAAGAAACTTAAAAGCTCTAATAAAACTTAGAGCAAACCAACTTGCTGGAGTGTTCATCTACAGTAAAAAAATACATTCTAGATGGAAACTAAAGTAATGAAAAAATAGGTTGCATTTTATTCCCTTTTACCTGCCCTATATTATGGGGTTCAGTCATTTTCCTATTGATGTGATTCATCTTAAACAGTGCCAAAACTGCACCTTCCAGTTAATTTGCTAATTGTGGTAGTGAACCACAGCAAAATCAACATGATTTAACCATGTATAGCTCTAGAAAGAGAAAAGCCAGCCCATTGAGGATGAAGCCATAGATGTCTGAGTGCATTTCAAGTAGGGAGTGTACAGCAGAGGGGCGGGGGGGAATCTGGGCTGGGGGAGGAGAGAGTATATTTAGATAAAATATGAAGTAACATTGCTGACAAACCCTTCTCCTGTAACTGGTGGAGAAGGCACACAGTGCTCTCTCACTTTATCATGCCTCCGTGTGAAAACCTCATCCACAGATGTTGCTATATCGATTTGTCCCTATCTGCAATTCTAATTCATCTTGAAGATTCATAAACTAGGCAGACATATAGATTTGATTTGGCTTATATTTAACACCATAAGTAGCAGAAAAAGTTTAGACAAAATTTCACAACTGTTAAGAGGCAAGTGTGGGCTGTGCTTGTTTGAAAGAGCAAGAGGACTGAAACAGACAGAGAAGCTGGCCAGCATATCTCTAGGCACCTCTGGCTTTGCACTTACCACCACTTAGACAGCAGATCAATAGTTCTTAGTGCCTTATTAGAATTTAGAAAGCAATATTTGCAGAAGGCAATTTTCTTTCCAGCAGTTATCAACCCTACAAAACTACTTTTCAATTTTCTGACATATTTACCTTTTTTCTGTACTTTAATCGGTGTGTTGGGTTGTTTGGTGTTCTTTGTATCTTTCCTGCAGCAACATAAGGTCATTTCTGAAATAAGAAAAAAACAGCCCTCTGGATATTGAACAGCTCAGTGTGGGCTAAATGAATATGCTTACTTACAGGATTGAGTTGCTGACATTCCTGGCTGCTGCCCTGTGGTGCTCTGAAAGAGCAACCTTTAGAGCAGCCCCAAACATGACACATTCCTTATGTCCCCTTTGGTCTGGTCACCTGCCTTGTGAGCTTTGTGTAAGAGCATGTGGCAGGGTGCTGGGTATACCTGGTGACACAGGACTCATGCTACAGAGGTTGCCTTTTGGTTCAGTTTGCCATTTGTCTCTGCAGATGGCAATTTGGAGCCTAAAGAAGGTGCAGAAATAGCAAAGGGTTTTTTAGCTCATGCTTTTCTTGCCCATTAATTATAAAACTTATCTAAAATCAGAATTAAATCATCTTGTAACACAATAAAATTTGCCAGGCATCTTTGTCTGACCTTCCATGCTCTAACTAGCACAGCAAGTTCAGCTTGCTGATGTCTGTCTGTTCACGTACTTAGTTCCTGCTTCTGCTAGTCTAAACCCTAAATAAGCTGCTCTTAACCATAAGTTTCGACAATAAATCCAGCATTGTTTTCTAGCTCATGCCCAGAATTACTTGAAAAGTCATGAAGTTAGATTACCAGCTGGTGCAAATTCAACCTACTTTTGCTAAGATACTTGGAGATATATTGATGGATGCTAGTGAGGGTATAGTTCATCGTCTCTTGGGGCTGTTTATGCAGCAGGACTGTTGTATTCATCAGTAAGCATTCTGATGAAAGCACATCTACTCTTGCTATCCTGCAGCCGCTTGTAATTATACCTCTATGGAGGAAAATAGCAGCTACTCCAATTCTTTGTTTTTCCAGTTGGGAAGCTAGCAGTTGGAACAGGGGAGAAATGGGATCCCTCATCTAGTACAGGCAGTGTTACTTTTTTTTTTTTTTTTAGATTTTTGGATCATGTTTGCTTAGGATCAGAACATTTCTTTGTGTAATGTAGCAACCTTGATTTTTGTACTGGCTATCAAAACTGTTGTTTGTGATTTTATTCTCTGCAAATCATCATCATTATTTACTTTTAGATGAATAATTTAGATATGTTACTTTTACAAAGACTGGAAGGAAAATTGAGTCTGTATCTCCGATACCAGCAGAGAGTTTGTAAATTGTATTAGGATGGAGTTCCTGAAATCCGGTCAGTGCTGTAGATTATTTTATCTATGAATGGAAAGGAGTAAAGTGTATTTATTGAAAGGTGCATATAAATTTTCAAACCTGTAAGTAAACTTTCTCTTCTTAATATTAATAACATTGCATTCATGGGAAAACAAACTTGCTCACCTTGTGTTTTTATATTTCCTATAATTTTGGATATTACAAACAACATAGGAATGGAAAGCTGTAATAGCCCATGATTTCTAATATTGGGTAAAGCACAAATATAAAATATACTTGAAGCTCAGCTCTAAGTAGATTATAAACATTTAATATAGAATGTTATCATAATATTCAGAGCACCAAATTGCAGACTTCTGTCACCCACTTTCAGGCATGCCTCTGAAGATCATAGTTAATTCTGCTGATTTATGGTAATGCTGTAGCACTATCATATGCAGCATCAGAAACCACTAACAAGCTTAGTATAAGCTTGGACTGAAATGGTTTGAGGTTTAAATTTCTGTAACGATTATAAACTAGAGGGAGTGAAATCCCACTTCAGCAAAAAAATAAAAGTGTCTTGTTACAATTCAATATTGCATCCTCTCTCTCTCCCCCTCTCATTCCAACCCCCCTTACTTTCTCTTCTCTCTTTAGCTTCTCTGAGGAGCCATATTTGAGAAAAGTAATTTCAAATTGTGACTGGCATTTTAAAATTTAAAAATAATCCTTTTTGTGTGGTAATGCGCTCTATAATTAGGAGACACAATGTTAGCATTTATTGCAAGTAGAAAAAAAGCAGGGCTGAAAAGTACTAAAATCAACTAGATTTTTTTTGCCCATTTCATTTGAAATGATAGCTATTTATAAAACAAAACTGATGACTTTGCCAACCCTTTCCATAAACATTTTAATCGCACGTGTCATATTTGACTGTCTCAGGCATACTATGGACTAAAATTACCATAAAATCTGATTCAACACTCTGAACTTAGGTTTAGTATTAAGATAAGGAAGGTGTGGAAAGATAAAATATTATAAACCAGAACTTTCCAGGATGTAAATCACAATGCTGTTGCTTCACAATGAAATCAAGGGAACTGCAGTGAATTAACAGTTGTGGATAATCTATCTTTGCATGGCTCACTTTACACAGTGGGCTTCTCTCTCTTTCCTGTGCCTTTGTGAGAGCTGTGTTCAGTAGCTATTTTTGGCTGATGATGTACTACAAATAAAGAATTTTAGTAACCTTGTTATTGGTGTAGGCAACATATTGCCATTTTCAAATTGTGGATTCTCTACTCCCATGAGCCAAAATCGCTTTCTTCTTCCCTAGACTTGTAAAAACTTTTAAAAAAATGCCCCAAATTCTTAAAGGATTTGAAATGCTTACTTTCTGGATGTCAGATTTGATAGCAAATCAAATCATGATATCTGAGTATCAGATCTTAAAGAAATCCATTTTTAAAAGTTATCTCTGTTTGTGCAGGTAAAAAAATAATTAAAATTATAAACCACTCCTGCCTCCTCTCCTGTCCCCACAGTGAAAGGAAAATCAGCTACAGTTTTGGGTTTTGTGGGGGTTTTTTGTTGTTGTTTTTGTTTTTTTGGTTTTTTTTTCAAAACCTGGACTGAACTGATTGTTCTACCCTTGTGCAAGCTGTTTGGTTTTGTAGAGGCCTATTACTTGTTTCACATCTATTAGAAAACAAATCATGATGAAGCCTCAATGAAAACTTTATCATATTGGGCCAAGTTCAGGTATACCTCTTGACTTCAATGGGACTATGAAGTTTTCTAAGGCCAAGTTCAGGTATACCTCTTGACTTCAATGGGACTATGAAGTTTTCTAAGGCAAAGAAAAACAGCCACTAGCAATTCTTTGTAATTTATTGAAGCCAAGCCATATCTTGTTCACAGTAATCCTAACTGTATATCTATATTGCCTTTTTCATCCCAAATGCTTAAAGATAGGAATTGTGACTTAAACAAAACTCCTGAATATTCTCACTAGCACCTTTTCCCAAGTAAGTTCTGTAATCCTGAATCCAGCAACACCAGGATGTGGTACAGTGCTTAAGTGTATGGCAATGAGTTCTACCTTCATCATGGGGAAACTGGTGCTACCTCCAAACACATCATATGATCACTGTCCACATCAAATCATGGGTTCACATACTTCAGCACATCTCCCATCTAAAGGAGCACATGCAATCCTTTGCCTTTCTGTTTGAAAAGCTGAAAAAGGGAATCAGCTGTTTTAGGATCTGAACCTGGTCCTCCAAGTTGTTCAGCTGTTTTGCGTCTGCTGCCAAAGCTACTGATGTGGCTATTGGTCAAAGCTTTTTACTCTAAAAATGGATCTAACTGATTCCATTTCTTTTTCTCCATCAGCCTAGTAGAAACATGAAAAGGAAGCCACCAAGTTCTGTAAGATTTGGGAGGGCTCATCATCCGGTGTTGAAATACCAACTCCACATGCTACAGCTTTCTTTTCAGGATGTCACTCTCCCGCCTCCACACTCACCACCAAACAAACATAGAAATCTACTACTGTTCTCCCCATGCACTCCATTTTCTTCCAATCTGAGAGCCATTTGTGTGTATAATTGAAAATTAGCAGTGCAGCTGTTTGAAGAGAGTAATTTATCACAGCACATTGTTCGCTCCTGACACTTTAGACCTGGCTCTAACAAGGCAGTGGTTGCTGGGGGTTGAGCTGCAGAAAGTGATTCGGCTGTAATGCTGCGTTTCCCCTGCTTTGTTGCTAATTGTAGCCTCTTTTTCTCCATTGAATTGGGAGTTGAGTAAAAGAGCTTGTTTGCTCTGTGCGAGGAGGCTGCCAGGGCCGCTTGGGCTATTATCACAAGATACTCTTGATCTTTTGAAAAGCAGGAAATAGAATTTTTCTCCAACAGGGAAAGTAATTTGCGATGCGTCCATTAGTTCTTCATTAAAGCAAGATTAAATTGCACGGCAAATCACATCTGTGTTTGGATGATTAAAGGGTGGCATTTTAGAGGCCAAAACTAATTACTAGCCAAAATGAATGGGAGTGAAAAAACAGTCATGTTTTTACATTAGATAGTGTGGCTTGTAATTAGATTCAAGCTAATTCCACTATTTCTTCTCATTTAATGAGATGAGCCTGTCCTCATCTTTTTCTAGGCCATGCTAACAGCCCCAAATGTATAATTTTGATAATACTGAGAGTTTACTTTATTGAAATTTCTTAGCTACCTGCCACAAGTGACTGTTCTGTCTAGTGGTGCTTCATTATGCATCAACACAAGCTACTGTGCATGGCCCAAGCAAGCATCTCAAGCAATCTCTGGACATTTATGTGATATACATTTACATAACTATAAATCTGTGTGTCTATACACACACACATATATAAATATAATGCTCGTGCTACATGAATATTTTTCTTGTTAAATGAATACAGGAATGTTTGAAAGAGCATTGAATGAAAGGAAGGCAAGTCTTTGTGTACCTGGAAAGTACAGATCTCCATGGAAAATTAATTATGTGTATATGTGGAAGTAGTTGTTCTTCAGACATGAGAATAAGGAAGTAAACTGGTGCATCAAGTGGTGAATCATTAAAATAGTGCAGTTATTTCCTAGCTTTCAAAAAGATTAAGTTCTGCTAATTGTTATTAATTCATTCTCAGTAGACGCTTGAAACTGATAGCTGACTTCGGATGACCCAGTAATTCATTAACTTCAGGATGTATTATACTTCTAAGGTCAAAAATTCTTGTTTCTCAGAAAAAAGTGATTCCAATAAGATGTGGAGTTATTTCTCCTCTTCTTGGGTTCTTATATTGGAAGAAAGGAATGTAAAGGGACACAAATTGGATGAATATGAGGTCCAGATAAAAGATGTCATCCCTTGCTTATACTCCATGGGCATCCACAAAATTCCATTGCACTTACTCTCTGAGACAGGCATACACATGGCCAAGTGTCTGTTCATGGACCTCCAGGATGCTACTGGGTAGAACGGGGGTAGCTGGAGTGAGGCTGAGGGCAAGGAGAAGTGTAGACACTATAGCAGTGCCTTTGATCCTCCAGTTTCCGGAAAGGTTACTGGAATTTAGGAATAAGTCTGTAGCTAATTCTTGAAGATTAGAATACTTCTGACTGTGCTCTCAGCTCTATACCCAGTAGAGCATTCAGGGAAAAGCTTTCAGGAGATCAGACCCTAAGAGCTATCTAAAGAACAAACAGAAGAGTGTGACAGAAACCTTGCACTCAGGAAGACAGACACCTTGAAGAATTTGTGATTTAAAGGCCTGTTCTGCAAATCTTACCATCTGGCTGTTCATGAGCTTACTATTGTCATTTTTAATACCTGTAACATACGTGTGGAATCAGCCAACTGAATGGACTTTAGTACCTTCTTTTGAGCATATATTTGATGAGTAAGTGGAGTGTGTATTTCCTTTCTCTTCCAATTCTCTAAGTGTTTTCTAGAAAACACCAATGCCATGCTAAAGGGAATTTATCTTTTTTCAGTATTTGCCCTATCTGTACTATTCGGTGTTTGCTGTTGGCCACTGTCGGAGGACACGGTTGCAGAAGAGACCTTTGATTCAGTCCTAGATGGCAATTCTTATGTTTTCAGCACTTTCTGCTGGACTGTTCACTGCAGGTTGCTCCAAAGATACCATCATGGAGGAGTTGTGAAAATGCTGTCAACTAATTTATTATGCATATATGTATGTGGAGCTGTACTTTCATAAAGCAAATTCTTATTTGAGCCACATCAAAGAGTTCCCACTACCTGCAAAATTCTCTTCATCCTCAGTAGTTTATTAGGGCAATTTTTACTAACTTTTCTTTTGATGCCTGACTGTCTTCTATGAAACTAGGACAATCAACATGGTGGTCCATTTGTTTGCTTCATTCTTTTTATGAGATCATTGATTAATTAGTCAATGTAGCAGATTTCCATTGAAGATGGTATTTGTAAATGAAGATGCCTCCTGTCAGAATACCAGAGGGGCAATTAAGCTCACTTCTGACCAATTTTTAGAGATTCAGGATTTCTTCTAGAGAAGCAACAACGTATTCTATGATTGCAAGTTTCATCTCAATTTACTTTTGACATTATGCAGCCCAAATTGTGAAAATAATGCAGAAGTTCTAGCAAAGCATCAGATTCTTCACTGCAGAAGTGAAAATATGGCCACAAAGAGGAGAAATCCCCCTTGACCATGGCATCTATTCCGACTTTTCACAAGCTTTCAGACAGCTTAGCCAACTGATTTCATCATATTTTGCTGCACAAAATTACTTCTCAGAGATTACTTGTAGTTGCTTCTCTAAGCTGCTAGTTTTTGCTTTTGTCTTATGGAATTTCCAGCACTTTAAAACTTTAAAAATTTTTCTTTGTTCTCTTTTTTCCCCCTTTTTTTTCTTTTTTGTAAATGCCTACTAAGAACATGGTTTCAGTGACCCAAATCCCTACTATGTATTACTTATGTTATCTCTGGAGATTGCTTTCTGACTAATGGGCATGACATTTTAGATTAGTTTTAAGGACTATTTAATATTGATGTAATAATCAGGAGTTGCACATGGAACCATTTTAAACAATATTTCAAAGTTAGATTACTATTTTATTATATGCATAACAAAATGAATGCTTACTCTACATGACAAGGTATCAAACTCATAGGCATCTCGCTGCTGTGATCCACGTATTATATACATACTACAACAGTTGAAAAGCTTGGTATTTGGACTGTGTTTTTCTAAACTACCTTTCTCTACTCTTTATCAGTTTTAGGGACTCATGCCATTGCACCTGCATTTGAATTCTCCTAATTATAGGGAACCTTGCTTGCTAAAACAATACGAGAAATGCATCCATTTATCATTGCTTGTAGCTAGAAGAATTATGACTGATGTTCCTGCAGATATTCTGGCAAGCTAAAAGGCTTCTTACAGCTAATGGGAGTGGCTAAGAATTCATTTGAAGACAGAAGAGTCCTATTTTTTTCTAAACACAGTTTATATTTTCTAAACTAGGGCCTGCATATTTCAAAACTTATGTAAGCCCTCTGCTGACCTTGAAAGCTTCCTGCAATAATGGAACCAAAGTCTGCAATAACAAACCTTAAATTCTGCTTCAAAGCCACTTACGTATCCTATATTTCTGACTTCCTAGCTTATTCTTTTAATATGGTATATGCAACCATGGGCCATGTCATTTTCTAAACAATATACTTAAGAATGATGGATTTGCAGATTCTGTTGAGTTTGGCTGCAACAGTTGTTCCCAGACTGTTTTCCGCTGATTATCAACTTCAACAGTAATTGGAGTCAGTCTTGGTTGGTATCTCCAGACTTCCCGTGCTTGGCCTATCAACATGGTGGCCTTCCAGAAGAGTAACAAATATTCTCACTTCTTTTTTTTTTATCTTTCAGGATGAGTAGGAAACAATAACTTTTGGAGTCAATCATCCAACTGTACACATGCAACTCAGTAGTCCAAATCACTACAGTGAGCTTGAAAACCAAGACAGGATAAAATACAGATCATAAAAGGTTACAGTTAGTCTGAGATGCAAAGAAATGTAAAAGACCAGATTGTCTTCCTTCTCCATATATATAAAGATGAATCATTCAGATCCTTTGGGGTTTTTTTCTATTTTCCAGAGAATGAAGCATAACTGTTAAGATGCTAACACCACTACATATCACAGTATGTATATACATGTCTTAATTTTTTTCTTTAATATAATTAAAGAAGTAATTACATTTGATGACCTTATAGTCTAAGGGAGATACAAAAGGGCTTGACAAAGAAACAGATGACATCCAGCAGACACTAGATCACTAGATTTTTTCAAAGGATTATCAATGCACACAACAGTTACCACACTTCTAATAGGGGAAGATAACCAACAGATGCATTGGTAATAGCAACTTCTTAATCTTCTTAATTATCATAAGTATTTGTGTGATTGTGTTTGTAGGATGGCTAGAAAGTGGGGTCATAGCTCAAGAAACACTGGGGGAAAAAGGCAAGAGATTTTTAAGAAAAGAGGGCAGTTTCATGTCCTGCAGTAGAAGGAAAGCTTTCTAGGCAAAGACACAGTTGAGAGGTAGGAAGAAGGTGGAACAGATTATGAGGACAGTAGCTGTAGCAAGATAAAGACAAGATCTAGCTGGAAGTAAGAAGGGGAAGCCAGCATCATATGACTATCCAGCTAGTGCTTGCTATCATTGGTATCATAAGTGAAATCTCAGGAATAAAATTTTATTTGAGGCAGAATAATTTATCTAAGTTGTGATCTTGGCATTTGGTAGAAGCATTATAATTTAAAAAGTTGATCAGATCTTCCAGTAACAAATCCTGTACTATGAACTATGACAAGTAATATTCAGGTCACACTTCCCCTTTGAAGTTTTAATGGCTAGCACAATTTTATGTTAGTCACTCACTGATGTTTGAAGTAAGCGTGCAAAGCCTTAGCTGTCTCCATTTGTCTATAACTACTTTAGAAGCTTCTGAAGGCACTGAGCTCATAAAACTGCAGGCTTCAAAGAGCTTATTCAAAGATTCCATTCTGCTCCTGCCATTTATCAAAGGGACACTTTTAAAATATATATCTCTTTATAATAAAATGTTTTTTAAAATATAAACCTGACAGTGGGGATGATTGAAACAAAATCTCAATTGGCTTCAATGGGAGCAGAATTGAGCTCCATAGTTTTAAAGATAATACTTATATTTCTACAGATAATGTTATAGCCAAGTAAGTTGCTAATATAAGGAAGAAGAATTCATTTTCCCCTCTTACTTGTTTTTTCTCTATCCTAATTTTTTAAAACTTGAACTTTAAATTGAATTTAACCTTGAACTTTAACTCAAATTTTAAATTTAACCCTATAATAGGGTTAAATCCGAAAAGGATTATCTCTCCTAAAGAAAATAGAACCTCACTCTTTCTAAGTAGCATTCATCCTATGGGGCAGATGCAATTCTAAAGAATCAGTGGAATGTTAGATTGTAATTTATTAAAAGATAGGACAAGGATTCTGTCATTTATCAGTCCCTTGAAACATCTTTCGAAGATCTAGTACATGATGCTAGATAAACACATGGCATCAAGTTATTTTCTATCCCCTTTAACTATGAATAATAATACCTACATCACATTCACAGTGGTGTGCTTTCTTGTCCAACCCAGTTCCCAAAAAAATCCAAAAAGCAGATTTTGTGTTAACTTTACTGTTCATTAGGTCATCATCTTTAACTCATCATCTTGACTTCTGTAAAGAAACATGCCCTGGAGGAGGGGGAGATGGGGAAAGTAGTAGTGGATGTCTATGATTAATATCATATATCATATCATACCATGTCACATGTATCATAGGAACCAGCAATGATTTTAGAAATTCATCTGTATGGTTATTAAAACCATACAACCATAAAACCATAATAACCATAAAACCATGGTTATTAAAAACCAGAGAAGGGGAAAAAAAAAAAAAGGCATAGGAAGCTCCATGAAAACATGAGGAAATTTTTTTTCACTGTGAGGGTGACAGAACACTGATCAAGCTGCCCAAGGGGGTTGTGGAGTCTCCCTCTCTGGAGATATTCAAAACCTGCCGGAATGAATTCCTGTGTGACCTGGTATAGGTGATCCTGCTCTGGCAGGGGGGATGGACTAGATGATCTTTCGAGGTCCCTTCTAGCCCCTAACATTCTGTAATTCTGTGATAAATTGCTCCTACTCCTTCCTTATCTTGACAGCTTGGTCCCTTGTTTTGTTTGCTCCAGCAGTGGGCATCACAACATCACAATCTGTTGCCATGGAAATAGTGTGATTTTTTTGCAAATTCTTGTCTTTGTGTCTTCACAATGAAATCAGGTAGAAAAAGAAATGGGCAATAGGGAGGAAGCTCCTTTTTAAGGACAATAGCAATCTAATTCTAAGTTCAGGCCTGAAACCTTCGTCTTCAGTGAGATAATTCCCCATACAAGCACCTCTAACTTTACCTTTGTTACTTAGCTGGGTGCTTTGGGAAAGAAATGTCACATCACGTCTGCTTCAACGCTGCTTATCAGAGTGACCTGATTCAAGGGTCTGAACTTATTATAGTACAACTAAATAATGCCAAAATTATGGTAATGATACTTTAAGTAAACATAGCTAATAGCATGGCAAACAGCCATCCAAACACAGGACTGAAGTGACTTTTCTGCATTTTCACTGCTGTAATTTAACTACCACCTCCAGCATGTAAGAGCCTGCTTTTGGGGCATATTCTGTTGGTTCAGAGTTTGGTTACATTTTGAAATCAGCTTGCATAACTATCCCAGCATAATTATTTTCCTTTTATTATTCTGGAGTAATTCCCCCATTTAAGTAGTCTTTTTAAAGTTACAAGTGACTCTGTTCTGGAATAATTTCTTTGATTTGGATAACAATATTTTTTTTTCTGAAATAAAATTATTATTGTTTTAGAATAAAATTCCTTACAACAGAAAATATAATGTAATACCTAAATGATATGTATCTGGTAGATCTTCTGGTTAGACAGAACTTCAGAATTAGGACTTTTTAAACAAGCAGGTCAAGCATTTTTCCTTCTGCAGTAGCACTGTCTCTTAATTTAATAAAGGACAAAATTTGAGGATTACACTATGTCTACCAGTCATTGTCTTTTAGATGTTAGTTGGTTTTCCAGACTATTATTTTGAATTCCTGGCTATTCCTGGAATACATCACACTGCTTGGAAAAGCATGACTCTGGTAGTGGCTTGCCTTAGGAGTAATGCAGTTGCCAATCAATAAAAATTAATATTGATGCCATTTCATAAATAGATGCATTTCATGGTCTCTGTAGTTCAGTTTTGAAATACAAGGATAAATTATGGGCTTGCAGAGAGTGTTGTCAGAACCATTTAGAGAGATCGTCATGATGATACACCTGATGTTTTAGCCTGAACTTGTGTTTAAGGAGTTGCAGTGCTGGAACTTTAGGCCATTTTGACCTTAGATTATTTCTTTTACTACTTTTAAAAGCCTCAAGATAGCTGGAACACGGAATTGGAGGTGTCCCCTAGTTTACTGAGTCTAGTCCTGCACAACTGTAGGTAACCATAGATGGAGGTCACAGAATATCCACTGATAAAGTGAACAAACCTAGATACACACTAAGACCCTACATAGGAAAACTGAGACATTTAATTCAAACCCCCAGAGTTCTGAATACTGAAATAAGCCAGGCAAGGCCTTCTTTTGGAGACTGCCAGTTTATTCAAAGCTACTGTGGATACTGAACACCTCACACATACTGCCTGCTGTTAAACTTTGCTCTTCTCTGTGAGACAACCCCAACAATAAAACCCAAAGCTGTGACCAGGTACTTTGATGAAATACATTGGGTAGAGTTTATAATCTATTTATTGTAGAACTAGATCTACAGTTGTTTTTAAAGTGGAACTTAATTACCAAAATTTCCTCAGATCTGCTCAGATGCTCCATGTAGTTGCTGTCTAACATTGGAGAGACATGTATCTCATGCTTTAAAGTTCTCTAAATGCCTAAAATTCTGCCTGAAGTTCAGCCTGTGCATTAGCTGCCTTACAGGTAAGAGAAGTGGAGCACATGGGCTGGTTCCTTCTCCAGATGCTGTTACAGTTTAGACATTTACAGAGCCAGAGGAAGGATGATTGTGATTCTTCAGTTCACTGGGTATGTTTCAATCCAGGGCTGCCAACAATGTCTGTCATGGGATAAAGTACTGAAATAATCCCAGGGATGCGAGTTGGAACTTTTTTGGGTTTTTTTGCTGTGTGGTGTGTTTTAAAGGTAATTATCTGAAGGCTGCTTTTATCAACAATATTACTTGACAAAAATAATTTTTCTTTACAGTGATCTGTTGGATAAGATCATTGATAATTTTGGTTCAGGCCCAGCTAATGGATCTATATAATGTGAGGTGGATCAGATTAAATGTTTATGGCAGAATGAATAAAGAGGCCAAAACAATTTTTGCAGTAAATCAACACAGTATTTTGAGAGCTACTGAAAATCTTCTTTCCAAATTTCAGCGTTAGCACAGTTTTGGACTTGGAGGGGCATTCACTAGAAATATCTGCCTTGGCACAACTACAGAAAACAGTGATAGCAAAAGGTTAAAAAGAACAATCAATTGCTTTTCATAAACATAGGACAACGGTAAAATGTTTTGAAAACTGCTCCATGAGAGGGGATGCAATAGTGTGTGTAGCTAAGTTGCTATCATTGTATTAGACTTCATCTTAACATTTAGCTGTGTCTTATTTCAAACCCAAAGACAGATATATACACTGAAAGGCTTGTCCTTTCCCCTTGATAGCACTGGGTCTAATAAAACTGTACTACCTTTCTCCCCTTTGTGGCACTTGCTTATACAATATAAACATGTACCACTCAGGAAAAATTGTTAAGGTATAAGAGCAAACACACATACATGAACAAACAGCTTGAGGACGAAGCTATCATCACATGGGAGCAGTACTTTCTGAGGCTCTAAATATACTTTCAAAGCAGGATTTTGTACCTGATTGGTTCCTGGATGTAAATTTCAAAATAAATACTGGTATTCAGTGAAAGATAATGACTACAGGCATTATGAGCCTGACCACTTACTGTCAAAAACAAAAGCTATGCGCCTTTAATAATGTAAACGGAATGGGAACTGTTATGTCTGAACCGTTTTGAATCACATTACAAGAAGATGAAAATAGCAGTTGAAACAATACAACAGGAATCACAGCTGAATTTGAATTGAAGAGCTGGCTGCAGAATCGAACTATCAGCTATGTCTATTGAGTAGACCTTGTCTGTTCATCAGGATTCAAATGCTTTCCTTAAATCTCTTAAGTACTTTGTTAAGTTCTTTGTGTGCTTTTAGCAAAAGGTAACACATTGATATAAATTCCATTGTGCTGAACTGTTAACACCAAAAGAAAGCTAAATGGTTAAAATGACTGAATTAAATTAAAATTACTGAATAAATTCAGACATCTACTAAGGTAATAACAAGCTCGTTGAAAAAACAGGAAGAGGATTCAAAGCGAGTGACAGATGAGTGTATTTTGAAATGCAGAAGTATTGATATTTTGCTTAAAAAACCCAAAACCAAAAACAAAAAAACGTTATTTTTAGTGGAACCAACTTAGCAAAGGAGGTTCATTTTGCAGATACCTATTTCCAAATTTTCTGTTCAGTCTTTACCCAGTCTGGCAATTGAAAGACACCAAAATGCCATGACTTGAATCTTTAGGGTTCTAAAAGAAGAGTAAGTAATTACCTCTGGATTGCTTATCTGCTTTCATATTTTGAGAGACAGATTGTACTACACATAACATGGATCAAAAGTCAGAAAAGGATCGACAGTACACCAAAGTACACCAAAAGGAAGGGACAGCTGCACACAAGGTGATCCTTTATAAAGGTCCATTACATGCTGAGGTACCTGGGAAATGACTTAGTTGAATGTTCCACTCAGGTTCGAGTTTGACTGAATTATGGCTGATGCTACAAGAACTGGCATGGGAAAAAAACCTTATGGAAGTTCCAGAAACAAATTATTGCTTATTTTAAAAGTCTAATAAGACACAAAAACACCTCAAGAAGCTTATATAGGATGATTCTACTAGATGACCTCCCAGAGGTGCAACCTTCTGATCAATTTTCATTTTAAATATTGAGTTAGAATAGAATATGCTGAGAAACAAAGGTTTATCATAATTTGGCCAAGATTCTATGGAAGGTAATTACTTACAAGTTGCAACTACCTCATTTTTGTAATTCTCTGCTAAATCAGTGGAAGTATAATACACACAGTCACAAGTACTAGAAGAAAAATCAGCATAAATACCAGAGAAATTGATTTATTTTTTTTTACAGTACCAACTACTTTTTCTTAAACTGAGAGTATCATTTATTAGAATTACCAGATCTGAGACCGAAGGAAAAGAAAAAATTTGCTAATATCTAACAAAAACAAGAGGTCCCAAAATGATTGTTACTGTAGACCAAATGAAACATGGTAACGAATGACCCCTATTGCAAATTGGAAAAAAAAAACCACATTTCAGACAGTGGTTGCTCATCCAGGAAGGTAACAGTCCTCTCACATAAAAGTCAGGTATTATCATTCACCCCTGGGTCAGTTTTACAGCTTCTGAGACAAAACTCATCATAGTCTACAAGGATATAGACAGTATGAGTGAGAGGTTATGATAGCTACTGGAAGTAGTGATTATGTAGTTTACACATCTCTTGTTTTTTATCGTTATTCAGATACATAGCTGAGGTTAGGAGGTAACAGCAACCTATTGCCGTTGCCTTTGTTGCACCCTTAACAAAAAAGCTATTTCTAAGCTTGCATGGGATTCTTTTTCTTGAATAATTTCATATGTTAGTCACTGTTCAGGGGGAGGAATACTTCAGGAGACTGCTTTTTAGGCCTTTCCTCACATTAAGCAATTCTCATATTTGTCTCTCTAGCTTGTAAAGTTCCTATCCACCACTTTCCCATTCTGTGACATTTTCAGGAACACCCTGAGCACCCCTGTCTTTCACTATGTTAGATACTGTGGGTGCCCTCAATGCCCAGACATTGCCAGTTGTGAGTCCTTCCTTCCAGCCTCACAGGGGCTCTTTCCATCCCCACACCTTTTGCTCTTCATCCTTTATATATATTGGACTCTTGTGGCTCTTTCCTCCAGACCTATCTTCCGCACCATTACCAATTCTTTTATTTCTACAATGAGAAGACAAGCAGAGATGAGAGATTTTGTTGTTACACTGCATGCTGTTAATAGCTTTTATCTGTAGACAATTACAGATCATATTGTAGCTTCTGGTTCTGCCAGCTCTATATCTGAGATTCACATGTTCCCTGTTTAGCTCTCCTTCTCATTTAATTCTGCTTAAATCTGTAAATATCTATGCATTTATGCCTAGGACGTTCTTTGAGAAACTGGAACTGATTGGATGTATTATTCAAAAGTGTCCATGTTACTACCAAAAAGACAAATTACACCAACGTGAGAATAAAACCTTCCTTCATTTTGGCTACCTGTGTTATCTGCAGCAGTTTTCCTGGGGTGAGCTATTTGGAGGATATACAGAAGCCTGTGTGACTTTAATGTTGCTATTAAGGTGAAGCCATTGTGACAAGAGCTGTGACTAGTTTTCATAAAGATAGTTTGAAAAGACAAAACCAGGACATTTGCTTTACTTCAAGGTAGGTGAAAGAAGGGAAGGGGCACAGTTACAGGAACTAGGAACCAAGAACAGCCAGCTAGAGAAAGTTCTGTGATCAAAGTCCAAGAAAAGGGTTTTTTTTTTTCATGAAATTTGCCATTAGAGATATTGAAGAGGCCTATGTATTAAATTCCTGAGTTTTGAGGCACTGTAATAGAGCTGTCAAACAAAGATATAGAAAGTGCTACTGTTTCCACTAGACATGACAAGCTAAGGATTCCCAACAAAGTAAGCTGTCCAGGCCACCTGAAGAGGGATAATGAAAGTGATTACATCAGCAAAGAGCAAGGAACAATCCAGGTAAAGAGTTGGTGGATGTTTGATCTTGGAGGGTTGCTGTTACCTCCAGTGCAGTCATCCAAAGCTGTCTAAAAATTAAATAGGCTAAAAGAACAAGAATGCCTAGGATTTCTTCCAGGAATTTCTGTAGTTACCTACTAGGCATCAGAAGATACTTCTTTTGAACCTTCAAATATACAAGGAGGTCACATGCACTAGTGACTGCAGATTTGGTAACCTATTATTCATTAGTTTCTTTTATTGATTGTTTTACAGTCCCCAAGGCAAGTGTGTTGCTTTCTGTGCCATCAAAAAAAAAAAAAAAAAAAAGGGTCTGTAAAATCTTGGGGTTTTTTTACAGGATAATAGCAGCTGTCTCTCATTGTTAATGACAATGGCAACCTATTTTTCCCCTATTAATTCTAATTAGGGGGCAGTCTATTTTTCCCTATTAATTCCGAGTAGGGGTCTCATATGAATATTAAATCCAATTTTTATGATGAATGATGTCCTGCAACCAGAAAAAAAAAGTCAAGTTGATCTAAGAAATTTTCTTAAAGATAACCTTCAAAAACCTAAAATGGCAGCAAATTAATTATTTGGCTTAACCACTTTGTTAATTTTTTTTAAAAGAGAACATTAGGTGCAATACTTGAGTTATACAGACATTGAGGACAAAGAGAAAAACCAAAGCAATGAAAGTATTGTGGGAAAGTAAGGGATCACCCACAAATATAAATAGCCACTGATTACACAGCTGTAGTTAGAAAAATAATATACTTGTTTCTTAAGGTGGCAGCAGTGGAACAAAATAGATGAAAATGTATGATTATGATCATACTTGCTCGCTGTTAATACCAAATGGATTAATGAAATAATGCTGGCGTGTTTCTTGACACAATACTGCTTTTATGCTCTAGATGGCAGCAGCATCACAAAATACAGAGAAATAAGATTTCATTGTGTTCCTGCTGCGTCCAAACATACAGCCCCTTCAAGTTTTTGGAGGTTAGAGTTGTAGAGGTCAAAATGCAGATTTCCTGTAGGCACATTCCCTTTTAAATATCATGCAAAATTGCAGGAAAATAACTTCTGAAGTCAGGCTACCTTTTACCTATCTAAGAATGCTTTGGGGTTTACTAATGGAGAACTGATACATGGAAAACATAAATGACAGCACTTCTCCAGCTTCATGTAGTGTACTGATCATTAAAAGCCTGGACCTTTGCATGACTGTCCTGGGTCTTGGGTTTGTGTGTTAGCAGAATCACAGCTTTTGCAAGCTAAGGCAGTAAGAGTAACCACAGAATGTATTCAGTCCCTAAAGTACAAGTTTTGCATGTGTCATTTAACAAGAACTTCATATCCATGAGTCTAGGTCAAAGGACTTCGAAGAGAAAAGAAGGCATTTGCTTTAGATTATGCCAAGTTTTGGTAAAACTAACTGAATATTGTTTGAACAGAAAACATCATAGGTGCCAGCTCAGCAGAAGGCTGACCTGAAGGTAGAAGTTGGACGGATTAGAAGTGGAACCATGTAACCTCAGCTCCCTGCATTTTCCTTTCCTGATGGAGACAAGGTCCCAACTTAAAGTGAAAGTTAAGGCCCAAACTCAGAGGAGACAAGGGGAGGTCTGCTGGTAAGAGGAGCTCCTGGTAGGAGCTCAAGGCTGGTGGTGGCATCTGCCAATGTCTGGGACCAAGTGTGGCACCTTCAGCTGCTAGGAGAGACGTTAGGAGGAAATTCTTCCCCAGGACGCTGAGGAGACACTGGAACAGGTTGCACAGGGAGGTTGTGGAGGCTCCAGTGATGGAAGTGTTGAAAGCCAGGTTGAACAGGGCCTTGAGCCACCTGGTCTAGTGGGAGGTGTCCCTGCCTGTGGTGGAGGGATTGGAACTGGATGATCTTGAAGGTCCCTTCCAACCCAAACCATTCTGTGAATCTGTGATAATATCAGATTGGAATTAAATAATCAGATTATCAGTTCCAAAGACTGACTGTAGAGTCTAAATAATTCATTATGAGCTCTTTGATTATAAACCCTAAAGAATTTAATCTGCTGAATCTGTAACTCAGAAGTAGTTAATAGGTGGAGAGGGAACTGAAAAAACCCAAACCTTTAGCACCTGAACAAAAGGTTCAGGTTACTCTATGGTGGCTAATACCTTCCTTTTCTCAAAAGTACACTGGTCCAACTATTGTTTTAAACTACTTAAAAAATTAGAAATTTTTCTGACAGTTTTCTCAGATAAAATCTAGTTGCTTATAACTGCATTATCAAATCTAAAGATTAAACTGAAAATATTTTGGATGCCTTTTACCAAGGAAAAACAAGTATAAAAGCAGATAAAGGAAAAAGCAAATACTGAAAATTGAAAAAAAACCCCTACAACTCTTTATTTTTATAGAGACTTGGTTATTATAGTGACTTGGAAGAAGAGGTGAAGTAATCTCAGAACCAAGTGGTGGCACTGGTACTGTGCTTCTCACTACAGGCTTTCCTCACAGCCCCAAAAGAAGCTCATGCATGGGGCTGCACAGGCTGCTCTGAAGCTCTGCAATTAGAAGTGCTGAGGTTTCTATTTTCTGGTGACTACCAGGTGCCACTTGGACTGTGAAGCACACTACAAGCTTTATGTCTTTGATGGTCCTACATAGCTTCATGGTTGCAAGCCAGTGATGTGTAGGAGATCAGAGTTTTCTGAGGATTAGGCATAGTTTAGCCACCTGTCCTGCAGGTACACGTACCTGCTGTTGGGGGGTGTGTGTGTGTATGTGTTTCCAGGGAGATAGTGGTTCCATGACAATAGTATTTTTTCCTATTAAAATGAGATTCCTGTTGAACTTGACACTGGCATTAATTTTGCAAGATGCGTATGTGCACATTCTCTCTTTTACTCCCTCCATGCTGTAGCCAGATTCACAGACAAAGCTGTTCTACTGGTGGGATGAAAAAGCACAGTGAAAGTAAGGGCGTTGTATCCTTCACCTGGGTAACATCTCTCTGTTCCTTCTCTGCTTTGAATAGATTCTTTTAAGGTTTGGACAACTCTTAATAGTAGAGATCCCATTAGATGGTGCCAGATAATGTTGTTGATGGGATGAGGGCAAGGACTGCTGCTGCCTTCTCCATAGTAATATTTATATATATATATTAATAGTAGTAGTGTAGTGTTCTTTTCTGCCTGGCATTTAATTTGACAGCTGAACAGCAACTTTATTGTGCAAGAGACTAATCAGCAGGGTTCATTGTTTTGTTTATTTGCTCTTTATTGGAATGAGTGAATATTTCTTTAGAGTGGAGTTCCTGTGCCAGAGACTCTAATACACTTACTGTCTGACCTACTGTTTAGTTGTGTGGAAAAAGGGCTGAAGATGTGTTCTAGAAAGACTATTTTGAAGTGGAGTAATGCAAGAGGAGGAAATGATACAAGAAGGCTATAAGAATGTATGTTTTCTTTGGAGATGAAAAAATGCATTAAGACACAAACATTTTCTGCATGTGCATGAGTGCCTGGCCCACCAATACAATGCCACTTCATTGAAGTGGTCCTCTCAGCCTGTGAGATACCTTCGTTAGACAGAAATGACTCCTTGCTTTGTGAACCACTATAACAATCAACCATAGAGGTGTCTTAATTAACTGAAATGAGACAATGTCTGAAGATGCTGAAAAGCACTGGCTGAGATTATCACAGAATCCTTGCAGCAGAAACCGGCTTCTTTGAAGTGTTCTCCAGTATTTTTTTTATATTTGTTTTTCTTACGCTTTGTAGATCATTCCTATGATTTCTAACACACAGGCCCTTCCATTCATAGTCTCACACTGTAGGCTACACTGAGAAACCAAGTAATTCACTAGCACCTTGATCTAACATTGTCTAACATTAGTGCTTTGGAAATAGTACTAAGAGTCGAGAAATTCTCCAACTAGTATTTGATTTAAAAAGAGATCTTTGCTTAATAGCATGTGAAAGTGTGATGGTTTGAAACTGTCTTTTTAATTTTTCCTTGCAAAGTTCAGAACAGAGAAAGTGAAAGAATGTAAATAAGTCACTATTGGGTGTAAGAAAGCAAAATAACGATTGTTCTAAACACTTCCATTGGATATCTAGAAATGTTTTCAGAACGTATGACCCAAAACACAGTAGGGCAGTCTGCACATTCCTGCGTTTCTGCATGGGGGCAGTTTCTGGCTTTCTTGCTGCTGTTTCTTCTTCTCTTCTGCTGAATAACACACTGACCTTGGCCACCTAAGAGTTAACAATTTTTCTGCTTAACTAACTCTGCTTCTCTGTCCCAGGGTTCTGGGGGGTGGAAGCTCCTGGGAGAGGGAGGCCCCTTTGGGAGGGTCACCTTGGGGGGAAGCAAAGGGAGATCGATTGTGCTTTTTCTGTTGATTGTATATATTTGTGAATGTTGTGAATTTTGTATATTTGTACATATACATTGCATTTCACTGTAGATTTTAGACTCTGCTTGTAAATACAGCTTTTCATTTGCTTCCAGACTGGACAGCCTGGGTTATTGTTGGGGGGGGGGGAATATCAGCTCACAACCGACACACTTTTATTTTGGCGCCCAACGTGGGGCTCGATTGCTTGTGAGTTATTTCTGCTCAGATTAGGAAGCAAATGAAGCTGTTTTGGGATTTTGAGTAATTTTGATTTCCATCTATTACGGTGTGATTGTTACAGATGGGCCATTTCTGCATGATAGACAAGATTGTGAGATATGTGGCATATAAGTCGTTTCTTTGGGTTAAGAACAAGTTACTGAATGTTGGTGACCAGACAAGTTACTGAATGTTGGTGACCAGACGACAGAAAGTCATGTAGTGAGGACGACCTCTCTGCAGGTAATCTAAACTGTTCCCTAGTATAGATGATTATGACAGGAGATGAAATAAAAGTTACTCAAAATGCTAAATAATTGTATCAGGAAGAGAAAATGCCATCTGAGTGGAAGCACTGTGCTGAAACAAATAATCTGTCATATTGATCAGCATAGTTTCTGATACAGCTCTTCTGCTTATTTAAAGTCTTCTTCACCTGCTTTATGCTATTGTAATACAAAGCACCCTTGGTAGCTGTGAGTTGGATATCTCAGCTTTACAAAACCCTGTAATGTGCACCCCTCTTCCCACCTACAGCTGCAGCCAATGTCCCCTCTTCTAGCAAGCAGCTGCTACCCTCTTTCACACAGCAGTCAAACTTACCTTCTCTGCTTCACCCAGCAGCAACTCGTCTGCCCTAACCTGCCCAAGCAACCTTCAACGTCTGTGCACTGGCACACGCAGGAGCACCTTGGTCATCTCCTAAATGTGGCAGGGGAAAAAAATTCCCCCTAATATGTAAGTAGTATTATTTTTCTCCTCTTCACTGATTTGAAAGTCCCGACCACTAGACCTAGTTTTCTGTATCCGTAGAAGGTGGCTGCAGAGGAGAAAGGACGAAGTAGGCAAAAGGTTTGGGCAGGGAAGGGGATAGGCTACAGCTACAACAGCAATCCCTTCTGGACCAATTCCAGCGTAAGAGCTGTCTGCTAGACCACAAAGGACTTTAGTGTTTTCACATACGGTGAATGAAGTTGGCCTTCTCCAGCTACAGGTCAAATGTACCCTGACAGAGATGACGACCTTCTTCAGTCCATGTTCTGCTGAACTTCACAGCTTGAGTTCAGCATTAATGAACATTATGGTTTCCATTTAGTGGATTTTAAATTCTTTTAAAAGAAACCCTCTCCTCTTGATGCACGCAGGCAGCACTAAGCCACCTCAAATCCCAGAAAATTCAGTAGCTCTTTCACTGGTGTAAACACAAAAAAAATCATTGCTTATTTAGTAACCACATTTGAGTATGTTTTGAACTGAAGAGCTCAAACCTAGGAGAAAAAAAAATCTCAGCATTTCATACTGAAAGCAACTGTTATCTTCGAAGCATGAACAAGCTGCACTACTAATGTCCTCAGCTGAGCATGCATATTCTTAGTTTGATTTTGCTGATAGCTGAAAATTAACAATTCAGCGTAAGCCTTAATATAGACATCTCTCTGTCTGGCACCTGCAAGACTTTCCTTCAGTACTCTCTCTTGATGCTGTAAGCATCAGTGCTAGCAATGACCAATTCAGCAACATAGGCCACAAACTTTGGCATAGTGACTTGGCACCTGAGCCCAATGCAGCTTCAAAAGTACTGTACTCTCTTACAGCTTACCAAGTCTTCTCCTAAAATGTTAACATGTCAAAATGTCACCAGACTCTGTTACCAGACTACTCAGCAAATGCAGAGTATCAAAGTAAGACTGGGTATTTGGTTTAGGATATTATTTCTATTCTGATAGGGGGACAGGCAGAGGTTTGTTTTATGAACAAGTTAACCCTTGCTTTATGTTCAGTCTTATCTCCTGTCTTCAAACTGTATTATATTCCAGCTTAATTTTTCCAGACCCAACCAGGTGAGAGAGTGAGGCAGCATTTTTTTCACTCTTTCGTCCTGTCAACAGAATTATTTACTAAGTTTCATGTAATTACATGTGTACAATTGTATTGAATGAAGCTGGATTGATTATACAAGTTGCAATTTGAAAGGGAGAGGTCTTAACTGACTGAAAGTAAAAGCCTAAAATACTATGTGTGCACAACATGACAAAAAAGTGGAAACTCAAGCACTAACTAGAGTTTCAAGTCCAAGTTCATGGTGTCAGGTCTTGGGTTGCAGATTTTTCAAACCCAGTGGTACACTAAATATCCTTTGCTTTTAAACCATTTTAATTTTGTGCAGAATCATTAACAGGCAGTGGCAATACATCTGCTCTGCAGAGAAGAATGCATAGAAAATCAAGTATGATGTGTAATCTATCTATTCTCTATCAAAGAGAATACAAAGCTTTGATGTCAAAAGGACTCCTTCTGTAGAATTTGATACAGAATTAATTTCTGTCTTAATATTTTTATTGCACCATGAAATAGTGTTTTCCTAAGAGAAAGCAAACAGTTTGGGGGTTTTAATTTATTGCTTTTTTATTTATTTTTGTTTGGTTTTAGTGGGCGTATTGGTTGTTAGTTGAATTGCTGAGAAAAAAGTTAAATGCCTCTGCCCAAAAGGACAGTAGAGGATGTATGTGTCTTGTAAGACAGATGTAGGTTTGCCTTATGATGGATGCACAGGAATGAAATGTGATAATTCATTCCAAATCCCCAGCTGTAATATTTTGATGTATTATGACAATATAATCTTGTATGTTAATAACAGATTCTAACACGTATATTTATGGGGCAGTATTTAGCCAGATGAGATTTACTAATGTAAATTTTACTACCCATTCAAAACTGACAGTGGCTGTTACCTCACAGCACTCAAAAAATGGGACGCTGTGGCTTCAGACTTAGGAGGAGGGGGAATTGTCGGTTTGGAGAACGCCCTTCATGTTTCCTCCTCCTGTTTCCTCTCTCTTGAGGATTTCTGGAAAAATACCTCTTATCCAAGAATTCTAGTGTTCTTCTAATTTGGTTATACTAATTTCATTTAGTTGCACACCCTTTTCACAGACTCAGTGTGCCATTTTCCTCTGCCACACAGAACAGGGATGAGTGAAGAACCAAAACTTTTCTGAAAGGAGAAAGGCTTTATTATACGAAGCTTAAAAAGAAAAGCAAGAGTGACAGGATTTCCATACAACTGCAAGATTATCTTCTTTAAATGTGTAACTCATGTTTGCTCTTGATGGGTACATTGTTAGCCTGTATGTTCGGCTCTCTCAAGAGGCATTTAGGACAGTAATAAATTAATTTGCAAGACAGAGACAATAATGAAAGATTCATTTTCAAACCACAATGGGAAACTTTTGTGGAATTTACAAACATTAAAAAGCATAAACGACAGCCTTATTTACTTGTGTAAATGAACCCACCAATGAAGTAATAAAAGACTGACAGCATTAGGAAGAGTAGCTCCTTTTTTTAATCTACAAAGAGATGTGATTTACAGCAGTGTTACTGCTAGCTTTCTTCCACCTCAGTTGGGCACCCCACTCCCCTAAGAGGCCAATCACAACAAAGTGAGGGCAGATTAGAGATCTGGTGTATGCAGTCCTTGCTTTTTTTTAAGATAACTAACACTACTCTTAGCAACAAGGAGGTGATGAACTGACACCCATCATCTAAGAAAGGAAACCATTACATTGGCCAGTACAAAGCTACCAGATGGGAACAGTTTTCTATCTCTATCTATCAAGGCTAGAGCACAGCAACCCAGCCTTCTGTGACATCAATTTTATGCTGAGAGCACAGCATAAAAAAAAAAACACTGGAGAGCCATTTACTTGTAAAGTATAAGAAACATCTGTTAGGGGCTAAAAGTGTTAAAGAAATGCTTAACCATACATTGAGTTGGCAGATTCTTGGGCTCAGATTACATGAAAAACACTAGCAGTAGAAGTCCACAAGCGTTATCCTAATTTATCAGATTACTTCCTCAGAAACTCTCCTTTTGAACTGCTCTTCAACAGAAGAACAAATGTGTAGACTTCAATGCTTAATAAAGCTAAAAGCTTCTCCCTGGGGTAATTGAAATTTTTCTATCAAAGGGTGGATAGACCTGGTTGCAGCTGCAACAAAGAAGAAACATATAAAGCCAAGTGGAAAGCAGTTAGACAGCATTGGTGGTGTAGGACCATTGAACATGGTCTTGCTAATTGGAATCTATAGCACAGGACATTCAACTACATGCTGGGCAAATGACCCTGAAAGTTTCAAGTCTATCTAGTATAAAAAAAAAGTTCAGATGTAAAAATAATCATACGAATGATGGATTCTGTATCCTTGAATGGGCATAACCAACCAGAGATCAGGGTAACTGGCAAATTTCTTTTTTAAATAAGGCCCTTTGAGTCCCATATATGCATCTACTTTCACAAGCATTTCAAAACCTGTCTTCTAATAATTTCACACAGAGCTTTCAGAGAAGCAATGTTCAAAAGAATGAAAGTAATGAAACACAGCAAAGTTTTACATTTTTATTTCTGTACTTTGGGAAAATTCCTATTGAAGACAGAAGGCAGTTCAAATTGGAATTGCTTTACTGCCAACAAAAATGTGTGACTCTTGATCTAATGAAAAATTAGAGAGATTGAAAAGCAGAAGTAGACTTAGGAAGGATTTCAGTTACAGCAGGATGCAGCCCTTATTGCATTTGTAGTTCAAACTGTGATCTCTAAGGAGACCTAAATTGCTCCAGAGTATGGAATTTAGGGAATTTGCGACATTATTTTCTCAGAGGACCAAGTATGGGTAGCTAAGACATCAGACATTATTGTCATGCATTTAGAAAACATCTTTTAATTTAAAATAAAATATAATTTAATGATGAAAATTATTAAAACATTTATTGTATGAATTAAAAGATGTCCAAAATGGTTCCATAAAGTGGAAATTATTTTTTTTTTTTACCAAGTTACCAGTTCTGTAAACTATTTGAATAAGCATAGTTTTATTTTATACAGAAGAAGCCATTGTATTTGTGATGGTTATCAGTATGCAAGGATTCACTGGCTCAAAGTCGAAAGTGTTGCTCTCACACACCCTGTACCTTTGTGAGCAGTAAAGTATTTCTGGGAAGTGAAACAGCTTCACCAGCAAACGCCAGAATTACACGTGTACTTCCCAATGTGCTAAAATACAAGGAAGTCAGGACACGCTACCTTGGAAATTGGAAACACTTTGCCCATGCTTGTCTGGTGTTCCACAAAGGCTAAGGACCTGAAGGACAGGTTATCTTACCTTGGGTGCAAAGCTGTGTTAAGTGGCTGTGTTGCTTCCCATATGAATACTGCTCCATTCAGAGCTTAGTCCAGTATCTTCACTTGATGCAACACTGACTGTGTGGTACAGACATGCTCATACAGCAAAAGACCTGCAATCAAATTCCTGCACCCAGTTGGCAAGGAATAGATTTGAACTTGGATTTCCCAAATACCACTACATATTCTGTTAGATATGAATTAGTCTCATAGGTTTACATTGCTGGTATCTTCTACTGTTTCTTCTTCCATTCTTTTTTAGTGAGGAAAAGGCATGTGAATATTAGAGGTTGACAACCACTATTTTAATGTATTCCCTAGAACTGTTGCTTCTCTCTTGTTGTTTCCTCAATTATCACCCATTTTATCCATCTTCCTTTCTTGCCTCATGTTCTTCATTCATCAAAATTTTCTTTCTTTATCAAAGCCTAAATTTTGAACCTTTTCCTGTTGGTTGAACCTTTCTTTCTCCTGCTATTCTTTACCTGCTGTTCATGACTTTTGTCTTCTCATTGGTTCCTATTTCTTTTCTTGCACATTTCATCTGTTTGCATTAATTCTCCTCAGCCCCTCCTTTTGATAAATATATTTGTTTTCTCTTCTCCCCACTGTCTAAAACAGCATTTTAAATGCTGAGCAGAGGAATTCCTTTCCAAATTACCAGTTCAGCCCAGCAGGAAAAGCCAAAGACTGGAGGTACAACTCCACTGAGCCAGGACAGAACAAGTGGGCATGTGTAATTGTGGAAAGAGCAGATTATAAAGCACTCGCAGTTTTTAGGGCTCAAGTGATGAGCCTTGTGGCAGCAAATCACTGAAACAGAAAATGTAGTGTCTAATATACCAGACAGCCTACATGTTTGGTAGTACAAGGATGTGACGTCCTGAGCATTCCTGCAATAGTATTATGGAATAGATCAAAAGGATAGTCAGTTTTGTTGCGTTTATCACAACTGTCTACTTTAGCACCAAAGGAACTTCATGAATTCCCTTTTTCATCGCAATAGATAGCCAGTCTGGGCTATCTGTTATTAATGGAATGGTATTTTTAGAAAGATGGAAAATAGGTAAAAGCAGGAGTCCAGATTTTATTCCACCCTCATTTGTGGTACAACTGGAACACACGTACCAGAGGAAGGTCATCTCAGTTGAGAGAGCAATCAAAAAGCCATAGAAAACATATTTTAACTTCTTGATAACTCATTTCACTGAAATGCTATCTTTTCCATACTGCCTCAATGTATCTATCAGTAGAGCAGGGGTTGAGGTACTGTGTTTGTTACAGTGGAAATCATCACAGTGTGGTATCAGTTACTAGCTATGTCTTGCAAATACCAAAATGTGCATCTTTAATCCCTTATTCTATTTAATTTCTTAAAGTCAGTGCCTATGACTAAAGTAATAGAAAAGATTCCCCTGCTTTTTTCAAGAAGTTGGCTATAATATGTTTTGGGAAAACAATGATGTGGAGATCCTGATGCTGACATATCAATGTTAGTTCTCTGTCTGTGAAATGCTGATTTTTGCCCCTAGGGCACTGACTCTCTGTATTTATCTGCGGATTCTTTATATATGTATGTATGTTAATAATATATACAACAAATATATATATATTTATTTACAATGTGTGTGTATATATATATATATATATGTTGTTCTACAGATGAGACTTTTCAGAGGAACCTAAAAAGATGCATATATAGAATGTTTACATAGTTGTTCTGAAAACCTATTAGCAGAAAACTTTCTTCTCAAATTCTTCCTTTCTTGAAGAGCACAGATTAAGCCAACTACTTCAAGTCATTCTTATATCCTTTCCATTCAGATACTATATAAAACATCTGCCCACATACTTGGCTGTATTGAGGCCTTCAAAAAGCAAAGCGCAGCACAAGACAGAAACCTGCTTTTGCAACTCTTGACAGCTGAGTACCTTGAGCTGACAACCAATCTCTTCCTGAAATGAATTTTTTGTGCTTTAGATGATATCAGGAACAGAAATAAGCTTTTCAGTTTGTTTGCATGTAAGTTCCCTCCTCACTCTTCAGTCGAATTGATGTGCATCCCTTTGCTACTCCACACACACCTTTGTTTATGTGCTATTATTTTGGGGTTTTATATCCTCTGGTACTAAATTCCTATACCTTAGATCATGTATTTATCATAGCAACATATTCTCTTTCCACTGTTTCTCACAAATCTTGCTCATTACTTTATTGCTTTTTTTTAAAGTAGGCCCTGACTCTCAGAAATTAAATTCTGATACTCAGAACCAGAGATCATACACAAATATTTTGATGTTTACAAGTAGGCAGTTTATAGCACATAAATCTACATTACCTGAATGCCTGGCATAGTCCAACCTAACACTAGAAATGCAGATACCTCTTTACACTGTTGACAGAGGTGTCAAGTAAAAACAAAAGTAATCTAGACTTGTCTGACAAGAATCTTGTCAAACAAGGACAAAAACTGGATCAGTAATATAGAAAAAAAATAACATTTTCTGTTTTCCAATGAAAGTATTTAGGGGACAGAAATTATTCATTTGTGTGTGTAACACCTTTAATCCCCTATTCTGAGTAATTTCTTAAGGTCAGTACCTATGACTAGTGTAATAGAAAAGGTTCCCCTTGATTTTTTGAGGGATGGATGGATCTAACGCTTAACACTTGGAAATGAGATCTAGGCTTGGATAGCTAAAGCCACACGCCATTACATCACCAAGACTTCACACTACCACAAAGATCTCTCTCTAGTGTTCAGTGTGTTGCCCTTCCTGGCTTTAAACAAAGTCAAGCATAAGGTTATTTTTGATCAGCTGCATCCATTCAAGAGGCAGCTGTAAAGTGATAATGAAAATTACTGAACCAAGCCAACCCTGTGAAAAGTTGTATTGTGAATGAAGTTCAAACCATTGCATAAAGTCCATTAAATGGCACTGTTCTCATTTAAGTTCATTAAAATTTCAGTGCAATGATTTTGCAGTTTCTTTGCATTGTGCCAGAATGAACATTGCACTTACAGCAGGCATTGTCTAGTGCTTCTCTTTGCTTTGAGAATGACATCAAACTTCTAGTTTAATTTTGCTTACTTTCCTGTGCTGCTACTGACAAAAATAGGAAGACCAGCCAAGCCAGAGTAAAGTCAGAAATTCATCCAGTGTGAAAAATTAAGCTTCATATGTTGTCATGCTGTATGAAATTACTTTCACATAGTAGACTGTTGCCTGGGTGTGTATTTTTCTTTTGCTGAGCATGCATGTTATCTTGAACAAATGAAACCTGAATCATATAACTCATCATTGCTTCAGAATAAATACAGACTGTAGCCAAAACCAATTTTCTTTTAATATTGGTTCTTGATGTCTTCCTTATACAATTTAATTAGCTCAGTGACTTTTTTAGACTGCAGTAACAGGAAATGGAATATTATAGTAAATACACTTTTTATACTTCTGAACATGGCACGTTTTTTAACCCTATAACTGTAAAACTGTCTAGACACAGACAGATAAATATGAGTGCTATCATCCATAATACACAAAAAACCCAAAAGCAAAACCAACCCAAAAAAAACCCTAGCTCCAAACACTTTCTCTTCCAAGGTAAATGTGAATTACAATAACAGGAACATTTATGATGTCTTCTTTCTCTGATTTCCACACCAGAAAGAGGGTTTTAAACTGCACTGTGCAAAAATGTTTGTACATACACTCACATAGCAACCCCTTTTGTGGAGCCTGTTTTCTGAAATGGCATCTCCTTACAATACTTCCAGATGTATCTGGTTATGGCACACTCAGCTAACCTCCAGACAAATAGTCATTTGTAAAGGTCAGGAATGCATTTGTAAAAGGCAGATGAAAATTGGTAGATTCTTCTTCAGCTGAATATTTAAGTAGTGCAAAAATCACAATGAAAGACAAAATAAACCAAGGGATTTTTTTTAGGAGTTTTCTTTCAATTGTTACAACAAACCACAGGCCCTTTATACAGTGGCTGCCCAACAGGACAACCTATATCAAGACCATATGTCTTAACACCAGTGTTGTGCCACAAAATATTAGATCCCCTGCTCTACTTGTATAAGTCTATTGGAGCTGATTTTATATGTCTCACAAACTTCCTTCTGCTACCAGTACAAGGTGTGGAACAAAGAAAACATACAGGTAAATGAGTAAACCCCACACACTTGGAAGCATGTAATTTTCCTAAGAACTTCTCCAAGACTTTTTCCTGTTGTAATTTAGTTTTGTCACTTGGTAAGACATGAGGCCAGTATCACCTCATCTCCTAATATCCTTCAAATATCAGATATGTTGTTTGTCTCCACTGAGGATTAGGGATACAGAGTAAATTTACAGAGGGTCTAACTTCTGCCAGTTGCCTAAGCTTCTGGTAAGGCCGGAAGTCTGTGGATGGACATCTCAGAGGTATCAGCCTTCTGCCAAAATTTCAGAATGAGCAACTAAACCAAAGAGGTTTTTATCCACTTAAAGGCAAAGCTAGATTAATTTTTTATAATTATTTTTTAATGGCACAAGTTGCTAAGCATCAGCATTTCTCTTCACTGAATGAAATCTAAGACTCAGATTTTCACACCCTGTGTTAGTAAGTAAAGGCACAAAGTCCGAATTTAGCTGACCCTGATTTTTGCCTAATTATATTTTACAAAATATTCCAAGAAAGCATGCTTCAGTTTTACTGAAAGGTACCCAATATGTTCAGTAATGCACAGCAATACTCCTTGTTTCAGTATCAGAAAAGACACTGACGTTGATTAGCAGAGAAGTAACTGAGTAGTTTAAAACCTACAACAAATTTTCAAAAATAAACTACCAGCCTACTGGTAGTTCAAGAGGACTATCAATTTGTGTATCTTTTCACAAATATAATGGTAGTTTAAAAGATCACTATTCTGAACAGTTACATTGTTGATTTCATAGTTGCCTTACTCTTGCCCAAGTCCCTAGAAATGGCTAAAATTTGTCTAATTTAGGGCAGGATGAACATTTTAACAGTTTGATGGCAGAAGGTTCCAGAATCACAATGCCATTCTGACCTTTGGTAAGATTTCCATGAATTTAATTTTGTACGAACCAGAGCATATCCAATCTTGATTTCAGAACTCCTAGTGATAGGAATCTAAAGAGGCCTTTAGAAATTTTTTCTGCTGTGTAGGATTTTGCAGATTTTGGCCAAAAATAGTTTTTTCAAAATACAAAAACTTGGCTACGGTATGGTTTCACTGTGAGTTACATTTTCAGTCCGTGTTTTTGTGACTTTTTCCCCAACCCTCTCCAGTTTGTCCACATGCTTCCTGAATTTTAGACAACAGCATCTGGAAGGATGAGGGTGGGAGTTGGTTGTTTATTTGTCGGAATCAATACTTTCGAAAAGGTACAGTTTGTGTTGCTCATGGTATATCACCTTGATAAATGCTTTTTCCATCCTGAAACAAGATAGGCACTATAAATTTCCACTATTTCATTTTGAAAGACTGTTGCAGAACTTCCTCAACCCCCCATCATAAACTATATAGGCTAAAATTATTAATGATCAGCCTATACCTATTTGGGGGTCTTTTTGCTAGTCATGCTTTCTGCCTTCTATAGCCTTAATCTCCAATTGATTGTTATCAGTGTGCCAATGTATTTGAAAACAATAATCCTAATTGTGATGGTTTGAAACTGTCTTTTTAATTTTTCCTTGCAAAGTTCAGAACAGAGAAAGTGAAAGAATGTAAATAAGTCACTATTGGGTGTAAGAAAGCAAAATACTGATTGTTCTAAACACTTCCATTGGATAGATAGAAATGTTTAAGAACTATTACCCAAAACACAGTGGGCATTCTGCACATTCTGCGTTCGGCAGTGGGGGCAGTTGCTGGGCTGTCTGGCTGCTGTTTCTTCTTCTCTTCTGGCTGAAGATAACACATACTGACCTTGGCAGCTAAGTTAACAACTTTCTGATTAACAAACTCTGCTTCTCTGTCCAGGGGGGTCTGGGGGGAAGCTCCTGGGAGAGAGAGAGGCCCCTTTGGGAGGGTCCCCTTGGGGGGAAGCAAAGGGAGATCGGTTGTGCTTTTCTGTTGATTGTATATATTTGTGAATGTTGTGAATTTTGTATATTTGTACATATTCATTGCATTTCATCGTAGATTTTAGACTCTGCTTGTAAATACAGCCTTAATTTGCTTCCAGACTGGGCTAGCCTGGTTATTGTTGGTGGGGGGGAGGAATTTCAGCTCACACCGACACACTAATCCTTCAGTGTTTAGCCCTTCGCCCTCACTTAACTAAGCAACACCTTTTCTGCTCTTTCCAATCAAGGGCTCCAAGGACACAGAATCTTTCCATTTCTTGCTTACTGTCCTTTTGGCATGATGAAACTTGCTCTTACTCGTGCATGGCCCAACTGTTTCAACAGATAGAGAGTGGTGCAAGTTGACTTACAGCATCTGCCTGACAAGAACTGCACTATGAAATGTAGGTGGCAGTTTCACTATGAGTATTGCAAAATAAAAACAAAAACATAATCACTTTATAAAGTCTTGTGAAAGAAGTTGTAAGTAGTTACTACCAGAAGAATACTTAGGTCCTGAAGATGGATAAAGAAAAAATTCACCCTTTTCTTATTTCAACAATTATTTTAAGTAATTTAAGGTACTAGTTACTTCTAATTTACATTAAGTGAAAACTAAACTTAGAACAGATTCATCCTCATCAATCTGGCTGATATGCTGCAAACTATTCTGGCCCACAACCTAATGACTCTCTTTTACCCCCATTTTCACCAAGGTATAGCAATCTCCCCAATATTAATCTGTAAACAACCCTGTCACTTTAACTACTATCATGTGCACACTTCCAGAAAAACAAATTTTATCAGGCAATTTCAGAAGCAGATTGCATTGGCTCAAGCCAGTACTCCTTATCATTATTGACCAGAACTGTTGCATTTCACAAATGTGGGAACTTAGGCACCTCACACAGCTCTGAAGTTAGAAGTTAGTTATTGGGGGTTTTATCTTGTTTTACTCCCGAGACCAGCAGCTCATGCATAGTTTGGTTTGCCTTTTTTTTTGTTTTTAAACTGCAAACACTTTTTTTTTTTTCAGCAGCTGACACTACAACACCATCTTGGAAGCTGAATCAATAAACCTCAGGCTATTCAATCTTATGGCAATGAAAATTCTGGGCAGAGAACTTTTGTAGCACAACTGTTTGCTTCATATTAATCAGATTTCATACCTTATCCTGGAAAGTCCTGAGTGCCTTTTGCTAATAGGAAAAGGGGCACCCATCATTTTGCAAGGGCTATGTGTGGCCTAGGCACCACTGACAAACTGTGGGTCATTTCTAAAGATTCAAACAATAAAAGATTTAAATAATAAAAAGTACCTTCCAACATACCTGAGGAATAAATACTAGGCAAGAATGAGAATATTCTTGCAGACAGCAAAGTGTGGATCACACGACTGCTTTTTTTCTAAACACTATCTCATAGCCAAACAAAGATATGAGTTATTGAGTGGAAAAAAAACGTGTTTTGTTTTGTTTTGTTTTGTTTTTTTTTTAACTGGAACAAGCAGAGCCTATTGCTGTTTTGGGTTTTTCTTCCAATTTATTTGTGTCTCATTTCCCTTCATACTTTATCACAATGACTCTACTGTCCCAAGAGATGTAACTTTCGCTTCACCTGTGACCTTCAGTTCTTCCCCAACAAAACTCTCCCAGCTCATCCCCACACTCTCAAATTACTAAAGAACGTAAGCAGAGAATATCAATGGTCAGATTTGCATGCTAGCTATCACCTGGAATGCATGAGGGTTAGCCACAAGCAGACAAGTGAAGCTGATAATGTTGAACCCATATCAGTCCTTCCGTTGAAGCACATTTCAGTCTCCTTGCCCTGTGGCCAGCTTTCTCAAAACTTTTAGGTCTGTATTATCTGAAATCCTTACCACTCTGACAGACACAGCCAAAAAAAAAAAAACCCAAAACCCCACAACCCCAGAAACTACAGTGGGAGATGAATACAGAGAAACTAAAAAGGAAAACATTTGATGAGTAAAATGCCATCATGTGCTCTGGTTCATTTGGGGCTGACATCTAAGAGGAAAACAGAAAGTGCATTTGAAAAGTTACTAATCTTTAAAGTTTTTAAAGTCTTTAAAGCAAAAAATATATGCATTTGGCAAAGACACAGCTCTTTCATCAAGCTCTGCATGACTAAGCTTATGTGAGCACTGAGCTCATCGCAATGCACGTCTGGTTGTGTTGTGAGAGTCATCATCGAATAGCAAAGTCATTTTACAATTTTTATTTTGTAGTCTATGTGAAGGAAGAACACAGCCTGCAACCAAGCAACCTCCCCGCTCCACGTCAGGGCTCCGCGTATCCTCCCCGGACGCCGAGCCCCTGAGGAAGGGAACCAAGCACAGGAGGCGGGGGTGCTCCCCGCCCCCAAGGCCAGGCCCCAGCACCGGCAGGGACAAAGAGCTGAGCGCAAGGAACGTGATGAAAGCAGGGTGCACGGGTGGATGACGGGCACCATCTTGATTGCACCGGGCGGCAAGCCAGGCCGCCTGAGGCGGCTCGGGAGCGGAAGGTGTCCCCTAAGGCCCGGCCTTTTAAATTTATTAAAATAAACAAACAAAAACGCCGCATTTTCCCTGCAGCGTTGACTGCGGCCGGCAGCGCCAGCGCCGCCACTTCCTCCATTACCACAGGGCAACCACTCCCGCGGGGCCAAGGCGAGGCTGCTGGGACACCTGCGCCTCCGGGCGGGTGGGAGCGAGGGCGGGTACTGCAGAGCCCCCTCCAGTCGCTGCACCGACAGGCAGCGGGGCCGCGCGGCAACCGGACCGCTCCCACTCCCGCGGGCCGCGGCGGGGGAGAAGGCAGCGGCTGATACCTCTTCCCACAGGGAAAGCACAGCCCGCAGCTGGGATCACCCCCCAGCCCGCGGCGTGGGTAGACCCACGGCGGCCGGGGGCGGGGCGGCGGCGGCGCGGCCCCCAGCCCGCGGGGGGCGGGCAGCGCTCCCCCCCGTGGTGACAGTTTCTAGAAGCACGTCCCGGCGTCCTTTGCGCGCTCAACATGGAGGAGCTGACGGTGGAAGTGCGCGGCTCTAACGGGGCCTTCTACAAGGTACCGGTGCGAGGAGCGTGTGGCGGCGGGGTTGGTGTGGCGGGGGCAGCGCGGGCGGCGGCCGCCCGGCGGCTTCCGCTCTTGGTCGGAGGCTGGTGGGCGCTGGCGGCCGTGGGGGGAAGCCCTTGCGGCGGGCCGCGGAGGAGGGGAAGGTGAGGGGGGAAGGGCGTTGAGGGAAGGTGTCTGGGTGTGGTGGGGGCGGTGGTGGAGGGGCGCTGCAGTGGCTGGTCGGGAGGGGCTTGGGGGGGGAATGGCTGGTAGGGAGGATGTCGGGGGGCGGTGGGGATGGAGGAAGGGCGGCAGTGGCTGGGGACGCTGGTGATGAGGCGGGCTGATAAGGGTTGCTCTCAGGGGAGGTTAGTGTGTCGGGAAGGGAGAACGCTGGCAGGGCCAGGGGGTAGCAGATGCACACACGGGCATTTGCTTGAGTTTCATTTTCGGAAGGGTGGGTGGGCGTGGAGGGATATTTTTGGAAGAAGTACGGCCTTTGGGTGGAATGGGGTGAACCGAGCTGAAAATAATGATTTTAAAATGTTTTAAATAATTCTTACAAGATTTCGAGTTTATTTATGTCATCAGAAAGCTTCCTTTGCCATCACCCTTCCTGGAATGGCAGGATGTTACAGGATCAATGCAAAATACTCTCAGCTGTTGCCTGTCAGTCATTTTCCTCTAAGCCTGGCTTCAGATGTTTAAGAATCCCAGCTCTTTTTATGGCAAGAGCCTTCTGTTTTCCTTTCCAGGAGGACTGAGTCCAGCCTGTATTGTCTACTCACAGTGTAGCTATGTTCTAGGAGTATTTAATCTCGGAATTCTCTGTAGCTATTGTGCCTAACCACATACAGTGCAGTATTGCACATGCAGCATTACACAAGGGGTGTGAGGGGTCTCCTTTTTTTTTTTTTCCTCTTGAATTTCCTCTGTGCAGCTGTGAGGTTGGCTTGGAAGTCATGTGGTAATTGTATGGTATGTAAAGGCAGTTGGTGTTTAAAGGTTTGTAACCAAGTTACTTCAGAACTCCTTTTTTTTTCAATTAGCTGGCTATTGAAAGAGACTAATAGGATATACTCTTACAAGGAAAGAATGTAATGGGGTAAGCTACATCCCCTTGCTAGGTAAGTCTCTGAAATTTTTACCAAAATTAATAACTTTTGGAATTGAGAGACCTTTTTAGTTGGACTTGAAATACCACACAGAAACTCACATCAGAATCATTTGTAGTTAGAATACGATACTCTTAAATACGTTCTTTTTGGGTTTTTTTTTGTTCTTTTCACATGGCCATTAGGAATCCCAGTATTTGGAGACACTCTTCTTAGCTCTCCATTTCCTATCTTGTGATCTTGGACAACTTTTTAAACCGTAGTAGTTATTCCTTCTGCTTAAGAGAAATATGAGAATAGTGGGAGTTATTAGGAGATGTACTGAATTCTTGGAGTGAAGAATTTATTACAGCAAGGCTGATTTCAATCTCCAACAATGACATCTCCTCCTAAGTCAAAGAGGATTGTCAGGCTTGGGTTAGCACCCAGCAGGCTTGTGTTGTAGACCTGTGAACGGTGTCTAATAAAAGCAGAAGTTTTACTTTAAAATGGCTTTAATGGCTTTCAGATCAATGAAATCGAGATTAAGTTCACTGATGGCATCTTCATAGTGCACGAAAAGTGGTTGGACCCACAGCAAGCGAAGTCCCAATTCAATAATCCATTGATCATGTGTTAATGTGGAGTAAAACCCTCACAGAACCCCCCCAAAAAAACCCAAAACTGAACAAAGGAGCCTGAAACACAATTTTGAAAGATTGTTCTTGTGAGCTAAATGCAGTGAAATATGTGTCAGTGACTCCATTTTGTGAGTCTTATTGTTGAGTGGGCCAAGGTTATGCATGTGTTGTGGAACTAAATGCTACAAGTAATTTTGAAGTCCCTGAAACAAGGGAGAGAGGCAGATCAGTCTTATTTGGGAAGTATTTTAGACACTGGTAGTATTAATATTAGCATTGGTAAGGTAAGAATGGGCTTGGCTTGTCTCAGCCCCTTTCACTATATAGAAGGTGGCAAAAAATGTCTGATTTGTTTGTAAGATGGGATGAAATTTGAGGTTTGCCCTCAGAGTAGTCTGAATTCATATTCATTAGCACAGTATACCTTCTTGAGATGAGCAGAATCCCGCTACACCAGCAGAGAGAAAAAATAAAATAATTATCTAAACAATTAGATAACAGATTTATTTTTTTTAATGAGTTGTTAGTATCTGCAACTTGGCTGTAGTAGAATAAATGTAGTGATTAAATCTGTTGGAGCATTATAATGGGGTTTTCAGTAGTTAGTAGGGATAGGGTCATGGTCAATTACATTCTTTATAGGTTCTCTTTTTTCTCTAATAATTGTTCTTCATTTTACTAAAATTCACTTTTAACAATAAGTACTTATACATATAGTATAGTTCCTATTAATTAGTAAGGAAAATAAAGTGTTCTTTATTAAAATACACAAAAAGTCAAAATATTTTAACATGGTACATCGGTCAGTGGATAGTAACTATGCTTATGGTGGACACCTCAAGATAACATATTATAATATTGAGCACCATTTGTCTTTAGAGAACAGATGTCTTTGATAGGGCTCCAAGTGATCACGGCTTTTTGAAAAAAGGTGAGGTTTATGTTGTGGAACAGGGAGGAGAATGGATATGACTGATGAACCCTACCACTTAAGGGTATGCATATATTAGAGGTGTGGTGAGGAATTCCTGAGAACAGGACTGTTGATGCTTCCTAAGTGGTAGACTGCAGGTTAGTTTTTCTATTTGGGACATTTGGGTTGCCATTTCATTTTGCAAAAATATCTGTGATTCTTTGCCTCTTAAGTGGGTTGGAGAAGGTAGAGGTTGAATACTTCCAGCCTCATCCTGGCTTGACTGAAGTGTTTTCAAGATGCTGATTCTCTGTGTCATTAAGATTCACAGATGACTGAGCCTGACGGAGACCGTGAGAGGTCATCTGGTCCACATCCCTAGTCAGACAGGGCCATCTGAAGGCAGTTGCCCAGGGCTGTGTTGAGATGGCTTTTGAGTATCTCCAAGGATGGAGACTCCACAGCCTCTCTGGGCAACCTATTCTCGATGCTCCATCACCCTACGGTAAAAAAAAAAGTGCTTCCTGACATTCATAGAGAAACTGCAATGTTTCAGCTTGTGCCCCTTGCTTCTCTGTTCCTGCTAGTTGTGAAGGGTGTCTGTGCAGCTCTTGGTGAGAACAAGGTGAAAGCTTCTGTTTTATCCAGTATGTCCATCAACATGTGTATGCCCGCTTGTATGCAAATCACATTTGGCTGTGCACATTAGTCATGAGTTCAGATCTCAGCTTACATAAAATAGGTTGGGCCTTACAACAAAATGAGACCAAGGTATGTAAATTGAACACCAGATAACTTCCTCTTCTTGAATCCTTCAGTGGCATCTGAGTAACTCTGAAAGAACCATTGTGTTCTTCCTTGTTGGGACTTACAGGTGATGAAAAACTGACTTGTGTGTTGTGTGCCCTTGCACTCTTCTAGAGTTGTACTTGTAGGCATAAAATAGATGTAAACTAGAATGAAACTCAGACTTCCTTTTTGACCTGCTTTTCTTTGGGAGGTGCAGTTCTTCTGGTAATGGGACTAACCCAGGTGCTCATAGCAGGAGTGGGCATAGGCCTTAAGGTAGAGACCAGTCAAAATATTGCAAACGGAAAAAGTGATGAAATAGTAGCATGCAGCATTTCTCCACATACTCAGTATCAAAGCATGATGAGCAATTCTGTGTGAGGCAAAGTTTATGTATCAATAAAAAATATGATGGCTTTTTAATTTGTCTTAACATGTTTAATTAGTGGCTTTGAAAGCAACTCGAGTTCTTAATGTTGGGGTTTTTTTAGCTTGATAGTTACTAAAATAGGAAATGGTCATTAAGATTGCAGCCTACACAGCTGTTCATACCCACTTACTGCACCAGGAAACATGGCAACTGGAATGACTTTTGTTTAAAGATCTCAGCTGTCTTGTAATGGTCAGTATTTATTTATTGTATGTAGCCCTAATGGGTAGGAAATTTCAGATGTTCTCAACATTCAAGAGATCAGTAAAGTTGTGTAGGCTGTAGCAAGAAGTGTCCGTAATCATTGCTGTTGATGAGCCATTTGCTTGACCCTTTTAGGCTGATAAAAGGGAGATGCTGCAGGCAGTGATTATTGATTGCTGATGTACATAATCAGCAGAGGGTTCATGTCTTTCAGAGGTTTTGCCCTTTGGGAGTATGAGTATGAAGAAAGTAATGTAAGTCATGTGAGTCTTTGAGACTTCAATGAATAAACCTAAACCAAGAGATTCAGTGCTAATGTTCTTTCATAACTGTCATAAGGACCCTTGAATTTACATAAAATTGATTGTGAAAGAAAATGGTAAGTAATGTAATAGATGAGGCTGTGGCTGCCAAAATGAATATAATAGTACAGGATCTCATTCTTACCTGATGCCTCCTTGTAATATTTGTGTTTTGCAGCAAGCTAGATCTGCTTTCTTTCATCTGCTTCTTGTATAAGCAGGTACAGGTAGTCACTTCTAATGAAGGTAATACTTCATGAAGTTCAGCAGTCTTTTTTTTTTTTTGGTCCAGTGGTTTGATTACTTATATGCTTCCTGTTTGCTTTATTATTTTTCTTTCTTTTTTTCTTTTTTTTTTTCCTGGGGGTCACCATGGGCCATATGCCTTAGTAGTAATTATTTCATGTATTTGTTACATGAAGTTGGGTATGAATGTTCGTTAAAAATATTAATGCTTCTTGCTTCTGAAAGGAGTAAAAGAATTGGTAATTGGATATAGGCTTCTAGACCTTTACATGACTGGTTCAGAAACAGTCTGTAGTACCAGATGCCTAAACGTTTACTGTTTGAAATTTGCTCAGCAATGGGTAAGGTGACCTGAGTATAGTTTTTAGTGTGCAGGTATGTGTGACTCAAAAGCCAACACAGTGGCTATCCCTGGAAAGAATGTTTGCAGCTCAACTGCAGCACCTCATTTTTAGATTGGACCAGCCTACCAAAGGGTCAAATAAGAGAGCAGGATGAAGAAGGAACTTGAATTGCATCTGTCTGTTACATTGGTTTTGTGACTTTGCCTGTGACTGGACTTAAAAAAAAAAAGGCAGCATGTGTGTATATATACAGAGACATACAGTTCACTGTAAGGGCACTTCAGTAAGTCTTGATCCGTTTATGTTATCAGCAGATCCTAATCCTAAGTCTGTGAGCAAAACCCAGGTAAAAGGGAAAGAGTGTGTGTGTGTTACCAGATGAAGAAGTCTCAGCTATAGTCATTCTGGTGGCAAATGATCTACTCATAGTTTTTTATCCTTTTATTCATACTTAACGTGGGCTGGCTCTGTGTTAGATTTGCTGGATCTCTGATTGCAAGTGCAGGCCAGAGTCCTGGTGATACTACCCCTCCTTCACAGGTGCTAGGGCTGGGAGCTTGGCCTCTGCCAAGTGAGTGGCAGAGACAGGTCTGAACTGAAGTGCCTGGAGAGCCAGCAGGACATTAATAGCCTGTAGTACAGTAAGTCTTCTGCCTGCCTCGTAAGCTGGGCTGCAGCAAGCAGGGCATACATGGACTTCCAGAGGTCCAGCTGACAGTGTAAACTGAATGACTGACACGAATATCTGGACGGTCCAAATTGGAGGGCTGGCAAGATGAAGTCACATCAGATTTTCTTCCCTTCCTGCCCTCCACAGTAACAGATGACTGTTATTTGTAAGCTTACTTGCTTAAAATACAATCATTACTGTATGCTTTCTATACTGTCATGTTTATTGATTGTGAGACAGAGCTTTTATGAACTCTATCTCATCACCTCTGTTTGGAATAGCGATACATGAAGTCTCATGTAAGAAACAGAAATCTCAAACTTAGATACTGGCACTACCTATCTTAGGCAACACTGCTAAATGAAATTTCAGTAATGGAGTACTTTGTTCATTTGAGCAAAAGTTAAAGTGATGCATCACGTATTTTAATAGAAAATGTTTTTGATACAGTATCAGCCATGACTAGGGCAAGCTTAGAGTACAAATCTATTTATAATACAGGTTACCTCACTGTTAAAGAACTCCTTCAGGCTTCTTAGTTGAAAACCAGGATATTTAGTTTTCCGGTTTGTGTTCATTACACCCTTTCTGAAGAAATTCTTGTAAATTTATAGGATTTAATACAACTTTTAACATAAAAGAACTACTTTGCATTGCAAAATATCTTAATATCACAGTTTTTGTAAAACCTTTTTAAAAACAAAAAAGCAATCTGTAGGCTCTTGGAATACTTTGGTTACAGTAAATCTCATCCTGACGTGCATGAAATCTTTCTGGTTTTATCTTGGAGTTGTGATAGCTTATAATGCCTATGGTAAAGGTCATGGTTGTAGGTAGGAAAGTAGCATTCAGGAATTTTTACTTCCAGCAAATGTTTTGAGGATACTTTTGGTGTGTTTCTTGACAATAAAGGAATAATTTCTTGTAAAACTGTATTTAAAACCTATGTTGAATTCTAATTATTTCTAGTTATATCATGAATGAGCCATACAAATTTTTAATACCTCATAGGTTCCTGTGCTTCACTCAACTGTAAATGTGATTTCTTCCCCACAGCTGTAGAGATAGGAAGATTTGGATTTCTGACTTCTTAAACTCCTTCACTGTTAGTCTTGTGTTTGTGCCATCAGACTCTGATCAGACTTTTTTCTTGCCTCACAGCAGTATAATTATTTAAATAATTACATAATTTTACTTAGTGCTTTGCCTGTGTCCATTTGTGACCTGAAGTTCGTACCTGATAATGTTTTTATTCGATTTTGAGTCTTTCTCATATGTAAATACTGTGGAGTAAAGGATTTTGAAAATGCCAACTGAAAATGCTGGTGGGATAGTTTCAAGCAAGTTACTGCATACACGTCTGCTAGCCATGAGTTTGCATTACATTCTCGTAAGGGGAGTGTGCACAATTTGAACTGAAAGACTTCCTTGTGTGAAGGAGATCCTGAAACCCACATGGTATTGTAAAATGCACAGACTCTTTGTTGGAATTTGCACTTTTGATTTTATTACAAGTGTTTAATGTTTATGCAGCTGATGTTTGTGCAGTGTCAGCTGTTAGTCTGCTGCTAGTTGTGTCTCTGCATTATTGTTCCACTTCAGCTTTCTCACTTCTCATCAGGATTTTAGCTTGAAAATCAGTTGTGAATCTTAAACCTGTTTGTACCGTTACAGAGAAAGCCAGACTTTACCTAGTAATGGACTTGTTGTCTGAAGTACTGGAAAGTCAATGTAGATTGGATTTCTTTTTTTTTTGCCTCTTTTGTCTCATTAATGAAACCTGCAGCTAGTCAGTGGGTTCAGGTTTTTCTGAACTCTGCAGAATGGAGTTCTGAATGATTTTCAGGTGTTCCGTGGTAGCTGATTTTGTATCTCTTGATCCTGAAGTTCTGTTTTTTAACAGAGATAACTGAATTCAGATCTGTAAAATTTTTATCTAATTTAGTCTGACCTCAGGAATGAAATGCGTATTTCTTCCCCCTAGCTGAGTACTGTGAAAGCATGTAATAACATAAATAAGAGGTAAGGCTCAGCTATGAATTACAGCAGCATAACAAGGCAGAGACTAGTTTTGACGCACAGTCTCTTGGAATCCAGATAAGTGGCTGTCCATAGTAGAGAGTTAAGTCTCTTTCTCTGAATACTGTTTTCTGATGATAAGCTGTCATTCAGCAGATGTTGGATTGTGTGAACTTGAGGTACAGTGCTGTGATTTGGCTGCTTGTCTCTGGATAAAGCTTGACTGACTTGTAGCGGAACAACTCCTCTTTCCTGCACTGTAGGCTGTGTTAATTCTTCCCCATACTGGGGGCATGTTTAAGGGGGACATTGGTAGTAAAAGTTTAGCTTTACCTCTATCGTTAGCTAACACATCCTTGGGGCAATAAATTTTTGTGTATTTTTTGCATCTTTACGCAGATGTAACTTCAGTGTTCCTTTCCAGGTTGCCTGTCCAGAAACTTCCTTGGCATGGGAAAGTCCCTGTTTTATGATGTATTTATTGCTACCTGCTTCAGTTACTTATATTTCAAAGAAGGAGATTTGCCTGCCTTCCCTTGCAGTGGCAGAATGGCCTTTGAAATGGTTTATTTTAATAGGTTATTTCTGGTGCCCTGCTATGTGCTGGGTTACCTGTATGCTTTGTGCTAGAACCAGTCTTCTGTGCTACCAGCAGATGGTTTTGGGTGAAGCTTAGGAAGCAGAATAGCAGGTTTTGAGTAAATGTCTTCACAGCACTGCCAAAGTAGGAGTTTTGGGTAAAGGAGAAGTGTTTATGTAGTCCCTTGAAACCAGCTGTCAGTGTGGACTCCTTTGCTGTCCCTCATTATGGTGAGGGATCTCCTGTGTCAAATTTTATCTTCCCTGAGCTGACACATAATACCTCTGTGGGCTGGTCGCTCCTTGCACAGTTGATAGATTCTTCATCCTCCTCAGCTGGTAGTTTCTTAAGTGTATATAATCCATTCAGCAGATTTCCTGGAATTTCTCTTAACATAGCTATGCAGCTTCTTAACTTTTAAAACTGCAGGTTCATCCTTGACCTCCTCTGCTTGGGCAAATAGCAGGTTATAGTAAAGGCAGGAGTAGTCTGAAAGGTATTTCTTGTCCTTATATCTGCTTTTTTTATGCAATATGCCTGCCTTCCTTAACTAAGAGATAAATGTAGGGACTTAATTTCTGCTTGGATACTTGAATACAACTGTATCTATGAACAATGTGACACAAAACCACCTGAAATACTCTATTTATTTTTTTCCCCTGTGAGGTCCTGCAAGTATTTGGCCTCATATAGTCCCTATTTTGGTGCTTGAAAGGTGATACCGTAACTAGTTCTATGGCAGTCTGTATTGCCAAGTTTTATCCAAGCTTGCTCTCATCTTGTTCTATGAGGTGGTTGTCTTGGATTCAATTTCGTGTTGAGAAGAACACCTATAAAGCAAATAGTGCTACATGCAGCCATTTTACGTCATATCGTGAGTTGGATGAATTCCCCTTGGCCTGTATCTCTGTCCTTTGGTTCCTGTAAAACAGTTGTGCATACCTGTAGATAAAATAATAAACTCTGATAGTAACTTCTCAGTTGCAAATGTGCTGGTTTGGTTTGAGCAGTCATTTGAAACAGTCCTTGTGCAGTGTATTTCTTAGAATAGCCCACTAAGAATATCAGCAGCCTCATGTGAACAGTGGGATCATGCCTTGGAACTTTCCTAAACTGAAACTGCAGCATTGGTGGTGGTCTGCTGTTACAGGCTGCATTGAAATTGGTGCCTTGTTTTGATTTCACTTGCATTCTTCTAACAAAAATGCTTTTGTTTTAGGGATTTATCAAAGATGTTCATGAGGACTCGCTCACAGTTGTATTTGAAAACAAGTAAGTATTTTGTTTTTTTAAAAAGGAAAAAAATCATTCCAGTATTAGTCTGTTATTTCAGTTTTGTGATTGTGGTGGTTTCAGTTTGTTTTGATGTTAAGAGGAAGCAGATGTCATTAGGAAGGTAGGTATATAGTTCTAGCAGTGCAGGCTCACTGTTTTGTTCAGTCCCTATGAACCACCTTCTTGAATTGCTGTATCAGAATTCAGCTCATCAGTTACACAGTCATTTTACTTTTTTTATCTTTAGTGATGCCCATAGAAGTGACAGCCAAATTTAAAGTAGTAATCAGTGGTAGAGGTCCAATACTCTTAAAGTAGAAAAAGATGGAAAATACTAAAATACTTCTAGTAAATAAACAATTCTGTGTCTAATCTGAGAAATGCTGATCAGTGTTTTCAGTTAGAAATAGAGAGATAAGTGTCCTGATGGTAATTGATTTTTCTTTTTAACTAGTAAGAAATAAATACGTATAGATAGCCAGCCTGAAGACTGAATTGTAGTGAAAGAGACTTATCCACAAGACCCACTTTATGTAATATATAAACATAGCAGTGCTACTGGGGACTTGTAGTGGCAAGTTGAAGGTAATCCACAGGATTGTAGAGTACAAAAGAATACTCCTTGTTCAGCATTCATGCTGATAACGCCATGGATTACCTGGTAGATTCCAGGGATAATTTATGATACTCTGAGAGTTACAGCCTTGATCTTATTTCCCTACCAGTTGGTAGGTGGAAAGCTCAAAATTTGCATCAGCTTTTGATCTGAAAGTTATTACTAAACCCTGCCAGCACCAACATGTAGATCAATCTTTGAGCCTCTCTTTGCTGGGTAATAAAGGTAATACTAGGGAGCATGGAATTGTGTGTTTATAAACTGTATTTTATAGTCCTGAATATATAATCCTAGAGTGTCTATGGGTATACATGTATGTGTGTATATGTACATACACATGTAAAAATGAAACAAGTAACCCTAGAAGTTGCCCTGCAAAGTCCACTCTTTGCTTCTTTCTAAGATGGCAACCATAACTTGTAGTAAGGCTGAGGTGGTTATGGAAGCTGTTAGAATCATCTAGGTTTTCATACTCCCACCCCAAACCCCAGCAAACAGAAAAAACAAATAAGGTCCTTCATCCTATCCATGGTCTGAGATGTGGCAGATCTGCAGTTTCTTATTCAATATATGTATTACTTTTCTTGAAGGCAGGAGGCTCTTTGCCTTCACAGCATATACTTTCATGACAGAAATGAAGCAACCATAAGGTGCCTGTGGTTCACAGCAGGGGTGTAATTGTTGGCAAACACATTTCTAGTGTTTAGCATCCATATCATACACGTGTTTTACAGAAAGCCTGGCAACAGTAGCCATCTTCCAAAAAGGATGGCCTACAGCATATGTTGAGTGTTTTGTTGACCAAAAATAGGTTTTATCAGGAAGTGTATATACGGTTGTAGACAAATTTTTCTGTGATGTAAATCTGATAAATTATTACCTTCTTTACTGAGTTAAATTCATAAAGGCTTTACTGCTTTACATTTCACCAGTGAAATGTTCCAATTTTGGACTTTTTGCCATCAAAACTTTGACTCTTTGTATTCTCAGAACTGAGCCTTCTGTCCACTTCTCCACAGTAACATTAAAAAACATCCAAACAATCTTTGACATTTTCTTGTTATAAAAGTTCCACTATAAAGTGTATAATAATGGCTAGAACAAAGCTATATGGATACTTCATATCTTTATTAAATGAGGTACTTGAGCTGAAGCTGTCACCTCAGAAAACATAAATCTTAGAGAAAGTTGCAGAAGTGCCCTTAGCTCTTAACTCTGAAACTTGTTCTACTCACTTAGGCAGCTCTCTACATGTATTAGAAATAAGCAAAATGGACTATTTGGAACAATCCTTATTTTTACAAGTTGATTCTGTACTGGAAGTGAGCTTTAAGATAGGCATGAATGATGGGATTGCGTTCACAGGTATCAAAATCCCTCAGATATTCTGAGTTAATTTTGGGGGGATGAGGGTTTTTTTTTTTTTTCTCCCTGGTTTTATTTCAACCTGTGTAGAGTCTTCAGTTTGGTTTCTGATGAAAAGAATGAGAAGCAGCTGCTGGTTTTCTGTGACACTCAGAGTAGAAGAAAAAGGAATTTGAGGAGAGCACAGAGGATGTGAAATGCTCCAGCAGTCTCAGTAAAATGTGCCTAAAATATATTTTTCCACAACTAAAATGCTTTGTGGATCCACCTATGGTAAAAAAAAAAAAAAGCTTTCTGTACAAGATAAAATTTTAGTTTCACATACATAGTGATAATTGATAAGCAAATACAAAGGTATGTTTTGAACTGAGTCTGTTTGCCAGGCACTTGTTAGGGAGTGTTAATAAGTTTATAGGTAGAAATGTTTTGTTAATAGAGTTAGGTTTTCCTGGAGCACTCAAAACATTGATGTTAACAATTGAAATGTTAAGTATGAGGTGAAGAAATGAATGAATCCCATGGTGGACTGCAAAGATAAGCTTGCATCTATAAAGGCTTTATAACTGGAACAGCAGAAATTTAAGTGCATCATCTGATTATTCTTTTTATTGGGTTTTGATGAAAGCCATTAAGTGAACCCAATCAAATCAAAATTCTCACTTAATTTAAATAAGGTTTTGTCATTAAATATCCTCTCAGATGCTATTTTTGTCTTGACAGGATTATTTTGTTCCTTTGCTTATAAGGTTTCCTTTCTAGCTGAAGAAACAGACTTCATTAGTTAAAACTCAGTCCGTGTAAACTCAGTCTAAAACTAAAAAGGCAACAGGAAAATTCTAGAAATAATGTGTAATGTCTCTTCAACTTTCAGTTGGCAACCAGAGCGCCAGGTACCCTTTAATGAAGTCAGATTACCGCCACCCCCTGATATCAAGAAAGAAATTGGTGAAGGAGATGAAGTGGAGGTGCGTTTATCCTAGTGAACTGTCCTCATCTGTAACTGATTGTCCATTCAAGGCAGTGATGATGATTACACGTACATTACCAAACAGAAGATTTAAAATGGACCTTGTCTCTAGTAATGGGTTTATTAGGCTTTCCATGAAACTCTTGACATTCCAGTTTTCTCAAAGAACTACCAGTGGAACTTTCTCAAAATGTAAATCTTAAAATAGCTGAAAATGTTCCAGGATTACAGCCAAGACTAGGTAATTTTCATTTTTGATCTGGAATGTAATTGGAAATCTCTTGATACGAAGAGGTAATAGAGCTCTTCCAATAATAATAGTTTTAATCCAGATGAAATGTCTCATACAATCTGGTAGGAAATTGTGTGAATTACACTGTTTCACAGAGAAACAGTGTTAATTAGAAATGATATATTAAACCAGGAAATTAAAAGGTGCATGTTCTGTTCCCATCTCATTGCAGAATTTCTAGTAATACAGTAATTACTTTTAACTTCTTTTCACTTTTTTGTTCTTAAAATGAAATTAATGAGTTTCTTTAGGATACCTGTATAGTTTCTCACTAGTAATTTAAGAAACAATGTAGCATAGATGCTGGGGTTTTGTGTTACTTTATTTGAAAGACAAGCTATTTGTTGCATTTTTTTAGAGGTTAAATGTGAAAAACCGGTTTCTATATCCTTGCTATTGCAAAAATTTTTTGTTCAGTTTGTATGTAATCAACTTTGGCCTGTCAGAAGTGTATGAGGAGTAAAATTCAGCAGTCCTCTTTTCTATATCCATTCTTGCATTAACTTGGTAGCCGTAGTTAAATATGGAATATAGTCATATGTTGACTTGGTTCACTTCAGTAGTCCTAGGTATATAAAATAAGCCAGTGATGAAGCAGATATCTTAATTGTGGAGTTCCTCCTGTGTGAACTTCCAGTGTGAAGACAGCGTTTGAATTTAGCGAGGATTTGTCCCCGGATAAGCATTGAGGCAAAGTTTTGTCTTCCTTCAGAAATTATTGAATTGTCAGTAACAAAGAATCATCAGGCAAAGGAAATCGGTTCACAGTCCTTGTAGTACAAAATAATAGCCATTTGTGTAAGAAGCATGTGCTTCATGTTTTATACAAAAATGACTTCATGTGGCATACTGTTCCATTTTAATGAATATTAGAAAATCTGGGATGTTCTTTCTTCATCATATGTGCAGGCAAGTGAATTGTGTCTGAGTGCTGTCAGTGTTTCTTACTACTTTCATTTTCAGGTTTATTCTAGAGCAAATGACCAAGAACCTTGTGGCTGGTGGCTGGCAAAAGTTCGAATGATGAAGGGAGAGGTAAATTATTTCAAAACCTACTGATTTAATGATGTTGCTTTATTTAAAGTTACTATGAAAGGTCTTTGTGATGGCAGAACTATGTAAAGTACTACTAATACAAAAACATGGCAAAACAGAATTCTTAAATTGAGATCACTTCAGAATGACCCATGCTGCATTACACAACTGAGGGTCATGTTTTTATAGCTGAGCAAGTCATCTCCATTATTTGTAGTTAATTGCTTGGAAGACTGTATGAACACACGAAGACAGGACTTGTAATAAACCTACCTTGTGAATTGAACTTGGAGCTAAAGAAATCAGTAAAGCAGTGCATTTCGCTTAACCTCTGGTTAAAGGTGGTGTTTAAACTCCACAAATTAAACATATTGTAGCTATTGGTGTGTGTTGCTTGGGTTCTTTTTTTGTGTACTTCTCCTAAGTATAGTGGAAAGACACCAGTTGCTTTACTTTTTTGCATATGTCAAGTGTGTATTTTACTGTTCACTCTTGATAGTTACAGCTGTAAAGTAACTTGCAGATTCAGACACTTAAGTGTATAGAGCTATGTCAGTGTCTGGTATTGTTTCATTAGAGCTTTATTTTATGAAATGATAGCAAGAAAATTTAGCTTCGTAACAGGATGCTTCTACTGTGTATTCCTAAAAGCAAAGGAAATAGGGTTGAGAATGAAATAGTCCTATTTCTGATACTGTTTAAAAACTGTTAACAAAAAGTAACTGCTATTGAGCTCTGTGAGGGCAAGGTGTTAAACAGTTACCAAAGAGTCTTTATCTTAGTCCTTGTGGTTGAACAGTTTATTAAGAAAAAATGAGACAAACTGATTGAAATATGTCACAGAAGTTTGGAATTTTACTATGTTACCTTGCTATGCTGCTTATTTCAAAAAACAAGTCATAAAATAAAATGTTTAATTCTGAATTTATATTCTGTTTCATCAATTTTAGGCTTTTTAGTATTTTTATCAGGAAAAACCCCCAAAATTTTTCATCCTCACATGGCTGGTATCTTTATACAGCATTGCAAGTATAGTTATTTTATGGACTTGTCTCTCCTAAAAGAACTCATAGTTCAGCTTTAACTGTTATATAGTCTTTAACATTTTCATTCCCAAAATAAATGCAAAATTCACAGATAGCCAGTGTGTCTAATGATAGTTAGTTTTGTGATTGTTCTGATTCTGATCAGAATTACCTTTAACTGTAGGAGTTGATTTTTTTTTTTTTTTTTTTTTAATAAGCATATAGTGTTAGTTGTCTATTTAGTATTTATTTTTCCTTATTAAACTTTTGTGGTATGTTTCTAAGTAGCTTTATTTGATTAGGAGGATATGTAAGTTAAACCATGAAATTGTAAAACAGCATGTGGAAAAGTATGTCACAACCTTAGTGGATTTACTGTTTCCTGATACTTGAGAGAATCATGTGTTGGCAAAAGTAGATGCCAGTTTTGAGGGAGGAAGAGGAGAAAGTGCACTCCCTAAATAGCATACAGGTGGAAGGGAGGATAGGAGAAGGCTATATCCCTAACACAAAGTCTGGATTCAAGGATACTGCGCACACAAGCTTCTTTATACTTGCATGTGTTGGGTGGATTATTGGTAGTGTAGGAGGAGATTATTAGTAACTTAAATCTTCTTAGTTCTTTTGCATTCCCGAATTTGGGATAATGTGTATCAAAAAAGATCACATTTTTATTTTGCTTTTGAGCTTGCATGATTCACAGGTAGTTTGCCTTTTTTTTTTTTTTTTAAACTATTTCAGAGCAGATACTTCTGTGAAAAATGAGTTATGTTTTCTTCTCTATTAGATATTTTTTGAGAATTAGAGATCCAGTAAACATTTTGAATTTTGAAACTTGAACTGGACGATGATGTGGGGTACTGAAATTACATTGATATGGTGCCGTGACTTCACTAAGGAGTCAGATGGGTACTCAAATATGTCCAGGATCATTTGTGTAGAAATGTAGCGTTATATCAACTCAGAATTAGGTTTTAGTCTGTATATGCATACGTTGTACTTCTTGGTGTTGCTGGTACTGTTTCTGTGCCTTTGTTCCTTACTGAAGCTAGCATTTAAAAAATTCTTCTATAGTTTTATGTCATTGAATATGCTGCTTGCGATGCCACTTACAATGAAATTGTCACTTACGAACGACTCCGACCTGTGAATCAAAACAAAACTGTCAAAAAGAACACCTTTTTCAAGTGCACAGTGGATGTTCCCGAAGATCTGAGAGACGCGTGAGTAGCTCTACACATTCTCAGTATGGTGTTAACTGTATTTGAGGGGGGAAGTCCCACTTGGCTTAAATTTTAGAGGCAAATTTACAGGTCCATGGGTGGCTTCTGGGTGACTATTGCTGCAGTAGCTTATTTAGAAACTGCTGATTGGGGTCCCTGCTGAGCTTTTGGGGTGGAGACTTAAAAAACAAAGAGTTCCGAGATGGGAGCTTCAGGGCTTGCTTTAGCTCTTTAAAGATCATGCGCTCACAACAAGCCCCCAGTACTGAGACTTGCTGATTAACCATCATGGGCATACAGCCCACAGAAAAATGAGCTCTAGAACCATGTTAAGGAGAGTGGGAATTTTCCAGTTTCTGAGCAGTCTTTTTCATAAACTACTTTGAAACATCATTGGTTCTGACCATGATACAGCACATTCTGTTTTGATGCAGCTTACTGAAATAGCAATCATTTTGTCTCCTTAGGTGTGCTAATGAAAATGCACATAAAGATTTCAAGAAAGCTGTGGGAGCGTGTCGTATTTTTTATCATGCTGAAACTGCTCAACTAATAATACTGGTAACTTACTTTTTTGTAAATGTTGCATGAGTGATCAGTGTATTATTTATGGGGAAGTACATAGCCAGCTTGTATGTTTGTATGGAAAATGGTTTCACTTGTCCAACTGTGTAAATTGTGAGAGATTTAATTAATATAAGTAGATGCATTTAAGTTTACTCTGGGGTTAGACCTTTGGAGGGACTACAGGTACTGAACTGCACCAGTTCATCATAGCCGTTGACTTGTTCACTTCGGTGCTTCTGTGACGGTTTTCTCTATTATATATAGACTTCCCAGCATTAGTTTTATTCTGCAGTTCTGTTTACTTAGTATTACCCATTTGATCCTCACTCTCCAGAACTGCTTTCCTTGCTTGTTTCCCTTAGTTCTGCTGTTCAGACTGTGAGTGACAAAGATATCTATAGTAGATTGATATTTAATTCGTTTGGAGAACATCATGAGGAAGAGTTACTCTGTATATCCTGCCACAAAATCTTTGGTATAAAATGTGCTCTAAGAGGCAACAGAGAATTGTTGGTGTGCAGAGCTGGTGCTGAATTTCTCATGCCTTGTTTGAGGAAGAACAATGGCCATGTATGTTCTGGAAATTTAGATCATGTTTATTAGTTTAAGTAGGTTTCGGATTCATTCTTTAAATGTGGATTTGCTTAAAAATCAAAACTTAATGTTCTTGCTATTCTGTAGTCTGCCAGTGAAGCAACAGTGAAGAGAGTGAATATACTGAGTGACATGCATCTGCGCAGCATTCGTACCAAACTTATGCTTATGTCAAGAAATGAAGAAGCTACAAAACACTTAGAGGTAAGTCATGTAGTTCTTATTGCCTGAAACTGAGCACATCACTGTACATGATGTTGTGTGCATGTGGATGAGTCGTCTTTTGTTTTCCCTTCAGTGCACAAAACAGCTTGCTGCGGCATTTCATGAGGAATTTGTAGTCAGAGAAGATTTAATGGGACTTGCTATAGGAACACATGGTAGTAACATACAACAAGCCAGAAAGGTTCCAGGAGTTACTGCCATTGAACTTGAAGAGGATACTGGTACTTTCAGAATCTATGGAGAGGTAAGGGGGAAGCTTTGTATGAATCTGATTAGTGTTTGACTCTATCTGCTTTCAGAGTGGTGAGAGCTGTACCCAAAATTAAGAACTGGAAATAGCTGAGTAGTTGCCTGAGTGGCTATCTGCATGTTCACACAGCAGCAGTTTGTACCACATATTTGAATGTGACCTCCCTGAGATGTGTTCTGTCCTGACTTTCTATGTGCTGATGCACAAATTCTCTGATAACTGCACTGTACATATTGGTCAACCCAAGAGAGATACCATTTGCTGCTATTTTACTTGATGACAGATTTTTTTATTATTGTTATTTTTTTTTCCTTCAGACTGTATATGCTGTTCTTGTTGGTTCTCCCCCTCCCTTCTTTCTAGGTCATGTGTATTTTGCTGTGTGGTGTCTGCTCCTCTGACCTCTTACTTGTGTTATTGCAGAGGGGGTTGGACTAGATGACCTTTAGAGGTCCCTTCCAACCCAGACCATTCTAAGAATCCATGACACAGCCAAATATATTGCATCCTGTATCTCCTGCTTCTAATCCTTTTGACAATTTAGTGCTGGTTTTGGCAAGATAATACTGGCTTGTTCCAAGTTAATTCCATTTATGTGACTCTTAACCTGATGTGCTTTAAATCTCACAAGTGCCTTGAAATATAGTTTGTCTTTGGACAAAACCAAAATCCATTCAGGTGGCAGAAGAGTAGTGACAAAGATGCTACTGTCACCAGGGTCCTGTCAGAAGGTTTCTTGTGGTTTGGTTGTTTTTTTTTTTTTTTTTTTTTTTATCCCATGTTACTGACTCTTCAGGTGTCAGTCACTCCTGAGTCTCTAGTGTTAATGCTTTTACAAATCCTTGGTCATCTGCTGCTTCAGGAATCCATGGTCTTGAACTATGCTTCATGCGTGTCAGGAGTAGAACCTGGTTGTGACCCAAGCGTCAGGTGAAATTGATACTGCTGAGAGGAGGAGAGTCTTCTGTACTCTTCAGGATCTCTGAAGTTCTGTCATGGTTTTTTTCTGTTTTTTTTTTTTTTTTCATTTTTGAAACTGTAGAGTCCTCCAGGGTATCAGCATGGCAACAGATTCTTCTCTGATCTAGTACTATCAGATCATCACATCTCACAGTTCATGAGGAAGACTCGGACAACTTTAAACACAGTAGAATGTGTAGTGTATTCTAGTTTCTGTCTCTTTAATGCCAATGGTGTGATGCTGAAATGTGTGGAAAGGTTCTGACTGTCACCAGCCTCTTTCAGGAGTGCACTGCAATGATGATAAATGCCAGATGCCCCCTAATAATGCCTTTAGACACATCCAGCCTTGTCCTTCCTGGAAGTGATAGCTGCTCCTAAAAAAGCCAGGCAACCTAAATGTTCCACATGATGAAGGCTTCGGCATGTGGGTATTCTTGTCTACTCCTTTTGCCTCTTTACAACAGAAGTTGGCAAGCAGCCAGTCCCTAATGGCTGAATGCACAGGCAGACAATTTTGGGCCGTGATATGTGTGGGAATAGTGATCCAATGTCCCTGACATTGTAGTCAGGGTCAGAGGGTCTCCCATAGATCATGTTTTGCATAGAGACAAAAGATCAGTGTTGCTCAGGGCTGGAATTTGTGAGGGAAGGAAGAGTGAGATTGGAAGAGCATTGGAAAGTCATACGATCAGAGGGAAGCTGAACGGTATGAGCTGGGCTGCTCTTCGTGCTTTCTCCTTGTCTGGTCAAGACCACTTTAATTCCAGGACCCTTTCCCTTCTGCCTGAACCTTTTCTTGTGATACCCGTTACGGAGACCATAGTGCTGTGAACTTCTGAGTTGGACAGTGAGTAGCTATCCCTGCTTTTGAAATCTTGTGCCTCCCCTGGAAGAAGAGTCTTATCAGAAACAGAAAAGCTTTTTTTAGACCTTTGTTACTGGCAAAATTGAATTGTATTCAGTTCGTGTGCAGTTCTTAACGCTTGAGTTTCTTCATTTTTACACCATTTTTTAAAGATACTTAACTTGTGTGATGACCATTCCCTTGAGTAGAAAGGTAACAAGACTCTATCAATCTCAGCTTTTCCAGGAGACTGTTACTCATTTTTCCTTTGGAGCTTTCATTAGCTCAGTTCCATTTGAACTAAGAGACTAATGCACATCTTATTTTCTTGTAAAAAGAATTGTATCCCAGTGGATAAAGCATAGTTCCCTGCTATAACTCGGGAAGACTTTGCCATTATCTGCATGAGGATCAGGCTTTTCAAATTATTCCCAGAGTAGTTCTGTATCATCCATTTGGAAAGGTCTAAAAGACTTTTAAGACCTTGTTTCAGAAACTGGTGTCAGACTCTTGAGACAGATTCACCTTTTGTAACAGGAGTGTGCCCTCTGCCAGCGCGTAGGCACTAGATAGACGTTAACAACTGTGTTACAAAACATTTTCCCTCGAGTCTGCAGCCTTGCAGTTCTTGTTTCGCATTCATGTAGAAGTCTCCTGCTGCAAAAATGGTAGGTATAATGCTGAGTTGAGAAAAATACTCTGCATTGAATCTATTAGACTCTTCAAGAAACATACACGTGTCTTGATAGTATGAGCACCTACATGAAGTAACCAGGGCATCAATGGACGTGTAGATGGTAATTCAAAGCCAGAAAGGTACCTACTAGTAACTGGAATTCATTGAGGTCTTTAGTCCACATCCACACCAATTTTTAGAGAGAGAAATTACCAACTGAGAATACATTGTCCAGATTGGTTTTATGTGCTATCTCCTGTTGGGTATGAATGAGTCATACAGGTTGTACTTGCGTAAAAGTTCTGAGTGCTTGTGGCTAAGTGAAGATATGCATATGGGTGTGCTGTAGTTACTGGCAGTAGTTTGTTTTCTTATCCTGACTGCTGCTGTGGAGCAATCACTGTTCCTTCATCTTTATTTGGGAAAGAATAGATAACATACTTCTGAGGCAGGACATTGCAAACATTTTAGTTAATTGTTTCCTGTTGATAGAGTTCACTGAAGATGAAAAATTGCTAGTGAGCATTGAAGTTCATATTGTTTTATCAATTGCTGTATGAAGCATAGTCTCTGCTCTCTACAACTTCCTGTTCATCTGCTTTCCGTGCTTTATTGCTTGTTTCATTATCGTGAAATCCAGTTCACTCTTGTTTTTCTTACCATCATTCTGACCTCTGCCATAAGTAGAGGTTTGTAAGTTTTCTGTCCTTCTAGAACTTCTTTAATCTGAAAGATGCACGTAATCTTATTTCATGTGTTGCCTTAAAAATGATGGATGAAAGGGCTGAGGCATTAGTGTAAAATGGAAACTGCTCAAAAACTGTCATTACATTATTTGATACTTAATTCTAATTGCTAACTTGAAGCTTTGTTTCTTGTTTCAGCATTTTGATAGCCTTAATTAACAGTTGATTTCTGTCATTTATTAAAAAGCTTTAAGAGAACTCCTTACTACCCAAAGACACTGTCCTTTGTTGGAAAACATTGTAGATGAGCTGTGGCCAGAAACCAGAGCACTCTAGAAGGAGGTGCCCTGGCTGTATTACTTGCACTGTAGAGGTGATTTGATTAGGACAGGTTTTTTAGTGTGGTCCATCATTTCACTGTAGAATTCAGGTTGCACTACTGTAATTTGCCTGCTGTTACAAGGCAGATTGAAGCTGCTGGTTATTCAGGCTTAATTATTGATTCAAGCTGTAGAATTTTTGTAGAGAAAACAAAATAACTGCTCGAAGTGTAGCCCTTTCTAAAGAGGCATGGTACGCTGTGCTTGTATGCTCCTGTACCGTCCTGCAGTGCTCTTGCTCTTTTGAAGCACTAGTTTGCCCAGCCACTGCCAAATTGCCCTGGAATTCAGAGCACTGTGCTCTGAACATAGTTGCCCAGCCTTTTTGCAGCAAGTCCTTTTCCTGAAGGTACAACTGAGTTGATTGTGTGGTGGGCAAACCTTGTGAGTGTGCACATACTTAGAGGAGTAGCTGCTTTTGTCACCTGGGCAGTGTGTATTCACTGAGGAGTTGTGTATTTACAAACAGCACTTGGTTTTTAGACTTGACTGAAAAACAGATCTGTTAGTTACAAGAGGTTCTCTGGTACTCTGATTTTTTTTTTCCTTCTGTTTTCTTGAATACTGAGGAGGGGAACTGAAACTTCTTGAGGGGAGAACTTCTAACAGGTCTTTCATTCATGCTTTTTTGAAAAATCCGTACACCTTTCTTACGGAAAAGGCTTACAGTGAGCCTGTAAAGTTCTGTGGAGAGCTTCTACTTCAGCCTTGGAACTGTCTTTATCAGGTGACATATTATTTAGATACTGTCAAGAGACAAAAAAGAGTTGAAGATTCAATTTCTCCACCATTTTTCCACATGTCCTCTGGGCAATGTAATAGTGTGTTACATGTTAAAAATTAAGTTAAAAGCTGTAAAATAAATTTGTATCTGACAATATTGATGGTAGTACAGTTTCTGTGGAAAAAAAATGGATACTTCCAAAGCAGCTCAGAGGAAAATACAAAGATGAAACTATATGATCCGAAGCTACTTTTAATACAATATTCTTGCAAGTTTCTGTGAATGCTGGTAGGACCTGTTACAGATTTGTTTCTTTTCAGTACAGAATCTTTGTAGTTGATTATTAATTTATATATATATTTTAAAAATAAATAGGTTCCAGAGTTGAAAATTGTCTGCTTTTGGGGAGAGAGAACAAAATTATCTGTTTTTTTCCTGATTAATGTCTACCAGAAACTGCTTTAAGATATTTTATGTCTGAGGTTTACTAGTAAAAGGTTGCAGATAATATTTTAAAATGTCTTGAAATAACATGGAAGAAGTTGTTTTATTTATTACTGATGATTTGCTTTGCTGCTGCATTTTGCCACTGGCTATTTTACTGAATTATTTCTTTGACATTTAGGTCAAAATTGGATTAACTTTGTCTAACTGTTCATGTTTTTTTGAAAATAAGCTTGACATTTTTAAGACTTGTAGGTTTTTCTACAAGGTTTTACTTTTGACATCTTATATTCACAAGTAAGCTCCGTTTTTATATATTTTTAAATTCATTTCCAGACTGCCGATGCAGTGAAAAAGGCTAGAAGTTACTTGGAATTTGTGGAGGATTTTATTCAAGTTCCCAGAAACCTTGTTGGTATGTAATACTGCTAAAACTTGGGGAAAGGGAGCCTGATCAGCTTGACTGTGCAAAAGAGGATTTAATGCCAGTTCGATATTTGATTTCTCCATTTAAGTAGAAAGTGATTAACCTTTTACAACTGTATGTATCAGGGAATTCTTATGGAATTACATATGTTACTGAATAATACATTTTCAGGATTTTAACACTTAAAATGGTTTGATTATGGACTAATACTATCCAATTCAATAGTAATATTTGAAGTTCAGATTCTAGTAAAACATGGTTTGTTATATTGACCACTTAATAGTGTGTCCACTGAATTCCTGGATGCAATATGGAAGTACTATGGCTGAGATGCAGCAGTGATGCAAGACAGTTCTCATGTTACTGCTCCCTCCTTGTTTTAGATGTCAGAGGTGGTGGTTGGGTGGTGTTGAGCAGCTCTGTAAACCTGCTGGCAGTGCCTGTTGGTCTCATCCTCAGGCTGGAAATGGGCATTTTTCCATGTTTCAGCTTTATGGAATGTAGCTTCCTGAAACTTGTAAATGCATATACAGAAGCTTCTCTATCATAAGCTACCTAAAGGTGAGGTGAACTTCCTATGGTTTAGGCTTACAGCTTGCTATTGTAGACTACATAATTTGAATGGTTCATGTGCAAACTCCTAAAAATGAGGCTTTCAAGGTTTTATAACTTCAGCAAGTTAAGATGTAGTGTTTTATTGTTTGGGTTTTTTTAACAGTATCTCTGCAAATTGTTTCTGATGCAGTTTGATAATTCTGTTGATGTTAAGACTTGTTTTAACATTCAGCTAATTATTTTGGTTTTTTTCATCATCTCATTCGGCAGACCTAGGTGCACCAGGGAACTTTGCTAATCAAAGTTTTTGAGAGCTTTGGATGGCATTCACTAGTGTGAATATAGCCATATCACAATCATGGCACTAACATTAATGCATGTCACTGAAAATGCTACTCTTGAACAACTGCAATAGCAGCTCCTGACGAAAGCAGACATCTTGCCCAGAGTGCCTGTGGTCATGTATGTAAGCAGGCAGATATTTAGCTACACTTTATGAAGGCGCCTAAGTTAAGAGGAGTGTCATGATCATTAATGACTTGGATGGAAGATCCCCTCCCACTGTGCACAGTTCATCTCTTTGTACCAGATTGAAGAGTGCCATCTGATGAACTGCCAGCTTCAAATGCTGAGGCTCCTTGGGACTGAGGATTTTCCCAAACACTGGTTAACCATTATCCATAGAAAAATGCCAAACATCACAATAAATGTGATTTAATGGTAATAATAGGATCACTGTGCCAACTGAAATCGAAGACATACAGAATTATTAGCTGTAGCATGGTTTTTTAAGACAAAAAAACCCGAAGGCAAATCTGCTGAGCTCTTTAAACTGTTGAGGACAGGAAACAGGTTTTTTTAGTGCTTTTTGCACTTTGTATCATATTGGTATCTGCTGTAAAGAATGTACATTGTGGAGAACTGTCACACACTTTTGATGGTTAGACCCTTTTTTCACAGGTTCTGCCCTCTTTTACTCATCATTTGAATGCTTTTAAGTCCCAGATTGACGAAATGTTTCCACTTAAGGGAAGAGATAAAATCTTTTAGTAAGGGAGCAGTTGCTTTTTTGAGGTTTAAGCATAAAAGTTTTGAAGAACCTTTTGGTTTAGACCCACGCATGATCTCAAATATTGTAAAGGTAATAAGGGAAATATGGGTATCGCTCATGTTTGTTGTAAAGGCAAAACTAATTTTCAGAAAACAAGTAGTTTTTCTACTTTTGTTTGGAGTCTCTTAAAAAAGATAAAGTATATATCCTTGTCAAAATGTCAGGAAAGATTTGAATAAGGGTACAGGTGAAGACAGAGAGTCCAAATAATCTTGATATGTAAATCTAAAATAGGCATTTGCAAAATTTTTGTCATTGTACTCCTAGTCTCTTTCTGTTTGAAACTTGTGTGTAGCAGTGATCTTCATCAGTACTTGTCATTAGTTGTGTTTGTGTGTATATATATATATATATATATAGTTTTGGGAATTTTCACTTCCTATGACACATTGCAGTGTTTTCTTGGGGATTTTTTTGGTGCCTCTGGAGTAGGAGAAAACTTTGTTTCAAATGGAACAGTAAAGAAGAGTCAGATGGTTGTTACAATTATGTTATACAGAACTTAAAATATCAAGAAGCCTGTTAAAATATTTTGCACATGGATGCAAAATTAACCATTCTTACCCTCTGAAGGAAAAGTTATTGGAAAAAATGGAAAAGTCATTCAGGAGATTGTAGACAAGTCTGGAGTCGTCAGGGTGAGAATTGAAGGAGATAATGAAAATAAACTGCCCCGTGAAGATGTAAGTACTTTATACTTTCTTGTTGTGATTAGGTTTTTATTTGCAAAACCAGTCATGTTTAAACTTTTAGCAAAGAGTATGTAGAAAAACACATGCAGAAAATGAGAATTTTTAAGGCCTGACTGAAATCAGTTAAAGTGCTGCTGTGTAGCATCAGAATGGGCTCACTTTTCACCTCTTGTGTTATTATGCAGTTTATAAATACAGAGTTTGTGGCCTCTGCGCCCTTCTTTGTCATTGCCAGTCTGAAACGGTGGTGATACCCATGCTCAAAAACACAGCATCTATGGTTTGGGTGGTGTTCTGGGATAGATGTTCATGGATTTTTTTAAATTTCTTTTTTTTTTTTTTTAAACAAAGCCATTTTTTTGTTGGGTTTTTTTTTTTGTTTTTTTTTTCTGGACATAAAAATATATCGAGAGAGAGAGACATTTTAAATATTTGGGTTTTTTTTTCAGGCTGGTAACTTGGACTAAATTTTGTATGAAACAATTCAAGGAAAAATTCTCTTTTTTTATTGATGAAGCAAAACTGTTTGTTTTTTTGAATTTTTCTCCTATATGTACTTCAGCTGCATGGCTAAGTTGGGATTCTCCATGTTAACAGTGCTCATGTATTTTAAATATGAGACCATAAGATAAAAACTTTTTGTAGTGCTTCGTGCTGTAGAGTTGGTTTAACTAACCACTGGATGCTTCTTGGTAAACTATGGATACTTCTACACATCTACTGTGATAAACACACAGGGATAGTGTTGCATGGAGAGGAATATAGTCACTGTATGTCAAGCTGTTGGGAAAACTGGATGGTTTTAAGTCTGTAACATAGAAATCTTGAACCTCACCCCAGTCTGAGTTATTTCAAGTGTCCCCAGTCTGAGTTATTTCAAGTGTATCTGTGCAGCCCAGGATTTAGTTGCTGTCTTTGCTTGCTTATCTCACTTTTGTAATTTAAATAGATTGTTGCTATAATTTAAACAGAAGGATTGTTTTGATGATAATGTTCTTTCTGAAAATAAGATCTGACATTGTTTTTTTTGTAGGGAATGGTACCATTTGTATTTGTTGGTACTAAAGAAAGCATTGGCAATGTCCAAGTTCTTCTAGAATACCACATTGCATATCTAAAGGTAAGTGGATTTCAGAAGGAGGAACCTGAAAAACTTCGTTTGAAGTAACAGGATATTTTGGAACCAGTTTGGTGGGATTTGTAGTTGATAAACTGTTCCTCTGTGTATTGAGATGTAAGGTTTGGTGGCACCTCCTTGCCCTTAGGTGTCATGTAGGCCTTTATATCCATATATATATCTCCACATACATATGTGGTTACTTAGAACTGTTGGTTTTGAAAGGAATGTACTGTAAAGAACACTGGTTTAAATGGTAGTTGGGAAGCAATATGCAGGTGTTTGTCTCTTGGTGTTCTGTGGTTAATGCTCTATTTTGGGGTATGGTGGAATTTCTTAATAGTAGCACACTGATAATGTGTAGTATTAGAACAATTACCCAATTAGTTGGCTTTGTGTGGAGTTGTGGTGTTGACTTAGAAATATTGAGTTAATTTGAATCTTTTTACTTTCCCAGTTTACTTTTAAAAAAGTAGAAAATACGTGGTGAAGTGTGGTTAAGAACAATAATGGTCTGTGTGGTGATTTGAGAGAAGGGGTTTAGACTTTTTGCAAAACTCTGTGGAACTCATATTTGAATTCTGTTGTTTGCAGTCACCTTCAAGGTGATGTTAATTGTCCTACAGGAATGCTATATTTTAAGGTGACTGATGGGTGATAGCATTTTATGAGGGAAAAGAACATTTCTTCATCAGCAGGGTTTTTTTTTGTTTGTTTCTTGTTATGTAGGAGGTAGAACAATTAAGACTGGAAAGGCTCCAGATCGATGAACAGTTGCGTCAGATCGGGATGGGTTTCAGACCTTCTTCCGCCAGAGTTCCTGAAAAGGAAAAGGGATACACGACTGATGAGAGCACCCTCTCCTCAGTGCAAGGCTCCAGGTCTTACAGTGGAAGAGGCAGAGGCCGCAGAGGCCCCAATTACACGTCTGGTTATGGTGAGTTTTCTTGAGCATCTGCTGCAAACAAGTTGTCATCTTCTGAGTCCATCACTATCTCTAGCATTTAGCATAGTTGAGTGAAGGCAGGGTTTAAAATTTAGAATTGCCATTCTATTTTTTCACATAGCTCAAAACACCCCACTAGATTCACATTCTTGATGAAGTTTTAAATTGAAAAAACAAACTGAAGTCTGATAAGTTCATGTCATTCAGAGTAGTAATGACTTCATACAAAGATACTCTTCAGATGACCCAAGGTTAAAAAAAAATCTGACATTAGCATTATATGTTTTGATTGAGGAGGAATGAAAAATGCTTGTCTGCCATCATGGATATCTTATGAATGTATTTTTGAAAAGTAAACCAAAATAATTTGAAACTGAGCCAGTAAGAAGTCCTGTCTTTTGCCCCATTGTTCTATTTAGTTTTTAGATATTAATTAAACTGGATTTGTTAAAGATGTAGTGAGGTATGCTGATGGGTGTTTTAAATTACCAAGAAAGTGCTATCCAGTTCTCTAGAGACTCGTACATCTCCTTTTCATTCAGCAGCAGTCTCCATTTGAATATGGACAAAGAAATGTAGGTGCTTCAGTAAATGTGGGGAAATACCCAGTTATTCAATACAATAAACCACTCCTGATTGTCTGTGATTGTCTGTGTAGCTCACTTCCAACACAAAATCAGACACTTGTGATTCTTGCAGATTTTATAGTCCCTGACTGTAGCTTCCAGGATCATGCCATGTTGTTCAGGCTCATTCTGATGACAATGTTAGTGTTTGTAACTTCAGATTTTACTATTTCACAACAAATTCTTTGACTAGTCTGCAATGAAATTGTTTATATACAAACATTTTATATACAAAACCACTTTCATTGGAAACCTTACTGTTGTGGGGTTTTTTTTACCCCAATATGGCAAGAATTGCATGTTAAAACCATATGGATCTAAATCTCTTTATTCCAGAATGATTAGTAGGGAGAGTTTCTGGCTGTTTAAAATAAATAGTAGGTGTTAAATTTTGAAGTAGTAAAAAGCTGTGTGGGTTGGGTTAGCTCAGAGATGGTGAGATATTATGGATGCTATTCAGTATAAACAGTTCAATTGTTCGAGTAGCTTTAAAACAGCCAGAAGAGGTTGCTTAGCAACAGCCATCAGCTATAAGGTGGCAAAGTTGTCCTTGGGAATTTCAGAGAAGTTGCCTAGAAACTGCACCAAATGCCTGCAGTGAATACACAAAGAGAGGAAATGCTGTTTAATCCTTGAATTTCCTTGATTTATCCATGCACATAAATTACAGTTTGGGAAATCTTTGAGCCCTTACTTTGCATGTTATAAGTAATTAACTTCTATGTGTGTGTGTATACATACATATATGTGTGTGTGTATACATACGTATATTTAACCAGCCATGCTGTTCGGAAGTTTTCTGTGAGAATCTGAAACCAGAGCATAATCCCCAATTTCATATTAATTTCCAATTTTCTTTTCCTTTCCATACAAGGTACAAACTCTGAGCTCTCTAATCCCTCTGAAACAGAGTCTGAGAGAAAAGATGAACTTAGTGACTGGTCCTTGGCAGGAGAAGATGACAGAGAAAGCAGACATCAACGTGACAATAGACGACGTCCTGGAGGAAGAGGACGTAGTGTATCTGGAGGTCGTGGGCGTGGTGGACCTCGTGGTGGCAAGTCATCAATTAGCTCTGGTACTGTGTTTGAAATACATTTTGAACTTAGTTCTTGTTCCTGGCAATTTCTATATAACCTGCTACTATTCTCAACTACTCCATTTTTACATTATAATCTTAACAGGCTGGGATTTCAGTCGAAGTGTGTGATTGCTTCTTGTCCCACACTCGTGTTAGATTTCTATTGGCTTATCTTCTGGTTACAATGATCTTCATTTTCTTCGTCTGCTCCATATGCATATTATATTATCTAAGTTTGGAATGCTTTGGCACATTACCTGTCTTCTGAGTTAAGTTTATGTTAAGCTACAGAATGGGAAAAGAATTCATGGAACAGAAGTTACTTTTTTCAGAATTTGACTATGCTAATTGTTAGGACTGTAACTGTCAAAAGTGCCATGCTGCTCTGAAGTGAAAGGTCTACACAGCTTTAAGTAAAAGCTCTTTAAATGTCATCTTGGAAATCTTTGTGATGGAAATAATGCAAGAGCTGTTAGAGTAGTTAGAGAGGAGCCAATACAAAATCATAAATCCTGTAGTTTCGAGTATTTCACCTTTTCTAAGGTTGCTTTCTATTTTGAAACTTACAAACACATGTAAGTCAGCCTGGGGATTACATTGTGTTTAATATAATAATATATATTTAGTATCTTAAATGGAAACTTTGTTTTTAGTGCTGAAGGATCCAGACAGCAACCCATACAGCCTGCTGGATAACACAGAGTCAGACCAAACAGTGGATACGGATGCCAGTGAATCTCACCACAGTAGTAACCGTCGCAGGAGGTCACGCCGACGAAGGACTGATGAAGATGCTGTTCTTATGGATGGAATGACAGAGTCTGATACAGCTTCTGTTAATGAAAATGGTTTAGGTATGTAAACAGCTGGGTGAGAGTCCCAGAACAGGCTAAGAAAAAGATGTTGGCTGTGTAAGTGTAGCGAAACACTTGTTAGTGATGAATTGTTGTGCTATTGAAGGTTGCTGTCCAATTAAAGAAAGCCCTCCTGCATGGCTCTGCCATGAAATCTCTTTACTGAGCTCCATCAGTATTTTTGTATGCCTCTTTTTAAAAACCTGTCTGACAGAGACACCAATTCCCTGTTTCCCATTAGTAGTTGTTTTCATGGAAACAGTGCTGTTGGATCAGCATTCTATTTTGTCTTTGGTGACCTCAGTCTCAGTGGAGGAAAGCTTCTTCAGTAGCTGTTAACTTGTCTCTGCCCAGCTTCTGCTGAAGTACTTCACTTTCCTTCAGTAAATTCTCTTGGTGCTCACTGGACAAGAATATAATCTATTGGCTTAATACTGTAGAAAACCCATGAAAAAAAGTGGTTATGTGGCTAAAATTTGACACACAGTTACTTAATAAATAAAATCTGAGGTCACTAAGTGTATGCCTAAATGTTTCAATCAGCCTAGACCAAAAAGTAAAATGAAGGGTTTGCATTCTTGTGTATGTTTTCAGTATGAAATTGCTGCTTTTCCTGTAGCCTGTCTTATATAGCCTGTTTAAAAAAAAAAAAAAAAAAAAGGCAACTGTAAATGCCCCGTGCTGAAACTGCTGAAGAATTTACTTATTTATTTATTTTATCATCAGAAATAGTTCATGGTAAACTTTGCAATTGCAGATGATAGTGACAAAAAACCCCAGCGACGCAATCGTAGCCGCAGGCGTCGCTTCAGGGGTCAGGCAGAAGATAGACAGCCAGGTAATTCGAGTGGAGCTGTGGGTAATCTCAGGTCAAAAGCATGAGAGAATGTTGTGTCTGCTCTTTTACAATATAGCTGCATAATACAAAAAGGTTACTCAACTAATAAGACTACTAGACAAAGATGAAAGACATCTCTTTTACTAGAAGAACTTAAAGTTCTTAATCTGCCTAATGACACTAATTTATAATGTCTAACTTTTTGCTTGGACATACAAGTTACGCTTCTGATCCAGTTCTCATTGAAGACAACAGCCAAACTGCTGTTGAGTTCAGTGGTCCAGGATCAAGACAAACATGATGGTCCATGATCTGCACTCACTTGCATCTGTGCACTTGCACGGAACATGACACAACCTTTTCAGCGCTGGCTGAGAAGCGACAAGCTGGGATGGCAGGGTCTGGGTGACTGGGCAGAGCACTGTGGGGGAGCTCACAGGGTTCTGCTGGTCCTGTGCCCCTGTCAAACTGCTGCTATCACTCCTCAGCTTTTGTGAATATTTGCAAGTCATTTACAAATTGAGGGTGGGAAGGAGGAGGAATTTAAGTGAAATTGCATGTTTCCAATTTTTTTGTTGTGGCTTGTTGCATTTCTTTTGTGTGTACTAACACTTGAAACATTAAAGGTGAACTAGTTAATTTTCAACAGAATGCCCTATTTAGAAAACGCTTGTTATATTCATGGTGTGGGGTAGTAACAGAAGGTCTTCTAGATTGGCAGGTTCCAAATTTCACCTGTATTTGTCTTCCTTATATTTGTGGTGCTGATACAACATTTGCTTAAGAAGAGAAAAGTTGTTGACTAACTAAAACTTTGGGGAAGAAAAAATCCAAATGCACCCACCCCCTAAAAAAAAAAAAAAAAAAAAAAACCAAGCCAAACCCCAAAATACCCTATTACCTCTCACCAGTCTAGTTTTGTAAAGTGATGAGTTTATGAAGGGACAGAAAAAGTAAAAATGGGTTTCAGCCAGCAACCTAAAGGGACATTGGACATCTCTGCGAAAGCTATGGGATTTCCCTTTTAAATCCAAGTATCCTGTGAGCAAAACAGTTTCCCAGACAAGATTTATAAGTTGTTTTCTGTTGATGTCTTTAAGATATCATTTTCAGTTTGCATAATAAATGTTTTTAAATACAACAGTAAGAGCATGGGTAATTACAGTGTTTTTATGAAAAATACTCTAACAGTTTAATCTCTTAAATCCTTAGTTGTATAGTGAGTGAAAATCAGACAGAAGACATTTCCTCCCCAAGTGTTAACAATGTACTTCAGGCATCTAGTTGTATTATTTGAAATTACTTTGCTATATGCTTTGGGTTCCTACTACATGTAAGAGTATTAAGAACTGGTACCTTACACTGTGTGCATAAAACATGCCTCATCTTTACATTAGAGGAGTTGGGTACAGAATCTCATTTTAAAGACTAATTCTCCTTGTGCAGAATCTCGGCAACTGTACGAAGGGACCCAGATGTAATAAGCTCAGTTACTGTATCAGAAGATGCATGTGCTCTGTTTTTTTTTTTTCTAGCACAGCCATTCCTAGATCCAGATAAATAGTTCACCTGAATGCATGATATACTAAATATGACTGTTCAACAGATAATGCTTGCCAACCCTCATGTGCTTTAGCTCATCAAACATACACATGTGTATTTAAATCTGTAGTACTATGTATTCTAAAGATAGAATTGACTCTCAATTGGTGTGGTTACAAGAGGGCGGGATAAGACAGAACCAGGCTCCAAGAGGCTGAGGTGGTAAGAAGAAAAGAGATCAGAAAACCCCTGGCCAGCATCCAGTAAGTGTGGCTGTACCAGTGTAAACACAGCTGTCCCACTTCTGAGCAGGAGCTGACACAGGGCTGCTTCCAGTGTCTGTACACAGCACCATGAACCCCCGCCCACGGGCCAGGGTTAACTGTGGATTGCATTTTGAGTACCAGGAGGAGGGCAAGTTCTCTGGCCAGTTGCTTCAGGAAGTAACAAAGCTGTGAAGGCTGCTTTATCGTAAGTGATACCATACTCTGAACCTCCCCAGTTCTCTTCGTATTTAACTGACCTTCATTTTGTAAGCATGAAATTCTTCACTGCTCAGGATTGTAAAACCCCAGTGACAAACTGTCTAGACATTAAAAAACCTGCAGTCTGATCTCCTTAAACCTAGCAGAGAAAGTCCTTATTTTCCAACAAAATTTCCAATTGGAGCAAAATTACCGGTTTATGAATTTTAAGATTCTACCTTCATATTGTCACCACTAATTTTAGTGCAAATTGTATTTAACAGAAGCAAATTGATCCTTGCTATGTAGTTACTACCTGTGTGAAGGCCTTTTGTGTCCCAGTTATAGCATAGCTTGCACAGAGAAGTCATATGAAGCTTAATGCCAAACTGTATTTCTGATGTGAGCATCACTGTAATTTTTTTTCCTTGAACAGTAACAGTAGCTGATTATATATCACGAGCTGAATCTCAAAGTAGACAGAGAAACCCTCCAAAGGAGCCACTAGCCAAAACAAAGAAAGAAACGGTAAGATGATTTATTTGTTTCCTGTTTTCTCTTGCAGCAAGACAGTAGAGGAATGCTTCATTTAGATCACTTGACTACAAATACATTTGAGTTCCAAAATAAATCATTAAAAGCAGTAACAGTCCAGAGTAAACAGAACTGACATCAGCTTGTGGACTGTCATTGCAGACTTCAGTGACCAGTGTAACACTCAAATTAAGTCTTCACACATTGTAAAATACTACACTTAGTAATGCAGCAGTGCATAGTTAGATGTGAAGTATCCGTAGATGAGTCTTCGGAGCTAATGCTTAAAACACTTTATAAGGTACCATGTTTAGCAAGTTGTACCAAATATTTTAGAAAGAGTTAGTGTTGCAGAGGGTAGATGCAAAACCTGTTCTGCTTAAAGGATCAGTGGAATTATATATATCATAAAAAATAATATTCATTACTGAATAAAGCAGAATTCCTCTACTTCTGAAGTGACATTGCACTTATTGCTGAAAGTTATGGCAGAGTTTAGCAAAATAAGAAATACCTATTGCTAGATTATTAACTTACTCTGTAGATTTTGGAGGGGATGTAAAAGCTTTTCAGTTAACGTCTTCCTTGGCTTAGAGAAATGGAAGTGGGGAAATTAAGCATTTTGGATGTGCTGGGGGTATGCTGTCTCAGGGTTCCTTTGGCATGATTTCCTCACAAGTGTCTGATACCTTCTCATTAACAGGAGTCTTCTGTAAATAGAAGGATGCTGTAAGTGACAGGATACTGGCACAGACAGACAAGGTGTTTCCTATTGCAAAGCTGCTGTGTGAGCCAGAGGGAAATTCATGTAACGCTGTGTATTTTTATGGAATTTTTAACATTACCCTGGGTTTTGGTTTTGCCAGGCAAAAGATGCGATTGATGAAAACAGCCCCTCTGAAAAGGCAGTGAATGGTCCTGCTCCAACTTCAGGGGATGAGCCTTCTAAACTACAGCACAGTCCTGATGAGAAGAAAGTTACTGTTCAAGAGGATGGGAATAACCAGGAAGAAGCAGTACTGAATGGTGTTTCATAAACTGAAAGTTCCTAGTTTACAGTTCTTTTACATTACATTTAAAATAGTGCTTGTATAAGCTTGCCAAAGATAGAATATGGATCGCCAGTCTTGACACCGCACTTTCAGTTCCTCCATTTTGGATACAGAAAGGGGAGGGATCCTGAAGAAATCATATGTTAAACATACTTTGACACCTACTGTGTTATAAATATATCATCAGATGTGCCTTGAGATAGTATATGTAACATTTAAATAAACAAAATTGCTGGCTATAGGAAATGTTATTTTGTTTTCAAAATATGGCAAAGATGTGAGGGGGATCCCTAACATACTACTCTTTATGAAAGCATTAGCTGCTTTTGTTACATTTTTAATAATATGCAACCACTTCTTCACCTGAGGAATACTAGAACGAAATGCAGTCTAAAATATTTTGCACTGAAATGTAATTTCTCCCTTAGTTTAGTCTGGAAACTGGTCTGTTTTAATACATGTTTTTTAAATGCTGTATGTAGAGGAAAAATCTGCAGACCACTGGAATACATTTGTTAAATTCTCATAATCTGCAGGGATACTGGGTGACATTGGCAGTGACTGTTCTACATTGAGGCTTTGTTTGGTTTATTTATTAAACTGTACAGTATTTAAAAATCAAACATAGCTTTAGTTAACACTAAGCTGAATTAGTCATGTCCATTAAGACATAACCTGAACTACTGAAAAGATCAATTTCCAGAAAGTTTATTCTGTATAAACTACATATGTTAGTCCTTAGTAGAGTATTTTTATTTTTGTTTTGGTTGTTTGATGTGCAATATGTTTTTTTTGTATGCTGGTAGTAAAAGAAAATAAACTTTGATCTTCCATCTGTTGACTGTTTCTATCAGAAATTTAAATTACAGTTGACTTAAAAATTTTCAAGCTGTTAATATCAAAAATTGAAATTCACTTGTGAGGCAGCTTGAACCTTTAACTCTTTCTTAAGAGTTTTCTAACATGTTAACTTTCCATTCTTTACAGAGGTGATTTAAAACCTCAGTTAACAAGTAAATTAGACTCCGTATGTTGGAGAATCACATAACCTGACTAACATATATAGGAATTAATGCAGATGCATCTTTTGATTGAGAAGTTAGCACTGTGACACACTAACCCATCTTTTCAGGCATATCAACAGGAACAAGGAAACAGAGAACAGGTGTGAAAAAAAACTTCTGGGCACCAAGAATATGTTCTAAGAAGTCACAGCAAACTTAATAGTGCTGAGGTTGTGCTGACTTGAAAAGAAAAATACTCTGTCCTATCTGATTTCACCTAGAAAGGAGTAAGGACAAAAATAAGTACTCTGAAGCACCTGTGCCTCCATGTGCTGCACCCAACCCAGCTACAGAAGAATTGCACCAACTAGGTTTGGGGATGTATTTGATTTAAGCAGATGTGCAATTTTTAATGTAAGGGTTGATACTTACCAACAGTGTACCCTCATGGACAATTAATGCATTTAATTTAGCTGAAGCGTGCACAAGCATCTCACCTGATAAGGTGGCCACAAAAGTGGAGAAAAATGTAATAGCTTTCTTTCCCTTCCTTCCCTGTTAGGTTTAAAATGTCAGCGGTATTTGGCAGGGAAAAACAGCTACAGCATCATGCTGCTGCATGGCAATGTTCCAGATCCTTTTTTCCACCTGTAATGAAGCAGTTACTCCCCTCTCTCTACAGCTTTGAAACACCTTCCATTCCATGCTCCTGTTACTAATCTGGTCCTCTCCTCTGAAGGCATGGCATGGCACTTTTAGTATTGTTCTGGCACTACTTACTAAACAGCCTCATGCTAGCCTGCAGAAATGCAGTGACAGCAGCCAGCAGTCACACAGAGGATGCACAACCACATACTGTATTACTCTGAAGTAACAACGGCTCTGAAACCCACTACATTTATGAAAAGAGGGATGCCAGCTCTCACCTGTGCTGTACAGCAGCTTTACTGCACTTGCAGGAAGAGTGGGGAGATTCTTGGGAGTATGACAGAGCCCTTGGATACTTACAAACACATGTTGGGATATGTTGGGCTTCATGCAGCAGGATAAATCCAGCTCAGGTATCTTCCTGGTTCCCAGTTACTATAAATGCAAACCTTAACTATGTTAATTCTAACTTTGTAGTGTAAGAGAATATGTAACACTACAGTGCTTCTACAAATTTAGAATTTATTATATGCTATAAAATCTGTTAAAAACTGAAAATTACTATAAAATCTGTGACACTTGGGAAGCTCAACCAACCTTGTTTTTCACAAGGTGAAGACAACCAAGTACATGGTTTACTTCATTTCTTCAGTCAGGCACCCACACATGGGTCATAAAACCTCCTGATTTCCATCCCTCCCCCCTCAGACCTGCTCCTCATGCTAACTTTGACATATGAAAGAGCAGCAGCATGATCTTTAAACACAGCTAGTTCAACAAAAATTAGGTAACAGCACGGAAGCCTACCTGTATCTGGTAACATGCATTGGCTGAAGTTATTACTCCTTTCCAGAGAAAATTATTATTTCTTCAGTTTTCTGAAGCAGTATTGCTGCCTTAAAAATAAGAGCTATGAAAATCACTTCAAGCCTCACTCCCTCAAATGTTTCCCCAAAAAGTGATTAAGAAATGAGTGGGGAGGGAAGTACCTCTGTGGATTCATTAATTCCAGCTTCATTTATGTAAGTCAAAGACTGACATTAGAACTTTTTTAAAGCCGTTTATCAAAAATAATCATTTGCATGGACAAACCCTCTTGATTTTCTCCTTCATTTTTTAGCTTGGTCTTCCAATAAATCCTTAGCTTCATTGATTTTGGCTGCTACATACGGAGAGCCACCTGCAAGAAAGACAACCTCATGTCAGATCAGATGCAAAAAATACTTTTCCTCTCTCTTGTTAATAATGTCACAGTACACTGGAAGAGGAGTGAGAGTTTGCTCTGAATGTCAAAGACCAAGCTGCATGATGACTGAGCCACATGAGTCACTGCAGCAGCTCAGTGTGCAGACAGCTCATTCCTGTTAGGTTGCTTTTGGTTTACTGGAGTGGGTTTTTTCTCCACTTTTATCAGTCATAAGTTAGCTGATCATTACTGACATCAAGCATAAAGTCTGTTGTGAATACAGAAGCATTGAACTTAAGAGGTCTGCAAGGTAAACCTTCATTCCCCCTAGTTCCAGGCCACTGTAGGAATCACTGCTGTACCAATGGAGCAGTTCAAGTTTTAAACACAGCATACATGACTTAGAAAGACACTGCCACAGAATCCACAATACAAACACACTGACATTGTAGCCAGCCAGGACAGGAAAGATCTGTAGGGTGTATTGATAGCATGTTTACCATTTACTAGTACTAGAATTACTCTATTTACCTGAAGCTTAATTTAACTTACTTAGGCCATGTACAAGATGTGAAATGGTCCTTGCAGGCTTTGGACTGCTATTTTTAGGTTCTGCACATATTCAATGTAGTTAATTTTGAAGTTAACTTCTTCCAGATGTTTTCTATGAAAGGCATAGCTCAAGGACTTACCTTGGACTTGGGTGCATAAAAGCAATCAAGTACAACATGCACTTTAAAGGAAGCTATTTTACCTTTTACATGAGGATTAAGAAGTTGAACACCAAGTCCTAACACCTGCTTCTGACTCACTGAAGTAAACAGAATTTAGAGCAAATATGGAAGCTTCAAGTTATTAACTAGATCCTGAACCTTCGGAGTACCACAAAAGGAAATATTTTATAGTTCAGTGTTTTCACAGACACAGAAGCCTAGTAATTGCAATTCCCAATGCATTCAGATGAACTCAGGCTCACGTGGTGCATAAAGCACAGGAATATACACTGGGCTTTCATCTAAAATTACAGCAACTTCATCTTGTTTTAACATTCTATGTTAATCTGATATGCACAGCAGATAAGAGCAAGTAACAACCTGACCTGCTGGATCTGTCAGCTTGCTTTAGAGCATTCAAAGACAAAAAATATGCTCCAAAACCCCAAGGATTATGGCACCCTAAAATTAATATTCACTCAGTTTTATGGGTAATTTGTTGGTAGCTGAGACAGTTGTATGCCTGTCACTTCTTCCCTACAGAGTTCTATTAATCTGTGTTAAAAGATGCATTAATGAATCACTGTGACTTGATTTACTCACCTTTATCTGGATGATTCAGGAGCATTATCCGTCTGTGAGCTTCTCTAATTTTACTTCTATTTGCTGTAGGGCTTTAAAAGAGAGAAAAAAATAACTTTAGGGAACCTCATAAATTCCCCCCACATGTCTTAGAAGAAGCAAGCACTCTCTTATACATAAGCCCTTTGTCTTGCATGTATCCTTCCCTTTTCCTGTTAAGTCCTGGGAAGGGTTTCTAAGATTTTTCCAAAACCCTATAAGCTTAAGAGGATGTGCTCCAGCAGTCTACTGTCAGGGATGGGGAGGGGTCATTCACATTTTGACAACTTCCTAGAATAAGTAAAATAGAATTTGCTCTTGATCAAAACAAACAAACAAACAAAACCCAGAAAAACAAACCACAAAGTGTTTGTATACAAATTTTACAGTTGGAAGTTGCCTTAAAAGTGAAATGGTTCTTACTCTATCTTATTAGATAAATTTGTGTATTTGGTCTGAAGTCTCTAAGTTTAGGCAGGATAGCTACCACACTAGGATATAATATCCACAATGTTCTAGAATAAGCAATGAATTTACTTCACATGAAAGAAGTAAGTTTGCAGCAGCTTCAGAATGTATCTATCAGAAATTCATTAGCAATGACAGGAACCATGGAGTAAAGCTCAAAGCTTCCTGAAAACGGTGTATTTACCTGGACCTGTACGTGGCTTTTGAACGTGCCAGAGATGTGCAGATAGATGTATGGATGTCCCTAAAGCTGGAGTAAGCTTTAAGCTGACTAACATGCAGCAGAGAATCCCAAGTACAGAAAAATCCTGAATGGTCCCTTCACATGTCCCAAACTGGCAGTGACATTCCCAGGAGAAGCTGAGTATAGGACAGTCCTTTTCAAAACTGTGTTCTTTTCAAAGCACACCAGCAACTAGTTAACACCACAGCTTCCTTTTTACCTTTCCTTTCTAACACATTTCCCTTTACCTCACTCCTAGTATTAAAGCTGCTTCTCGTTTAGTCATTTTGGGTTCAAATCCACCTCTGTAATAACCATTGAAACCCTGAAAGAGAAAACATGATCTTTTAGAAACTACTGATTTTTATCAGTTAAAACTAAGTACTACTGCTTTAGTAGCTGGAAAAGATTTTAATCTGTATGAATACTCTGAAGCTTCTTTTGCACTTGTAATAAGAAATTCAGTTGAAATAGAATATCTTAAGTTATACTTAAATTTGACAAAAGTTCTCTGTTAGTCAGCCACCACCAAAATTGCTGAGATTAATTATTATTGCTGACAAAACTGTGTTTAGTATTAGAAGGAGATACAGCAATGTTCTACAGAGATCACAGTCTGTAGCTATCTCACTAAGTCAGTTTTTATAGAAAATTATGCTACTGATAATACAAAAACTTACAGGTTTTGGTAGATTCTGAAGTGCTTGTTTTACTCGTGGCTCCATTTGTTTCATAGCTTTTACTGCATAGCGACCTTAAATAAATCAGTGTTGAACAAGGCTAAGTATAGTGTTTAATAAAATATTTGGCAATTCAGTGCAACTGGTAACTTGGGGATTAGAAAATAGAATAAACCTTCTGGGGACATAAAAGAGTAAGAACTTTAATCTTATACACACACATTTCTCAACACAGACTCTCCCACAAAGTGTCCTGTATCCGATATTAAAATACGTTAAAATTAATCAGTATTGAAGCAGATAACGTTAAGCACAACTGGCTACTCAGTGCCCTCCTTCCCATCATCTACAAACCTGCAAATCCAGCTGCTGCTATGGTCAAGCCAACTGCCACCATTGTACTGGCCTACACAGGGAAGACAAAGCATTTGTTTACCAAAGGAAAACAAAAAAGGCAAGCCCACCCGGCAATCTCTATAGCGGGTCGCACTAATACAGTGCAGCTGTGTCAGAGGTGGGGCTCGGGGTCAGGCGCGCCCAGGAGAAGCGGGACCCACCCACAACTGTGGGAGACGAAGAAAACGCTGCTCAGCAGCACCTTCCTCTTTCGGACCCGGACGGAAGCAGGAGCCATGGACCTCGGTGCGGCCTGCGCGGCGCAGGGCACCGGACCCCTCAGCACTACGGCTGGGGCGGGCCAAGGACAAGCCGAACTCCTTGGCCTGGGGAAGGGGTTAGGTGCTACTCGCCCAGACACAACCGGCCCACGGCGAGAACCGCAGGGCCAGAGCCCCCTTTCGCACTCACCATGGCTACCCCGACCCCCGTCCTGGCCCCGGCCACTAGCTATCGCCGGGCCGGGCTCTACGAGGGGCCCGGCTCGCCGTACGGCACCTGAGCCGGCCGCAAAGCCCCAGCCGGCTGCCGTAAAGCAGCGCGGGGCGGGGCCGGGATGGGAGGGAGCGAGTGGCACTGTCGCGGAGCGGGCGGGGAGCGGGACAGGAACCACGGCGGGCAGAGCCTAGCGGGACTGTAGGGGCTGGGGGAGAGGAGAGCCGGCCGAGCTGGAAGTGGCGCGGGAGAGGAGAGCCGGCCGAGCTGGAAGTGGCGTGGGAGCCACTTTGCCTAAGGAAAGAAAGTGTTATTGCCTTGGCTTGGCGTACGGCTGGGACCTGGTCTTGTGCAGGACCTGGTTGCTTGCCGGCATGGCGCGGTTAGACACGGAGGTGGCACGGATGTGGCACCGATGGCTGTCTTGCAGAGAGATGAGCTCTGGGTGAGGGCTGCCTTTGACTGTGGGCGGGAATTGCTGAAGGAGAAGCACGAGTGCAGTGCTACGGCGTTATGAAACTCATAGTACACATCTTAGTCTTGATGTAAATGAGCAGGTTTGTCTCTACTAGCACACTAGATTCTTCAGAAAAAGTAGTTTTCATCCCATTTTTCTTGGTTTTGATAATCTGCTCCATCTCTTCAACCGTTCCATTTTGCTGTGAGCTGTCCTCTTGCCACCTTATTTTTGTCCTTGCCGCTTTAACCACCTGATCCTGGGCGTTTCTGCGCTAGTGGAACCTTCCCTGCTGTGCTGTCAGCTGAGGGGACTGACCACTCAGGCAGCCTGTGGGAATGTCATGTCAGGCACTGGTTCCAGATGGACAGGCTCAGTTATTTGATTGCCAAGAGATTAGCACGAAATGAGGGAGAATTACAGACCTGGCACTTAACGTTGAATATTATTAATAACATAGTGTCATCTGTTAATAATACAGTGCTGTATGCAGCACACCAGTGGAGTGTCTGTAATTCTAGTCTGTAGTCACAATTTTGGAAACTGAATAATGTGGCATTGAGACCTTTAGCATTAGCCCTAAGGTACTATTTCAAATTGGTCACAACTCAAAGCTCAGAGCCCTGCTGTGTGACTGATACTTAGTTTGCAGGAGTGAAAAGCTTTAATGTCATCCTCTGTGCTTGCAAAGCATGTCAGTGTCCTCATGGGCTCCTGGAGGACCTAGTGATCAAAGGCCCTGGACTCGCAAGCCTTCACATAAGCAGTTTAGTGTGAGAGCTGATTGTTGGCTAAGAAGCTTGTAATTTTGCTGGCTCTTGCAGTGAAAGATAGAGTTTTTCTACTGTATAGTTTCTGTGTTCACTTCGAATATGTCAGAACTTTATTTTGAGCTTGAATTGTAGTTGGTTTGGGGTTTTTTTCAATAAATTTTCAAGTGTTTGATTTAATGTCTTCTGAGGTAATATTTGGAAGTAGTCTCCTGTCTCCATCCTTCTCTGTCATCCATGTAACACTCCAAGAAAAATCACTTGCCTTTTAAAGAGTATAGAAGAAGCTCCTTTTTTAAGGCACTTGTACTGCTGCACAAGTGTTTCATGAGATGGAAGTTAAAGAAAACTCTGATAAAAGAATCAAATCCATTTGTTGCAGAGCACAAGGCAGCCCTATTAAGACCTTTTTTAAATAAGGAAAGGGGGGCTATCAAGTGGAAAACAACTAGACATTTGTTTTAGTGTGTGTGGAAAAAGCCTGTAGATATGCATGTGTCTGGTAGCTAACTAAAGTTTCCTCATATGTAGAAGGAAATTTGGTTTTAAGATGGTTTCCTCTTTGTCCCTTTTCTAGCAAAAAAAGGGGTACAGCTGTGCAAAAAAGCAGGGTCATGACTTTACCAAGCAATGACTAGTGTTTAATTTTTGGTACCATCTAAACCAATAAAGTAGGAAACAGATTCCTTCCCTATAATTATTTCACAAGGGTTCATTCTTCCATTGTGATAGATCTCAATCTAGATACTTTCTATTATGAAATATGCAAACATCCACAAATTGGGAACAGGTGAATAGTGTACCTAATCCTTCTCCTCTGACAGACCTCTAAAACAAAAAGCCAGAAAGGGAGACTGTGGCTTGCTTAAGAGAGAGATTTCATCTTTAGTGAGGAGAAAGGAAACTTCTGTAATCAGAGAGCCCTGGCAAGAGCTGATTTGGGATGGAGAGATTTGCTTTATTGGTACATGTTTGATACCAGCTGGACCAAGACTATTAGCTGAACCTAGAGGTGGAATAATTAATTTCTTTATTATTAAATAATTTGTAATACAACATTTTAAGGTCAAATGTCTTCATTCCTTTAAATGTGTTTTTACTTCATGAGACAATACAAACTTTGTTTCTTCCCACAGTGTGTTGTGCTTCCCTATCAGAGCTAAAGAACTTGATGTGGGCACATCACATTGGGTGAAAAGGACAAAGCCAGAGTTACAAAATACCTCTCTTGTTGAGGAAGAGGCTGTTTTGGAGACTTCTAACATGTTTCTAACATGTTTCTTCAGGGTTTAGACTATGGTCTTTCTTCAGGGCTTTAAGTGCCATGTGTTTCTAGGAGGTAAATGATACATGAAATACTCTTCTACCTTCTTCTAGCTGAACGGAGAAAGAGTTACTTTTCCTTCCTTAGCACTGCCCATCTGGATGGGCAGAGGAATCTGGGATGGGTGATGAGTGTCAGCTCCTGTGTGTGTTTTACTGATCACAATACATAAATGCTGCCACTAAGCTTTCCAAACCTGTATCAGAATTAAAATAGTTTTTCTGTGCACATATTTGCAAATAGCTGCTCTAAGCTTGTCTAAATATATTCCCTTTTCCTCATCTGCTCAGGAAAACTTTGTGCAGTGCAGAAAGTAACTGGGTATTTAAAAGCTATGTTTAAGTTCATGTCAGTTCACATTTCAACATACAAAGTCAGTAAACACTTAACATATTTGAGTAGCTGTAATAACAAGTGCTTGAAGGATCAGAGCTGTGAGATATTCTGTATGAAACTATAAGGTTTGTGAATTACTACCTATACATAGGTTGGGTTCCCTAGAAACTAATCATCTAGGTGCCACTCTTGGCAAATAGTGTGTGAAGTCTTGCCAAATGTTGAAAGTTGACTTTGTTCAGGTTTTATAAATAAATAATAATCTTATGCTTGTTACACAACAGGCAGCTTCATGATTTTGAAGCCTTAGTCCTTCAAGCTACTACAAATAGAGCTTTGTGGCTGTGTTGGTGGCCACACAGACATGGGTATTACTGCTGTTTATAGGAAGCAGGAATTGGGCATCATCAGGAATATCAAAATCAAACAAAACCAGAAATTGCAGGAAACCTCATGGAACCAGAGGCTGGATTTTTTTTTTTTTCACCAAATAAAGTTGGAAGTGACATGTTTTGCCATCAGAGCTTCCATTTATTTTAGTTCGACTTCATTTTATAGAACCTTATTCCTCTGGATTTTCTATCAGTCAGCCTTGTAGGGGTGTGTGGGAGATCATTCTTAGGAGAAAATAAACTCTAAGGGGCTCAAGTGAAATGGATGTACTGTAGTTTTTATCCCTTCTGCATAATGGATTTGAAATCAAGAGGAAGGTGAAATTACTGTTTAAGACATATATACTCACAGTTGGAGTACAAAACTTCTCTTTTTATTATTTATTTCATTTATTTCTGCAGAACTTTGGTAGTACTTCTGCTTAACTCTCTCTTCCACAAACTGGACACGAGGTGAAATATATGATTGTCCTTTTAGAAGGTTTGTGGTGTTCCTGTTAAGTACCTCTGTAAGGCTGGTAAATATTTAAGTGAAAATCATGGTGCTGTGATGTCATATTCATAGCCAGCCAGAACTTACATTGCTTATTCCTGTATATGCAGCGGCTGAACTACCAAGAAGCAGAGTTTCTTAGGCATTTTAAAGCCCATTATTTATTTGTGGTTTAAGATCTATAAGGTAAAAATAAAGTTTAAGTAGAATACTTTATGGGGGAGAGGGGACCTGCAAACTTTTTTCCTGCTTTTGCCATATTCCACCTTCTTTGGCTATGCCAAGGCCAGTCTGCCCATTTGATGTTTAATAGCTCTCTTTTATTATTTTTTTTTTTTTTAGATTCTACTATCTTTTTTTGCCTACTCAATATCTATACTAGAGTACAATGCCACACTCTCTTACCTGGGGCCACATTAGCTGAGTGTGTGTAGCATCATTTTGTCATTAAATTGATAATCATAACTGTTAGAGCATAGTGTGGGTGACACTAATTATAAACTGAGGTTCTCTCACTTGGTAAGAGTGGTTGTGGATTATTTTTAATCTAAGCAGGTTTTCACTGTAATTTGACACCAGGTATGAAGTGTGTATGTGTGACAGGTAGCATTATGTTCATGACAGTCACGAGAATCCATCTGACTTGCTGTGGGCATTATTTGACATCCTAGCTCAGTTTAAAAAAAAGAAAGGGTAAGATTGTTGGAAAGTGATGGAGAGACAAGGCTTCTAATTGTTCTAAAATTCCCTGAAACTAACTGAACAGAATGTAGATGTGAATATGTTCTCAACAGTAATTTCTAAAATCAGGTTCTATACTTAACCATTTTTGCCTGCCTTGTCCTGCATCATGCTTCTTACTTGAGGAAAAATCAATGAGATAATGATGATATGTTTTAGCTGGGCTGTTATGTTATTTCTGGCCTTATGTTGGTTATTATTACTCTTGAGTCTTCATTTTTAAAATTTGTGTTCTGCCTGGATTGGTGCTGAAACTTTGCATGTTTGTGCTGTGAAACTCTATTAAGTATTAGGAAAACAAGCTTGTGGTAGTTGTAGCAAAGAAATTGGAAAGAGTGAAGCTTTTATTTTCACTGACAATGGATTGTAGTGAGCAATAGCTATTCAAAACGAAGGTCCTGACTCTTATGTTTCCTCTGCATGAAGATTATCACAGGATCACAGCCTGAATCAGCTTTCAGGTAGGCTCTGGTCTCTGGTTCAGATTTGCAAAAGAATCTGCTCAGGATTACAATTGAAATGTCAACATTGTCAGGCATCAAGGAAAATTTGGGCTGAGTAGAGAGCAAAAGTGTAGAAAGGACCAAGAAGGAGAAAGCTACAAGCTTAAGAGAAAAGCTTTAATGGCTTTCTTCAGCCATGATTTTATAAGGAGCTTTCTCTAGACATGAAGCATTCAGGTTTTGTGTGGTTTTTTTTTTTTTTCTGAGGAGAATGTGGAGGATTTTGCAGTTTTGTTGGTGATATTAAGGTTAAAAGTTGAAACTGTAATGCACAGGTTCACAATGGAAGCTCTAACAGGCAGTACTGGATTTTGCTCTTGGTTTGCATGTTACACTGCATTAAAAAGAATCACTGACTTGGATGGAACCATCAAGAGGAAGGGGGAGATTGCTTTTTTAGGAGCAGCTGACTGACTTTGGGAGATACGATTCAAGATGGTAAGCACAGCAAGAAAGAGCTGGAAGGGTAGTCTCAATCTTTTGGAACACCTCATGTGGGAAGGAGAGGAAGGGATTGGGGACATCTCTGGATCTCTCCTTTACAGTAGGGACACCAGTGAGGTGGCGCCATACCAGACCATTCTTTGCAAGCAGAATCATCTGTTTAAGTACAGACACCGATGGCAGGAGAAATAGCACAAAACTGAAAAACTTGCTCTGCTGGCCTCACATCTTCTGCAAACACTGCTTCTCAGAGTATTGATGGTAGGAGGCTGTCTAGGGTGCAGCGATCATGAGATAGTGGAGTTCTCAATATGCAGGAAAATAGGGAGGAGCAGTAACAGAACCCTCACCTTGGACTTCTGGAGGGTAAATTTCAGCTTGTTTAAGCAACTTATTAGGAAAGTACCCTGGTTAGCAGCCCCTAAGAACAAAGGGGTCCAGGATGGTTGGACTTACTTCAAACAGGAGCTCTTGAAGGCGCAGGACCTGGCAGTTCCCACATGCTGAAAGACGAGCTGGCAGGGAAAGCGACCAGCCTGGATGAGCAAGCAGCTCTTGAAGGAAGGGAAAAAAAGAGGGTTTATCGCCTTTGGAAAGGGGGGGAGGCAACTCAAGATACATTTAAGGATGTTGTTAGAACATGTTGGAGAAAAATTAGAGAGGCAAAAGCCCAGTTAGAACTTAAACTGGCCACTGCTGTGAAAGATAATAAAAAGCATTTTTATAAATATTTTAATGCTAAAAAGAGGAGCAAGAAGAACCTCCACTCTTTATTGGACCTGGAGGGAAACGTTGTAACTAAAGATGAGGAAAAGGTTCTAAATACCTTCTTTGCCTCAATTTTCAACAGTAAGGAGGAGGACATCAGGATAACTGGCCTTCTGAATTGGTAGATGGGGTCAGGGAGCAGTGTAGTACCCCTGACTTCCATGAGGAATTAGTTCAGGACTTGCTGAGCCACTTGGATACTCATAAGTCCATGGGACCGGATGGGATCCATCCTAGGGTGCTGAGAAAGCTGGCAGATGAGCTCACCAAGCCTCTCTCCATCATTTTCCACCAGTCCTGGCTCACTGGAGAGGTCCCAGAAGACTGGAAACTGGACAGTGTGATGCCCATCCACAAGAAGGACCGGATGGATGAACCTGGGAACTACAGGCCTGTCAGCCTGACCTCAGTGCCAGGGAAAATCATGGAGCAGATTGTCTTGGGGGCAATCACTGCACACCTGCAGGATGGACAAGGGATCAGGTCCAGCCAACATGGATTTAGGGAGGGCAGGTCCTGCCTCACCAACCTGATCTCCTTCTATGACCAGGTGACCGCCTGGTGGATGTGGGGCAGGCTGTGGATGTAGTCTACCTGGACTCCAGCAAGGCCTTTGACACTGTCCCCCACAGCAAACTCCTGGCCAAGCTGTCAGCCTGTGGCTTGGACAGCAGCACTCTGCACTGGGTTAGGAACTGGCTGGAGGGCCGTGCCCAGAGAGTGGTGGTGAATGGTGCCACATCCAGCTGGCAGCCTGTCACTAGTGGTGTCCCCCAGGGATCAGTGCTGGGCCCCGTCCTGTTCAATATCTTTATTGATGATCTGGATGAGGGGATTGAGTCCATCATCAGTAAATTTGCAGATGACACCAAGCTGGGAGCAGGTGTTGATCTGTTAGAAGGTAGAAGGGCTCTGCAGAGGGACCTTGACAGGCTGGACAGATGGGCAGAGTCCAACATGATGGCATTCAACAAGTCCAAGTGCCAGGTGCTGCACTTTGGCCACAACAACCCCATGCAGAGCTACAGGCTGGGGTCAGAGTGGCTGGAGGGCAGCCAGGCAGAAAGGGACCTGGGGGTACTGGTTGACAGCAGCTGAAGATGAGCCAGCAGTGTGCCCAGGTGGCCAAGAGAGCCAATGGCATCCTGGCCTGCATCAGGAATAGTGTGGCCAGCAGGAGCAGGGAAGTCATTGTGTCCCTGTACTCAGCTCTCGTGAGGCCACACCTCAAGTACTGTGTCCAGTTCTGGGCCCCTCAGTTTAGGAAAGATGTTGAATTGCTGGAGCATGTCCAGAGAAGGGCAACGAGGATGGGGAGAGGTCTCAAGCACAAGCCCTATGAGGAGAGGTTGAGGGAGCTGGGACTGTTTAGCCTGGAGAAGAGGAGGCTCAGGGGGGACCTCATTGCTGACTACAACTACCTGAAGGGAGGTTGTAGCCAGGAGGGGGTTGGTCTCTTCTCCCAGGCAGCCAGCACCAGAACAAGAGGACATAGCCTCAAGCTGCACCAGGGTAAGTTTAGGCTGGAGGTGAGGAGAAAGTTCTTCACGGAGAGAGTTGTTAGACATTGGAATGTGCTGCCCAGGGAGGTGGTGGAGTCACCATCCCTGGAGGTGTTCAAGGGGGGGTTGGATATGACACTTGGTGACATGGTTTAGTGGTCATGAGGTCTTGGGTGACAGGCTGGACTTTGATGATCCTTGAGGTCTTTTCTAACCTTATTGATTCTGTTAATCTGTGACATTGGGACAGTTATCTTCTGCTCTTTTATTTGCATTTAGGAGTGTTTCTGATTTGTATAAATCAATTATTTGCCAGGTGTGTGGCTTGTTTCACCATCCCCTGTGTTCCAGATGAAAACTCTAGCTGCTGGCTTGTAGGAGAGACAGAGACTTGTTTCTGCATTCCAGTAAATATTCCTCATGCCTCATTTGAAACATCAAAGAACACATTTCCTTCATCACTAGTTTCATAACACTCCCTCTGGGACATCTCACTGTACCCTTTCTCACTGTACCCTTTCTCACTGTACCCTTTCTCACTGTACCCTTTCTCACTGTACCCTTGCAAGGCCAATTCATTTCTGTCATATGTAAAATAGGATCTGAATTTGTCCTTCCACAATGGAAAAGGTGTGATTATGTAGCATGGCATAATGCAATGCCTCACAACAGAATACATAGTGCAGATTTTGGTTATGGGGGTATGCTTTTTTTTTTTCTTTCTTTGAATATGTGCTTAAGATGCTCCCAATAAGGAGCTTGCATGAGCCTGCATAACCTGATACTAATTGGAAGTCTGCTGAATGACACTGAAAGTGTACCTAACAAGTGGTCTGGCAAACTGCATATTCACACTGGAATGATATTCATCTAGTTAGGGGCACTACTCTAACATGCAACCCCCTTCTTATTTTCAATGTCTTTTACCAGTACCTGTTTATGAAATAAAGTCACACATTTTTTGGGGGGTGTATCTAGGCTTGGCTTCTACTGTTACCTGAAATGTTCCTTCAGGTTCTGACCATAGCATCCCATCAGGGCATCCCACAGTTTCCATCTGAGGCAGATGTATGTGTTTAAGTGGAGGCATGCACGAGTACCTACAGAGCATTTGAAGCTGCAGCAGGGCACAGGTACTCTTTATCCTCCCCTGTGCACCCCTAAACCAGTATTTACTTCCCTCACATTACAAAAGAGAAAACCACTGAATTGCCTAGGTGTGGTATTAAAATAGGTTATATGAATATTATAAAGTGAGTTTGCAAGTACTGTTTTTCCTCTTTAGGTAACTGGGGTGAAGGAAGAGGATACAGACAACACTGACATTAATTCACCTCTGACTCTTAGGGTCCTCTAATTTTCCAGATTTGCCCGTTCTGTAAACAGCTTTTGTTTTGTACACAGTTCTTAATTTGATTTGCTCTTTCTTTGATATTAAACAGTAATTGTGAAATCTACAGAGTGTGCACTGTTTTTCCCTTCACAGGGAAAAAAAAAACCCAAAACCAAAAAACTTCTGTGACCTGCTCATTCAAATATGTAGAACAATGTGATGAATTTTCCCTTTAACTGTGCAATTCATCTGCTAGGAGTTCTTGTTTAGTCTGTTGTTAAATATATGCAACCCATGCCTTACATCTCCATATGTGCCACCATACTTGTATAGAAAATGCATTGACAAGTGTGAACAAGCTAAATGCACTGTGAATTAAATTTGCAGTGTCATTTGCTTTAAGTCTGAGCTTCAATATAATCCTGATTTTTCTCTCAGTACTTATTCTGCTTCTTACTTCAGATTTTTTGTTGTTGTATATATGAATTGCGTATGTGTATAGTAAATTTACTTTTAAATGTGCAAATCCCTTCCAATATATATAACCAGTAAGAAGTAAAGTCTGAGATTCTTCTGTATGAGAAGAAATCTGGGTAACATGCATGCTTCCAGTACTACATATTTCCAATGCTTTGGAATACTGTGCCAACACTTCTCACAAACAAACAAACAAAAAAACCTGAGAGGAGA